>NC_143439.1:22117846-23317846 GCF_987193195.1 Phasianus colchicus
CCTTGTTTGTTAACTACCTTTATTAAATACGTGCTCCTTCAGTACCATAGAATGAAAACTTGTGGTGTAATTTATGTTTGATACGACTTCACTGAACGCAGAGTAGAATGCATCTGCTATTCTATGCACATACAAGACAAAAGGGGTTGTAGTAGTTTAAAGAAACCAGAAAATTCAATGGAAATTCAGATCATCTTGTTCCATTTGTCAACAGTGCCACAGGAACGCAAGCAAAGCAAACATAACTATATTTAGTATAACTGTACAGCCTGGAACACTTATAGAAAGGAAGTAAAACACTATCCATTGCTAAATAGATTATGTTTTCTCAGCCTCCTCTATAGATTGCTGAATTTCCTTTGACGAAAAGGTGCTACCAGTTCTGAGAGCAACAGAACAACATGGAAAGAAGGTACCTGTGGCAGCTGTACCCTTCCTGAGAGGCCCCATGCTGCTCACTGTGACTGGGCCTGCTGCTTCTGATCTGAATTGTGTGGAAATAAGTGGAACTTTTGTACTGCAGCCAGATTAGTAGGGATGTCAGCCAGTCAGTACCAAAAAAAAAAAAAAAAAAAAGAAGGGCTGAAGTTACAATGGATCCTCTCCAATATAACCTTCATGTAGCACAGTGATAACAACTTGCTTTTGCTTGTGCAAGTTGAATTTACTTTATGCGCATCAGGCTTACTAGGATTGGTACTAGTACCAAAATAGATGGATGCCACAATCAGGGAGTTAAAACTGGTCTGAAAGACTTATTATTTCTTCTCTGCATTAAGGGATAATCTGGAAATACCATTCTATCCCCTTCAGTAGTTCCTATGAAAGTGGTTTGGATATGTAAGCAGAGAAAAAATGAATAGGTGCATAACCGTATAAATGTGTTGTCCTCCAAATGAGCACTAACAACTGTATTGCCACAGTGATTAGCCAAAAACAAAATACAATTTGTGAGCTTCACTGTTTCCCCAAGCTTTTCCTGGCACACCAAATTTTTATCTTCATCTCTTTCAGATCTGTATTACAGAGCAAAACATTTGTTCAGGTTTTGTTCCACAGCATTACTTCCCAGTGATATCTCTGCCTGCTAGCAAGAGTGCAGAATACAGATTACAGCCTTTCTTCATAACCTACATTTGATACAACATTTTCATTGCCTAAAATTTAAATAGAAACACTACCCAAAATAATGACAACAGTCGTCATACAACTTTGTACAACAACAACAAATAAATAAAACCAATTAATAACAGATATAATCACAAACAGAGATAAAAGATGATAAACATTTTTAGTGAGATTTTGTTTCAAGAATTTGGTTACCACAGCTTAAGCAACAGCGATTTTATCAAGTTAGTAGAGGGGGGGGGAAATAAAAAAAAAGGACATTTGCATTTGTTTAAAACAGGGTTGAGACGCACAACTTTTATTTTTAGATATCCCTTATATTTCATTAAAAGCATTTTAATGGTAATCCAGTATGATCTACATAAATTAAAATATAATTTAAGTCAGTACATTATTTTCTTGAAATTTCATGTTATAAAAGAATTTACTGTTTATTAATTCTTAAAATGCATGCAGAAGTACAGTTATAAAACAGACCTCCTATAACTAAAAGATTCAGTCTTAGCAGGGTATGTATCTTCCATTACATTGACTATTCAATTTCAAGGATGTGTGTGAATTATGATTATGTAATATGTGGGCTTTGCTGGTATACAGATCAACATTTTAGATCACACATACAGATGTTATCCACTTCCACAGAGGATTAATGACTTTACGGAGCCTTAGAGAACAGCAGTGATTCAGTGACCACAATAAACATTTTGGGCCAACCAAGGAACATTTCTTTTTTCTTGTTGCCTGTAGTGGAGATCTTTAGAAAGTATAACAAATTATTAGAGGATAGACATAAAATGGATGATTCCAAATGTGTGTACACTCCTGCAGGGGAAAAGACTAAACTGCATTTAGTTTATAACATTGAGTACTAAAACCCCATGCGGGTATTTTTCTGTTATTTCTAATAAACAGCACAAAGCTTTATGACTATCTGTTCATAGCTACACTGTGAAGAAATCAGAATTACATTAAAGGTCCTCTTCTTCCTGGAGCTAGTGGTTTTCGTAGTAAAACTAGGGTTATGTATGTTTGTTTCATATTTAGAACTGTATATTTTCTTAATATAGTTACAAGTATATTTTGGTGCATAAAAAAAGCAAAATAGCAGCTTAAAAAAAACAAACAACAACAACAAAAAAGGAACACAGATAAGAAAATGTTTTTTCTCCAGATGGTAGATATCAAAGATCCATTCACAATATTAAAAAGTTTCAGAAACACATTTAAAACATCATCTGTTATGTGTTTCAATTGCCACATTTAGGAGCATTTGTCCTCAAATGGAGGAGTGAAAAAATGCTTACATTTATATTGTAGCAAAAGGCAGAGCATATATATGTACCGATCTCTGGAACTCTCAGCAGCAAACAATCATTGACATAAGTTTGATGACTCAGTTAAAAAACAACAACAACAACCTGCTATTTATTTCTGTGGCTAATAGGAATGCTTTCCAAGTAACTAAAAAAAATAGTTCTGAACTTGAAACAATTACTGAGAGTGGCTAGAGGCTCTTTCACCTAAATCACCCCTACCTGTTCACTGTAACCTGCTGCTCCTCCCTTGCAGCATCAGTGTCAGCTATCCTGCATGATGCGGAAGAGACTAACAATCTGATATATACCTGTAAATTAACCTGACAGCATGACACAGTCAGAAAATGGAAAGGTTCTTAGATTATACCTTGATTTTAAGAGCTTGAACAAGTTGAGGTTTTAAAGATTGATTAACTGACTGACCAATTGATTGATGAGTTGATCTATTGGCAACAAACAACATTATTAAAATCTCCTGCTTTTTTAGACAGGTGACTTTTTTCTACCACTTACTAGAAACGTGCAAAATAACCACAGCTTCACACTATATTTCCAAATTCACAGAGTTCATCATTTCTTTTGCACTGATATGTACCTGATATGGTGTGAAGATCCTTCAGGTTCTCTCTTTGTTAGACTCTACAGAAAGTAATCATTTGAGCCACTCATGTGATAAACCAGCACTTGAAAGACTCAAATGTCAAGTTGTTTTCATCACATCGACAGCAGGTCTTAGACTTAATCTTTCCTTGGTTTATGCTACTACTTTGCTTTTACTTTGCTGCAAAATGTGGAATTGCCTTGTATATGCTAATGTAAACTGTCTTGCCCATTAGTTCTCCAATTTCATCTATATTACCCTTCACCTGTTAGTGAACAAGGCAATGACGCATATTATTCTCCCCTCGATGCACATCCCATTAGACTTCAGTGGAGAATACACCCCCCTTGTGTGTAACCAAGATGAGATTCATAGAGATTTCCATTTGTGTTTACAAAAGTGTTTTTTCCTTTCTATACAATCTGTACATTTTATATTCATATAAGACCTACACACCCAGAGTTTGGATATGATCCCAACTTCTCCGAAGCTAAGAGACATGTGCATCCAGAATTATGGCTATGTTCTACCAGTAATTCACCTCCAGAATATCCAACATTCCTTCTTGTGATACATATGAATTTGAAAGTACTACCAAGTACTTATCACAGGCATTTTGCTCTAAATTAGCACTGGGTGATCACATTGCTTTTAACAGCTAATGTATTTCCAAACACAAACTTTTATAAAAGAATACTTGCAACACAGAAATTTCTCTGTCTGTACTGAGAACATAAATATTATATATGAATATATATATTTTCATTCCTATAAATTTATGTGGTTCAAACTAGTTAGCATCCTGATGAGTTCAACTGCAGCCAATGAGGCAGCACTATACTCTAAATACCGCTGTGAATTAGCACTACATGCTTCCAAAATAATGTTATGTAATCAGAAAAACAATTACACATCAAAATGGATAGAGAACATTTAACAGTGACATTGTATGTAAGTTCTGTTCTTCCATGATAGAAGGTACTATAAATATTATCTGTTCTATATTTACATATACATATGAAAGTCAGTGCTATGAAGAGATAAAGCTGTAATTGCACTATGGACAGCTTCTAAAACACAAGAACTTCTTACAATATGCTATGTTTTCAGTGTCATGCCAAAACTTAGAAATCGTTATCTATAAACCTCTGATACCAACAGAATTGTGATTAGTATTTATCTGTAGTTGGACACTAGAAGTCACAGTAAATTTTCTGTCCTATTTCTACAATTCTCTTGTTAAAATATTGAGGTGGATCCCAAGGGAAATGCTACACTATGGATAATTTGAACCTGTTTACATTAGGAAGTAAAATAACATACTTGGTATGCTGTTAGTCACAAAGATTTCCTAGCCTCGTCCCCCTTCCCCACAGGGGTTCCTGGTGCCATTCTTGAACACACAATACCCGGCTCTATTGAATGGCTACAGGGACTCCTTGTTTAATCCTTTTTCATCTTTGCTTAAAATCTGAATATAGAAAACATGCTGTAGTCGCAAGTGTAGAGGGACTATATACACCCATAAAGTAATCTATAGTCTCAATTTGATGTTCAGAAAATATTCAGGCATTAAATTGCCTCCCATAAATTACATAAATTTCATCATTTTTGTAAGATCACATTTTGGGCAGCCAGAGTGCTATAAAATTGCCACCTCCCCCAAAATATGTTTATAACTCGGATTTATAATCCAAGATGTTTCACTGAAAACTGATTCCAAACATGTGGTCAGTATTAATACAATTCACTGATCAAACCTTGTAGATGATCTTATAAATAAATAAAATTCAAAAAATGTTAACGAACAATCTAAGAGCGTATTCACTTTGAGCTGCAGTACTCTAGTCCAAATCCTTCTGAAAAATGTCATAATCTGGGGATTTTATTTTTTAGTAAAGCCATGAACATTCTGGCTAGACATTTTCTTCAGCTTTACTGATAAATTGATGCATAATGAAAAATGTCAACAAACTACATGCCATTTGAATGAAGCTTAGAGATTGTTTCTCAGCATTTGGACAGAATACTTTCTTCAGGCTTACAAGTATTAGGAATCTGCAAACACAGTTCTGAAATATCTAATGAGGTCTCAGTGACCTAGAAAATGCAGTGTATGGAAAGCAGCTTGAAAACCAAGATCTGTTTAGAAAGTAGCAAATAACTATACTCACAAAAAGCTAAGCATGGATATATTCATGTGTATGAAAGAAAGGAATACCTGCTCTTTCAATTAACATTAACAGGGTTGATAGGAATTAGAAACACACAGTGAAAAAATGAGTCTCTCAACAGTTGTATTTGTAAATTCCCAGTATACTTTTTCAGTGATTATGCAAGAATGAGAATTTCATGCTTAATTTTAAAAAAGTGGATAGTCTGATCTTCAAAGAGAGAAAAAGAAGGATAGCAAAAGATGCAAGAAAGAGACAAGTTCAGGGCATATCTGCACACACATAGGCAGTCAGGCCATGAGTATGCTCAGCCTGAAGATCAAGGTGCCTGAATGTGAGAAAAGTCTGAGAAAGCCTGTAGTAATGTAGTGCAAATCTCTCTGTTTTGAAGACCAACTAAGCTGCTATTTTAAATGTTATAGAAGTTATTTCTAACTACATCTCTTTTTTTATTAATAAAGTTTCCCTAGAAAGCTGTACAGCATCCCCAAATGAGACATCATATGACAAATTTTTCATTTGTTTTTCTGGAATCAGACCAGAACTACTCATGTAGATCATATAATTTAGTTTATGAAAATACTGGACTGGTTAAGAAGACAATTGTAAACTAACTGACTAATACAGCTGGAAAAAAAAAGTCTGAATTTGGAGCGCAGACAGAGGACTCTAGACAAAACATGCAACCTAATAACAGCAATTCTTTGGGGAGTTCGTGTGAAACTATAGATCTGAATGTTTGTTTACCCACCTGCTTTTACAGGCAGAGATGAGTTTAATTTGAAGAATATTACCCAATCTCTGTTGTCCTGAAAGACAGCGGAGGATCCATTGGTAGAGTGAGCAAAGCAAATGCTAGAGCCCAACAAGCTCACACTGGAACTGTAAGCAGGATTTTAGCTCCAGTCAATTCACTGAAGACGTACAGATAGTGACAACTCTTTTCATCTCCAACAGGAGCATGTCTGCTAGAGGTTAGCGACTTTCCCATTTGGACCTGAATTAAATCCTGGACTTTCCAGGATTAAACTATTAAAGATAGGAACAATGTAAGACCTTCCCTGTCAGAACAAACTGAGAGCGTTCACAGCTTCACATGCCTATGTTCTGCAAGATGGTTATGGAGCATTAAAAGTTATGTATATAGGCAGCACAGTGAATGCTACATATAACAATTATCATCTTTCCAGAACAGGAATTTATGTTGCCAGCAGTTTGAAAAATAACAATTTAGACAATTGATCCAAGTATTCAGCTGCTAGAATTTTGTGTAAATTTTTACATTTTGTCCCAAAATTATAACAAGCAAGACCACACCACCAGTTCTTCTAGTCAATTACACTGTCTTTGGCAGTGGCCTATGCAGATAGAAAACTATACGAATGACACACCTTCAGTATGCTGAAAAGATATACTTTTTTTTTTTTTTTTTTTTTTTTTCTCCGCCTATATAGTACTCAGAGAAGCAGAAACAGAAGTATCTACTCTTTGAAACAGGTTTTATAAACTTGCAGTTTGTGGGTATCTTGTACTGACAAAAGTACACTAAATGAATTTCAATTCTGTGGGCCAAAAGCACACAATCAAAGAATCCTACCTAAGAAACTGTAAGAGTGGAAAAATGCCACTTAGCTCTTGATTTCAAACAATCAGAGGATGATTATTTGATGTCATAAACTCAGACAGTCCGATTCAAAACACTTCCGCACATCCTGCCTCTTGAAGTCTCAACCTCATACCAGCAGTATAAATCTTTTCATAGCTTTCATAGTCTGCATGGAACCAGTAAAGCAGCATATTCCTCACATCTTTGCAGTTCACAAAAATCTGTCAGCAACAACCAAAGTACCACAGACATTTATACATTTTGCCCACCTTCAGAAGAGCCTTCGAATCCACCTTACAGGATCACAATGACCATAATATTACCCATCACAGAAGCTATTCTCCTCAATTGTACAGGCACAGTGAAACCATGGGGCCAAAGACAAGCCTTGAAATGGCTGTAAAATTGCAATCGATGAGAAATGTTTGTGCCATAATTTAACAACGAAGGAAGGAATGGCTGCCCTGGTGTCAAGACAGCATGTGTAAACTATTACAACTAAAACATCTCACCTGGAGAACTGAAACACTCCCTTTGTTAGACAACATGCTGCATGAACTATTCTGATATTTTTCTGTCATTGGGGATCTTTTACTGAAGTAACAGATTGGACTTTAAAACTTTCTAGTTAAAGACAAAAATCAGGAGTGTTTTTATAGGAAACAAATTTATTCTGGTACAAACTAAAATATTTCTCCTGCTAGAGAATTGAAAAATAAAAATAACACTGTTATTATAACCACAGTCAGCATAAATTATGGAAAATGATGCTGCAATACATCCAATATATGCTTCCTACTGTGAGACAGTATCCTTCTTAATCTTGAAGATTTCAAGAACTATGTTTTCCAGACATTTCAGGAATAAATATGAGGACATTTATTGAAAAGAAGCTACAGAGGGCAACTAAGAGAATCAAATCTCTGCAGACAGCATGGAAATTATAGTATGGAAATGATTTAAAGATACCACATTGAAAAAAGAAATGAAATAGGTGTATATTACCAATCAAAAAAAGGTTAAAGAGGTTATTACAAGGAAGGGAGTGCTGTTCACATATTTGAGATCCTATTCAAATGAAGAAATGGAATGAACAACAAACTGGCAGATTAAATCTAAAAGCATCACCAAAAAGCCTACAAAGAAAGTCTGAAAGACAACTAGTAAAATAAATAAGTAATAATAACAAATCTTCCTTGTAATTTATCAGGAGAAAGACGCTGGAGATTCTGTAGTATCAATTGATGAGGGAAGTACATAAGGATTTCTCAGACAAGCTAAGGTCATTCCAGAGAAACTAAATCATTTCCTGCATTCATCGTGAAAGAAACTAGGAGTGGTCTCTTCCCAACCCCTATCTGACAGAGAATCATAAGACAGTACGACATTAAAGGAACTGTAGAACCTATTACAGAATACACTGACAAAAATGAATGGCGATAAACATCCACGACTAGATGATACACACTCAGGGTTTATTAAAAGAACCAGAGATGAATTACCTGTGCTTAGTAATGGTGTACCATTTTTTATATTTATACTATTTAGTGATGATAAAAAATCCTTTTCTTAAATCTACCTTACTGCCAGAGGATAGGAGGGAAGTAAGGGGAAATCTGAGGAACTGCAGAGCTGTAAGCTTGATGTCTGTGCTTGGCAAATAAAGATTCTGATGGATGGTATCATGAATGAATGTCTGAGGAGAAACTAATAAATAAGTTCTTAGGACATATTATTTTTCCAAAGACAAACTGTCTTTGCACTCATGCTTTCTGGGAGAATTATGAAGCATATGCATGATCAAGAGGTATGGGGTGGTCCAGTTGAGACAATGAACATTGATTTCCAAGTCATTTTTGAGAAAAATCCATTACTGAAGACTACATTAAGGCCCAGCAGCAGTCTGAAAATTAAGTATTAGGAACATAGCATAAAATCACTGATCATCACTGTACCATTTCATTGCACCCTTAGCATATTGCTTTGCCATAGCTTGAATACTGTGTCTATCTCCCAGACTCAAAAATCTCAAAAAGAATCAGAATTGTGCTACAATAGTGCGTACAAAAGCATAAAAATACTGCTTAATGAAGAAGAATAACATAGGCTACGGTCCATCCGTGTTAACAGATGTATTTGTGTGGATTTCTGAAGTCCACAAAATCAAAAGAAGGGTTGAGATGGTGGATAGGGAATGATCATTCTCTCTTACAATAAGCAGAGAGTAGTAATGAAACTGAGAGCTAAATTCCTAACAAAAGGAGAAGATATTTGTGGAGTTCCTTGCCAAGGAAGGCCATAAGTATTTAAAATCTATGTGGATTTAAAAGTAGAAATGAGAGACACAAGAAAGATACATCAACAACAACTATACCCATCTTCCTGTGATTCTAAGCTTAAAACAGTTGGTACCTGAGATAATGTTAGAGGAAGTATCATGTATCTGTCCAGCTCTTTACTGTGTAAGCATGCATGGTGACTCCTGATAATGACTATCATGCCTGTACCATCATGACTAGGTTAGATGGAACTACTGTCTGAAATGCTACAGTCATTTCTACACTCTAATTTCAATGATTCCCAGTTTCACTGTTTCTTTTTATTCTCCAGTTTGAGATATAAAATATAAATCTCTGATTTCTTGTACACTGACATAGTTCTATTCAACCCTAAGCAGTTTCATTAAGTATGTATTACGATTATTTGATATGCCAAATTCTTCTTGGTTCTTTACCCCCTTGGACAGCTGCATAAGCTTTCCAGTTGTTTGCACAGCTCAGCTATTACAATTGCACAAATATCCATTTGATTTTATGTAAGTTTTAAAAAGTAACTGCCAAACAATGATCACACTTTGATTAAATAAATATTGCTATTTGGTCATTAGTTAGGGCATAATTTAATTTTGTCATGAATAAATTGTTTCCATATCTGTCACCCTAACTCTGATTTAAACAGTGGATAAATTTGCTGAAAAGATATCCTGTTTTGCCAATTTGACATCAATAAGCTGTTTCATGAGTGTATTTGACATTATTTCTGAGATCATTTTATGCCAATCACATTTACTCTAAACTGCTTATTACTTTATTGCAGAAAATGGCAACATGTATTTATTTGCGTTTTTGCTTTAGAATCAGCAGGCTTTCACTTGCTTTGTTAATCAGACCCAACCTTGAGGATTATAGCTACCAGTTTAAAGTTTGCATTATTGATGCTACTCAGAAAAAGAACTTAGTAATGCAGCTACATTTACATCTTTGATGAGTTGCTTTTTAATGAGTTTTACGTTTGGAAAGGTAGGATTTATTTGGTCCTTTCTCACTGCAAATAATATATCTAATGTTATTATGAATCCTTTTGAAATGTTATTTGTTATATACACACTACAAATGAAATACCAGTTTTAGGACTTAAAGATAACACATACAGCATCTGATTGTTCAGGAATGTTGCTAAACCATCTCTAACTTAAAAGTCCGAGCTAAACCATTTTCCTCTCAGCTTGGAAGAGGAGAAAAGAAATGAGTTTCTTCAGACATTTCTTCTTGATGGGTGAGAGACCCATCAAGGGCACTTGTACTTTTCCTGCAATTTATAGGGGTAGTTGCTAAATCACCAACAGGGTTTAAAAAAAATAATAATTAAAAAAAGCATAAAATAGAAGAAACTTTGGCTATATCTCAAACTAATGAGTGGGCCCCACAAGAGTAGATCTGCAAAGTGCACATCTTCCAATCTTGTTTTAACCAAAAGATATCCAGTTTGTGGGCTGTGCGATTGCTCTGCAACATAAAGCAAAGCATAGTGTAACTTGCACAAATGAGATAAACTGAGAGTCTCGGGCAACACCAGAGACTGAACTCATGCACATAGTAAAAATATTTGTCTTCATAATAAAATGGATTCCTCAGTGCTAGCTATGTATTTTGCCAGAAAGCTGGATGCACTGCAAAGAGCTATTGGTTCTTTTGATCCAGTTGCATAAAGAACTTTTCCCTTAGGCCTTCCATAGAGATGTCCTTCAGTATCTCCTTTGATACCTCCTTATTAGCCTTAAGTTTAACAGTCTGATGTAACAGAGAGCTTTCAATGACTGACCAGTACCTGAATAAATGAGCCATGTTAGTTTTTGTCCCAGTTTTCTTATGCAATGCTTACATACTTGCAATCGGCATGCATTTTGCTGTCCACTTCATTATGATTAGACTACAGAAGAAACTAATAGCTTACACCCAGCACCTTCACCAGAAAGAGGATAATATTATATGCATAAGTCCAGGCAGAAAGTTGTAAAGGAAAAATAACAAAATTTCTGGATTCTCATCCTCTCCCCTGACCTATGGTAAACCAAAAAATCCTTGAGCTAAGCTGCTATTTCTTCACATTATGCATGGAAAATCTTTCCCACTAATCTATTAGTTCAGCAAATAGGAAGAAGGAGATGGGTAGAAGCTGTTTTTACATTCACTAATAGCAGAGATCATGTGAGAATGCTGCAAGCTGCAAGTCTCAAATATATGATCGAATACGGAGCACCATAGATGTTAATTTTCCCAGATCTCAGCACTACAAAGGAAATGAAAAGTAAAGTGAAAAGCATTAGGCAGGACTTTATAATGGAAGGAATTGAGGCAGCAGTACTATTCATTGCTAAGCTCCTGGTTATTTTTAAAGGAAAGGCTTATATCTTCTGAGACCTGAAAGCAGCCTGCAGCCTGCTGGAAAGAATGAAGGGAGATAACAAAGTCCAGACAGGATACTTTGACTGACAGCATGCAAGGCTTGCCCACTAGTACTGAAATCATAACCAATATTTCCTATTAAGCAATATAGAAAAATACTAGACTTGTCTATGTAAGTTTTAGGAGTTTGAACATGTTAAGAACAAATGGGATTTATAATCCGTGTGGTGCTTGCTCTTTTTATTAGGATGAAGGACATCTGTCAAGTGTTCATCGAATTACTTGCTGTACCCTCAAATCTCAATGCTGAAGTATTTTATCTGTCTCATCTTGAGGTTATGAGCTAACATATTCAATTCCAATATGAAAATATTCATGATGATACAAAGTATTTTCAGAAGGAGATGTCTTATGTTTCAAGATAATCAAAAAGGGAACGAGATACTGGACTCAAGTTTTTGCTCTGTTAGGCCCTGACTAGACCAGAATTATCATAATTCAAAAATGAGAGTTAGCAAACCACATTAGCAGGTGCAAATGCAACACAGTTCTCCACAGACACTTCTGTGCCACTGCAATGGACATGAATCCTTATCCTGTTGCCACATTTTCGCTCCCATAAAATATTTCATAGTATTAGCTTCCTGAATAATCTGGTTTACTTTTGCTAATTTTAGACACCTATGCATTATTTCAAGTTCACAGAGCTTTCTATTTTTTTTAGTTCCACACTGAACTTCACACAGTCTTCACCCTGTGCTGTAACTCAGGGTTTCACAGTACGATAAAAAACCTCCACATACAAAAGAAAAAATTGGATGGGAAACAAAGAGAACAGAAATACTGCCTGTTCAGGTAAATGTAATATTTTGAGATATTTATACATTTTGTGAACAGTGACTCCAAGTATCACAATGGAGTATGTATCTTTTTTTTTTTTTTTTTCTTGTGCAGCCATAGGCATAGGTTTGCCACAGTTTCTTGGTTACTTTAGAAAATGTGCACTTCAAAAATGGAAAGAGACACACATCAGCCAAAGCACAATTATAACATATATTGGAAATGGCCTCTTCCTATCAAACCCTCGAGAATCTATAAGTGGGAATAAGTTTTTCAACAGCATGTTACACATGAAAGCACAATCACTAAGGGGAACACAGGCTACAAATTGCTAGATTTTTCTGCAATATAATGGGCTTTTCAGTTATCTTCCCAAGTGAGCTTACAGAAAGGCATGGCTGCCAGTTTGCCAACTTACAAAGGGATCAAATAAATCTCCAGTATCATTATTATAGGTCAATGGAATATAAGCCAAAAGCAACACAGTATTTAGGAAATGGATGTTGATAATAAAAGACCCACTCTAATTTCCTGTGGAGTTCTTAAATTAGCTCATCCCATATGCATACTGGTTCAAACTGATAATTCTGCAAGATAGGCACTTTTCTGTACCTCATTTTAAGTAACTGATTTTGTTCTTATGGAAGAAAAACTGTGTGAAGTTGATATTAAAGTTGTTGATTTAAGCTACCAGGAAGTGCAGCTACTTGTTTTTATATCTGTCTTTACTAGTTCTTAGATGAACTAAGCTGCAGCACTTCAATACAGCCACGTTTTAATATAGTCTCAAATACACTTATTAGCATGAAATGGAAAACATTTTATTCTTAAATGATGTTTATAATTCCTATTAATTCTGACGACAAAATGCCTATGTAGTGTGAGAAAAAATAGCCATGTTTCTATCTGAAAGAAATAATAGTTTGCAGATCAGAGAGGCAGTTAAATACAGAGAGAAACATTAGTATACTTTTTGTAAAATTCTCATTTCCTGCAGCTGAAAGATATTCATTGCCTTCTACTGCCAAAGCTTGGGTCAGCCAAAACATTAAAAAGAAATATATGTAGTAGTAAAGCATTTGTAGCACTTATTTAAAAACAAATAATGTTTGCAAGGCAGATCAGACTGCAGTATTCACGTGGCTGTTAGTAACCTCAAGCCACTAGCATCACATACTTAACACAGAATTATTCAGAGAAAATTTTCTTCAATATCTTTAGGCAACAAAGAACATTTCTGGTCATCGTGTGAATTCTGTGCGACTCAAACCCAGGATTTTCTTCTTTGTACTAAGTATGGGAAAGCCTGTTCCTTTGAGAGTTAGAATAGCTTTCGAAGACTTCTGATTTAAATTTCAAACTCTTGATCATAGTCAGGGAGTAAATGTTTTTATCCTGGAATTGAAAATTGGGTTCTTTAGCTCTATACCAAGTGAAAATATTAAGCATTTTGTTGTATCCACTATGTGAGCCAAGTTCCCCACTGTGCCTTCAAATCCACAGTGAATGAACCATATTTGGATCTGCTTATCAGAAGGAGACATTTAGAAAGACAATGAGTCTGTCCTGCTAGACGAGACTCCTGATGCTTTTAGATAGGCCTGCGGTGAACTGCAAAATGGGCCCTAAAATCAGGCTGACATGGTCGCTTAACAAGCTGTTGGCTCAGAGAATTTCTAGTGTCACCCACAGGGCTGATGATGGCAGCCATCATAATTAGAATGCATGAATCAAAAACACCAGGTGAAGATTTTGCCTTGGAAGAAAGAAAAGACAGAAGGAGGGAATTACCATGGCCTTTGACTATTAAGCTGCTGCATG
Organism: Phasianus colchicus; assembly: GCF_987193195.1. Lineage (NCBI taxonomy): Eukaryota > Metazoa > Chordata > Aves > Galliformes > Phasianidae > Phasianus > Phasianus colchicus. Next base: position 22,132,018 of record NC_143439.1, read on the forward strand.
CAGCTGGATCAGTGACCAACAGTGCCTGGTCGGATTATGCTATGGAGATGCTTGCTATAGACTTATACTTCTCATAGCCAATGGCTGTCAGAGCAAACACTGCCAGCAGCAACTTCAAAGAAAGTGATACAAGCGGCTACATGGAGGAGAAAGGTAACCCCATTAAAAATGGAAGAGAAAAAAAAAAAAAAAAAAAAAGGAGTTCAGACTTTTTTTTTTTCAGTTTAGCAAATAATTTCAGTTAGGAATTGGTTTATTTCATTCATTCTAACCCTCGGAGTATGTCCCTAGAAATGCTGAACTCCAATGTCTGCTGAAGTGGAAAATCTACGTAATCTTAACTGATATGACCTTGAAAGGGATTTGTTGAACTTTTGTATGATTGGATTTTTCCCAACCTTTGTAGACTCTTGATTTTAAAATCTGCCTAACAAAAGCTCTGCCAGGAAAGCTGTTATTACAAAGATGCTTCTCAATAGGGAGAAGTGGGCTAATTGCAAGCTCTTCAGTGAAATAAAAGAAGGTTTTGCAAACAAGTACAGAATTGACAAAATGCACCACACTGCTGTTAACAGAAACGATGGGGGAGAAACATCAGAAATGGCAAAGATGTCTAATATAAATAGATGCTCTAAGACTAGCTAGAAGAGGCTATACAAGATTTCAGATAATTCATAAACAGTAATTGCTCGTCTGACCTTGATGTGACTACAGAAATTCCATTAACTCACAAATCTTGACATTTAATTACATACTAAAAAATATTCTCCCATTTATTTTGACAGGGTCTACAATAATCCTGCATTCGACTTTTACCCATATTTTCAGCCACTTTTCCCACACTGCAATTTATTCCCAAAGTCACAAATAAAGAACATAATATCTGCCTATGCTGTTACTTAGAACGTTCTTCATTTCTCACCAAAATTTGAAATGGAATGCTGTGAAAAGATGAGGTTCACAATGACACAATGCCCTTCACCTGGTGTCTTATGCAGTTGAACTGAACCTCTCTGAATCCCCTGAGATAATAAAAATTCACTGGGGATGTAACTGCCATAAATTATTTTACAGATTAGTTTAAAACCACACACAAAAAAAGCTAGCTTAACAGTAATAGATATTAAATAACTAGGAAAAAAACAACCAAACAAAAAAAAGCCACTGTAGTATTTGAAGCCAATATTCATCCGTAACACTTAATTTAAAGAAAGAAAATATAATCCAGATATTGCAGCTAAGATGACGATGGTGTGATGAAACATGCACTGTTTTAAGTGCTAATGTTGGGTATTTTTGTTCATGTGATCTAAATGAAGTAGACCCTAGGGAGGTAAAAAAAAAAAAAAAAAAAAAAAAAAAAAAAAAAATCAGAGTACTGAATATTAAGTGAATAAATACTCTGGAATTACTGGATTTCAGCAACACTTAAAAGTGGTTTTTGCCTCCTTTTGTGCAAATGCCAACCAGAGTAGATTTTTTCTTTATATTTTAAGTTCTATTTTTGAGGCAATTGGCTATTCTATGTAAGTTGCACTCTTTGTATCCACTTTCTGTTTGCCTCATCCATTCAGAATCACAACACAAAAACTGTTAGTTTAAATAGTGCATGTTTCTCTTCCTGTATCAGAACAAAAGCTAATCTTCTTGATGACAAATTCTTGAATTTAAGTAATAATTTCACATCAACTTTTGATTTGAAAAGATAACAAGAAACAATGGAAATATATAATTTATCATCTCGTACATACTAGGAAATATCATGATTTTCAAAACCAGTTTGATTATATATGCTGTATATTCTATTCCAACTATTATTCACACAACATGCAAAATAAATTGCAGCTAGGTTTTGCTGTTTTGTTATTTTTATTTTTATTTTTATTTTGTAAGCTCCTAGCAGTCTAGCAGGAGCAAAACAATTTCTGGTAGCTCCTTACTACAAGCACAATACAGAATCCTATAGGATTCACACAAATGTTATCACTCAACAGCCTGGAACTAGGTCATACGCCCTATCTGCAGAATCGTTAAGAATATAACACTCTTCCTAAAACGGCCATAATAGTACATGCATGTATATATATGCACTGTGACAAACCAATCTGAAAATATTTGTAATATTTTTATGGCTTACATCTTTTTTTTTTTCTGCTCTACTAATAGTCCTCAAAAGAAACAAAGAAAACATTGACGCTGAGAGCATCCATACTGCAACCGTATATATATAATACAGACAGTACTAGACATTTCTCAGTACTAAACGTGTGGCTAAATATAAAAAAGAAGTAGGCATTTCTAAAACTGAATTCCTTCCCTTTCTTTTCATTCTCAGTTCTCCTTATTACATTGCTCTCCTCTCTAATTTCTGGTAAGAGCTATATCTCAAGTTTATTTTTGTCCCTGATTCTGTTTCTTTATAACGTTCCTAAGACAATCCTCCTCCTTACTGAAATCACTGAGAAGCGTCTTTGACTTCTGCATTCTCATCTTGTGATCCCCTTCCTCCAGCCTGAGATAATTCTCAGCTCACATCTCTTTCATGCCTATCTCCATAGTACCTTGTTTTCTCCCTCCATAACAAGTTGCCTCCTCATTTGCGAAGGATCACTTTCCAGCTGTAGACTCCTGTCATGCTCTTTTCAGTCTTCTCTTGTGCTTGTTTTTCCCTACTTCTACAGCACAGCTGAACGGATAAAAAAGCACATCTTTGCCAGAATGCACAAAGCGTTCCTTAGCTTATTAAAGCATTTTTATTGGCATTATCAGCAATGTTTTATCTTTCTTTTGACTAATTCAAATCATCATATACTCTAATAGGTCTACTAACATCCACACACTCACTATTTATGCAAGCCAAGCTCTTACCAGGTTTTTAATGGGTAATATCAAAGCTAAACAAAATTGCTTTTGCTCTCCATCAGTTGTGTTCTCAAGAATATTTCCCACTTATACTCTCCTAACACTATTGCTGTCTTTCCAAGTTCACTGTTATTTCAGCCTCTGAACCAAATAAACTGAAACACACTTTGTCTTCATGATCAAGACCTTTGATTGAACGCATTTAGGGGGAAACAAAGTTATTTTATTTGCTTGTCATTTTCTGAAGACTTCAACTCCACAGCACATAAAATGCTCTTTGCAGCACAATTTTTTTGAGTGTATAATTTATTTGTGATTTTAAACACCAAATTTTTCCAAGTATTTTCTCAGAATATTGGTCCCTTACATTTCACTGGCTCTCAGAACCCTTGTCTCCCAAGTGAAAAGCAAGGGCAAAGGCATCAAGTAAATGAGATTTAATAGGTAAAATCTATAAAGTCATGTGATTATTATTGTTCCACTGATTTTGGCAGGTCATAACAATATAATACATATGGTTCACATTACACCTCTCCTTTTTTCTCCTGCACTGATTTTGGCATCTCTTGAGAAGCAAAGAATATTCAAGGCTTCCTTCCACCCCCCTGCTCCCCCCCTTCAATGTATTGGTAACTATTGAATTTGTAGTGCCTGCTAGTATGACTGTCCTCCTGATATCAAGTTCTTCACTGACAATCAGCACATCCTCAAGAATATACTGACGCCCTCCTACTTCTCTCTTCAGAAGAAAAAAATTTGGAAGGAAATACTGCTCTGCAGATGCTTTTCTCTCTGTCTCAGTGAGAGAAAGAGATGAACGCAGTTCAGTGAATTTCCTTCCTTTTCTCAGCAGGGAGGCTTGCACGTGGTTGGGCACAGCAAGAAACATGATTTCCACAGGGCCTCAGGCAGCAGCCAAATTTCACAGCAGGGGACGAATCCATGGCCACTTCTGAGGCTGCAGAGCTGCGCATAACACAGGGTTCTCATTATAAGGTTGGACAACCCTCTAGAGACTTTCTGCTGTTTCCATATTAACAAGAAATGAGTGGTTTGTGTATGTCACAGGAGCTCTGTGTTAAATATTACTGCCTTGTATTATGCAGAGTAGTATGTGTGCATTTCTACTGTGATAATGCACAGAGACATCAAGGAGGGGAGGAGGATTTACCATACAAGGCTTCCAGCCCCATGTGCAAGAGCAACACAGCCTGTGACTGGCAAAGTGAGATCATGAAACTATAAAATAAATGGGAGCTGGAAGTTCAGCTTATTTTTCAGCTTTATCTTACATGTTATAGACATTTCTCCCACCACTTCCATGTAATTCTTTAGTAGATTTCTATCACATAGAGTCATTTTTAATATATTTGAATTTTTTTCATCTTCAATAAATTCTATTCCACTCCTTTAAGAAAAATCTTGGTTACTTTGAAGATATTTCTCTGCTTGCCTGCACTCTGTGAAATTCTTACTAAAACAATAAAAGTTCTAAAGCATAAATTAGTCTCCTAAAAAGTATCTTATAGGTAGGTAGATGACCATTCTCCATGCCATGTAAGTAATAAAGCACAGACTTCATTACTACATTTTGCTAGTGTTTCATTTTCACATGCTAAATGCAAAGTCCAGATGAAAAATAGAAATATTGTGGTTCTTTAGTAGGAAGCACTTCATGAACTCAAAACCTGCTGCGAGACAAGCACACTAGGAAAAATGAATTTGAAATGAAATCATAATTATTAATTAGAAAAAATTGATCATTAGATTAAAAAAAAAAGATAAGACAACGCTAAAAAAAAACACCTATGGCTATCAGACTTAATAATAACAAATAAAAATGTCAGAACTATTCAGTAAATAGTTTCATTCTGTATTTAGGAAGGAAGCACATGATATATGTGATGACGGTAATGAAATTTCTTCCCTGTCAACAGTAACTAGAGATTATGTTTAGTGCAGTTTTAAACCCATCATTTTAAAATCAGAATGTCAGATAAAATAAAAGAGTTTTGAAATAATTAAATAGAGAGTTCTGTGGATGAAAACAATAATTTCATTTTTAATATGCGTTTGAACTGACTAGGCTTTATATTTTAGAGTTTTAACGCTTTAGAGTCCATGGTCAATCAGTTATCATGTGAATAAATAAAACAATCAGTTGGGTAATTCTTGCAATTATGGGCCTGCAACCTGTCAACAGTACTAGGTAAAGCAATGAAGTTTTACAGGGATTATCTTAGAACAGAAGGAAGATAGCACAGCTGGTGTTAGTAAGATGGGCTTTATCAGGACTAAGACATCGGTTTTTGATCTCCTTCTGTATTTGATTGGCAAGAGTTGTACTGCTAATGTGTTTTTAACTTTAGTGAGGCATCTAAGCTGATTATACAGAGAACCTTGGTTCCTCAAACTAAGACCATATACAATAATTTTTACTAATATTTAATAGCTAAAGTACCATAACATATTGAATAATTTATTGATTCCTTTGTCTTACAATAAGAAAAAGGAAGTTATTATCATGAGGATAGTGTCCATACTTCTGCTTGCCCCCTTATATATATTTATTGCTTCACAGCAATAATCAATGGAAAAATAGACTGATTCAAATATCAACATAATTACATAACTAAGCTAATAACCCTTGACTAATTTTTATAGATATCCATACTCAACTTCAGAAATGAAACTGCAATGGCTTTGTCTTTTGCTCACAATGAAACTGTTAGCCTGCTTTAATTCCTGATGTTTAAGGAGAGTTGCAGTATCAAATAATATCTAGTAATTAACTTACGGCCTTCTACCTTAATTCACTATATTAAGAATAAAGTTTGCCATAAAGTTCACAGCACACCTCAGTTCTCAAATATTTTTCCAATACTCCTCATGCCCAGAAACATATTACTCTCTGTTTTTCTAACATACTTAACAAAAAGTTCATTACCTTACTTCTTGCCCTTCTAACATTTTTAATAGCCACAAAAATTAAATAACTCAGAGTACAATTATAGTTTAACAAAGAAATCTGGCAAAATGTTATTTCATATCCTAAAAGTGGATAGGCTTCACAACAATACCTAAGCTTATCCTTCTGGTATGTTATTTACATTTGGTAATGAATATCTTTGTTAGAAATTTACAATGTAGACATCAGGAACTAAATCATATTTAGATTTATTCTTTTTGCTATAAGGCTTAATGGTATTATTTTTTTCCCCAGGAGAAAATGAAGAGAAGTATTCATTAAACAACAAACATGAAAGTAAGAAACAATGAATCAAACAGTAATGAGCATTGTATGTAGAAGTACTGAAGTAACTGTTTCACATGTTTTATATGTTTCACAATAACATATGGAATAGATTAAGATGAATCAATATTTTTTCTTGACCAAAATCATAACTCTAGAAAATTAGAAAGAGAAATGTGGAGGGAGAAAATGGAAAAACAGAAATCAAGAAAACCAAGGGAAATGGAAAGATGGGCCCTGAGCCTTTTTTATTTTTTTCACAGCTTTATGTTCTGATGTTTAATTGCCCAGATAATTGTGATTCTATTCCCCTCTATAAATATCTTCTCTCCTTTTATCACATCATAATAAATCATTTGATAATGTTTATCCTTTGTTCAAACAGCCATTATGGTAACTAACATGCATTCCTACTCATCCTAAGGTCTTCACTCTACACAAGTGAGATGTGTGCACACTTACTAAACAGCTCAAATGACTGTTAGCTAATGGTATTATAGTGCTTTGAAATCATATTTGGAAAAAAGCTTGACAAGATCATTTGACTACTGGGTTTGTCTTTTAGTCCATTGTGATGGCAGAGAAGGATCTGCCATCATGATCTTTAAAGTATATCCACTCAGCATGCAGAGAGAATACAAGATAAGTATCCTAAAGAGTTAATCTCCACCTGCTTCCACCTCTCCAAAAGCTTTTGTTGCTTATAGAAAACACATATCCAAGCCTTACTTGATAAAAGGTTTCCCACTTAGCCAGTAGTTTCTTATAACATACAGTAGAATACTTAATTACTGACATGACGTCATGAATTTGGGAAAAGAAAAAACAGCAGACAACTGTTTGTTTAACAGGGAAAAATATCATTGTATTACTTAGGAAAAAAAAAACACTCTTACTTTCCAGTTTGACTAAAACCACAAAGGAATGATAGAATTCAAAGACAGAACTGCTATTTTGGACTGCTATTCTGCAATGATAACATTATATTTTAAAACAAAGTTTTTCAGCTTTATCTGTATTATTCTGCTAGTACTAAATACTCAATTCTTATTTCCAGATGAATAGGATTTAATTAAACACTTTATCACAAATCTTACATTTAAAGCAACAAAGATTGGTATGTACGAAGGACAAGACTTGCATTTCATAAAGACACACGTCTTTAGTTGATCTCTATTAGGAATGAAAAAGGAGAACATCTAGTTGATATTTTGATTACTATTCAGAATGATGTATTTCTTTATAGTTTGCTCTCTTCTAAGCCAGAGGAAAAAATACGGACAATATATATGTCCTTGTTTAACCTTCATTTTTCCCCTCTATATCATTTTCACAGAAGAGTTGACCAAAATGGAATTTAACAGACAAGGTAAGGATGTACATCATTTTATGTAACGTTGTAATATTTTCCATAATATTCCCTACCCAGCCTAAATATTATTCCCTTTTTTGACCTCTGATACACTTTAAGCAGATGTCTTCATTGAGCTGTCTGCAGTGATGCCTAGATCTTTGTCCTGAGAGGCTACATCTAATCAGAATCCCCCAGCACACGCAAGAGACTGTAATTTGTTCACTGCAGCGTCTGCTGTTTCCCACTCAGGGAGGACAAGTTTCATCAGCCACAATTGAACATATATTCTCAGGATGCGTGAGGTTCTTTTGGTGTTCTTCACAGCACTCCTTACTCTTCAGTAGTGCATATAAATGTTAATTACTGGCAAGTATTTCTGCCTTAGAAAAATGTTCCCTTCTCTTCAGTTTAGCAACGGTTCTAGTGCATATTCTGGAGAGCAGCAATTATTAGCTTTCTTCCAGACTTTTCTTTTGTCATTTTCAGTAATCTTCTGCTGGATAACATGGACAAACTAAGAGATTTCCTTTGCATATTTATGTAATTACTCAAAAAAGATTTTCCAAATCCTCTGCAAAGACTGAGAGATCCATACTGAAACTTCTTAGTCAAGGTTACATATTAATAGGGATTTCATTATATATTCTACAAAATTGGCATATATTTTAGTTCTAATCTTCTTATCCCTCTTTTTTTTTTTTTTATCTGTAAATCTCTTTGCATTGGGAATTCTACACTGCTTCTGTGCTTGGAGAACACCCGAGTACTGAGGACAGTACTGGAATGCAAAAACAATCCTGGGTATTCTGTGGCTTCTTATGCTGATGAAAAACTAATCAAAAAAAGAATATCTGTAGATAAATATTTTTATAGCGCTTCCTCAATATGCATTTTCTTAGGTTCAGTTTTTAATGACTGCACATGGACTTTGGTTTTGATTTTTTTCTTTCTAGCAGAAATTCAGGAAGCATTGGCTTGCCAATAGAAGAAAATTATTTTTAAAGTCTTCAGGAGTATTTAGTGAGTGATTTTCACATAAATTAATAGAAACTAGGTATTTAGCAGTAAGACACACTTTGGAAAGACAGAACAATCCAGCAGTCAAAGAAAATTACGTATGCTCCATACGTTATCATATCAAACAGTGAAGTGAACAAGAAGGTTTATGAACTTTGTGGTTTGTTCAGGCAATAGCTTTTGATATTCTGCATGTAAAATTAACTGCTAGCAAGAGATCCCTAACAAACTTTATAAGGCTTCTCTGTTTTTCAATTCCTTTTTTTTTTTTTTTTTCCTGTCAATTATATTTTTGTTTTGCTAGTTTAAGAAAATGATTTTATGGTTATTGGCATATTAGCTCAAAAGGTCTAAATTAACGGACCGTTGTTTTGTTTTCTACTCAGTTCCCTTGATACTCCTCCTAATTTACACCTCTAATGAGTCCAGGATCCAAGGAAACTTACAGAAGAGAAAAATATAAAACTGAAAACGTGCTTCATATTTTCAAATTGAAGCATAAACAGCATTGTATTATATGATTGACACATTACTACTCTCACAAATGAGGATTTTGTTTAGGTGACTAAGAGGCAATATAAGTGCACGAAAGCTTTTCTACTAGATTAGAATACTAAATCTAGATTGCCAAAATAGCAATATACACCTATTTTTCAATTAATTTATTGTCACTCAAAATAGGATTCATTCATTGATACCATGCAGTCCAGTAGTGCAGAGGGGAACAGAGAAGATGAGGAGAGCTGAATAGCTACAGTTTTTCGAACTAGGACAGAGGGTACTAGGAAAGAGACTCAGCTCTTCTATAACGAAGGGACCCAATCTTTCTGCCTTCGAGGAAGGATCCCCTTGGACTGCTATTTTGCAAGTGACTACATGTATCCTGACTAAGCAGTTTCACTGAGATGACTGCCATTGAAAAGCACTTCACTACTGAAGTCTGTTTAAATCTAGATAAACCCATTGTACATGCGTGAAACCATATGCTCTCCACAGGTTTGAGAAATAGAAAAAAAAAAATCAGATCATTGTAACTCATGATAGAGTTACATCAATGTAAAATTTCACGTTTACATAGCTTATAATGTGTATAAGTACATCAGAGGACTGAAGCCTGGTAATCACAATTCACCATTTCACTCCTGAAGAAAGCTTAAGCTAAATATTTGGTGGCCACATTATTTGTTTTTTGGAGTTTTTGTTATAGATGACAAAAGTTTCCAGCAAGTGAGAAGTCTCATCTGTATGCTAACAGTAAAGTACCTGTTACTTAGTCTTTATTGACCTTGCTATTAGTATTTGTCAATCTATATACAATCAAATAATAGTAAACACCTATTTAATCCTGAACTTTTGTTCCTTAGATCTTATTCTTGGATATCACAGGCAGTGGTTGCTACATACTTTGTACTATGAGTTTGCCAGAATCCACTCTTCTCTTGTAAACATACATTTTTATTTTTTCTCTTATTTTTAACTACCAATAATTGGGTCAGTTAAAATATTTTTTTAAAAAAATAACTCTTTAGGAAACTTTCCTAAATTAACTTTCTTAAATTCACAGTGAAAGTAAAATTAAAACAAACACAAATGATTTATTAGGTCAGCTGAAAGCTCAACTAACCTCAAGATTCTAAAAGAACTCCTTAACGTTTGCATAGCACCACTGATGGCAAATTGTTTATTACTGCTAGATAATGGCCATCACCCAGGTATTATATGAAATGCTAAACTGTAGTTTATATCTTCAGAAAGGATACTTCAGCTGCATGAATGTGCACAAGGCTGTTTGTTCAAGTGGATACTTATTTAGGCAGCCAAGAGGCAATACAAGAGGATAAAAAGTTCTGCATTAAAGAAAATGTAAAAATGGTTTTCCTTACTAAACGTGCAAGTCCATTCATGATTTCATGCATTGTTATGTTATATGATTCATTCATTAATTTCATGGTGCTCAATACCATAAAACCTAGTAGGCGAGAAAGATGGTGTTAGAAGAGCTTTTCTCTTCAGTTCAGCGCTCACTGAGCCTTTAGGAAGAGGGCTTCAGTACAACCCTACTTCTTATCCACACAAAATACATCCAAGGCCTTCTACCTGTACATTAGATTAAAACTTGTAGGCTTATAATTCTGGACTATATATTAATATTATTTTTTAAAAAAACTCTCAAAATTATTCCCAACTGTTCTAAAGACAGAAGGCTATCGTTTCACTTTTCTGTATCTATAGATGAACTTATATATTCTCTATATATATTTAATAGTTACATATAATATAACTATATTTATGTTATCTTTATACACTATACAAAGAGATACATGGGATTGCATTTCTTCATAGATTTTCTTCTATGGTTTTCTCAGAGCACTGCTGTAAAAATAGCAACCCTGGAGGAATAACTTCTGCAAGAGCAAGAATCAGTGCACTCTGAAGCTACCCTGCTCCCTACTTGGCTTTGTATTTGAAAATGAAAACAGAAATAATACATTTCTTTGTTGAACAGGTAGAAAAAAATATATGGAGAATGTACCCAGGTGTTTCTGCAAGGAGAAAGACAGGAAGTCTAAGAAACAAATTGGAGACATCAAAGGGAAAATGAAAGGAGAAAAAAAAATACAGTAAGTAGACACAGGCAGTCCAAGAGGAGAAGACAAATTATTCATTTGATATTTGCATTAAAAAGGTAACTGCAGATTTTAATGTATGAAATTATCTGAGATTCCAAGTGAGATTTTGTTTAGAAATATATTTTCTACAAGCTCTCAGTGCCTATGATGGTCTGAAATTTGCTCATATTCTCTCTTGTTTTTGATATTTAAGAAAAAGGAAAGAAAATATTACAACACCACAAATAAACTGAGAAATTTTAGAACACAGACATGATGCTATTATATATAACAAAAAGTCTTCTGGATCAGATATAGAGCATATGCAGCTTTATGCACTGAACAAAGGCTTAATTTAACAGTACACATGGTTCTGCCATTATTAAACAAACCACAAAATTATATGTCAGTAATTGAAGCGTCGCATGTGTGTGTATGCACGTATGTGCAGCAAATGTGTGTAAGGGGAAGATGCGGCACTTAAAAAAGAAGAGCACCTGGTTTCAAGATGAAAAGTTACACTCACGTGGAAAATCTTTTGGGAAATTTAAGAAAAATGACACCAAATAAATCCCTGAGCATATTTATATAAAGTTTGCATTTACATAGAAGCTGGGGTGCAGTTAAATTTGAAGAACTGAGTTACTTACAAAATCCTCTCTGCTAGGTACAATTAGATCTTAAACAAGACTTTCTACCATTACTTAAAAACCTGTTAGCTTCAGGTCAGAAGACATTCATAAATTTCACACAGATCAAGTCATTGCAAGCTACCATAGCTCTGTTGAAGAGATCAGGCAGAGTGAATAGAAATGTTCTTACATTACACAAATAATTAAAAGTGCTCCTGTTATTTCTCCTCACTCACTTCACTCCAGTCAAAAGGCAATTCTCTATGTGAATAACACAAAATGATTAACACTAAAAGGCATTAATACGTTAATTCTGAAATGACCGCAGTTATATAAATCGCAACGACATGCAGAGAACTATTGTGCTTACATCATTTATGCTTCTTGTTTACTCAAGGTATTGGATAATAGTGTCTCAGCATGCTAAACAAACACAATAAATTTTCACTTATTTTATTCAAGACTGTCTATTGTTACACTCTGAAGAGCACTCGAAGCCCGAGCTAGAGAGCAGTAGTTAAAAACGGCAACTGGCTGTCAGTGGTGTAGTTTGTCATTGTTCCACAGACAAAAGGCAGACTGTCACAATAAACAGCATTTATTCATTTCAGATTTGTGGCTTAGGGCTGAGGAAGGGGAGGTGTCATTCGTAGTAATTGTAAAACACATAAATAATAATAGTAGTCTGCAAATCATATATCAAAGAAAACAGTGGGAGATGGCAGTGATGGAGGCAAGAAAATGGATGCTTTCAGCACAACCTAATTTACAGCTCTTTTTTAAAAAAAATATTTTTTTCTTTCGTAACAATAGAATAGAATGCTTTGTATTAACTGCTTGTGTGGAGGGTAAGCAAGACAGGACATCTAAATCATGACTTTAATGACTTACTTCAAAGAAGCTGCTGAGGGGTTTTCTAAACCACACATAACCATTGCCACTTTTATTAACTTAAATTTACTAATTGAAAACCATTTAATACTGATATTGACATCACCTCCTGTAGACTTTTTTTTTTTTATTTAAAACCTAAAACGTTTTAAAGAAATTAACACTGTTCCAGGACGATACTCTGTACTGCTCTTCAAGAAGGAGATGCTTCCTTTACTTTAATGAAAGATTTTATAGCCGTTTTCTCTGCCTAATCACATATTTGGGGTGATAATTTAATGGAGAGAAATTATAAAGCAAACAAATTCATTTTGTTGAGGTTGTATTAATGTTTTTGAATTTAAGGTAGCTTTCTTCTAAGTCCATCTTGATTTCTGAGGCAGTCCTAGCTCAGTAATACACATTGACTGCATTACGTCAACCACTAGTTAACCTTTTTGAGGTCTGCAAAAATCTGGGAAAAGAATTGAAAGGAAAAGACTGACATTTGAAATAGTGTTTTAAGGGCAACTTCTAATTTACTACTGCTTGATAGAAGTCCCACTTCACCTCATACCACTCCCTATGCTGCCCAGAACGTCGATAATATTTATTGAAGAGCATCATCTTCTAACATCCCCAGAAAAGACAGATGGACCTGAGCTTTTCTCTGGCGAACCACACAACATTCACCAGATGGAAACAATGCTCCCTATATAGTTTTTGCCTACAAATCCTTCCCTCCCAGCGTGTCTCAACTTCCATCATGAAAAAAAGGCACTAAAGGACTGGGAAAAGGGCAGGTATATCCAAGCAACTGAACTCTGAGTTCAGCACAGACTGCTCTCCTGTGACAAATCCTACGTAATTCACCAGAAAGACAACAAGTTGAGTAAGAGAGATGCCCCGCATTGAAAGAGCAAAGTGTCACATCAGTATTTCTGCTGGTGTTATTGCAGCTGCTGCTGGTTGGGATATAACAGAGAAGCACAATCCAGGAGCTGCCAGAAGGCAACATGCCCAATAGTTTAAGGAGAATATGCAGAACAAAGGATGCACATGATCAGATCTAAGGCAAGCTTTGGTGAATCTTCCCTTAATAGGACAAGATTTCTCTTCATTCATTTTAAAATTGAAACAGTCACCTCTGATGGTGTAGTCACAATGCATGAATGTATGTGAAAAATAGGACAGCACGTGTAAAGCTCTATGCCTTTAGTACCCAGCGGGAGCAAGAAAAAAGTGTGCAAAAAAGTTTTTAAAAACTCACTGCTAACCATCTTTTTAGGAAAGACTTGCAAAACTAAATAATGAATAATAATAAATACAGAATAATACAGTTAAAACAACATCTACATGGAAAAGGTACAAATGAGAAATAATTTTAAATGAAGTATGAAAGGAGGAGATTAGTCCCACTGAAAGGGACATTATCAATGCACCCTCAGCTACATTACTTTAAGCTTTAATTCCTTTACAATCCACAGCCAAGTGAGACAATTCTATCTAACCTTATTGCTAGTAGCGACAAACCACAACTTGAGAATTTCAAGGCAGAATTTATTCAGGATTACTTATTAGTTTTATTATTTATGTGAAAGCATTATGAAATATAACTTCTCTTCAGTTACAAAGGAAATATATTTGAATAATGAAAACATTCTCATTTATATTGGCTCTCTATTCGGTTCATAGAGGTTCTTTGGAATGTTTTTTTCCAGACTCCTTTAATGCTTTAACTACACACACACAGATTCACACTACTGCCCTTCCTTTGGGCATAAAACACTATACAATCAGTTTAAAAATGTAATAAAAAATATTCATATTATGCATTCCCTCACGTGGACTACTAAGATGTTTAGCTTTCTTCTGTAAATATTCAAAGCTTGCTGTATTACAAAAATCCGGGATTCTGTATCTGTAACAGACTGAATTGTGAGTTTCATTTTCTTGGGTGTTTCCTTTTAAGAAAAGCTAAAAATCTTAAATTCACTGCTTTGAAGCCTCACACAGTTCTCTTTAGTAAGAAATTAAAGCTTATATAGTATGTATGTGCATGCGATTTTACCCTGATCTCAGTCAAGCATGTGGTTTTCAAAGCATCCTGTACATAGTTATTCAGACTGACAAACACATGCAGTCCATAAAGAGCCATGACAGCCTTCATTCTAATTATATTAGAAAACCAGCTCACCGAAAAAAAGGCAGATATCATATAACAGGAACAGCTAAACACAAATGTAAATTGATCAACAGCGTCACCCACAAACTGCTCATGGCCAGCATGAGACAGTGGACAGTCATTCACATAACACCACAATCACTCCACAGTTAATGCATGTCACTACTTATTTGCAGGGAAATTTCTGAAACCAAAATTTGCATATCTGTTTGGAACTTCCCTGGACTAAATATCTCACATTTAGCTTTCTAGCAGGAGTTCTGACAGTAGCACCGCTTGCAGCAAACTGCCACCGTCGTTTGTTCTGCTTCAGTGCTGTTTGACGGTCACAGCCTGTCATGTGGGAAGAAAGCACCACATCTAACCCCCTGTGACAAGGTTTAATCACTCCTATTACTCCTACTGGCTGCTCAGGCCACCTTGAGGTGTACAGCACAGTCAGAGATGTAAAAATCCTTGCTTGTAAATGAAAAGGCTAAAATCTGGTTTGATCCAATCAATTGTCTGATAGATGGTTGAAAGGAATGAGAAAGATTAGCTAAATAATACAAATGCAGTGCTTGAGATCATTTTTAAACTGACATATCTTTTGCATCATTAGGAGTATTAAAGTATTTATTTTCCTCCAAGACTACTGGTTCTTTTTTGTATTCACATTCTACATTTCTCATCTCTCCGTTCTTTCTAGGAATCTCTGGTGTAATACAAATACATATGCAAAAAAGCCATGTTTGGTGTCCATTAGGTTACACTAAAATGAAGTAAACACTGCATCAAATGGTTTACCTGTTCAAATGCTAATGGTAGGTCAAAGGGTGAGGAGAGGAATGCTTAAAACAAGACCCGTACAAAGGGGAGATCAAACTTAAGCCCTTCTGCTACAAATCAGCACCAATTAATTAAACCTTCACTTGTATCTGATCTGTATAATGAAACTCTGTATGAACTTACAAATTTTGCTCTTCCATATGGAAATCTATGTCTTCATGCTCATTTTAATGATGCACTTTTTGAGACTGCTGTCTACGTTCTACCTGAAGTCTAAAAGGCACATGGGTCAACTCTGCGACCTTTTTTTTGCAGCAAGTTGCGCATCCTTCTTCAGCAGCCCAAACAGTATAGACACCAGATTTTGCACATTAACAAATTGGTTTTCTTGAGCCAGTCTTATTAAGTCCGAGGCCTATTCACTGGGACAAAAAATTGATTTCAATATGAAAACATATTAACCCACCATTAGTGTAGCTTTAGCACAGTAATCTAGTACTATTACATTTTAAGATTAGCCTGCTGGAGTAATTAAGTAATGGTAGAAAATGTTAGCATCAAACTTTCTATGGGAGAGTTTCTTATGCTTATGAATATCATGAATACCAGTGCTATTCTAATTGATTGGTATTTGTGAATATCACATCTGCTTTACATGGAGTGGGTAGAACACAAGGACATCCTGACAGAGCAGACAGCATGGTGGATTAATAACGCAGCAAAAAGATTTAAATCCAGAGCTCAAACCCAGTTATGAAAACATCTGCTGATGCCCAATTTTTAGAACCAGGGCTTGATGTGATGCTAAAAAGCCTCTCCTACAGTACTCAGAACTGAATAATAATAATAAAAAAATGCTGCTTCTATCATGTACCTGAAAATGTTCCTCCAAAATAAGGAATTGCCTCAGAAAGAAAAAACAAACAAACAAGAAAACCTACTGCTATATTGCTGTATTTGTCACTATTTCTTTGTATTAAGATTAACACAACAGGTGATTTCAAGTGAAAAAAAAATACAATACTGCAACAGAGAATTTTAAAACTTGCAAAAAGCATGTGAGTATGTGTGAATGGATGGCAAGTACATTACATAAGCATTTTAATTTTTCATGAAGATTTAATCTAACAGCTGGATTAGTTGTACATTTTCAGATAGAAACACACTTATCAGGGTTTCTTCTGGTCAGTTTAGAAAAAAAAAACTGTCAAGTTGACAGTGAAGTTTCAGTGCTCTCTTGGAATTCTATTCCTGAATGATCAAATGCCAAGGACACATCTCTCTTCCCAAGGACTTATAGCACTAATGGTAACTTCTATCACTTACCCACATCCCAGTTCCATCTACATTCTTGCTTCCCAAGTACAGAGCAGCTTTGTCATCTGATACTGTCATCTACATCTACATCACCGGGAGCTTACTAACAGAAAATTTGTTAAAGACAACAAACATCATCGTGTTCTCTATCAGACAACTGAGAAAACATCATCTAGGAATAATCAAGATTCTAGCTTTTTCACTAGGTACAGGCAGATACATGCGAGCTGTTCCACCTATCCCGCTGTTAGAACATAGTGCAAGTCAGTACTAATTTAAGGTGAGAAGGAAGGTCACTTCCTCAAATAAAGGTTACACCACATGCTCCCCTTCACACCTTCTGTCCACCTAATTTGAGGTGATGCACTGCCATCCTCCAGTCTGCTTCTCAGATCTGGATGACAACAAAGCACCGATCAAAATAATACTGTCCTGTCACCCTTGAAGTAATGATGGAATTTGAATACTGGACATCCTCTTAAAAAAAAAAAAAAGCTTTCTCAAGTTGTCCAGTAACATGGAATAGGTTCAATAACCTGTGTTTGTTTTTTTTTTTTTTAAATCACAAGTGAAGAATATTTTCAGTCATTTTTTTCACCCCAAGGTGTGATATCAACAATAAGACAGATAATAATCCAGAACTTTTAGCTTCACTTCATCTTTTTTAAATAACCCTGTGCAATATTCTAGGCAAGGATATTGATATGAATCTTTGGATATGAATCATAATAGCAGATTTTCACATCAGGTATTTGATTCCATCTCTGAACTCTGAAGCTTCTGCGGTGTGAGTGGCAGCAGGAAATGGCTTTCAAACTCTTCCTAACAGATGGAATAAAATCTGCCAGGTTATTAAATTACTACGCAACTATTTTTAGTTTCCATTTCTAAATCCTTTTTCTTCTTTTGTCGTATAATATGTCATTGCTAATCAAATCTAGAAAGCACTTCTATTTTGAAAAACTCAGAAGCCTCAACTGGCACTATATTATCCTTGGCCCTCAGTAGTTTTTGTCACTGCTTTTGTTTTTTGTTTGTTTGGTTTTTTTTTGTTTGTTTGGTTTTTTTTTTTTTGCAGAAGTTATGGAGTACTTTCACAAATTTGCTTATTACAAAAAAATGGAACAAGTAACTAAAAACATCAAACAGTTTTTTGGAGCTACAAGCATTATAAATGTTTTAATGGTGAGTAATCTAGTGTGAACACCTATCCAGGCTGCAGTTTCACATTAAAGACCAGTGTTTCCCAAAAGCCAACAAGTTGAAATGCCCTCCTAATCACTATGAAATCAAACGCAAATTCCTAAGATGACTGTGTCAAACCATAGCAGAAGTGCAATACATTTTATTTTAAATGAATTGTGCTTAGAATGAAGAGGAAGCTACTTAACTGTTGTGGAAATAAAACCAATTGTTTCCCCCTGTGAACTCCATCACATGACAGACTTCTTAAGTTACAAAGAATCCTTTGAAGGAAAATTTGCTTCAAATGTTATGGAAAAAAGTCCCTTTGTTCATGTACTGACCTAAACAGCAACTCTCTTCTTACATGAGATCTATTATTACCACTACTCCAGCTGCTACGCTATTGTACAGAAGAGATGATATAAGGAAGTATTAAACATTATTTCTTAATATAACCACAGTCAATACTGCTACACTGAAAGAAGTGTAATAACTGTAGTGTAATTAAGTGAACAAAATTATGATTTTACTTGGGGAAAACAAAATTCAATCAACTAAGCAGAAAAAAACAATATGCAAATTGATCCCATACCTGATTTTCAGTAGTAAATTAGATAACAGTCTTTATATTGAACATGAAAGGGAAAGACTGCAGAATACAATGAAAGTCAGTACTTTTGTACTGAAGACCTGTGGCTTCTGGAAGCTGCACTGGTTTCCACTACCACAAAAGCAATGGAAAATCATGAAAACTTGATATTTTAATCTAGCCCTCTAGAAGCCAATAACAGAGAAAACCTTTATTCAGAACACTTTGTCTCAGCTATTAAAAAATAAATACACCAATGGATGATATTTCTAATTCCTATCAAAATGGAAATTGTACACATCTCAGTTAAGGTATGGATATATTGAACATTGTTCCAGACATGTAAATTGAGATAACTGTGCAAAGAGAACAATACTGTATGATTTCTTAGCAGAGATAAACATTATAGTTTAGAAAAGTTAACTACATAGGTTTTAGTACCTTAATTTTTATTATATATAGCAACCTTTGTAATATAAACTGTATGTATATATAACATATGAATATACAGAATTAACAGAAATGTAGATGGCTCTGACAGTAATGCCTCCTATTCATTTCCACAGGAACTAGAACAGACAGAGCATAAACAGCACTATTTGATAGAGCAAAGTCTAACCTACAAAATACTATTTTTCAGAGTCACCATAATTAGCAGGGCATTTTCACCAGCAATGAACAAGAGCCTGCATGCCACACTTGTACAAATCTACGTCAGTGAAGGTGACCCGCTATCATCATTGCTGAAATGCACCACTCACTGTGCTCACATCCACTGTTTGGTCTCCAGAAACATACAGCGAGCCTCAGTGAGTGACAGTAGGTGCTATCTTTTTTTCCCCCACACAGAGGAGTTCAGCGATACACCTTTACTTCATCCACACTTCTATTTCAGACACCATTTTGTCAGACTGCCCCTCTGCTGCCATCTGCCACGTGGCAATAAAATGTAATAAAATACTGGTGGGAACATTCAATCTTTACTGCAGTATCACCACCATCCACCTCTGACATTGCGTATACAAGTGCTGTTCTGATAGTAATGCCTCTTATGACATTGGCCCACAAATAATACACACCCACCCACCCCAAGGAAACAGTGAAAATGCAGGAAAAATATCAGAACTCACGACTTAATGTTTTTAACACTTTCACTCTTTACAATATTTCTGATTTTGTGCTTTGTAGCAAAGAAATATAATTGGAGCTCACACATTCCTGTGTTTTTGTCCCCCTCCTATTGACTTCTCCTTTGATGTTTAAGGAAAAAAAACACAGAAAATGCAATATGTATTTTCAACAATTGGTCTAAGAGATGAATTTGAAGGGCTTTATAAGTGAGGTGTCTTCAGGAAAGGTGCCAATAAGGAAGAATGGAAAGAAAAATTATGCTTTCAAAGTGTAAAGAGATAATAACAAAGCCTCCAGTAAATGCAAGGCTCCCAGGAATGAGGAGTTTCACAAAGCTTTGACTTTAATTACTACACATTAATTCTGCCCAGTGAAAAGAAAGATTTTAGAGAAAATTTGTTCCAAATTCCTTAAGGCTGCAAGTCTTCTGTTTATTTTAGAAAAGATAATAGCAAAATAGCATCCTTCAGATCTCCCCAAAACAATAATCTTTGCAGTCTGTCATCTAGGTACGATAATAAATAGAAAAATCACTCTTCTCCTTAATAACATTTGCAACAAAATACTTTAATACGGGAGTAGTTTTGTCTAGAAAAATTATAATTTGTAACTTTTTATCATTTTAAAATGTAATATTTTTACAGTTATTGTAATATGATATAGCATTGTTTAAATTACAGCTTAACAATTCATTCCTGCAGCATTCAGTGGCACTGGGCCTTTGGCCTCTTGCCTAACAGTACACTAGACAAGAATTATTACATTGTAATTCACACCCTGTCATGCCTTATTGCTTAATTAAAGCATAACCCTTCATGACATGACAAGCAATTTGACTGTTACCATAATAGATTATTATTCCACCTAACATATTTTAGCGTTACTGTCTATTCTTTTCTGTACATGCCCTGAAAATTATCAGAAGAAATGCACACATAATTCTTCCTTTATCTGTAAAGTGTGAAGAATATGTATAGGAGAAGTAGTTAAGAGTTATAGTTGTATTTTTTGTTAGAGCTGTATCTTTAACAAACTGCTAGGATTCCGATCTCTGATTAATTGGTTGCTTATATGTTTGTTATACTATTTAGTTAAGTGGTAAATTCATATTTTTCTTGTTAAATGATAAGGTGGAACTAAGAAAATGGGACTTAGTACAAATTAAGCAGCAGTTGTTGCAATACAGCAGTTAGATACTCTGTGCTCAATGTTAACTAACTCACAAAACATGTTTTTCAGAACTCATTTGTTTACTAGGATCTCTGATGTTTCTTGTGTTGAAACTCAATAATATAGAAAAAAATCAAGTATTATTAAAACATATCAGATTATGAGGTGAAATTCCAGTTTAGTAATAGTTAATGTAAAAATTCAGTAACTTACATGAAGTGGAAGTCTATGAAGTGAAATAAAAACATGTTACCGGCTATAAAGACATGCTTCAACATTCCAGCTTACAATATAATTATTTTAATTAATATTCATTATTTCATTAATGCCTTCACACTGCCTTAGAGTGCAAGATACAACAGCCATTTTGGCTATTAATAATCCTTTTCTTTTGGCAAGTGCAAAAATAAAATATGCAACCACAGAACTATGAAACTCTGTTAACAAAAACCTGGATTTATAGAGAAGACAGAGGCAACACATTTTTAAGAGGATTAATGCAGAAATCAAGCGCCTCATACCTGATAGATGTACTACAAGTTTCATATAACATCAAGGTACAATTTAATAAGGTTGCATGGAACTCTGTACATCTGCAAGGTGACTGGGCTGTCCCTGGAACTCTGCTATGTCTATGAAATGACTGTGATATAACTGAAACAGCTGCAGTCTTTGATCATATGCTGGCAGCATATGTACAGATGCAGAATATATAATAAAGGTGCACTTTATTAACTTGACTGATGATCTGTTATTACTGGTACCAAAAACCAAAGGAGAGCAGGCTCTACCATGTAATCTTGAGAATCATTTATTGTTGCATTTCAAAATGAAATATCTATCAGTGTCTAATTCATTCTCATAAGCAAGAGGTATATATTGTTGTTCATCCCTGGAGGCATTGGATGGGACTTTAAGCAATCTGGTCTAGTGAGAGAGGTCCTCTCCCACAGCAAGGGGGTCAGAACTGGATGGTCTCTAAGGCTCTAAGGTTCCTTTCAAACCAAACTATTCTATGATTGTTCTCTGTTGATTAGACATTTGCTATGATCTTTAAAGCTGGTGCTATAGCTAAAAGTATTCTTTTTAATCACTATAAAGTACATTTAACTACAGTTTAAAACAGTTGTCAATATTCTGAATGTATGGGTATATTTTCTGGTAATAAATACCTGGGCAAACACAGTTTAGCGAAACTTACAGCAAGCTAATGCATTTGGTGCATATAAAAACACACAATTTCTGCAAACATGATAATGAAGTTAGATCCTGTCAGGTTAATGGCTGCATGATGTTGCACAGAAGCATAGAGTAATCCACCTCCAGTTTTGTGACTGCATCTAAACATCAACCTTGCTCTCATAAGACTGTACATTTCATGAAGTTATACTTTTTTATTCTTATTGAACTCCTAGGGTTTAAACAAATCAGCTTTCTCCAAGTAGCAAATTAGAGTGCACATTCTTCCAAGAACTTTGTCCCAAGAATTATGTCACAAAGGTGAATTTAGAACAAACTTTACTGCCCAGAGGTGTTAGCCTAACCATGTTCTGTGGATTACTCATCAATTAGCAACACTGTTGGAATTCTTATAAAGTATCTACTTTCTCCATACATCTGGCTCTGTATTTAAATATTGATTCCTTTTGTACTCATATTTTTATGTCTGGACTCTAAGATACTTTACTACCATATTTCCAGATTTTTTTTTTTTTTTTTAAAGACTTTCGTAAGAAACAGACATTTCCACAACTCTGGAGAAAAAGAGGACATTGTGCTCCTCCTCTATTAGAACCTCTTTCTGTCCAACACCTGTCCTTCTAAATTCTGGTTTTAGCTTTCCTTTCACTTCCTTTCTCTATAGCCTTTGTGCTGCAGGTGGGGAGTAATTATCTGTTATTACAACAAAGAAGGCTGAAATCTTTAAGGGAGAAATGGCTGATACCTAACATAAAATGTCCTTTTGTTACTGAAGACCAAACCCCCTTTCCTTCTTTGCTCAACTTCAGCACATGCAGACTAGAGAATTTCAGCAACACTTGGTTTTCTCTCAAGCTCTCCCCTCTTGGAGATTGACCCAGAAGCAGAGACTCAAGAAACATCACTGGGTTCCAGAGTATCCTGGGGTATTTTTTAGGCTGACAGGTGGGTGTAAAAAGGTATTTCAGCTTTGTTTGAAAAATAGTGTATATTACTACAGATATCTTCATTTAAGTAGGACTACAGAAAGCAAAGTTTTCCCTGTTCCTTACTACTGCATTTTAAATCGCATAGGATCCCATAGAAGGTGAACTCTTTCCCTCAGATCAACTATGTAGGCACATGAGAAAAAATATCTGATTCTGAGACAGTAAAACAGAAAATAGAAAGAAAGAACAAACAGAGCAGAAAGGTGCCATGAAACAGGTACTCCGGGGAAGTGCTGGTAGCGAACAGAGCCATGCCTCTGACAAACAGAATGGAAGAAACTTTCCTGGAAGGGCTCAGAAGGGAGCACACTGCTTGTCCTATCTGAGAAAGCCAGGAGAAGAAACTGGATGAGGAAGAGCGACCGACCTGTGAAAGCACATTCATTGTAGCACATAGACTGACTCAAACTCTCTCCATGTAGTCTTCTTCTAAATTTCCTCACTGAAAAATAATTCATTTTGTGCTCAGCCAAAACATTTTAGCCTGGACAATTCAGGGTCTAATCAGATCTTAACCAAGGGATGAAAAGCTTTAAAGAAGAAACAGGACTTTCTACCAGGACTGTGCATGATGTCACCAGCAGAGTTTTTGAACAAACACCAATGTAGGAAGAACATTATATCTCAAGCTTCTCTGGCACTCTTTTTCAGAAGCAGCAGTAGGTGACTGCACCTGGTTACCACTGCTGTTATTTTTTTGTTTTTTTGTTTGTTTTTAAACTTCAATATAGGTTCTTTAGTCTCCACATCAAAACGACCCAGTTTCAAAGACTTTTGAGAGTTTGGTAGGCAGGCATTGATATTTCTTCTGTGGTAAGCGTAGATTTAAATTATCCCTCACAATGCTCTGAGCAGGCCAAGTTTCACACATCTCAGAAGTTAAACAGTCTCCAAACAACACGTATATCTGTTTACACTATTTTCCCCCCATAAATCCATTCGCTTTTCATCTAGATGGAAACAACTATATCTGTTTCCACTTCAGAGTTAAAGATATGTCAATAAGTATATGATCTTATCCAATGCAGTTATTTACCAAGGAAGCGTAATTCCTCTGCCACACCAACTAAACTGTAGGCTTGTCGACAGAGTCTTAAAATAATCTCTCTGAAATGTTTAAATGCTCTTACACACATTTAATGCTTTCATTCACATTTCTAGAAAATAGTAAAGATACAAAGATAGATACAAAGTAAATGTAGAATATAAAACACTGAATCTGGCCTTGAAAATCTGATGCCTGTTTCAAGAGTGCAGTTTTCACTATTTATTGTAATCAGAAATGTGTATTATAAATAAGGAATAATTTTATTTTAGACTGTTTGAAAGTTATCTAGACACTCGGACAACAAATCAGCCAAAAGCTGATTCCCAAGACAGAATAAATTGTCATTATACCCTGGATTACTGTTTAAACCCTAGAGAAATCCTTCTAGAGACATACGTTTAGCCTTATTTCCAGTTTTTTCCCTGTGACTGCTTCTAATACTTCATATGTGACATTTGCAATTGAATTCCTCTGCCAAATAAGCTCAGATACATTCTAGCACGTTTTCTTGGTTCCTCTCAATCCACTGTGTTCTTAGCAGTATCTTCTGGTTTCAGTGGACTTCAACTCAGAAGTCAGTATTCAGTGACTTCATCTTAACTAATTCCGTAATAATATGATTAGAGGAAAATTCTATTAATAAAGTACTATATTGAAACCTAAGAAAAAATGATTGCTTAATACTATACAAACTGTGCTTCAAATTGCAGGTCAAAATTAAGAAAACATTTACAGATAAAACACTACTCAGAAGCAGCTAAATATCTTGTTTTAATATCACATTACTCTGATTTACAAAACATACGTTCCCATGCAACGCTATTTGGGATCACTAGTACTGCCAAACGATTTGAAATGCATATTTTCTTTTCAATAGTGCATACTATGTGATTATTCAGGTGTATGTCACTGAATTAAAAAATATATATATACTAATTTTCATAGTAAAGGAAACCTAAATACTGAAGAAAGGAGTTAACATCCATGGTAATAAAAAGTACACTAGCACTGAAGATTTCCCCCCTCAGAAAGGTACAGATGACAGCAAAATAACTTCTCTTATGCTGGTCTGTTCACTTACCTTTTCTGATGAGTTGGCTGCAGAAAAATGTAGAAATAGAAAGCTCAATTAGTGTAATTTATGTATCCTTGGATGTCAATCATTACTGGTGAGAGGTGGGACTTTCAGGATCTCTGTGCATTAATTAAGAGCTCATCTCAGCAGAGTAGTCATTCCACCTAAGGACCAAAAATAAGTTTTAATTAGAGTCTAGAAGACAGTATGTCACACATATAAAACTAATTCTTTGGCAATATAAGAATAGATGATAGCAGATAAAGCAGCTTTAAACCAGTTTCAGATCACCCAAGAAAGGTAGCGGTCACAATCCAGTAATTAAGAAGGAATCAATTATCTCTATCCAAGAATCAGGGCTCACACTACACTCTAAAGGGGGCAAACTCTCAGTAGAAATCCTTCCCCTGTGGCTGCCAGCCCTTAAATGAGGTTAAGGGGAGATGGAGCAAGGGTCCATCCCTTCCAGTCACACAGGTGAATTGCTTCCACCTGTGCTCCCAGGGCTGGCTACACTCCTTCACCAGCTACTCAATCACTGGTTCAGGCTATGACCTAACAGTCCCCATACACTCCACCTCTTCACAGCACGAACCAACGACTGAGCATATCAGGGTCAAGCTATCCTTTACAGTCTGTTCATAATTACAGTTGTGATGGAGATACAATTTGCCACAACACTGGTATTATTCCATGTTATGACATGAAGAGTCCACTTTTTTTGTTTATATGTACTTCCGGCTTCTTTCACAAAAGATGTTCAAGAAGTCCATCATTACATGTCACTGAAGAATAAAATGATGTTCTAATTCATTGACACCAGAACCCCTGCTGCTTCTGCCTCTGTCAGTCAGGAGGGCTGCAGACCTCAGGGGGAGCAGAATGGATGTTTAATTGGTACTGAGAGAGGCAGCTCTGCCCTCCATGGTTAAATACATCCCATATTCCTGTCCCGCATCAAAACTTCAGCTTGAACAGGGGCATATCCAGGCCTTTTATACCTACCTTTGGCATGATATTGACAGTTGAATGATTATATCAAGTACCAAAGGGGGAGGGGAGCTTCTGATCTGCCTGAAATCTAATTAATAAGATATGTATTATAATTTCTGACAGTCACGTGCCAATTACTTACGGCACTACCATACCTCCTCCCTTCTAATATTCTCTCTCTTGATACAAGTAGTCTGCACCATCTTGGCCCTACTTGCACTTCCCAAGGCCATCTTACCCTGTAGGTTCCAGGTTCTAAGTTCTCAAGGGCAGGGAGCAGAAGATGATTTTTCATCCCAACTTTCAATCATATATCACTTCCCTTAATTTGGATCCTAAGGGGGGGAAGCCTAAGCTGTTTGCAACACACATCGGGTCTGCCATCTCTGGGCCCTCCACTCGGGTTTCTCAGCATTTTGTGTAGTCTCTTAGTCCACCTTTGCAAGGTCTGGGAGTCCAGCATCAAAGCAGCCTTTGGAATGCTACTATACAACTCTATCAATCCCACTCCCATTGAATGAAAAAGCAGATGGAACAGCCAAAGTTAATTTCCTCAATCCACTTTTGTACCATTCTTCCTGTAAAGTGCATATCCTGGTCACTTTCAATGACTTGAGGTGTCCCATATGCTGCCATTAATGTAGTTAATGCCTTGATGATATAGGTTTAATTAGTTTTTGGCTTGCATTAATCCACTTGCTGTGTTGACACAGGTCAAGACATGCCCAGCCCCTTCAGATTCAGCAAGGGGACCTAAGTAGTCAACCTTTCACCTCTGCAGAGGATGGCACCCGCTGGCAAGATGCCCTACTGTTTCTGGCAAAAGTTTCAGTCCTGAAACTTGCTTCATGTTCTTGGCATGCCTGGACCATAGACCTGACATTTAAATGGGCAGCTCCCACGTTTTTACTGCTACCCACAGAATCTTCTGTCCAGCATATCACAACTACTCATGTAGCCATGGGTTGTTGTTATCTGCTGGCGAATTTTCTAGCCACCTTATGCAAGCTAGTGCATTGGCTTCATCGTTACTCAGTGACTGCATGAGCCAGTGTCTGGATACATGGTAGGTGTATATTCTATACATACATAGGCTGTTCTTTACCTAAACACATTCCAGGTAGCCAACCACATGCATCTACCCCAGATTGGTTGGGCACAGATAGTCCAAACCTGAGTGGATCACTGCATGATCCAAAGCATAAGCCTGCAGTAGACCACTCACTATCCATGCAGCGGAATACTGCACCATCACCTGGTTCTTAGGTTCAGCCCACTACCTACCCTGTTCACCCCTACCTCTGAAACAGATGGTCTGAGTTGAGAGACAGTATGCAATTTCTCACCATTTATTAACTTTTCCCCTGTGGACCCATCAGTTTGCATCTTCTGGGATAGGGTATTTCCAGCTCCTACAGGAATCCTCTCTGGTGGAGTGACAGAGGTCCCTTCTTTTAACAGCAAAGACAAGTGACTCCACTGTTCTAGATGGGTGATCCAACATGCCACTGCTTGGGCTTTGGCCACATCTGTTTTAGGAATGTGTGATAGATTTTTCACCCACCCTTCAATAAGTATCATTCTTTTCACTACCACCTCTGCTGTTTTGGTTTTATCTACTATCTACAAAGCAGAGGAGATGGGCAATAACTGTTTCTCAATCAAGCTATACCTTCCTTCTGCTCCACGCCAAACCTGACACCAGAACCTAGCTGGGGGTGTGGATGGAACCCAGACACTGCCACAAATCACACCCAACCCTTCCCAGGTTACACACACACACATCTAGTTTGGCAGATAGGGTGGGATTCAATTTACTGAGTGCCTGTGTTTGACAGCTAATTTGGCTTGCTGTAAAGTGTGTTGTTTCATCCATGACTAGCCTTTCTTAATCCATAGAGACCTCAGGACATATACAAATTGGAGTATAAAAGTCCTCCTGTATCCCAGGGTGCTCAAAAATTCTTGTAGCCCTTCTGCTGTAGTTGGTATTGGAAACACCTGAATTTTATCAATAATGGCACTGGGTACAACTTTAGACTTCCCTGATCAGATGACTCAAAAATCTCACTGACAACCGAGGTCCTTGAACCTTTTGCAAGTTGATAGCTCATCCTTTTCCTTGTAGGTATTTTGACAGTGAACCTACTGCTTTTTCAACTATTTCCAAAGAGGAGGAATCAGCATTAAGTCATCAATACAGTGATACAATTTGACATTATCTGGCTTATCCCACTCCACCAAGTCACAGGCTACCAAATGACAGCAGTAAGTTGGTGAATGTACATACCATTATTGTAGGACCTGAAAGGTCCGCTGCCCACCTTCCCATGTGAATGAAAATAAACCTTGTGATACTTTAGCCATGGAAACACTGAAGAATACATTAGCTACGTCTAGGACACAATGGTACGTTTCTAATTCCCTACTGAATGTGACCAGGAGAATGGCAACACTGGGTACTGCCATGTGAATTTGTGGGCTGACCATGCTTAATTCTGTACAGTCAACTGTCATCTGCTAGGTCCCATCTGGTTTCCAAACCAGCCATATAGGAGAATTATAGGGGCTGCTGGTCTTCTGATTCCCACCTTTTCCAATTCTTGTATTGATCAAGTGATTTCTTCCTGACCTCCTGGTAATCTATACAATCTCCTATTAGCAATCTGGCATGCCAGTATATTGTCAGCCATGAGTTGAGAAATCCTTCATTCTTGTTCAGCCACCTGGCTGTGGCTGTGCAGGCATCCTACAGCAGCTGCCATTTCTTACAAATCGTATTAAACAATCTAACCTCCATGCCTGTGGAGAAATCCTGTCCAAAGTCCTGATACCCTTTCCTCTAAAGAGGGAAGGTGGAAAGCATTGCTTTTCATTTAATTGCCTTCACACGTCTAAGAGGAAGCAGTTGGGTTGTTTATTAATCTTATTAAATTACACCCCTGTCTATACAAGGTCATTCTATACTCGCCTGAGGAACTCTCAGAGTCCCTGACTTTGGAATCCTCAGGGGAGGTCTTTGGTTTTGGAGTACTCAGGAAGTCCCTCTCCTGTATTGCTCAAATATTATGCTTTGATCTAAGGCACTCTGTTTCTCCAAGGTCGGCCACTAATTGAGCAGACTGTTGAATTACTGTCTCATACTTAGCTCCTAGACATAATTCTGGTGCCCTTTCATAGAATTCCATAAATACTACGAATGGCTGCATCTGTTTTACTAAGCCACATCAGCCAACAGGGTGCTAAAATCCACTGTATTAAGGAATGATTTTCCTCACTGTCTATGAGGAAAATGAGGAAGATGACAGTGGTGTAAAACCTTTGCCTCAGTGCTAGCTGTATTATGATGAAGGGCAGCTTGGAAACTTCTGGGCCATTGACCACAACACTTTCGGTTCCCATAGTCTCAACAACCAGGCCAGGATACATTCCCCCGACCTTTGCCAGAATTGGACTAACTTGATCATTTCAGAGGCCTCATATGTGCGTGCAGTAACATGCATTGTACTTTGGACAGGAAGCCACTCTTACGATAGTACCCCCATAGGTCTTTTTTGGATTTAAGTTTTCGAGCGACTAATCACTGGATTTCTAAAGGATCTGGTTCCAGAGCCAACAGTTCAGATTTCTTAGAATTCTCTTCTCTGATAATATCATGGCCATAAGGGTCCTCTACATTCACGAGGAGACAAGGCTATGACTAGTTGTATTGCATTAGTTTGGGTAGGTTTACTCATCAATCCAGAAATCTTATTTTTTAATTCATTTAATTCACTCACATAATAGTTGATATTGATCCTCAAGATGTTGTTCCAAGATGCTGAAGTGATTTAAGGCCATTAACAGAGGCCAGACTATGGTGGATGCTGCACATCACCTTTGTTTATCAAAATATCCTTCCCCAGACCCTCAAAATACGCTATCATTTGGGTTGGTGAGCTGGTGACACTCTCCACATGCCTTAACAGGCACTATTTTTCTACTATAGAACACAGCATCTATCATGGAGAGCCTAGGAGACCCAAGACGTGCCCAGCTAATTCCTTTTTCAGGAAAATGGATTTTCCCCATCCAAACCCAACTTGCTAGACCCTTTAACAAAGCTACCTCAGAATTTATAGTGTCTTTGGTAGGTGTTCCTGCCTGACTCACCAAACACAAGGACACACAATAACAGAAAGCAGCTTTAAACCAGTTTCGGTTCACCAAAGAAAGGTAGAGGTCACAATCCAGTAGTTAAGAAGAAATCAATTATTCCTATTCAAGGATCGTGGTTTACTCAACACTCCGAAGAGGAGATCTCTGAGTAGATAAATCCTTCCCTTGTGACCATGAGCCCTTAAATGAGGTTAGGGAGAAATGGAGCCAGGGGCCACCCCTTCCAGTCACACAAGTGAATTGTTTCCACCTGTGCTCCCAGGGCTGGCTACACCCCTTCACCAGCTGCTCAGTCCATGACCTAATAATTCTCATACAAGCAAAAAAAAAAAAAAAATAGGATATTATTAGTAACAAGAAGGGCATAAATTTGTGGCTTTCACTTAACTTTGCAGTATGAAAGAACTTTCAACAAGCCTGCCTGAAATACTGGGCAAATTCTGAAGAGTTACATGGACAATACACAAATTTTAGCCAGGTTGAATGAATGCCAACAATATTAGTAGGCTCCTGTCAAATTATTAATGCACAATCTGACTGCAGATGCAATAGGCAAAACAATGCAAAGTCAGCAAAAGGAGATGGACTTGCGCAATGCATCAGATTCATTCACCGAGTGATACAATACACAGGCAGTTGTTGGTTGGCCTCTGATGTGTCAAGGCTCAAGAGAGGTTAAAAACTAGCTGGGCTAACTAGTGTCAGCTGCCTAAGAGATTTGCTCATGGAATGATTTAGCTGAGAACCATCAAATAGTCTGCTGAGGACTCTCCAGAGAAATAATGTATAAATAGTTAATTACATAGCATTTATAAATTAGAAGAAAAAACAAGTTCATAAAGCTGGTCTGAAAAATAAACATCAGCTTAAAACTCAGGTATGAAAACAGTAAAAGTTTACATTCTAGAGA
The DNA here is from genome assembly GCF_987193195.1 of Phasianus colchicus. Lineage (NCBI taxonomy): Eukaryota > Metazoa > Chordata > Aves > Galliformes > Phasianidae > Phasianus > Phasianus colchicus. The sequence goes on from NC_143439.1 coordinate 22,163,333, forward strand.
ACAAGATGAAACTTTTTTTGTCAATAGCTGAAATAAGAAACACAAAAAACAAATAAAATGCCAAAACAACAAACAGGCTTTTCTATAAAGGATTAGAGAGAAAAAAATAAAAGGCTTAATTCCCCTGTGGAAATAAAAAAAGACAAAATACAGAAGTGCTATTTCAGCTCCGCAAATACTACAGTTACCAGAGGACGGAAACATAAACATTACATAATATAATTAATAATTGTAAAGAAGTCTACTGCAGAGAAAATAGAGCAGAAAATGATGGCATGTCAAAAAGAGGAAGAGATTTACTAAGCATTCTAGAATAATAGAACAAGTGTTAAGACCTTTTTCATTGCTACTATGTTTCATGGTCTCTTATGGAGGCATTGGTAAATACCTTTAAGAAATGGATGTTTTTCTCAAATACCTGTTTGAGAGGCATAAGTGCTAAGTTCCCTTCCTTATCAATATTCCTGACATGTAATGAAAAACAACAGCAAATACAGCAACAACCACAAAACAAACAAACAAACACAACCCATAACTGTGGCAGGTATATTGTTTGAAGTTTTATTTAGAAGAAAACAACATGTGATAAACTAACACATACGGGATAGAAATAATATAGAGAGGAAACAGCTAGTCTTCTAAAGACATTCAGCAAAATATGGACAATGATATATTATTGCCTTTGATAATTCATGAATGTTAATGTAATCAAAGTTCTTATTAATGCTTTCTTATGGATTTTTCCAGTCATGACCTGTTTCGCATACAGGCATAAAAGCGATCGCCACAGTTTTCCGAGTGGGAATATTACTATCTTCAGTAGAAGATTTCAGCAAGCAGATGGAATATAAGACAATTAAATATTATGGCAGGACACAGTAATACATCCTTTGAACGCTGCAATGGAAACCCATATTTTTAAAGTTCCAGTATTTATCTTGTGAATTGTTTCTGAGGTATTGCAGTACCACACAGAATATATCCTACTGCTATGGATATATGCATATCATTAGATCTGATATATCTACTTCTGAGAAGAATAGCTTTGGTTTATAAAATGATAGATTTCTAGAAGGCCACGTTTAATACAGGCTGATTCTATGGTAAATATTTCTAAATAGAAAAGGAATTTATCAGAGTTGGTCACTTGTATTCTCTCAGCTGAAGTAAAGCAGTAAGCCTTGTGACCTGCCATCACCTGCTATTCATGCTTTGCACATTTCTCGTCAACCGCTTCTCTTGAAGAAAACAGCAGAAATAACAGACATGCTACGTTCCAGAGCAGATAGAAAACCTTTGTTCCTCCAGACAATTACATGAATTTTATAATGGTTTGTTTGCTGTTAGTCACAAGGGAAAATACCAAGAAGCGAGCCAGAGGACTGCCTGTCAGCAGTTCTTAACCTTCCTGTTTCATAGCTGCTCTACTGTTCTTTCTAAACTTCGTACTTCAGCCTAATGCTTTGGAAACCAGCCATAAAAAGGCTAACTCAGACAACAAAAAGCTAGATGATCCACTGAACTGTGACTGAGATTTGTGACCTGCCTGAAAGCAACCCAGATTCAGCAACAAGACTTCTAATAATCAGCTCTCACCAAGAGCCTGGCAGAATATCAACACAGTTGTATTAAACGCTTGACACAAAACTTACTGAAAGCCACAAGATACCATGTATTATCATTAATACAACTTTTAAGGGTAAACCGATTCACAAGAAAGTCAGAAATAGCAATTCCAAAAACATTTCTTCTCAAGGAAGACTATAGCAATTGAATAACATTGCACAGACAATGAAAAAGAAGAACAAGACACTCCTGGTGTTCTGCTTATGAAGAGGTAAAATCACTTCTCACAAGTTCTCAACAATACCAGGTAAACCATTCACAAGTAGACCAATAGTCATTTACAAAAAGAAAAGTCCAACTCACCCAGCTGGTAAAGGAGACCTCTGGCTCTACAGCACTTCTCAGAAAGTAGCTCAAGTTCCAAAAATACTCTCCCTTCGGTGGCTGACCCTTATATGAGCCCAGGGGGGGCTCCACCCTAGGACTACCCTTTCTGGTCACCTGGAGAGCACAGGTGCAAACAATTTGCCTGTGCTCCCTGGGCCAGCCACAGCCCTTCACCAGGTGCTCAATCACCAGCTCAAGCCAGGTCCCAACAGTTCCCCTACACCTGGCCATCTTTAAACTCTTTAACGAAGCCTGAAAGTTTAAAGTCTTGTCCAAGGTTTCCTCTGTGGTCAACAGAGAAAGAAAAAAGTTTCCATCTTTCTGCTTAGAAAGGAATGTGGGCCATCAAGGCTAACAGCTTTGACATACTGGCAAATGCTGAATTTTAATTTAATACAATCATAGAATGGCTTGGAAGGGACCCCAAGGATCATCAAGCTCCGACCTGCCTACTCCAGGCAGGGCCACCAACCTTCACATCTAATACTAGACCAGGATGCCCAGGGCCCCATCCAACCTAGGCTTGAACACCACCAGGGATGGGAAATCCACAACCTCTCTGGGCAGAATTTCCCAGCACTCTCTTAGTAAAGAGCTTCTCCCTGATATCCAACCTAAATCTTCCCACCTTCAACTTAAAACCATATCCCCTTATTTTGCTGTTATCTACAACTTCAAAGAGTTGACTCTCTTCCTGTTTGTAGGCTTCCTTTAGGAACAGAAAGGTTGCAGTGAGGCCACCCCACAACCCTCTCTTCTCTGGGCTGAAGAAGCCCAGCTCCCTTAGCCTGTCTTTGTAGGGGAGGTGCTCCAGTCCTTTGATCATCTTTGTGGCCCTCCTCTGGACCCTCTCCAGAGCTCCCTGTCTTTCTTGTATTCTTGCCTCAGGCCTGGCTGCAGTACTCCAGATGGGGCCTCACAAGAGCTGAGTAGAGGGGAACAATCACCTCCCTCTCCCTGAATTAACATTCATAATCTCCATCAGCTGCTTCTGAAATGGTAGTGATGTCATATAAATAGTTATGCAAAAAAATAAATAAAAGTACACAAAGCACTGCAAAATATATATATATACATATATATATATATATATAAAACAATATATTTTTACAAAATATAAAAGTATTTTAAAAAAAGAAAGTTTAAAGGAAGTTCAGTAATAGCAAAGGAATCCACTCAACAATTTCTCCATGGGTACCATTATCTACAGATCAAAATCTCTTACTGAAATCCATCCATTTATCATACAACATTGGAGTCACTTTGAAAATGATTCCATTGTAGTCAGCAGCACCCAAATTGAGGGTGGAAGTTATTAATCAGACAGCCAGACCACAGTGCTTTCTACTGTGAAGACAACAACCACTGTTGACTAATGAGTAAGAGAAAAATGTCTTGAACTAGGGCGCACCTGTATGTGATAATTTTGATAACATTTTGCTGCCTCGTTTTGCTACCCAATGAGACTTTCAAGTTGTCAAATTTCTTTCAACTTTTTTAAATCCCTATTTTTAATTTAGTTCATATGAACACAAGAGACATATCATAAGCATAATGAGAAAATACAAATTTTAATATAGGACTGGAAAGTTCTAGTTGCTTTTTGATAAATTCCTCAATTCGTAACTACTTAATATTGTAAGGAATATTATGGTAAAATTCTTGTATTATCATATAATCAGTTATAAGTTGTGTGGATAAAGGAGATATCCTTTGTTCTTTATAATTATTTTGTGTTCTATATGTATTCTATATATAACACAAAAATACCAAGTCTTATTAAGAGAGAATTAGAAGAACTATTAATTGAGAAATGAAATGTTAAGATCAAGAAGGCATAAATCTATCAATAAATATAATGTAGAAGGTAAGAGAGCAAGCAAGCACTGGAAAAGACAGTGTAGGAGAGAGACCAAGAGGGCAACAGTGTTTAACAGAAAAGTCTTGAGGTTATAGCTGAAGTAACTAGATTGCCTAAAAGTGAGCAAATAATGTTTTAGGCTTTCTTGTACACAGCTATTCCACGGAACTGGAATAGAGAACCTATTATATTCTTCAAAATTTTCAACCTTTTCTACACTTGCAATGTGACAGGTAATAGATAAGACACTTCTTTATATGGAGAGGATCTTTGTAACTTTAAGCTACGTGTGTAGATTTAATCTTTCCTTTAATCTTCCCTTTTCCACAAAGCCTTAAAAATAATAAAGTGTCATTGAAGCATCAAAATTTAAAGTTGGGCCTTTAAAGTAAGAGGTTCACCCTAACTAAAAAAAGGGTGTAGTATCCTAGGATCAAGACTGAGACAGTAAATAAAATAGGGATGTATTCTGTCTGAAGCAACACTTGTGGAGAATGCATAAGAGATACACAGCTGACTGAAACTGGAATCAGAATATGAGCAGGGAGGTGATGTGATATTCTGATGCAGTCTAAAGTTAGGTGAATGCCTGGATTCAATCCTGAAAAAGCATTGGCAGGGTCTCTTGCTTGAAAGACAACCCTGCAAGACAGACTGGGGGAAGGATCACAGATGCAGTGTGCCCCTGTACTGTCACAACAATAAATGAGGTTATCTGTCATGATCAAACCATCTGGAGAAATACTGTCCTCAATAGCTGCTACACATTTATCTAAGGTTACAGAAAGTGCTTATATAACATTGAGTTGGTAGGAAATAGTTTGTGTGCTATAATTAGAGGCAGTATTACAGTGAACATGCATGCAAAAAATTGCTGGATTAATATTAAGGGTATTTTGGTACTATTGATTTATAAGTGATGATACAGAACATTAATATAATAACAAACGACAGTTAAAATGCTACATATAGCAGTTGTGGCTGAGGTTTTCATTCTATTATTCAAATCAGTAGTCCAACCACCAATGTCTGGATATCATTTAGTTCTTTTTAAAGAAATTATTTAAAGCAGAGACCATATCTGAGCAAGTCATACTGTAACAAAATAACAATCTACTCTGCAAATGTTAAGTTCACAAAAAAATCCCCATTTGTCCTCTCCTTTTTCTAGCCAGCAAAGTATATACTCAAGTCTTGTGATTAAGTGCACTTATGTGGACTCAGGTAATCATGGGACATCTATGGGAGAAAAACTGAGTTATAACTGAAAAGACTGAATACAGACTGAAACGTAGTCTTGCCCTACTCAGCCTCTTCTGCTGTAGAACACAAATGTACGTTAAGGATGCTTTTTTCTGAAATCTGAATAATCATTAAATCCACTTTTCTACTGCTATGTCTTTGAGCTGTCTTTAATATAGTGCACCCTTGACATGCACCCTAAAGTCATAATGGGAAAATAACCAACATGTGTAATTACTTTTCTGGGAAGCAGATAAGTAGATGGAGATATAATATATACTACACTGATAGTCTACAGTGTGGGCAAGTAAAATCAGTACTGGAATTAAATTCAGTTCCTTTGATTTTTCCTTATGACCTCTCTGCTGACATCCTTAAAATCCTTTTTTTTTTCAGATAGGATATCAATGAGCAGGTCATATTTGGGACTCAGAAAGATTTGCTTGTTATCTGTTCTTCATACTAACTCCACTTCACTGCAAAAAGTTTCTGTGGCAGCAATTTTATCTACAATCATAAGATTGCTGTGGACTCAACTATAAACTGAATAAAATGACCCTTTCTGTGGGGTTGTTCATTCCCGATAACTTACTATATTGAGGACATTTGTCTGCAACACCATCTTTTTGAGGGCTGCCACATATGGGGCTAAATAACACGGCATCACAAATGGCAGCTCTTAGCCTGACCCTTCCTGTCCTGCCTAGTGTAAGAGACTTTCTGCTGCTAACCTTCAGCAGGTCCTCCCCACAGAGGAAAAGAGCACCTGGTCAGAGACCATGTTCTAAATAGCAGACTCCAGGTGAGCTAACATACAGTAAAACATGATGTCTTCAAACCACAGCATATTCCCTTCATCAGCAATAATGAAACTCAAAACATTTGAGGAAAGTTGTTGCTACTTTCTGTTGGTCACACATATGAACACTACAAACGTTGGATACAGTATTTCACTGTCAGTGTTTTCTTAATTACTTCAACAACCAGATGTATGCTTTGCTTAATTCCTATAATTTATAAACATGGTCATGGCCCAAAGCCAAACTGGACCCTATGTATTTGTAGCATCATTGCTTAGTAGGAAAGATTTACCTAAAGGCTTGAAAAAGCAGACAAAATTGTCGTCAGTCAAACCTTACAGAAGTTTTCAGACTGAAAGCAGCAGTCATTTTTACAGTTCTATCTTGGCCTTTGTAAATCCAGTACCATACTTCTGGTTCCGAGGCTACCTCAACTTTATAACTCGTGATTAAGGATTACATCACTATCATCTCTGTTGCAAAGTATTCACATTGGTAGAAAAAACACAAGTTTTCTTTATAATCATAGAATCATAGAATCACAAGGTTGGAAACGACCTATAAGATCATCTAGTCCAACTGTCCTCCCATTACCACTGCTATCACAAGCTACTAAACCATATCTCACTGCTTCTCATCCAGACACCTCTTGAACACTGCCATGGACGGCAACTCCACCACCTCCCTTGGCAGGCCATTCCTGTGCCTGATCATTCTCTGAGAGAAAAAGTTTTTCCTCATGTCTAACCTACTCCTCCTCTGATACAACTTGCAGCCATTTCCCCAGGTCTTGCTCATTGCCTGGCGGAAGAGGCCAAACCCCTCTTCTCCACAACCTCCCTTCAGGAAGCTGTAGAGTGCAATGAGGTCTCCCCTGAGCCTCCTCTTCTCCAGACTAAACAATCCCAGCTCCCTCAGCCACTCCTCATAGGACTTGTGCTCCAGACCCCTCACCAGTTTCGTTGCTCTCCTCTGGACATGCTCCAGAGTTCAATGTCTTTCCCGTAGTGAGTCTTTTCCACACACTGCTTTGGTCTATTTCTCTTTATCTACACAGTGTAGTTAAAACACCTGGTTGAGACTAAGGACTTTCAAAAAGTGAGCTGCATGATGATGGTAAAACTGCACTTTTAACCAAGGAATGATCTGCAAGAGTAGCTGTTCATACTGATCACCGGAATCAAATATCCTATGTCTCTTCTGAGAACCCAACTAAAAATAGCCTAACTGGGTACTCAGGGTGACAAAAACAAAGCAATGCCAGCATCATGATACATAGAAAGATAAAATTAAAAAACAAACAAATGAACAAAAAAACAACTGAAAGCATGAAATATTTAGCTTTCTATCTGCGTCAGTAAATTGTAAAACAATAATGAAACAAAGAATATTTACTTTCATTACCCTTACCCTATGGCTCACAGCAACTGTGATAATGTCTTGCAGTGTGCATGACACTGTGCTTCTGCTCATTATACATAACTAATGAGATCACGCTAAACTTTCTGTTGCTAATTCTAATAGCCTGGCTTGATTTGTAAGTACAAATATCTATGCACATATTTGTTACTACAGTTTCTCTCAGACAATCACGAAGTAAACAGAAATCTTCATCAAGACAGCTTGTATTTATCACACTTCTTATACTTAAATCATATGCCACCCAATTAGGTAAAGTCCAAGGAAATTCTTGATTGATTCTGAAGTTAACCATATGGTTAGTTAGTAAGTCAGCAGAAATTAAAATCGTTACTAAATCCACATGTATGTAATTACTATTAAATACTATTGTTTTAATGTTTGTTTTTTGTTGTCTTCAGTTGGCTTAAAATGGCAAGGGTAATTTACCAAAATAGCTGTTTGCAATATATCAAAGCATAGTAACATGCTGACAAAGGGCACAAATCCCAAAATAGTTCACAGAGATTCTCTTTTGACAGCTAGGGTGAAATAAAGCATGACTGCAACACTATGTCATCCTATATCTTTTACTGCAAATCTAAGAAGTGAAACAAAGCTGTTCCTTATTTTGCTGCCACTTTCTTTCTGTCAGAACAAGTACGAGCACAGGTAACAAAACAGACCACACAACAACCTCTCTAATCACCTCCACTCATTTCCCTACCTCGTAAAAATAGGAAATGCTCACACAAAATTCAAACTATATTCAAGGAATGTTGTTACAGTTGTAAAAGGAAACTCTCAGAAATAAAATCCTTTTGACGGTCTGTGCTTTGATATATTCTACATTTGAATGATCATATACTGATTTTTCCTGGCTAAGCAAGGAATGCTCTGTGGGCATGAATGTGGATTACTGAGTGAAGGATGCTGCTGCCACCCGTTAGGACAATGTGCTAAGCAAAGTGGATGTTATCAGGAGAACTTTTTTGTAATTAATTAAACTGTATGTAGAAATGGATTCTAGATCCTATTATAGGATTTCTAAAGGTTACTGTACATTCCATAAATCGTATTTCTCACAGCTGGCTTAGTCTTGTAAAAATACATCATACTGGATTTCTGACTCTTGCTCCATTTAACCTTTTTAAGGTGCTTAAAATTATCTAATTAATGGTTTTATCTGTGAGGTAGGTAAAAGGGAAGATTGACCTCCTCACTAGATTGCATATGGATAGGCAGGTACCGCAGATACTCAGAGAAGATAAGAAGCGAAGGGGAAAGAACAGAGATAGTTCATGTTTTGCCATCAAATCAATAAAATCAAAAAGATAGAATTCTGAAATAAGCAGTACATTGAAATGATCTTTTGGTATACAAGCAATGGAACATAACAGGACAATTAAAAAAATATACTCTAAAAATCATTTTATAACCACATAGATAGCTTCAGCAAAGTAAGTAATTCTTATTACATCTGTATTTCAGTGGCTGGATGTGAATCCAAGTTCAAAGATGAATAAAAAAATTGCAAATAGTTTCTGCAATACAACTCACACCTCATAACAATACAGCAACTTCCAATTTCCTTTCTGGTTTTGAATTCCCTTAATTCTAGTGACTCCAAATTGGATAGGCACTCTTAATTACTATATAAAATGAGGCTATGCAAAAAAATGTTTCATTTCTGGTTGCTCCCTTTCTTAACAAAATAATGACTTCTATTATTTTCAGTATAATGAAAAAGAGGGAAAGTGCAAGTGACAGGGAAACTTCACAGTTGGGTAAAACCATAATGACATTCCTGTTTGCTCTGAATAATTTGAACTTTGTGCCTTTTTTCCTTTTCCTTTTTTTTTTTTTTTTTTTTTTTTTAATAATTAGAGTAGAAGCAACAACAAGAGAAGCATAAGATGTTCTGAGAAAGAAAATGTCTGTTGATTTACCAGACATTTAAATGCTTTTCTTGTATCTGTTTGTACAAAATGGAATTTCACAAAACTCTTTGCAATAACATTCAGGATCCTGATATGACTACAAAAACAACTGAAGGCTACCTGGATCTTGCAGAGCTTCCTTTGGAATTTGATCTATGCAATATAGAAACAAAGGATTTGTAGCTTTTGAAAATACAACATGCATTTGTGATCTTACATGTTAAACTTTAACAGGTCGATATTAATCACATCATTTGAAAAAGCAAAGGATGACATATTGGATGTGCATAAAATAAAATAAAATAAAATAAAATAAAATGTATATTAAAGAAACCATAAGAAAACATCTTAACATGCATAGAAGAGGAATGAATACAACAAAGTCCCAGAAATGTTACTTGGTCTCTGCTGTCCTAAGCAGGCTGTTCTTGTGCTTTCACTCAGAATGTCACTCAGAATCAAACACAGGATATATAGTGTTTCACATGCAACAGTGGACAGAGTTGAGTTGTATCTCACCAACAAGGCGAACAGAGAGCATGAGTAACTGCTATTTACATTGCAAAGCATACTTCTGAACAGTCAGCTTGTAGAAGTCGCAGGTGCAATCATAACTCATTTTTAGTTGTTTTCGTTCACTCTGAATAAAACCCTGTACATTTGCTGTACATTCTGACTCTCCAATTAAAGCTACACAAGAAGAAAGAAAAATCCCTGACCCTTACCATCTTCTATGAAGCTGCATAAGAGCAAATAATTAAAAAAAAAGGATATTTAAAAATCATGTCTATCTTTGAGAACTGGTGCTAGTGTGGTACCAAGCAAACACAAAGAGGCTTTTACTTACTAGTCAGTGTAGCTCTAACATGTCAGATTCCACTTTGAGCAGAGACACGCTTACTGTGCTGTACAACATCTGTTTGGCACCACTGAAGTTAACAGGACGTCACACTGATTTGAGAGTTATCTGATGGATAAAATTCTGATATCTTGTTTTTAAAAGCAGCATAATACTTAAGTACTATGAAACTAACCTGATAGCTACAAATTCATGAACAAATCAAAATTCTGCCAGGAATCCCTTCTTGCTGTGCACACCACCAGGATACTAGGGCCAAGATGAATGCATGTAATCTCACCCTTGCAAAGGAGAATAGTTCAAAGTGCATTGCACAGTGCAGTTAATATTCAAAACTTGCCCTGCAGACTAGCTTTTGTATTGGTTGATGAGATGAAATCAAGAGGCTACTTGCTGTAGGTTAGGTTTGGCTTTGATAATATATAATCTGTAAATGAAGCCATCTATTTAATTTATCAAAGACTAGATTTATATATCAAAACACCATTTTGGTAGCCATTAGAAATTTCATTCTTTAAGTATATTAAGTTAGCTTTGCAAAAGCAACTACTTTTTTATTGTCCACCTAATTCTTAAGCTTATTTTAACTGATATCCACAGTAATAGAATCTGTCCTACAATAGTAACTAAGGTGATACTATTCTTGTCTTTTTTAATTATTAGAGGTCTTTTAAGTTGTAGTGAAAAAGACTACAAGGATATTCTGTGCAGAGTGTTACAAGACGGAAAGGTACAGAATCAAAGTCTTGCCTACGGGCACCAAGGCCCCTTGTTACAGCAGTTCTTTTTACCTGCGCAATTAGAATACTTGTTTGAGTCCGATAAGATTTCAGTGCATATGGCATTTATTTCTATTTTATATTTATATCCTCTGACAGCACTATTCATATGGAAAGTACAGGGCTAATTTACTCATGTTCTAATACGAATAAGTCGGTTGATGTCTCTTGTGATAAACTGTACATTAAATTTTTTTCCCTTGTGTAAGGATATAATTATACCAGTGAGAGAGGACACTGCTAGGATCTTTAAAGATAAAATAAGATGCTTACTATGTCTAAGTGTGCTTTGGAAAAAAAAAAAATTAAACTGGAAAGAGATGAAGGACAAAGAAAATGTCGAACAGACGCACAACTGTGGCCCTTTTCATCTTCTACAAAGCACTGTATCTACATATAATAAAACTGGACTTTGCTCATCACAAAGTAGTTTTTAGTTATGTGTTCTAAAGTATATGTTCTAATAGCATGTTCATAAAATAATATAATAGATAGTAAGCCTCTTATGTTAAAAAATTCCACCACTGTAAAGAAGAAGGGAAACAAAAAAAGCTTATGTTGATAGTATGTTGTATCATTTGCTGTGGTAGGCCTTTAATTGTCACAGATGAGATGACAGAAACTAGCAATTTTTTGGAATATATATATACCAAAGCCATTAGGGATCTCGAACTTCATTAAAAAGAAAAATCTCATTAAGGAATTTCCAATTTTTAGGCAGAAAGCATATCCTAAAGCAATATTTTAAGTCTGTGATGCACAGGTGAATTAAATGTACCTAGAAGAACGACTGGGAAATCCATTCAGGAGTGGAAACACCAGAGTAATATTTAACAAGCTGTGATGGACTGCTTAGATAGCTCAGATACACAACAAGTATCTTTCTATTAAGAGATGGCCAGAATGCACAGAAGAGAATAGTATGAAAAAGGTGAGTGCTTTGATGCCTCAAAGATGGAGAAGCATACAAAAAAGTGAGAATGGCACAATGAATGGGGTGATAGGCAGTGGAGAAAGGAGCATTCAAATTCCGCAGTTATTACAAAATGCTTTACACAGTTCCAGGAGGAAACTCCTTAAAATGAGATGTTACTCTTGGAAGAAAGCAGAGATAACGAACAGGAGTGAACTGAAAAATGTGCAAAGATCAATAGAGGAACCGCAAATTAAGAAGTCCTAATCCTTGCAGTTTTCAGAGATAGGATCTGCTGTCAGCATATAATCTTCATTACCTAATCTGAGAAACTGAAAGCAATGGAATAGGGTGAATATTGCAGTCTCCTGAGTTACCTTTTGGATACTTTTCAAAAGAAGGCTTGCATAGGTGCTGGTGTCTTACCCAAAGCTGCTACCACCTACAGCTGCTACTGGAAGAATAAAACTCCTTTTCTAGTCTATAGTTTACAGAGCTAAAAGTTTTCTACGGAAATATATTTGCATAAATGCTTACTTCTTAGATGATTTGCTGTGATCTAGCAAATTTTCAACAAAATAATTACAAGCATGCTGGTGCCTGCATAAATTCCTATTTACTTAGAAGTCGGCAGGCAGCCTCCAGATTCAAATTCAGCACATCCCTGAACACATGATGTATGTTAAGGGATCAGAATCAAATCAAAGTTGTAAGTCGCAGTATCAGAAATGGCTAAACAAGCCATGTCTCTTTATCCCTCAAGTTAGCAAGAATGTGTGTTAATAATCCAAGACTGAAAGCAACGTTATAGAAAACAGATTTCATTTTGTGGGAAAAGAAAGTTTTACATACATTTATATTGTTTGCTGACAGAAAGCTACTTATGTATAGTTTTGATGTTTATACGGTACAGCATTAAACTTCTGCAGTTGTCTTTTTAATAAGCTTTAAATGAATAAAATACATTTTGCTACTATGGTAGAGTATAAGCTCCCTAAATCATTACAGCCCTTAGAGAAATCTGAAAGAAAAACTAGATCTGCAAGTTCTGTTTTATTTACAGTATAATTAAAGTAATTATAATAGTTGGTAAAGCAGTATACCTTCTATAATTCCGTAGCTGAAGTGAGATCTAGGATAAATAATAGCTATTCATTTTCCTGACCGGATACATTATTTATTTCTACAAGCTATTGATAATCTCACAATTCACAAGAGAAACAAAGCCACAAATGAGTTTGCAAAGGACAGCAATAAATAATCTAAATAAATCACGTACCAGGTACAGGTTCAGTGGGTATTTCTTTTTCATAATAATGCTACTGCATGTTTCCATGTGCATATACAAAAAATACTTTTTAAAAAGATATTATTCCTGTGCAAATCTGTGTTGATTTTTCTTTTCTTTTTTTTAAGTTTATTTAATAATTTTTTCCATGATGAAATTATTTGTGGTTTTATCACAAACAGTAATTTTGAACACACTTGTGTCATAGAAATAATTTTCATCTTTCATTTGCCTTTTCTAGAATGACTGAATCTCTGGAACTAACACAAAGCTGAATTTTTTTCAAGTAACTAAACATATTCTTAGCATAAAACACACCCCTGTATGATGGAAGACTCATATGTTTGGAGATGAAACAAGGTATGAAGGTTTTCAGTGTCTGGCAATAATTTACAGAGCACTTGCCATTAAAAGTTCATGTACCTAGTAGTTATCAAGCTAGAATAAATGAAAAGTTGCAGTAATTCCCTAGCCCTGGGGAATAGTTGAAATAATACAGCTAAGGGTTGTCAATGTATGCAGCCTTTTAATTGAGGGCAATTAGGCTCCAACAATCTTAAAATTCTACCCAACACATAAAAAACAGTGCAGCCGTTTTACAGAGCAACTTATATAATATTCAATCAAATTTTCCTAAAAATGAAGATGTTAGTTCTTTTCTGTAGAGCAGGCAAAAAAATATGGATCAAATAAATAAACAAATAAATGAGCCATCTTTTTTCACCACCCCTATGGAAATGCTATAGCCTCTTTAGAAGCTATTTTGTTCGAATTCAGAAGCAAATCTGAATATTATTTAAAATCTCTGATAGCAGCATCTATTGAGAATCAAAACAGAATATTTAACAAGGTTTCCACTCTAAAATAAACGCGACTATTAAGATTTGACAGAAACATGTTTCCTAGAAAGTACTGTAGAAAATCCTGAAGCTGACTAAAAGTGTTCTCATTTTGAACAGATACTACTTAACAAAAAAAAATTTCTGCCTTTGAATTGCTGAATCAAAAATACAAGCACTAATTAACTGTGAAATACCATTTTTAACCCATTATTTTTATCACCAATGCAGTCCATGCTTCCTTCTCTAGATCCTATCTTTAAAATCTGAGATTTGGAGGAAAGCAAACCAAAGTTCTATTCAAAATGTGTTCACAAACATAGGCTGTGAAGAAGCTGATGCAATTTTTATCAACTCCTTTTTCAAACTCAACATACAAACAATGCAGATTAAGGGTTGATTTTCCAAGCTTTTGAGAGTTCAGCGCAAAATTGCACTATCTTTCTTAAAGGAATAGCAAGGAGCAATTCACACTTTAAAACAAGTTTTGAGTTGATTCAGTCAGTATCTTATAGATCTTAATTCAATTTAGTCTGTCCATGATTCTGCCAGCTGTCAGCATTAAGTACAACGACAAAGGTTGTATCAGTGCATCTGTAGCCCACCTCTGCTCTTTAGGGCCACTGGCCCTAGACAGAGTTACTGCAGTAGAAATGCAATGAAGAAACCTGAAAAAGAGATTTTACCAGATGGAGGAGCCAGGAAACATTTACTGTACAGTACCTAAGAACCCATTCTTAGCTTTTAGGAAGTGCTACCTTTTTTATTAAGTACTAGAAGAAATGTTGGCAGAGAATATTCTGCTAGCAGATGGCACTTAAGTTGGAATTAAATACAGCAACAATATCACATTTGGACACCATTCAAGAATGAATGCTGCCATACAAGAAATGACTAAGTAAACCAGGACTTCTCAGGCTGGAAAAGAGACGAATCAGGGGGAAAATGTGATAGAAGCTCACATGCATGGATAGAGATTAACTGTCCAACTTCTTTTCTGATAAAAACAACCCCAACAACCAGAGGGCATAAACCAAAGTTAGCAGGCAACATGTTCAGCATTTAAAACAAGTGGTTAGGTGAAAGCTACTAGATGCTGAACAGACACATCTGGCTCAGGAGGCCTGAAACAGCTAGCGTTTTGCATTGTGTTAGAAAAAGGACAGTTTAAAGAATATAATGCACCTAGGGAATGCCAGAAAAATCACCTCAAGTGAAAATACTGTTATCACACTTAGGAATCTCATAATGAGTAAGCCACATTCCGCACAGTTCTAGAAGGCTATTTTATGTCTGAATTATTAATGTCAGACTGTATTTTTGTGTTATAGCTCTATGACTTCAGATTTGTTTAATTCTACTGCTGATTCTAATTGCTCAGATTAAATCAGACTCAAGTCAAAAGTGGTATACACCAGCACAATGTATGATCTGGCACTGTTGTTTGCCATTTGCAATGCAAATGATCACACTGTACATACTGACCCTATTTATCATTTAAATGAAGACTTTTCATAATCATTCATCACATAAGCTCTTCTCAGACCTTAAGTATTTTTTGCCATTCCTTCATTACATGTTCTTCAAATTTAGTTTACACATTTTTTTTCATTGTTGACACTTTTGCTTCATCTGAATTATGGCACACTATTACCTTTACAAATAAAAAATGACTGAACATTACTGAAACTTTACATTTAAACACTAGAATCCCAAGGATGGTGATGATTTTCTATCTCATTTTAAAAGAAATGTAGACATCCTCAATTATCTTTGAAAACTGTTGTATTTATTATTGTTTTTTAACTGTACTGCTGTAAATTCTTATGTATTGAACAGTGGTCTATCAGAAAGGTTTGGGTCTTAGTTTCGGCTTGAAAATTCCATGAATAACTACCAGTTGTTCTGCAATTAAGGCACTGGAACTAAACCTCTCACATTAAAACAAATTTTCTTTTGCTGTTGTGTTAAAATTCTCTGTACAGACAGATCATTAAGATGAAGATTTTGCAGAAAAAAAAAAAAAATGCAATCCCATTCCATTTCTAGCAGTCAAATCCTGCCTTTTGCTAAGGAACACCAGAGCAAGCTGTAAATATTCTAGCAGCTGTCTTTGTGTGGCAGAACAGAATTTAGCCGGTTGGTGATAAAGAGTACATCTTTGGACATAGTGACAAAGTTGTAAACATCCATTTCCATGGAATTACACTCATATGCTTCTAAACCCGTTCATGTTTCACTGAAGTTTATGAGGTGTAGATGGAACTCAAAATAAATTCATTCTGGAAACTTCATATCATAGAGGAGATGCACTCGAGGAAGTTCTTAGATAAAGGAAAACCAGTAAATTCCTTGTGAACTATACTCTCGATGAAATATTTACTCAATATAATCACAGATGAACTTACATGGGAACACAATTCCTACCATACCTGCATGCGATTCATATTGTGTACTTTGTTGTGACCTGTGGCAATGTTGAAGCAGCTTAACATTATGAAAACTGATTTATTTCAGGATCAGACAATTTATATAGAATCTAACCTTGCTACGCAGGTAAAAGTACTTGCCCTTGGCTATTACTTAGCCTGACCACAGGGCTTTCTTGAAACAGCAAATGCTTTATAAGTGTCAGCTCATGGCTAAATCAATGTTTATGCATGATGTACCTTTGAATAGCAAACACTTGCTGCCTGCAAGCTAAACAATGTTTTTATCTGTTTGCCTATTTCTGGTCCTTCAACCACAGCACAGGGTGTTGCAAATCGCATTTAGTAACAATTATCTGCTGGAATTTCACAACGAAGAAAGTAGCATGATTAATGAAAAGTGACACACAGAGATTACTTTGCTACGCTAGTCTCCTTGGTGAGCGGTAACTCTGTTGAACTGAAGCCTGACCTTTGCTACTTTTAACGAGGTCAACGTGAATGCTAAAAGCTTGAAAGATTAGCCACTACAAATGTTCCAGTATTACTTAATGATACTGCCACTAACAAGCTGCAGGTAGCCAATTAAATATAACGATACAGTTTTCACCTTTGAAATAAAGGCTGAGTATAAAACCAAAAGATGCCATTGTTTGCTGTTGAGGTTTTTAAAATACAACCCCAGAAATCTTACTAGAGCATGTTTTCCTCCCACATACATAAATAAGAGCGTAAATTTGGGTAAGCTAAATTATCAAGCTTTTAAGGGACAAATCTTGTGTACAAAATGTTGTACTGAGGGAATGGCTTAGTGGGGAATATGGTGATAGGGGAAGGTTGGACTAGATGATCTTAGAGGTCTCTTCCAACCTTGGCGAATCTATGATTCTATGACTGCATATCCAACTCATACCTGAGTTGTTGCTCAGAAGCTGTAATAACTGCCTCTCATTTACACCCCAGACAATGGAGTGGCTCAATAGCCTCCAATTTGCTGGAAAGGTGAGTGAGGTTATGAGCCCTTACATTTTTAAAGTTCTGTGTTGCCAAAGAACTAGCATCGTAGCAAAGCAGTGCAAACATATGGGAAACCCTAAGGTAAACCACTGCAAAATAAACCACTAGCCCAACCAGTAATAAAGTTCAACATATCCTGTGTTACAGCTTCAGCACTCATTAACTACCAAAGGTAAATGGGACCCAATGAAACTGAGAATGCAAATCTGAAATCTTACCTTGCAGTTGCAGATGACTGGGAAAAAAAAAGCCACACAGAGAAGAGGGGGAAAAAAAAACAAAAAACACCACACACAGCAAAAAGAAAACAGTTTCAAGATTATTCACAATTGTTTTCACACCTGTAAATAAATTTTTGTTCCCTGGGGAACTATATTTGAGCGGGGAGAAATTTCTGTGCTTTCACTTAGATTCACCTTTCTTATACTGACAAAAATATCTATTTTGCTGGAATTTTTCAGAAATCTAAACATTTATGAAGATGTAACACCAGGCCAAGTACATGAACAGTCATTTTCAACAGAACGTTGTTGGCTATATTAGTGCATACATACTTGTAGGTTTCTTCTACTAGCACAGGTATACGTTTATGTTCTATACTTCAATTTTAGAGGAGTTCATTACATCCTATATAAAAATGAGGACAAAACCAGGAAAAAAAGTCCAATAAAATTTCTTGAACTATAGAGAATGACATATCTTATTTGTACTATACCCTCAAGATTATTTTTTCATTGGCAAATAGGAATAACCCTGCCATTGCCTGTGATGTCTCCACAAATAGCCAGTATGGGAATGGGAATGGAACAGATTCCTAGCCAATAATATTTAAAGTAGCATTAATTAAACAGAGTATGTGAAAGGCCCAGATCTGAGGCTACAGCATTGATCCCTCCCAGAAAGATTGGAAGAATTTATTTCCATTAATCTCAAGGATAAGAGAAGTAGTCATTGTGTAGAACAAACCAGGTATTTGTATTACAGTTCTGTTAAGAACCTGTTCCAGTCTGTTTTCAGTAACAAAGAACTATAAGTACCTATAATACAGTTTATTGGTAGGAAGACCACTTTGTAATTATCCTTCATACCAGAAAACAATGAATTTAAGACCTTGAACATGCTATTTCCAATGTTTACTATGTATCCATTCAGTATTACCTTTGTTTGGAAGATATATCAAGACAATATTACAACACAGTACTAAACAAAGCAAGAAAGAAAATTTAGTTAGAAATATTACTTATAGCAAGGGTGCAAAATTAATCCTCATTCAACAAAACCAAATGGTTCAACAAAACACTTTAGTATAAAAGCTCTCATATTTTTAACAAGCCCTATACTTACTGTAAATTAGAACAAATTTTTTCCATTAGCCTGTGAGAAGTCAAATGGGATTACTATCCAACAAAAAACATAAAAAACTCCAAATAGAATGCTTCCTATAAATGCTCATAAAATATTTGGGGAAATTCATTAGCAAATGTTGCACACTAAGATTCTAACGTTTTTACTGTTTAATGAGGCTAAGAGTAGATTTACTATAAAAAATGTATCTAGAGTTGGTTTGCTTGTAGGAAAAAAAGGGAGGCTGAGCATTTTGAATGATTTACCCAGACTTTGTCATCGGCCCAGGGTTCAGAGCAAGAAAGCATGCAACTCTTGCAATTCCCACCACAGAGCAGACAGGAACCCAGGCAATCAAAAGAACTGGCAGAGCCCAGCTTTATGTTTCACTGCTCCAGCTCCAGTTTCCAGCACAGGAAAATTGCTACACAAGATTCTCATAATTTGCCTGTTTAGAGGCCTCAGCAATTTGTTTGAGTTTCAGAGGAAGTTCTGGCTTCTGAATGGTAATTCAAATGGTGAGAAACAGCTCTTGGGCCTCTTATCTCTGGAAGCCATTTAGGTTCACGCTCTGCCTAAAATTAAAAGTAAGCATCTAGAAAACTGCAAAGGAGTTCAGATATCCATCCAACTTTCAAACTTGGATTTCTGAACAGACACCTAGTTTCTGTGTCTTTTCAAATAATTCAACTGAAGTTTTTATTTGGAAATAGAAGCACAACACGTTTATGTTCTAGTTCATACTTGCACATATATTAACATTTACTACTACAGTAAATGTTAGCTACTACTACAGCAAAGCTTTTCAAATCCCTTTCCATTCAATCCTAGTAACTAAAAATACCAAACCACTAGGAATACCAATGACCAGAAATCAAGGCATACATCATAACATTTTATTGCTACCTTAACTAATAACTTTAAGTAAAAACTTAAAATGGACAATTTATTCCTAAATATGCCTCTTTTGAAGTACAGAAATAACTGAAAGCAAATTATAATGGGAACAGTTTTAGAATTTTAACATTAATGTCTGCTCCTGAAAGTCTATTAAGGTACAATTTTATTTGTTTGTTTGTTTGTTTGTTTGTTTATTTATGTGTAGTGAAATACTGGAGTAGAAAATCTTGATCTATAATAAAAACTAACTAGGTATAATAAACACTTACTCAACAGTTACTCTTTCTGGAGGACTGCTTGAATACTTTTATTTGAGAAAATTCTACATTGTTGATTATAACTGTGATAACTTACCTCTTAATACATTTTACAATTTGCACATAATGGTTCCAATGGAACTTGTAAATGACAGTAAATCATAAAATTCATTTTGCTTTGCATCAGTTCATTCATCCATGCTTCAACTAATCACCTCATTTCAAAATTCAATAAGCCTAAATACCTGGATTTATGATGCTTTGTCAAAATTAACGGGGGAATATCAACAATGTAGAATTAGAAGTCTATTGCAACTTAAAGACAAGCACCTAGTTGAAAACAATTAAAAAGACTCTGTAGCAATAATTATATCCACAGTGCTAGCAAATAAAATAAATTAAAACTGATTTTATTTCTGTTTTGGGAGATTGCAGGAAATACTAAAAAGCTTCAATTTAGTCACTTAAACCAATGAAGTTGTTTTGAAGTAAAACTTTAAAGAGAATGAATTGAGCTTGGAGTACTAAGTATAGTTAATTGCACATAAAATGTGTGTGTTAGATGTATTTTTAAAAGTACACTATTTCTGTTTGGTGTTCCATAGTTACAGTGGATTTGAAGGCTTTTGTTCCAACTTTTTCGTTATAAATAATCCCCTGCAATATTGTATATGAGAGAATGCAGTCATCCTGTCAAATCAACAAGGAAAAATAAAAGTGCAAATAATATTTCAAAAAGATAGTCATGTTTATGAAACACATACTCCTTAATAGGACTCAATACAAGTATACAATCCACTGTTTACAAACTAACTGCTGCATAACTGTTTATATATACTAACACACCACTGTATGCAAACTATAGCTTAGTTACAATCTTCTGGAGACTTGTATTTTTGTTCAATATTAGCCAGAAGCTTGAAACTGATTTATAGACAAAATGTGTGACAAATTTTCTTGTAGAATTTGGTGTCTGCTTTTTCAGATTCCATATTTCAGTGATCATGTTTAGGATGCACCTACTCTATAGGCAAAAATATGAGCAAAAGAAAATTTGCAGTGAGTAGCATATAGTTTTTATGCTATTAACCCAGTGAGCAGAAGATGTAAGTTCTTTTGAAAGGATTTTTAAAGTACAGAATTGTTACAATTAACAGAAGTGTCTACAGCCCTCTGCTGTCACTTTAATTAAGTTCTTTGAAGTAACCAGGTGCAAACTAATTGTAAAAATACAAGAGCGAGCCATGGCTAAATAATTTTATAATTCATTCCTATAACTGCCAATCCACTAAAGGCTGTTTTTATATAGCATATAAATCTAAAAATCTTGCCTTTTTTCATGATTTATGCTACTTCTGTTCTGCAATTTAGGAGTAAATTGTTTCCTTTCTCTTTCAGAGACATTTTGACTTCCTTTTCCTGATTAATTCCTCTGAATTTAAATGAGTAATATTCTTTAAATGAGTATTTGAATTTCCTTGAATGCACACACATATTGACAAATATTCTCAGACTTATTTATCTAAATATCCTTAGAAACAGTTATTAAAAGCATTGCATCCAATTTAACTACATATTTTGCTTCCCCTGTTGAGCATGTAATTTTTTTTCTAGCCAGCCATAACCAGTAGTACCACTGTTTCCCTGATATCCCATTCTGTCTGCACTGAACTAACTGTTTCCTAACCTTCTGAATAAAAAGAATGGATATATCAAAGTGCTTTAATAAGATCTATCAAACACTTCAATGCTGCTTTTGAGCTATCTGTGGAAATGTCTCTGTGCAAAATGTGCTAGGGATAATCTTCAAATTTCTGATTATGACAAGAGATGACATTTAAATCAGGGCTTCCATCAGGCTCTTGTACATTACACCAAGACTCAGATACTGTTGTCTCATTACACACATTTGAGAAAATATCAAAACTTGTAGTTATGATTCATTTTTCATAGTTTAGGTTTTCTCTGTGTTGCACTAGCATCTGTATTGATCACTGCAGAAAGATCCCTCTTGAAATCATTTAATCTAACTTTTTAGTACAAGAAAATATATTCAGGATATGTTCAGGTTGGTATTTATACATATACAGACATGCAAAAAATGGGAATGCCCTTATGGTATTTTTAAAACTACTCCTTCTGTCCTCTGTTTGAAAGGAAAACATTCAAAATATTCTGAGCTTCTTGGTTGTTCTTCATGAGAAAGTGTATCATCTATATTCCCTTGCTGCAATGGGGTAAAAACTGGTATTTGAGCAGGGATGAGCATCGAAAAATGGTAAATCATCTTGAAGTGACAACAACCTTTTTTGCATAATTTAAACTTAAAATTCAAGTCATAGCCAACTGCAGGTTCTTAAAGTATACTTATGGACATTTAAATCTGTAGTGTTCTCTGCCCTTGACTTCAGGGAACATGTACAAATACTGTTAAAAGCACCTAATGTTTTAAAAGTCTGACATCCTAAATTCCATGTAGGCATGCATGAAGTTCTGCCTCCTACATGAATAGAATTGTGCACTTTGGCTTGAAGCTGAAGGACTGAGGATGGCAACCTGATTAATATGTGCTTTATTTCTGCTGACAATGAAATGTCCTAAAGAACATAACTTGTCTTGAAAATGTCCTCTGGGATAGAAAACACAAGGAATTAAAGTAAAAGTTTTTCCTTAAAGAAAATGAAATCATCAAGAACTGGTAAATCTGAACTTTTCAGGGCATTCCTTGGGAAGAAAAAGAAAAAGAAAGAAAAAAGAGAAAGAAAAAGAACACGAAAAAGGAGAAAAGAAGAAGAAGAAGAAGAAGAAAAATAGAAAGAAAAAGAGAAAGGAAAAGAAAAAAAAAAAAAGGAAAAGAAGAAAAAGAAGAAAAAGAAAAAAAAAGAAGAAAAAGAAAAAAAAAAGGAAAAGAAAAAAGGAAAAGAAAAAGAAAAAAGAAAAAAAAAGAAACCACCAGCTGGGAAAAGCACAGCAAAACCACCTATTAGCCACAAATTTTTTTTTAAGCTCCAATTCAGTGGAACACCAGATGTAAAATCTTGCTTGTACACACATATAGGATGCTATCAATTTTAGGCTAAAGAATTGGCTCTGAATTCATCACAACCTTTCTGCTTCATGTAATTTTGTTTTCACCTCATGCAGTTTCAGATTCTGTGCATAATGTTAAGATGCTTTATACTAGAAAATGCATGCAATTAAAAAATGGCTAGCAACATAAACGACATTTATACAGGAATGGGAGTAGTCTTATTTCATTGTTCAAAGTCAGCTTCATCTACCTCGCAGCTGAACGCAATCTACTTGGGGCACATCATTGAGCTATTGATGGAGAGAGGCCAAGAAGGATTCAGTGCTATGAAAAGGAGAAGTGGCTTGGAAACAAAAATGATAATCCTTGTGTTTTTCAAAAACCATCCAGCAACTTCGTTCTCCTGTGATCTCCCGCTCAGTGGCTGATGACATGCTTTCAAATCCCGAGTGCCGCAGTTTCTCCTGACTGCACACATGCACACATTGTCACAGGTCCTTCTTCAGAAAAAGAAGTGTTATCCCATTGTCCATTTTACAACAGGAAATGTTGAAGTCAAGATGCTCAGTGGACCAGGGTGACATTTATGGGTCAAGATGCACATTCAAATGCATGCTGATTTTCACAGCAGGGATGTGAGACACAATGACACCTATAAGCAAACCCCTAAGCACTGGTCCTGAACAAGCTCTTTTTTTTTCCTTTTTCTTTTTTTTTTTTTTCTTTTTTTTTCTTTTTTTTTTTTTTGCTTTGATACAGCGTATCAGTTGGTTAATCTATGGAGAAAATAATTTCATTTGGGGGATTTCAGTAACATGAAAAAAAAACCAAGATTTTGTACTTCTAATCCATTTGAAAAAAAAAAAAAAAAAAAAAAAAAGATCCTGAAATTCTACTTGTATTGATTGGAGTGTTAAAATAAGCTGCACAGTAGAGTCAGGCACTTGTTGACCTAGCTTCTGAGATCTCTGCCATCTGACTGTTAAATCTGTGTCTTGCTGCTTGGTCCTCCCCACAAGATGAATTTATCTGATCACTTCATGCTTGTGTAACAGACAGATGACTGGTGACATGCAGTGAAAGTCTTGGTTTTATTTCTCCTTGCTTAGCACTATTCTGTGAAACAAGGGGATCAGAAAATAGGGAAAACGTTGTTCTGAAATATCTATCTATCTATCTATCTATCTATATTTAATTCAAAAGAATTCCAAGAGAATGCTAGGACAAGAAAATAAGGGTCGAAAAGATCAAAATCTTTGTAGTGAGGGAGACAAAGGTCACTGCCTTCACTTTCTGATAATTTGCTTTGAATTGTTATTTCCTTTATACAAATAAATAAGTAAATAGTGTAAATGTTCAAGTAAGACTGATTTCTTATCATATAAAAGGAATATGAGTTATTAGTATATGTAGCTGTCAACTTTCTTGCAGAGAAAACATGATTAAGGAAAGACTTAACTCTTGATACTTAATCTTAAGCAGAAAAGCCAAAGTAGAAAATGACAAATTGGCAGACCTAATTGAATTTAAAAACTCAAAACTCACAACAAATACCATTTATATATTTGTTTCAATGGTGTTACTCAATAATAGTTCCACATGGATGAACAGAAGAGCTGTAATGGTATGTTTTTCTCTCAACATAAAGACATTAGTTAAGAAGAAATTCAAATAAGGATCTTATTGTAGGTGGCTGATATCATTATTTTCACAACGGAAAACCTACAGAATATGTAATTTCTCTTTTAAAAATCATTTCATTAGGAAATAAAGGATAATTATGTTGGCAGCATACTTCTTATTTTTTTGTCAGGTCCAGCAAGATATTACAGGAGAGCTATTGCCAAACAAGTTCTATTACGAATTAGATGATGATGTATGTATGAACACTGGAGAATTCTTACGTTATAAGAAGTACAATTTTCAATTCTATGTAAACGGAAAATAGGGGGAAAAGCTAGCTCTAAACATAATTTAATTGCAGTAAAAACAAATCCAGTGTGGCAAACATTTTTAGCAGAACAATAATGGACATTTGGAGCTGTGCTGCTAAGATTTCTGCATAGTGCTTCTTGGTATTTGAGACATTTCATCTCTTGGCATCAATGAAGTTCAAAAGCATAAGTTCTAACAGTAGCCTTTATTGTACCATGGCTGCAAAGAGCAGTTAAAACTAGTTTGCCCTCACACAGCAAGGGACACAGTGACTCAGAAGAATATGCAAAGTGATTCTACTTTGTTGATTTTCATTTGTTTCCAAAACAAAAACTCTAAATCACTAAAATGTCATGTCAAGTCAGACAAATGTCAATAGTTCCCTTGAAACTATGTTTTTTAAAGTTAAACATGATCTGAAAAACACCTATTATCAGACAGGGAAATGTTTATAGGATTAGGATTATGCTTTGTATTATAGTTCCACCCCTTAAAAAAAAAGAGAAAATAAAATGTTCTGTAGAATACAAGTGAATTTCTAAAAAATCAGTGTTTTTTTCTTTTTTTTCTTTTTTTCCCCTAACATAATGCAGATGGTATGATCACAAAATGCAGACAGCTGCATTTTCAAAGATACATTTCACCTCGCTCCTCAGTTCACCACTAATGGATTGGTCAACTTCCATACTTTTCATGAGCAATTCCAAAATTAGTTTCATTCACTGATATATTTTTTAAATAGAGGGTATATTTTATTTATAAAACATTATGCTGCAGCATAATGAAAATATAATGGTTTCCAGAAAAACCTATGCATATTCCTTCAAATACAGGAGCTATCCCTAGACTGTGGATGTGACAGACTCATGGACCATCTCTGGTTCACTCCATTAGATATAAGTCAATTTGTAGTTTAAAAGAAAAGATAACAGGAAGCTTGGTGAACCTTTCTGAGAAAGAACACGATCTTCCAAGCCTGTTGTTAGAGCATGTTGAGATATAAAACATTCAGAATTTTTACATAATATCAGCATATTGGTAGTATCTGGTCTGGTGTGAGACTCTCTAATGGGTTCTATGTCCATGTTGGATAATAACAGAGAGCATTTGTTTGTTTTTAATAAGGACTCTTAAATGTTATGTGTTTCAGCTGTTTGAAGGAAGCAAAGAATAGCTCTTACTAAGGTCTTGTAAAGGGTATCAGACTGAGTAGTAGTACAGCATGTAAGGTTGTTACAGAGTTCAGAAATTGAACACATCTGATAATGTGTTGTCTACCAGTTTTCATTTCTTCAGAACTGTTTTCTTTAAATAGAATATGCAGATAATTGGCTTTCATTGCCTGTGTTAGATCTGTGACAGATTCAAAAAGCTCAGCAGTAGAGAGTACCAGAATCAGCAGCAGCTGGTCCATCACCTCACCATGGCTGGAGGCAGGCAGGATACTGAGATGGCTGCAGCAAACATCGACCAGTACAAGGAAATAGACATGTCTGAGGTCAGTGCAAGAAATACTAGAGTCTGGAGACATGACCAGGCCTGGCAGACCTGTGGCGTCACTGGAGAAGTGGTCAAGGGCTACATTTGGGCTGAAACGGGCCCTAAGTATATGGGCATGAAGATGAGAAGCTTCACAGGGACAATGAAGCCAATTACTACCCATTGGGCACTGTCAGCAAATTGGTTTTAAAAGTATGAATAAAAGACTTTAGGGAACTGTTTGATACAATGTACTCTTCACAGCACTGTCTCAGGAGACAGTGGGTCTTCATTCAACACTCTTTCATCCTAAGATTAGGAGAAGAGTACTTGCGACACTTCTTTCTTGCTTCTTATTCTTCCTGGAAAAATAACAGAAGCAAGTGTACTTCTGAAGCACTAGTAAGAATCAACAATTTTTTAGTCCTATCTATTCCCCAAAGTCACCTTTTCTTTTTTTTTTCCCTCTCCCACACTCAAATTAGTTTTAAGAACAAACAGAGAGGTGCCAAACAAGTTCTGGTGTCCCCAGCTGCAGGCAGCAGATTAGGGAAGGAATTAGATGTTAAACATAGGGTCAGCAGTTATCTGGCCTTTGTTTAGGCTGAGACAAAAACAAACACTGTATCAAACCCCAAATCTACAAGTTGAGGAATGAGGTTAAGTGAAAAGAACACTACCACTAGCATAAGAAGAATTTCCAAAGAAAGACCTGAACAGCTAGAGGAAATAGCTGTGGAGACCAGCAAGTCTGCTTTCCCCAC
This sequence comes from Phasianus colchicus, assembly GCF_987193195.1. Lineage (NCBI taxonomy): Eukaryota > Metazoa > Chordata > Aves > Galliformes > Phasianidae > Phasianus > Phasianus colchicus. The sequence continues at coordinate 22,190,361 of NC_143439.1, forward strand.
CTTCCAAAGCAACTCTCTTCCTCAAGAGCCCACAGAGCAGTAAGAAAGTAAGTGGGTGTGCAGAGATTAGTTGCTTTAATGTCACACACTGATTACCTCTTGTGGGCACTGCTAACAACCAGGGTGGAACGTGACACCAGCTTGCAAACAATGCTTTTCAGACTACCGTTAGCTGCTGTTAGCAGCAGAGGAAGTCATGCAAATGGACAGATTTACGTCAAATTATGATGTAAGTGACATGTCACAGAACAGCCCCATTAGTGCAACAAAACACTTTTTTCTAGGAACAGCATCTGGGTTACATTTAGAGAAAGACAAGCTCTGTATTGCTGTTATTAGACTTAATGATTTGGAAACCATAAACTACAGAACTAATGAGAGAAATGGGTATGTGTGAGTGCAAGCACGCTTGCCGGGTGTTTTTTGAGATGGGTAGGAAGATGAGCTTGATTTGTGGACTTATGAGTACTCACCAGGGTGTCAACTTAGTTTCCATTTAACTTGCATATTGCCATTATTGTCTTGTACAGCACCTTTCTGGCAGTAATATGAATTCAGGAGCAGCTGCTAATCACATTTCTATTCGTAAAAAAATTACTCAACGAAATGAATGCATTTACCTAATATACACAGGTTCAACAAGTATATCAGGAACATTTTAAAGGTGGTTATTTTATTTTACACCTCACCATGTACATTTGGTTAAGCCTGCACACTCCTAAAAGCAACAGCAAGCTCCCTTTCTCACCTTTCTCTTCTCCAAATCTCCACCAATTTCCATATTTCTGTTTTGAACAGCAGTATATGAACCAAAAAGGCTTGGAAATATAAAAACCACATATTATTCTGATATGAGTAGCAAGCACAGTAGTTGGGGAATTAAATGGCTGGTGTAACATTAAGCTATGGCAGTGTATCACTTCTGAGGTGAATTTCCTCAGTAATTGCAGTGGAATAACATGGAATAATGGAATCATAGAATGGCTTAAGTTGGAAGGGACCTTAAAGATGATCTAGTTCTAATCCCCTTGCCATGGTTGCCTTCTACTAGACCAGGTTGCCCAAGGCCCCATCCAAACTGGCCTTGAATGCCTTCAGGGATGGGGCACCCACAGCTCTCTGGACAGCTGGTGCCAGAGCTTCACTACCTCCAAGTAGAGTTTCTTCCTAACATCTGACCTTCTCTTCTCCAAGCTAAACAAGGCCAGCTCCCTCAACCTTTCCTCATAGGAGAGGTGTTTCAGCCCTCTGATATTCTTATTTGCCCTCCTCTAGACCCACTTCAACAGCTCCAGGAGCTTTACAGAAGATCCTGTGCTATTATTTAAAACCCATTCTGACTATACCTTTTGTCTTTAATCTATATGCCACTAGTACATAGAAAAATAATCTGATCCAATTACACTTACATGTTTTCTTTCCCTACCACGACTCTTTCTTTGTTACAACACTGGCAATTCCTACTGCCACTCAGGTCTCTGTCCGCATTGTATTAGCTTTCTGGCTGCATGCTTCTGGTGGAAATACACTGATCTCCTGGCACAACTCTTGGCAGGATCTCTTTGTCAGATGAGAAAATACAAGACAACAACTTTGAGGTACATTTCCTTCTGAAAGGTCTACTTTCCAAGATCTGCCATGGACAGGAGCTCCACTGAAATTTTCCCCTGCACACAAAAAGTGTTTGAACTGTCACAGGACTGTGTCTCCTTAATTTACAGCTTAGATGGAACTTACAAAGGACACATTCTCTTCTGGACATGCCTGTAATTCCCATTATCATCAATGGGGGTTATAAGCAAGTTAGAACAAAGAATAAACCCTTGTGTGTTAGCGCTGCCCCTGTTTAACAGTGTCTAAATCAATACCAATGATTTGACAGTTTTACTTTCAATATATTCTGACTCATTTGAAATTCAGTTTGCACTTAACTAATGAAAGAGTACATTTTAATCCTCCTAACGAAAGGATATAAAACAGCCATTGGAGCCTGAGCCAAAACTGACAGTCAATGGGAAACTTTCACTCGACTTCAGAGAACTTTGGAACAGTCCCTTAATGAATAACACCCAGTTCAGCCCCACTGAAGAGAAAAAGACTGCACCCAGAACTTTGTGCTATTCTGACAATGAACCTGGCAAAACACAACTGCTAATTTAAAGGGAAGTTTTCCATATACTCTATTGCAGACTTCAGAAAACTAACATAGCTAACAATACGCATCACACTTGAGTTAAAAAAAACAAAAACAAAAAAACAAACAACAACATGCCTCTGGGTAAGGGATGGAACTCAGAAATTCCACTGTTCCTTTCTGATGTCTTGTGCCCAAGACAATTACTATTACATTGTTAAAAATACAGTAAGAATCAGTATGGAATGGAAAAAGTAAGACTGGGGAGCAGACAGTTGTGTTAAGACATTTGTACATGGAATGTTGGATTTTATTCCTGATTCAAATCATTTTCCAAATTGCCCAAGAAAAAATTCATACGAGTGAGATTAGAATGTTAGAACAGATTTACAGCCCAAAGTCTGTTCCATTGTCTCAAGAGGAACTCTCTGTCTTTCTGGATGTCAACAGATACAGCTCTTATAGGTAGCACGGTGGCTAAAATACTCTGCAAATTCTGTACAGATGTATTTCTAAGTAGACACCCAGACATCTTTTGGAACACACACAGTATTTCTGAAACTGCAGTGGTAATTATATTATTAAGCAGTAGCATTTTCATTATTTGATACTTCACACTAATTTTTTTCAATAAAAGTATTGAACCGATGAAGTTGACTGTCTGCAAAAGAAAAGTTAATATTCTTCTTTAAAAAAGCAGTTACCAATTTAAGCCTCCAAAATGCAGCTCAGTACAATCCAGTTTAAGTAACTGCTTCATTCCTTGAGAATTATTTTATTCTGAACAGTCATTTTCATAGAGAACATTGTCTACACATGTTAGGAGATCACTGCCTATAAATTATGTACAACAGAAATAGTGGTGTATAATAGCTCTACTTAAATAAATATGTATTATTTATAGTGTCACAGGTGAAGTACTAAAAGAAATTATACAGTCTGCCAAGAATCTTATTGTAAAAATAACTTCTCCAAAATGCTGAACATGTGTAGTATTGGTGTTTTTTCCCCTGCTATTTTAATATTTTTAGTAAAATTGTAATAAAATATTTCAAAATAAACACTGCATTATTAATGCACTACTTACATGCCCTAGGGCAGCTCTGGCATAAATCCATCGTTTAAATTCTGTACTCTTCTTACATTACATACAATAGAGCTAGTCCTGATCTCATTTATATTACCTTTTTACTTGCTGGAACTTCACAGACATTACAGAAACTACTTCTGATGCGTACCAGGTGACACAACTGACAAATGAGGCACTGCTTTTCTCAATCGGGCTCTCTGTTGTGTTTTTATTTCCAAATCAGTGCTGAGAGCTGAAGTAGTACACACAGCATTTAATGTTCTAAAATGAACTCCAATCAATACCTTTGCCATACATTTCTGCTGAAAACCATAACAGTGCTGTAACAAAGCAAGGCACTTTCTCTAGCACTGCTGGTATTTCACAGAAAGAAAATGTATCCTGATTAATTTATCTCTAATTACACAAATTCTTTATACTTTCAACGCTTGTCGTTGTTCGTGATAAGAACAACAGGATCAATCAATTGAAAATGGGACTAAAGTACAGGGCTCTAAAATTACATTATAGATCTTCTTCCTGTTCAGAGGGGATTAATGTATCACTATCACTTTGTAGTTTGGGGCACTAATAATCTTGAACCATCGGGAAAGAAAACATGGCAACAAATTGGTTGCTTTCTTCAGTTGCTGCCATGATGCTGAAATTAAAAGAAAAAAACTTAGGAACCGCTTCCACCCCCAACCTTCATATATGTATTTACCTACACTTGTTAAAAATACTTGCTTGTTAATTGAAAGTGCACAATGCTTCCTTCATTCGAACAGTATAAATCTATATATTCAGACATTTTACTTGGAAAATTAGAACACTCATATATCAGCTCATAGAGAGTTTTTAGCTTTCCATAAATTTTATATGTTAAAAAAATGCAATGTTCTGTTTTAGTTAATAAGCTACAGACTTAGAAGCACCAAAGCTGCACAGAGATGCAGAATCTAAAGAGTGTAGTGAGGTTTATTTAAAAACGTCGTTCATTAATTGTTGCTATTGCCTGTAAAAATTTAAGGGCTGAAGGATTAATCTGCAGGTACCTCCCTAAATTTTTGCCACTCCTCTTGGCAATTGAGCAAAGCAATGGAAATCAATCCATGTAGAATTGGAGCTGCGCATCTGGAGGTTTCCAGATCTGCCATCTTCAGTGTTCAGCCAATCACTTACTCAGTATCTAAATTTAAAAACATGCTATTGGTTCAAGATGCCTCATTCTGGTTGCCAACTACACAGCAAGCCATTTGGTAGTTTTCCATCTTGATTTTCAGTCTGCCCTCAAAAACCGAGAACAGCATTTTCTGAAGCACATTTGTAATTATACTGTTAGAAGACATCATAACAAATAAGCTCACGCTATCGGTAATGCATTACACAATTCTTCAAAGTTGGTTGCACAGGTAAGATGAGTCCTTTGCAGTGCCCTCTAGCAAGTCCAGGAAAGACAACATTTTGCTGTGCTCACACCAGCAAATGTCATGCGTTTGTTTTCTGACTACTGCATCCAAGTCAGCATTTTTGTATCACTCCAACTAAACTAAGTTATTCACAATGTAAAAAGTCAATGAATGCAAAATACCTGTATAACACCTACTCTTATAACAGTTCCAACATTACTGGAAAGTAAAGAAAATTGGGTTTCCTTGTTCCGGAATGGTCTGCGTTTTAGTACGAAATAAATAAAATGTAAGATGGTTATGTCTGTAACACTGACCTTATTGTTGCTGAAAAGTGCTTCCTCTCTTCTGAAATTTCATCTAGTTGTTATGAAAAAAAATGACACATTTTAAGCTCTAGACAGCATGAAAACTAGAAGAACTTTATTTGCACTCAGGTTGGTCTAGATCCAGATTTTATACCCCTGAATAACACTAGCCCTGAAATTTTTATGATAGGAGAACACAGATTCAAAATTCCCACTGGAAAAAAAAAAAAAAAAGAAAGAAAGAAATCTAATCCATCTATCTTGGTGTACAGTGCTTACACTTAAGAGTTTTTCTGTTTCAAGTACAAGTTTCATGTAAACTAGTGACAATGCAGGACCAAATTACATTAAAAATTATAGGGTAAAAAAGTTACACTCTCTTTTGAGTGTATTATTTTTCTAACCTAAAACCTTGTGCACAAGTATAAGCACACAGTTTAAACAAGGCAGCAGAATGTGCTCTGCAGATGGGAAGATCTTTACTTGGATCTGTCTATCATAGGTTGCCCGTATGCCCTGTGTTTACTCAACTCAGCCAGAGACATTAGCCTACATTACTTGAGGAACTCCACGCGATCCACCTCCTAATGAGGTCCATGTTTGTGTTTCACCTCATGACAGCCACTACACAGTCCATTGTCTGCCACCTGTGTACACTGCAGTGATCCCTCTGTAAAGCCATGGGATCTGTTAGCCCCTCACTCCCTGCCTTTACTTCCACTCATCTTTTTCCCCAGTTGCTTGCTCCTTCACACAGCCAGGAAACGGAAAGCTCTATTCTCTTCTATTGTACATTCCACTGTGCTCCCATCCTCATCCTGCTTTCAATTACGCTATCCATCCTCATCCTGCTTTCAATTATGCTATATATAGAGTTGGCGTACCACTATTGACACTTCTTTTCCTTCAGCACGACAAAAATCTAATCAGAAGATGGGGAAAACTGATTGCTGCTCTGTTGAGAAGCCACAAAAGAGTGCTACTGAGTGCTCTGAAGCACTCACAGCACCAGAACTACTTAAGGATATGGCTCTGCTATACTAGAGGCAAAGACTCACGTCCTTCTTTTTCTTGTTTTCCTCATTTATTGAACTAGGAGGTTCTGTTTACTGACACCTAGAACATTTCCCGAAATGCAGAGAAGATCAGATTCAGAAATCACCTTCTAAAATACACAAAGAGGCATGCAGTTGACTTGAATACAAATTCATCCAAATAATCAAGCTGGAAAGACATACTGAAGAATGATGATACTGCCAGCTTCACAATAAAATGAAAGCTGAATAAGTAAATGAATGCCTTTCTTTCTTTTACTTCCTACAGTTGTAAATACAGCTTAGGTAAGATATTTATCTACATTCACAAGTGATTTCCAAGCCTTTAAGGATGTTAGCAAATCATTTTATTGAACCTTATGTGTATAATAAAAAATGATATTTGGAAATTTGCAACACCTGTTACAAGGAAGGACTGAGTACAATTTAGGAACGTTAAGCAGTGTTAGATACAGCATGTCCTGCTTTCATTCCCTTTGGAGGGGAAGCTGATTTCCCTGTCTTCATGATCCTCTCCTACTGTCATCCAAACAATCATTTTTAAAAGCAGCAGGATCCCTGTTAACACAGTAGTGTTAATGTGTTTCAACTGTTCTTCAAGCTGAAGACTGTTCTTCAAGACTGAGAAATTACCTCTTCTCTTTATTTGCCGTTCTAATACTGTAGCAACTTCTCAGATGATACAAAATTTCCCCCAAAGCATATTAAATAAATACAAATTGCCAAGACAGTATTATGAACAATCTAAGAACCTTGTTTTTTTTTTTTTTGTTTTGTTTTGTTTTGTTTGTTTGTTTGTTTTTTTCCTTTTGGCACAAGTACAGTGTTTCAATAGAATTTAGGTCTTCAGCTATTTCCAATGTTGATGATTATTACAACTGTATAATTTGATTGTGAATGTTGCTGACTTCCTTAAATCCCTAAAATTTTGAATTCCTGCGTCAGTTTGAGTTTTTACAGTCCTTTCCTGCTTTTTCTTTTCTTCCCAGAAAAATCTAAACAAAAAATCCCAACAGGATTTTTGTCACTCCTCTCCACAATAAGAAGTAGAAAATGTAAGAATAAAGACTCAAAAGCTGAATAACTCCACAGACTTATATACACCTTGCTGTACAGAAATCTCACGATGTTAATAGGGGATCTTGTTTCTTCTCTCAACTGATGAAGCCTAGCAAGAGTAATTAATCTCTCTGCCTTTACGGTACTCTCTGCTGAAAAACAGAGACTGCCAGGCAACAACAGGACATTGCAAGACGTAGTTGCTTTCCCTTTGCCCTGTCTGAAGAATACATGCCAAATACTGCATGGTGTTTGGTAGAAAGAAGAAGAGTGAGAAGAGTTTTATTAAAAATTTAAAGAAATGAATTCATGTATACAGACCTCTCTGCTGAAATAAAGTTGCTAATTGTCTGCTGGTCTATAGAGTATGCAGTCTTTCAGTTAGCAGCAAAATGTGGCCTTTATGGAAGATCATCTGAATTAATGAAAATGCACTTTGGAAATTATGACACAATCAGCTACCACCATACAAGGCATGCATTAGAATTGTGAATCGCTGTTTGTTGAGCTAAAAAGATGCTTGATCTATAAAAAACAAAAAGCAAAAGCACACAACAGGGCTTTGAGTCTGTGAGGCCACGGTTATAAAGAAAAAGTAATGCTTAATGAATTATGCATATAAAAGAAATGGGAAAGGATGCGAAGTAGGTAGGAATCAAAACATCAGAAACATATATGCAAGAATCAACCAAACAAAAGGTTTTATCTCGTGGAAAAGCTTTGCAGCACTTGAATTCTGGTGCACAGAGAGGCAAATATCCCAATAAAACAAGAGAAATAATTCCTAAACATTAGAAAGATGAAAGGCTAATGACATAGTTTATTAATGTTAACAATAAATCTATGTTTCAGAACGTTCCAAACAAAGTATTATTAAAAGTTTTCTTAGCTATGAATAGAAATCACAGCAGCAAGAGGAGGAAGAGAGACCTAGACGAGTGCAGTCTGCCAATCAGCTTTTGGAAATTGATTAGACAATTGGTGGTGCTTTACTCTCCCTGTAAAATCTCCTCTATAACTAATCAGAAATGATGATGTGAACTGAAAAGTTTGAGAATTAAGCTATTAAATGCCCTCTGAACAATGCTTTATCAGTTTGATAGACACAAAGTAGTTAATAGGAAGTTGAGAGAGCTTCACAAAAAAAAGGATTTATCTGCCTGATAAAGCACTGCTGCAAAAGTCCTTATTGCTGTGCTGAATGTGGATCAGCATGAAAAGACAAGATTTCCTCCCCTGGTTTTAATATTTTATTAATTAAAAAAAAAAAAAAACAATCTTTCTTCGCTTTCATTAAGTATGGAAAAGCTTCATTAATACAGAAACCGCTGCAAGATTCTGGCCTTTATAACACTTCTCCCATGACAGCAATAGTGACATATCAACAATCAGGATTCTGCATCCTAATGGTGGTTTTCAAGCAAGCCTCATAGTTCAGATGGGGGCAGTAAAAGCTTATGCTATCCCTTTAAGGCTTTCTTGATGTCTTCTGGCATTCTTTTATAATTACAGCTTTTACTGTAAGCACTGTACTGCAGGCATTGTGCTGCAATTGGGGCCTGCAGAATGATTTGAGAACAGTGTAAATGCCACTTTTTAAACAACTAAACTGCAGAATGTTTAGCTTTTCTTGTAGAATACAAACTAGAGCAGCTAGAGCAAATATGCAATTAACTATCAAAATAAAACGTTGGTCTGGGAGATTTGGACAATTTCCACACGGCTACACAGCAATAACTCTGTCCCTCTCCATTTCCAAATTCCCCCTGGAGGCTCCAAGTAAACATCAGATTACACTCACACTTTTTTTTTACAGTTGTCAGAGGTATGTACAAAGGAGGAAAAACATTAAGGAGGAATTTCGAAGACTCTGAAGACTTTCCAAGGTTCGGAACAGAAGAATAGCCAGAAAGTTGGTGCTCCATGCATGAATGCAACGCCCCAACAGGTATGAAGCACAGCGAATGAGGATTTACCAGTAAGATAGAAAGGACAGAGCAGATGTGCTTTGTACCAAATGATTTTCATATTTCACTGTGACAAAATAGATGAGCCACATAAAGCTTAATTTCAGTCGCAAATTGCAAGCTGGAATAACTTCCAGAATAGTAAACAATTAGCTGCTTTATTTTCTTTTTAATAAGACTAAATTACCAGATAATATCTACTGGCATCAACTTGGCTAATAAAAATCTGTTTAATAGGATTTGCCATTTTTCCAGTTGCTATCATGATCAGCTTTGCATTTTGATTATCTTTAAACTTTGCCTCAATTTTCTCATAGAAAAGCTCTCAGTAGTAATTGCTTTAACATTTATTCCAGGTCAAGTGGTTAAGTATGAATAATGATGTGTCAAAAATGTACAGTAGTGCTGTCAATAGAGCAATTACCATTTAGCTAGAGATTATTATGGCACAAGAGCACATTAACTGGGCACAGTAAACAGAACAACAAAGAAAGAAGGGGCAAAGGGACCAAACTGTTTTCAGAACCTGCCAGAGCTTTGCAGTGTGTGTTACTGACAGATATTAGTTGTTACATAAGAGCAATTAACTCCGCAACAAGCGTTGCTCTTCAGCCTTGGATTAGAATGTTTCCAGTTAAAACAAGAAGTTGAAAGCACATTTCTATAATGTTGGCTTCTTTTGTAAAAACAGTCTCACAATGGCTTTGCTTTGCCTCCTGTGATTTGCCTATAGCTGTTTGGAACGCGTTCACCAACTGGCACCCAAAGCTCTGGGAAGCACACGCATAAAATACAGCATGCTTCTGTCTCTGGCCACTGGTGTTGCTGTAAAAGCTAAGCTTTGTTTTTTTATCAGAATGATTTTTATAGGAGGAATGTTCTGATTTCATGTCAACTTGCAATTTAATGCATTACTGACTAACCTGAAAAAAGTTTAACAGCGAGTCAAAGACAGATACGTTTTTCTGCAGCCTCTCACAGCTAGCAATCATTCCTGTATTATTCCTTTAATTACAGCAACATAAAAATTATACAATCCTGTCTACAAAAGTTATTTGTTCAGGTATATCTTTAAGCGGACATCTAAGTCTATTCAGCACAGGAAAATTACAGTATGGCAGCAGTCAGAAGTGCAACCTTTGAAGAGCTGTCTTCTTCAACAGCAAAAGCCATTTGCACTTCTTGGTCTGCTCATGCTGGCTCAAGAGTAATCTCTAGATAAACTCCCAATTAAAAAATGCACGTGCCACACAGCCTCCAACTCTAGAATTAAAATATTCAAAATGAATATTGTAAATACTTATGTATAAAAATATAAAGTCTTGCTTGCTGCATGTCTTATTATGCCATCTCCTCCTGTGCTTGTCCTGGGACAATTACAAGATGATGCCAATTAGTGAGCATTGCTTAATTTGCCTCTGACTGGTAAACAGAATGCTTCACAAAGCTCCATTACCATGGAGTCCTGTTAGAGGTATGAATGCACTCTTTCCACAGATTCACAGCACATCTCACAATTAGACAGGGATGAATTTCAACATGTCAATGCATCTGCAATCTCACTAGCTCACCTCTTTACATCCACTATTTCCACAGTCCAGCAGAAATAGGGCTAGAGTGATGTTAGGTGCCTGTAAAACAGCGGACAGGCTTTCCAGCTGCAGGCTTCACTGAATATGCAATGCCTGGGAAATATGCTGCAGCTTTGAGACTCATGCTGTGAAAGTATGAATATTCTCCCTATATTCAGTTAAAAATTACTTTAGCTGGCCTTTGTTATAAACAAATAAATTGAAAAAAAAAAAATAATGCAATCTTGCTAAGAGGAAGCATTCCATAGGATCCTTTTTGACAGGTAGGGGATATATGAAATCTTTATTTCCATCTATGCCAGTATAAAATATTTATAAATGAGACAGTTCTGTATTACTAAAAGAAAGTAATTTGTGGACTTGATATATAATTATTGATATTTTTTTCTTTAGATTAATTTTATCATTTCAAGCCATGTAGGTACCCTTCACACACTTCCTCAAGGAAAACGTAGCTGAACTGAAAGCAAGCTCTTTATGGAAAATGCACTCAACAGCTGATGTTTCCCTGCTCCCAAGGTTGCTATGGTATTCAGTGATACATTTTTGGAATGTGTCTCTCCTAGTCTGAAACTTCCCTCTAGCCTTCGTGAAGACGACCATGCAATTACCATGGTCTTCTTCACACCATGCCAGTAATAAGCACTATGACCTCATGAGGAGCATGTCCAGAAATGAAGAAACCACACACAATTTATTTCCTGCTATAACTAAAAACTACTGTTTTTACTACTGAATTTATACAGTGAGATTTGAGAAGATCAGATGTAATGTGTATGAAAAAGTAAAATTATTTTTTATGTTTACACTATAAATCAACCGATGTCAACAAGCAGCAATTTGTATCAGATTATTTCCAAGAGTGTACTCCACTCTTCTAGGATTACAAAATTTTCCTCTCTTCTACAAAGAAGGATGGTCAAGCTGCCTGTTTTACCCTTCAGGATTGTAAAAGGATTGTGTACATTTGTCTGCAGCATCTATGAATAGTTAGAAAGACCAGGTAGCTTCTAATAGACACAAAACCGGAGAATAAGATCACTAATTCAGATTCAAGATGCCCATGATAGCATCAGGAGGCACAAGCTGTCATTAAAAGAATAGCTGACAAAACAATAAGTCTATCCCATATACACTGTTCCTCACTGCAGCCCATGGATATAGATCACATGAATGATGACAGAAATGGACTTTGAAGCTCCCTGGAATTTACTCAGGAATTTGTGGTGCCTTGCTTCACTAAATAAAGGAAGATAAATTCTGCTCTATTGATTGAAAATCAATTCAAATGATTTTTTACTGAGTTTAACTATTGTTCTGAGCTGCATGATTAAAAAAAAAAAACAAAAAAAAAACAACCCTGCAAACCTTCTCCATGCCTTCTCGGCTCTACCACAAAGAAATAGGGCAGCTTAAGGAGACCTCAGAAGCTCTATGGGAAACTCTATGGAGATTGGTCAAGGTAACGACAAGATGAAGAAAATATTTCTTTAAAAACAGAAAAATAGACATAAAATACAAGTTTTAAACTGTAATAACAACATGAAATAATCAGGCAATAACAGGAGAAAACACAACTGTAGAAATACACTTCCTTACTAATAGTCCCACGTAAGTCAATGGGAAAATTGAGGAGCATTCTAGAAGTGCTCCTTTGCTTGCTCAGGCCTTACATCCACTTCTCTCTTTATTGCTGCTGTCTGATGTCTCCTGCTAACATTGATTATGAGCCGAGATACAAAATCTCAAAGGATTAACTTACTGTTAACTTACCAATACACTGTCCCACTTAAACAGAAATATAAATCGTATTTAAAAAGCAAAAAGGTATATGGTAGTTCATGGCTACTAAAGAAGTTCAGGGTTAAACAGAGCAAAAAAGGAAGTTATTATGGTATATGACAGTGTATTTGCACACCCTGCTTTGTCAATGCAACAAATGCATTCTGTCTTTGTGGAGACAAATCCAAGCTGTCAAACTGATAACAGACTTCCATCCAGAATATACTTGAAATGCTTCAAGTACTCAAAGTTCTGTATGTTTACCACAAGATTGTTTAATATCTGAATACTGGAAGAAAATAAAAATTGGAAGAAATAAGAGACAAGCAGATAAAATAATAGATGAGAAAATCATTATGTGGAAGATAACTTAAGTTTGTGTAATATTATAAAGCAAAGATCACTTGTAAAATAATGATTTTGCTTAGGTGTAATTCATTCATTTTTAGGTGCTAACTCAAAGCATGGCATGGACGGATATCACTTAAAAAAACTTACTAAAAACTTACTCTAACTAAAAGTGTTTTTGAAAACAATGGATATATTTATTGATTGTTTTTATTTTCAAAAAACTCATCTTTTTCTTGTCTGGAGCACCACGTTTATTTGCATAAAGTGCTTGCAAAGATTTTTTCTCTTAGAAATTTCTTTTGCATTCCTGTGAAACGGGTTTCACTCGGAAGCAGAGAATAAGCAGGATGTCAGGAAATTCCCATTATTTGTGTTACACTGAAACACTGATAGTTATTTCAAACTTAACATGTACCCTTCCCCCTCCCCATCACACAATCTAATAAACTAAGAGACTGTACTGACCCTACTCAGAGTGAGTCAGGAGTAAGTTTAAATGACAATATAACTATAAAAATGTACTGCATTATATAAAAATAAATATATTATTTAACTATTTTAATTATGAATAATTTGTTAGATTCTAAAATATTTGTTGTATTTTTTTTTAAATGGCCAATGTTATAGAGAAAGATCCATGGTCATATTTTAATTTCATACTGCAGCAGGAATATCAAGTCTGAAGTTAATTTTTTATCCTTAACAAAAACTCTTACAGCTCTCTCCCCATTTTACTCTGAAATACATCAATAAAATAGCATATTTTATTAAACAAAGTAATTTAAAAAAAAAAACTATGTTGCACTGAAAGTATTCTAGATAGGAAGAAATACATTTCCAGCTGTTCTCCTATGTTCCCTGCCTGTATTTCACTGTTTGCTAGGTACTTTGCAAATATCAAAGGAAAAGCAAGCCTGGTACCATTAGAAACCACAATGAATACTGCAGCTAACATGTGGAAATTGAGGCAGAAAGGACATTGCAAAGAATCTGGTGGGTATTCAGAGTGATATAGAGGTTAGGGGGAGGACTACAGAAGCTCCATACAGCCTTCCCTTTTCCTTTCGCCCTCCTGACAGAAGGTAGGTATACACAGTCAGTACAATGCAACCTGCAGTAGAAAAAGGTCTTGAAAGTACCCAGAGACCATGAGAACGAAGGATGAGAAAGTCTTAATGGCAATAATAATTTAGACAGTTAAAGATCTTTAATTCCCATTACCATCTATGATAGCTAGCTACAGAACTAGGAAAATGAGGTATTGTCACATGTTCTTACAACACAGAAATAAATGCTGACTTTGAGATATTTTATATCAGATTTCTCTCCATTATTTATTAAAAAAAATCCACTGAAAGATAACAACTTTAAATAGCTATAAATAGAACATTTTTTACATTTCAATTTAAGTCACTTTCAGAATTTTTAATGTTCACCTTGATTGTTCAGCTGCACCTAAATAAAAAAAATATCTTCATTTCTTAATCAGGTGAATCATTACACATGAAGGAAGCAAGGAACATCAATGCACAGTAAAATCCTCCACATGTAAATAAATGTGCTATGTCATGCACAGCAGAATAGGAAAATCTTATTCTCAAATGTGCAAACATTAAAAAATCAGTAGAAAACAGTTTCTCATCACTTACAGATTACTTTGTACACAAAACAATAATGTCTGCCAATAGAATGATGAACTGAGTCTCTGAAGACCTGGACTGTTACATTTCTGCTTGCCTTTATTGTGTCCCCACACTTTCTAGCAGCATGGGATTACAGCATCATTTAAGTGGGGAAGGAGCTCAGGAGGTCCCCATTCCAGCCTTCTTCTGGAAGTGGGGCCAGCCCAGGTACAACACAGAGTTGTTCAGGATTTTGTCCAGTTGGGCCTTGAGAATCACCTAGGACAGAGCTCCCATGGACACTTCCAGGTGCAAAACCTAACTATCATTGCAGAAAAAACTAGCTTTTAACTGGTCAGAATCTATCCTGCTTCCCTTTATGGTCTGTCTTCCGTGAAGAGCCTGGTTCTGTCTTCCCACACATTAACCATCCTATAGATACCAACAGGTGGCTAGATTCCCTCAAAGCCATCTCTCCTTCAGCCTCCACAAGCCCACTTTTCCTCAGCCTGTCCTCACAGCATCTTTAAAACTAAATCTTTATCGTCTTTAAATTTGGTATTGTTGGGACTTTGTACACAGTCTGCTTCTTCCGTTCACATCCACTGAATTACTGTCAACAGCACAAAACTATATATTAAAAAGTACTCAAAACAATTTTTTAAAAATTTCTGAAGAACCTCAACAATATCAAATTAAAGTACATATAGGGCGAACATGAGGTGTGCTACTTAGACCGACTTCAAAATCCTGTTTGTAAGATCATATCTAGATCATGACTGCATCTTAAATTCCTCATTTCAGTTACTGAATCACCGATAAAATAATTTCTGTTAGTCATCCAGACCTGGATGCCTTTTAATCTCCTTTCCTTTTGAAGAACAGTGGAAGAATAATTTCAGGTCATTCACGTGATTGGAAATATTTCCTTTCTCAACTTATTTTCCAATAGCTATTAAGATGCTAGAAGACAGAGAGCACTAAGTTCTGGCAACATATTCAAAATTCAAGATGATCTTGTAATTGCCCATAAGCCTCCCCAACAGCAGTGCTGTTTAATAGAAAATGTGCAAGCAAACCTACATAAACTCCTATGACTCACAAATTCTAAATATGTTACTTCTGTAAAAACAAATAAATAAATAAATAAAAGTGCTCATTAGATCAGGAACTAAATGAATGAGAAATAGGCCAAGCTGCATGCAATCATGCATGGACTCAGAATACATGTTCAGCACTGGTGCATTTTTATGACAGGCTAACAAGATTCCACAATGCATACATCAAATATATTCAGTGTTAAGTACCTTGAATCTGGAAAACTTCCCAGATAATGCATCTGCCCTTTTAGCTTGAGCTACATAGAATGAATCTGTAAAGAAGGCAATAAAAGGATGAGGCTAGAGAGCCAGGTCCATGCTATCTTATGACTAACAATTTCAAGAAGTATAAAAGCACACCAGCTTGCAGCTTGTAATAAAACAAAAACAGAGAATAGCTCTTAACATAATACTAAAATGCTATTTAAAATTCAATGCATCCAACCTTGGCAGGTGAAGATTCAACTTGCTTCAGCTTGTATTTTTGACAGGTTTTTTTTTCACGTTTCACTTTTAACCATCAATTTATAAATTGCTTGACCCTTATCAGTCAGGCACATCATTCATAATACGAACTGGCATGC
The DNA here is from genome assembly GCF_987193195.1 of Phasianus colchicus. Lineage (NCBI taxonomy): Eukaryota > Metazoa > Chordata > Aves > Galliformes > Phasianidae > Phasianus > Phasianus colchicus. Next base: position 22,206,393 of record NC_143439.1, read on the forward strand.
ACATTCTGATGGGAAGAGTTTTTTGTTCTGGTAAAAGCTAAATAAAATAAGCAATTAAATATTTTAGTTCTTACTAAGTGATAGTGGCAGAAGATCAGCAAGTGTTCCTTGAATCTTTCTGAAATGTAGCCCATTTTTTGTAGTCCAATGATCATTTCTGAGATTATTAAATTCGGCACTAGTTTCAGAGAATCACAGAAATACCAAATGTGCAAGAGAAACCTGTTTGCGTTCCTTACCTTGCTAGCAGATTACTTTCAAAATTAAACTTTTTCACTTTTCCTGAATAAAATGATTTACCTTTTAAAATTAGACTACCAGGAATGGAAATTTCCTAGGAAAATAAAACTAATTTTGTTATCATGAAAAATTGGCTCACTTGCTATTTTTTCTTCAGATTCAAGGAATCTGTCCTATTACGTCAGGCCTACACGGCTGTAGAACTGTTTGAGGCTTAGAAAAGTCAATACACAAATGTTTCAAAATGTTTAGAGAAAGGAGAACTGCTTATTTGTCCAGCTTTGTAGACTGGGAATAGTATTGTCTCTGGCTATTCGTGTATTTATTAAACAATCTCTTTTATAGTTTTGAGAATGAGGCTTGGAAACTGCATGTAAATAAAATCTTTTCTACATTCTTGTTGTTCTGCCCACCATTCTGGGACATGGCAGCTCCAGATAAGACGAGTATCTAGATGCTATGAGGATAGAAGGTATGTGAATATAAACACAATTCTAGCTGAAGGGCAACCTCAGGAGAACAGGCTTTTGTGTGAGTTCTGCAAGGTGTTGAAAACATGGTATTTATGACAAATGCAACAGCTACTAATGTTTCTTAAGTCATGATTCAACAGTTTTGGATCTGATCCTGGAAATGACTCTGTGAAAACAGATGCCTGAATTCATGTAAAGTTACATGCAGTACTGGGACACTGTACCTAAATAGATGATTGCAATTCAAGAGATTTAAACAAAGGCATTAGCACATTATTCTTGAGATATAACAGCTTGGTCAGAACTTATCCTATAAATTACTGACTGTCCTCTACTGTCAGAACAGATAATAGGAATAGATGGAACTTTACAGTCCAATGGTCTGAACTCATAGAAACCAAAGAGCACAAAGTGTATGGTGAAGAAGGGAGGAAGGGAGGAAGGAAGGAAGGAGTATCTCTCCATACCTGGTATGCTATTCAACTCAGGTGAGCAAAATCAAAACATTTAAAAACAAATGCTAGAGTGGCAGAATAGAACCACAAAGCACCATTTCATAATTGTACTTAAGCAATGCGTTTCCATGAGAAAAACCCTGTATAAATCAAAATTAATAAAGCTAATTGCTTGTATATAAATAATTTTACACTTGGCAATATCATCATGATAGTTAATTTCTGTTTCCTTAAAACTGTGTTAGCTCTTACCTAGAATAAGCTCTTAAGACACTGATTAGAAATTGCAACCTTGTACATTTTATGAAACAGGAATTATGTCCCTATTGTGTTTCTAAAGAATGAAGAGACTATACAATAAATCTAAACCACTGAATAAGAATTTAAGGGGAAAGAAATGTTACAGCATCTACTTAAAAGGTTGCATTTTCACGCCAATTATGCTAAAGCAGAGTTAATTTTGGAAACGGATTTCACTGTATTTTTCTGAGAATTTGTACTAGATTCAGAAACGGTATAATATTAACTACAAGAGTGTAGATCTATTATCAGCACCTAACTTGTTAGTTACCATCTCTCCACTGTAAGTACAAAGCAGCTGATAGATGTGAGCCATTTTCTGTGGCTATATTGCTCCTTCTAATGTACGATGTAAATGATTTAACAATTACTATGAACACTAGAGCCTTGGGGAGCAGTTGTCTAACGTGTTTCCCTCCGACAATAGGCATCCATCTTCCTCTTGATGTCTAGGAAGCTTTAAGCAGATGCATCATGACCCAACACTGATCACGTGACTTACCTGTGGAAAATCCCAGGTGTATGAACAGGAAGATAAACCCCTTAAATTACAGAGATAGCTCTTACGGAGTTACAGAGTCTCAATTTAAGAGCACAGGTCTGTGAGGGGAAAAATTAGCTTCCTGCATCTGTGCATCTCTGTCTACTCCTCTGCTCTTAAATGTATTTAACTCCTTAAAGTGTTTTGAGAAACCACTGAAGTAGAAGATGAGATACAAGATACTGCTTCTTTGTCTATCTATAATGTAGCAGATATTTCTCTGATGCTTTGAAAAATAACATTATCCTGTTTTCATCTTACAAACTGTTTTGCTCATAAAATTCTAGATTTCCTCCTACAGAGATAAGGCTAAATGAAGTTAATATTTAATAATAAATGTTTGCCCTTAAATGGCTTAGTCAGATAAGGAAAATTATATATATATCAAAAATTCAAAATAATTATAGTAAGCAAAAGACTGGAACAACTATAATGACACTGTTCCGTGAGAATTAAATGATACCATATTAATAAAATTTATTAGGAAAGTATCCAAATTAAGAAATGACTATAATTTTAATGGAAGTTACATGTCATTTACTACAGATGAATAGCTTCTCTGCACATTAACCTAAGATTGAAAGAATATTTCATGGTTTCCTATGAAAGAAAATTAAAATTGTATTTCTGCAGATGTTAGACAACGCAAGTTTAATACAACACACTGAAGAAAACTGATCACATGATTTGTTTCTATGGGTCAGGTAATGTCAAAAGTGATTTCTCACCCATGTACTGCATTTTAAAGTTAACAAAGAAAACCTCTTGAAAAACAAAATCCTGATGTCCATATAGAAACAAACAAAGAAACAAACAAACAAACATGATCTGCTCTTCCCAGGAAGAATTATCAGAACTAGAAGACCAAGAAGTTCTGGAGGTCATGTTAAATGCTGGTTTTCATGAAGAAATGTAGCCGACTGCCAATAGTTTGTTGAACTTTAAATTGGATCTGGAGACTTAGAGGACATGGAAAATATAAGAAGACAGACAAAATTTTAGATTTTCTAAAAAGTTAATTTCTATGTTGGAAATAAGCATGGATGTTATGTTTGACAGTCTGCAAAACTTCTGAAGTATAGGAACTTCAGTTCCAACTGTAATGTGTGGTAGTAGCAGACTGCCAATAAAAAAACCTCAAGTCAATATGTCCAGTTTTTAAAGTTGCAATCCACATAATTTTTTATACATGTTTGCAGAGTCTACTGATCTTTCACAATCTGAAGGAAACACAAGATCAAGTGTAGGAATGATCAAAAACCAAATGTAATCTATGATACAGATTGCAGGAGGGATTCAGAAGACTTGGAGTCTGAAGTTTTCACAATAGTTAAAAAATGTGTGAAATAAAAATCCTAGATCATGATGCCTAATGTTATGTACTGTGCATTTCATTTAAGATAAGGAATGTAAAACAAAGGTTCTGGAAAATAAAATTAAAAAATCTTAAAATGTCAAATCCAGAAATGGCTTTAAACCTGAATAGAGCACATCAGACCAGGCACTCCTACAATTTAGGATTTGGTAGGAGCAACAGGACAGACTATATGTTCTTTTTGGCTGTGGATCATTCCACTGAAGTGGCAAGAAACACAACCCTGATTCTTTTCTGATACAAAAAAAAAAAAAAGTGCATGAGATAAAAGAATCCTCTTTGCCCATCTCATATGAAAACAATACAAACAAGTAACAGTGCAGTCTCTTCTCATCCCCCTTTGGGTACCCTGGAAATATGAAAACTTATAGCACAAGCATAATTTTGTCTTAATGCAATCATGAAAACGATGCTATTGGCTTGATTGGAAATTCCTAAAACTGGTCAACATCAAACTAGAATGCCAAAAGGACAGCAGTTCCCACCCAAAGGAGGAAGGAGAAAAAAGGTGCAATCTCCATTAAGTCAGTTTGAAAAGGGCAAGGAAAAATATTGGATGATGCTGAGTTCAGAAGTTTGAAATAATAAATCCAAGTAGATCCATTCTCTGTGTACTTAGGTTAGAAAAGTCAAATCTGAAAAAAGTCTGGGAGAGGAAAGTGGAGAAATTCTCTTGAGGCCAGCTCATTAACTATTTGTATTGTTTCCTTGTAATTCACGATTTGGCTATGGTGTCCCAGGCCTCCTGGAACAGCTTTTAACACAGGGTAGTTGCCATCCACACGCAGTCATCCAGACCTCAACACAATGGCTATTGCATTTGCTGTGCCTGTAAGCTGTAATGATGTCCTTCCGTTCTGTGATCTTTTCCAATGAGCAGCCAAAAATCATGCCTGCTGTAAGAAGAAACCTAGCCTAGAAATAAAAGAACTTCAGTCTAACTAAAATAATCATAAGAAAGGAAATTTTCAGGGATGCTTACCTATAGCTTTGTATGTATACAGATATAGCTACCTTTTTCTGCACTAATAAAATTACCAATTCCCTGATATTACACTAAAAATGACAATATAGCTAGCTTTTTCTTTAATTCAACAAACAAAATACCAGAGACAGAAACACAGATCTATTTGAAGTCTTGTCAATAGCACTGAAGCAGGTATCAAAAGCAGGAAAAAATACCAAGTACTCAAGGAATAAATATGGATGACAAAAATATAATACACCACCCTCCTTAGATATGCAAAAATGATGTCTTAACAAACAGCATGAACTAGTAGCTCAGTAATGGAAATCCACACTTTCTAAGGTAAGAGCCAATCTTAACATGAATTATTGTGTGAAATATACGAAAGAAAATTCAGAATGGAGTCAGAAGTAATGACCTGCTTTGACAGATTTGTAGATAAACAGAAATATTTCTACAGCTCTTCTATATCTACAATCTAATCTATTGATCTTACCTTTTAAAAATATTAGTTTTTCAGCAAATCTAATCGTCAAATCATTGTGATGTGACAGTATTTTATTAGCATGGAGATTAACCTAATCTTCATTTCACTTGCCAATGGGTATTTTAAGGTTTTCTGTTAGCACTGTCTAATTTTCCCTGTTATAATGTCTTTGGACAGTATTATAGCATAGTTTGACCCCAAAGGTATTTAGTAAAAGTCTAGTTTTTGTAATTCTCTAGGCAAAAAGTTCATTCGCATCCAAGCCAAAACTCCCACATCTTAAAACCTCAGTTCATGACACTTATGGGCTGTGATGTATGACAGAGAGCAGCTGATTGTAGGAAAGATAGGTCCCTACAAGGTGCATTTTTTGAAACTAAGCATGACTGACATCAGGAAAAAAAAAAAAAGGAAGGTAACTCAATAAATTTCATATACGTCGAGAAGACCATGTAGCGATTTTAGGTAGCTACTCATAGGCACTAGAAAAAAGCTTGAAAAAAAATCAGCATAAACATAACATAAAAAAACTTCTAAGTGACAAAAGGGCCCTGAGATACAGATTCTGTGTGACATTGTTAGGCTTTTAATAGAAGGTCTGTAAAATCTGTGTCTAAGTTATATTTGTAAAGTCTCTTGAAATACTTAAAGAGTAATACAATAGGAAGGCAACAGCCACACACCTCTAAAATCTTGGTGGCAGCTTTAGGTGTATGCACATTCAGCAGAAAATGTGTGCAGTTCAGAATCCTCAAATTAGAGGCATGAATTACTTCTCTCAAGAACAGGATACTTACCTCTTTCACTCAAAATATTCCCAGAAGAGAAGCAAATTATAATATTAGTGCTTCATACTTCTCATATCTCCTCACCTAACCCCACTGACCAACAACTGAAGTACTCATCACATTATGATGACCCCATATTTTAGCCTCAGCTCAGAAACTTGTTTTCCTCAAATCATTAAGGGGTATCATTTTTTATATTATCAAATTTGTGAGACTGTATAGAAAACAGCAAAATAATAATTAAAAAAAAAAAATAGAAAGAAAAAGTATTGTGGAGCTAATTGATTTGTGTAATTCTCTGCTCATTCTTGTGTCTTTTCAAGACACAAGCATTAAGGAACCCAACATTCCTTCAATTTTGTCTCCCAACTGTTATCTGACAGAACTCCTACCTCATGCTCTCTACAATACAACAATCCCAAATTGTTTCAACACAGTAACAAAGATGTTTAGCAGTGTACCCATCAGCCTGTGAGTTTTAAGAACTCAGATGATCCTCCATCTGAAGGTAGGACTGCAGTTCACTACAGACAAAGGGAGAAGAAGCATCCATGTGGCTCCTACAACCTAGTGCCTTTCCCAGACAGTGTGGCTGTGGCTGCTATTGAATCCAATCCCATCAGTATGAGTTAAGCCTGCAGCAGCTATTATAAATGTATCATTATTTATCAAGTTCTGAGAACACCAGATTCCCTACTTCCTAATTACTCATTCCTACTGATCCTGACCCATTTGCAACTGCGTAGAGCTTAGCTACTGGTCTACGGAGGGAGATGGCCAAAGGTAGCTAGAGGAGAAAAGAGAAACTTTATCTGACCTGAGTTCAAAAGTAAAGATGGTTGTTTTTTGGTTTTTTTGTTTGTTTGTTTTTTGGTTTTTTGGGTTTTTTTTTTGTGAGAAAATAAAATCATACATTTCTACACAAGTTCTCTCACTCACAAAAGAAACTCATAATAGCATCAAAGTGACCTAGAGCACTGAGTACAATGGAAACCTACACATAAGAAGCATTATGCTAACATGATGGAATAACAAAAATTATTAGCAGTATAATGTAATACCTAGTTATGAACTATACAGGAAGGACATATTAGTCTGAAGAATAACTATCCATACAGTGTCATTAATCCTAAAAAAAAGAAAGAGTAATTTCCCTGAAAGCTCATAGCTCTGCTTTGCAGCACAAATGAGTTTTTGTTAGCCAGCTCTTTACCACTGTGTTGGTTTTGTACTGATCCCCACCGTCTCCATCTTTCCTAACAGTTTCCAATGAGGTCATACATCAAGTGTTGCACTGTAGTCCCTACAGATCGTACCTATCACATTTGCCTTATTAAAAAACAAACAAAACAAAACACTTCTCTTGGAAGAAAAAAAAAAAATTGCTGGCAAAGACTTTCTCAATTAAAGCCATACCAAATTTTATCACATTCTCAGTTTGATGCCCATGTATTCTTGAAGACGTCTTCCTAACTGCTTAAGGATTCCCAGGTTAACTCCATTCTCATTTTCCTTGTCCTACTTAAATTTAGGTGAGAGCAATTTTCTCTTATCAACTACTTGTTGGTTATTTTTTTTTAAGTTTTCAGACTAATCAATTTATAGAACCGGTGAGAGCTATGCAAATCTATGCAAATATACCAGTCCTTTTAGTGCAGCTAATTGTGGTATAGTCTTCTACATGGTCAAACTGGTGCTCTATGCTGGACTGTGCTGGCTGTTTGCAGAGTCCACCTGGGCACGCCTGTGTTGTATTCCCAAGATTGCTGCAAAACGTTACTTCATATTTTCCCACGGTGAAGTGATTGAGGGAACAAGAACACAGCTATGTTTTATTTGGTTCCATGTTACATTTAAATTAGAAAGCTTAAAGCCATTCCTGGAGCAATACATGCTCATAAGCAGGGTGCTGGCCAGAAATGCACTCTTTCATTACTTTGAGTATGAGGGCCCAACACCAAGTCAGACGATGGAAAATGTGGCTGAAATAGCTTTTAAGTTATCCAAACATGTTGTATGACATGCAGTTCAACACACGTATTACAAATGCCTGTAAATGTTCTTGCTCTTTCAGAATTGTGTATGATGTACTTTTTCATAATCCCCAAATCATCCATGTTAAACTTTTAATTACATTCACTTCTTGACTTCATGATTACTACCTTGACTGTCAAAACAAAAAATCTGACACTGTTACTGCTACCTGAAAGTACTGGCAAGGAGCTTTAAAAGAAAAACTATTATTTTTTTTTAAATTAATTTAAATAAAATTGGCATACTGTTATTTTGTAGGCAACCTTATAATAGGGTTTGACCTATCAGATCTTCTATACATTTCCATAAGTTACAATAAGGGTGTATGAGGAAATCCCTCAAAATACACTAACAAATGCAAAATACATTGAAAATAACCTCTAAGAATTGAAAAAGTTTTTGTTTGTTATGCAAACAAAGTAATGTACCTTTCTCTAAGACCTCTAAATTGTTTTACTGTTGGAGAGAGAATACTGGATGACATGTACCTCAATTTGAGAATCCATTAATTCAACAAATGCATTAAAAAAAAACTTTTAGGGAATCGGTCTGCGTGCAGACCGTGAAAGCTTGTAAGTCTGAAGCTCCCTCTTGATGTGGATCAACTGCTGACAGTTGCAACTGCTGCAAGAATATATTGCAACACGTATTCTTCAGCCTAAATATATAAGGGAACAGTTAACATTTGCAACTGTTCTCTAACAATGAAACAATAAGCCTGCTAAAAAAGCATCTTAGGAAGGAAACCAGCTGTTTCATAATTGTGCAGAAAGGAAAGAATTTCTGGAGATTTGTAGTAAGAGAAATGTATGAAGTCAAATACCTTATGGTGAAGAGTAAGTGAAAAATCTCATGATTTTTATCCCAGTACTATCAACAGTCCTCATATAAAAGAGTTCCAAATCTAATGACAGAACAAACCTGGAACATGAACTACTCTGTGGTTCCCTAGCATGCTGGCACTGGTTAGCTGGAATACCAGTCGGTGCCTCACCACAGAGGACTAATTCTATTTCACAGGTCCATAAACAAAGTAGAACTAAGTGAACACATTTAAGACTGAAAGCAATGCTGTTCTAAAAAAGGATAACTTTATCCAAAATAGAAGTTTATTGCTAGCTGTACTGTCTGGTGTTTTTTTTTTTTTTTTTTTTTTTTTCTCCGGACAGATCAATCTATCAGGTTTGCACCTTCTGCCAGTGATTGGCATTTGGAGTCAGTAATTTTCCCCATAGTAATCCTAAACTGTGTTGTTTGGGGAGTACAAGCAAGCAAGTGCCTCTTGCTTCCCACAGCCTTTCAACAGTAGACAGAGCTTATGTGACAGTATAACATAGTCCCTCTAATTATACTGGACATATAACATGTTAGCAGAGCTTCAGATGAGCATGGAAAAAATCTAAAACCCTGGCATATTGGGAGACAGAACATGCACACTGTAGATCTACGATAGCTATACTATCACAAAACCATCCATCCTCCAGGAAAAGAAAGGTATTTCACATTGCAACCTTTAGCTGTAACAGCTGAGATTATCCTAAGATTTACAAACATTATAGAATTCACTCTTGGCTTTCCTTTTCACATATTTAAAAATGCAAGATGAGGTAGTACTGTAGGTAATTTTATAAATGTACACAGTAAATCTTCAAATTTAAATGACATTAAACCAAATCATACTGAAAAGACCTCAATCTAAAGTTTAGAATAATTCTTTTACCATCTCAGTATATTCTGGCACTTCACCTATTCTGTTGCCTCAAAATTATGTTCATTTTGAAAAAAAAAAAATCAAAACAGAAAAAGAAAAAGAGAACATAAGTCAAATCTGTCATACGCTTGGCCACCCTCTGGAAAAAATACAGGGAAGTGAAGATGTTAAATGTTCTTTGATCCCCCTCTCACATCTTACCTAAAGGATGATTGAGATCTCTAAGCTGTTTCTAATTAGTTGTTAATGACCTGAGAGTTGTGTGAGTTAGCATCTTCTATATCTCATTTGATTTCCCCTTTGGGCTGAAACAATATCATGAGGGCTGAAATGAAGATAAAATACACCTCAATGATCCCTGTGGTTATTGGACGAGAGACATAAATACAGGAAAGTCTAAAGGGAAAGATCGTCATCATCAGTAGTTCTAAAACCTGTATTAACAAAACTTACAGAAGCGATTTTACTACAGAGGAGCCTGTTCCTTTACTCTTTACAAAACTCAGTCAAGTCCAGTGATGGGGAGGATTCCGCATCGAGTTCCATGAGCTTAGAAGAAGGTCCTTAAAAGTCTTGAAAATTTGAGAAAAAAAGCAAAAAAGCAGCAGATTCCCTATACATTAATCAGTTATACTGTAAGAAATAAAAATACCACCAAACATATCTCAGGAGTGCTGAGGAAAAAAACAACAACAAAAAAAAACAAAAAACAAACAAACAAAAAAACTGATGGGGAACAGAATGGTGGTTTTTGTTCGTTCATTATTATTTGGTATCCCAAACAACTTAGCTTTAGGAAGTGATCCGAGTGTATAGGAAATTGACACTGACTTTAGAGAATGCATAAAACCCTCCAAGGTTTCAAAGTTAATTAGCTAAAGTATTAAAGTAATCAAATTGCTGAATTTTTTAACTTAATGACAGTAATATTTGTGCAGACTACTGTTCCATACCTGTTTCCTATTTGCAAATAAGTGAAGAGAGGGTAATGCTAGTCTTTAGTAATCCTTAGTGCAACATTTCTTATTTGGTTTTTAAAATTTGAACTCGTTATAGCTGCATAATTGGTTATATATCATACTAAGAACTCATTCAGATGTAAAGCATCTCCACGTATCTTAACTAAGAACTGCCTCAAGGTGATGAAATAACAGCAATACAAAATGTCAGTGTTGCAAAGCAAGACAGAGAGTCCCTTTGAAGAGCTGTTGAATCTACAAATCTCATATACACTCTAAAATATACCTTAAAATAAAGTGATCAAATTTGTCATTTAAAAATAAAAAAACACTGACAATATGCCATTATAGCATATTGACTGAGAGGCTAAAGTCCCTGTGATTAAAATGGAGCAATTCACTTTGAACTAACTCTAGTTGACTCCTCTAATGTGCCTGAGGATTGTCTGTGGCAAGCCCAGAGGAAATCTTTTGCGCTTCAGTTAGCAATAAGGCTTGCAAATCATTATTCTTTGAAAGACTTACTCAGATAACTGAGGACACCAGTAATATTTGGGCTTTTGCTTGTACTTGAGCCCCTAGGAGTCCAATATGCTAGTTAAACATATGAGCTTTTACAGTCAGATTTCTACTATATGAATTTACAGTATTTGCCCTTCTCACAACATCACTAGGAGTGTCTCAGCTGAAAAGCAGAAGGGTATTGTTCAATAACTCCCAAATACAAGAAATACTCAAATTCGCACAACCTGCAATCCATTAAAACAGAATTATCAACAAAATCTCATCCTAGAGTGTTCTTTCTGTTGTTTCGAAGGGATTGGACACACATTATTACATACTTTATTTTGTTTTCTGAAAATACCAAGCAATCTGTTGCAACCAGCTGTTTAGTAATCCTTCAGTAGCAGAACAGTGGTGGGATTAAGAAGCCCTTGTGATTCTTGCACTTCTTGCTCTGCACTGATAAACATGTAACTTCCATCATAAGCATACAGCTTGATGCCTGAGTATCTGGCTGTACACACTGTAAGAAGCAACTGGATAGTCTACTGCTGCTTCTAGAGAAATAAGTACTTTACTTACGAAGTAATCGTTCATCATATTTTTACAGGTTAGTTACTTTTTCATCTTTCATTTCTACACTTTCAAAATGGATAACTGTATTTTTACCATTTCCTTTGTGGGATGAATTACCAACGTTTAAGTTAAAAAAGTTAAAACAGGTAAAAGTTACTCTGAAAACTTAGCACAGTTTAGCCTTCATCTAAACCAGATTTAACTAAATTTGGTCATACAATAGAACTATAATATATAAATGAAAATTCACATTATGGATCAATGCAGCTGCAATGTTCTATGCAATCCAAACAGAAACAACAACTTATGTACATGTCATGGATGAAACAACATGAGATTTTCAAGAGCTTATCTACAGGCAACAAGCACCAAATGAGCCCTATACTTACGGATTTATCCCATTCAAACATACTGGCCTTGTGGAGACAACTTAGTAGTCAAAGATAGTACTCCATTTAAAGCTGCTGCAACATTAATGTTGTAGCTTGTCTCCATTTTTCAGCTAAACAGAGGTTTTCTTTTTCACATCACATAAAGTCTTCAACCAGCTCAAGCCTTCTAATAAATTGCAAACTCTCTTACAGTATATCTTCTATTATTCTGCTTGTTACTTTAGTAGGACAGGAAATTAAAGCAATAAAACACTTTCAAAATGATGGGGCACACTCAAGCAGTCATTTTTCTTATGTTCTAGTATTATTCTTCAAAAGACCTTTTACGATACTAATATTAAATTCTTTGAAGTCTGAAGAATCTGTTGAAAGTGTTGAATTTCTAAGATATAATGCTCAAATATTGCATCTACTCATGCATTTATTAAAACTGGATACGTGGGACGGAATTAAAAAAAAGCACAAAATGCAATGCAGCTAAATAATATATGACCTGATACATTTGAGATCCACATTAGAGAGTACATTGTGTGGAAATTTGATTTAATGCTAAGGAAAATCTATTTTGCTTTTGTCTCACCTTACGTGGCCAAATGCACACCAGATGTGGTCATTCATATAAATGGTTGGTAACTGCACACTGCAGCATGGAAAACCAGACAAATACTATAATGGTCACTTATTCGGCATGCTCACACAAAGGAAATTGAATCAAGCTTATGAAACTGCATTCTTTATTAACCCCAAAGAAAAAGGTCACATAGACTGCTCTTTTAATGGTATGTACAGTAAAAAGATTGAAAGAGATCGTGTGAAATAAAAGCATGGAAAATAGTAAGTCTGCTAGCTGAAACAGTTCCAAAATAAAATCAATAGAATTTTTGAAAGATTCATCTCATTAAGAACTAGATAAATATAATTAAGTATAGTATAACCTGGAGGAGGAAAAAAAAAAAGGGGGGGGGGGGGGGGGGAAGTATGAAAATGAAAGAAGAACAGAAAAAAAAAAAAGAACAGAGTAACAAGAAAATGAGAGAGAAGAAGAAAGAGAGGAAGAGAGGGAGAGGAATAGGAGAGACCTGGGAAAAGAAAATAAAAGGAGAAAAAGAAAATGAAGGAAGAAAGAAAAAGGGCAACGAGAATGAAAGAGAGAACAAGAAAGGGTGAGGCAGAGGTAAAGAAATTGAAAAATAAGGAAAAAAATAGGAAAAAGGCAAAGGAACTGAGGAAAAGTAAAAACAAAACTAAGGTAGGTCACCAAAGATGCTCGGTGTCTCTTAAGGATTCATCATGATGTCAGATACAGGGCTGAAGCAGATTCCTTGCTCATCAAGTGTGCTGACTGAAGGCACTCAATTAGAAGGCCTCGGAGAGGAGTGAATGTTCATCATGTAAGCCCTGATTCACTGCCATTTTAAGTTTTATATTCACTTTCAGTTTTGCTGTAGCTATCAATTACTTTTCCGGTTTCATTTGATCTATTTTATATAGATTTTAAACAACCTCCTGTGAGAGTTCCAATTTAGTACACGGACGCTCTCATTTAGCAGAATGTAACAATGAATGGTTAGCAGCTACACCATTGCCATTTTGATAAAAATTCACGGGTTCAAGTTGAAAAGGAATATTCTACTTCTTCCGTGCACTAATATACCACAGATATAAAGTGTAAATACTTGACATACAGAATGTAAATAAGCTATTTCCTCAATTCACTTCAGTTCTAACACAATCACTTGTTCCTTCTTAAGCACAATTATTCAATTTTTTTTTCATGCATATTTGCCTAGAAATTAACTGGGCCAAGTCTTAGATATAACAGCTCCATAACTTATGTTTCCCTTCTCATTTTTGACACATTTCTTCTCTGTTGGAATTCCAAAGCAATCAACTACCTGGGGATATATACTTCTCCAGAGATCTTCCCTCCACTATATCAATTAACTCAAAAGCAATTTTGGATAACTTCCAATTCACTACCCACCATCTGGTCTCCCTTAAGCCTCACAAGCTGGAGGAGACTTGAATTGGTCAGAATAATGCTAATTTACTAAATTATTTACCAATTAGACATGTTCCTACACTGTTTCCTTTCTTCAGTTAAGAAATTTCCTATTGACCTACAAAATCACTGGGAATATTTCTTTATTTCTCAAACAAGTCTCAAAAACTGCATGAGGGACTGCCTGACTCACTGCGGTGTAAGTGATACGCTTCTAGGGTCTACAATCCTTACAATTCAAATAAAAGAAACTTTGAAAGGGTGCTTCAGTTTCCACTGAGCCCATGCACTTGGCTTTCATTTTCATGTAAAAAATGCTCCCAGGGCAAAGTTTGCCTGTTGGTCTGTCATATGGGAAGAAGATATAGAAGATATATATATAGAAGATTTCAGGCCCAATGAGCTGGAAGGTACTTCTAGATATTGCAATGTGATGGTACCCAGGAATAAACACTGTTCAGAGTTGCTGAGAGGTCCACTTACAAAATTAATGCAAATACAGCTTTGTCTCCTTTTGCTATCAGAAGAACACAGATCTCCCTCTCTTTTTAGGCTGCATAGCCCACATACAGATTGATGCATAAAAAATATGACTAATATGTAATATGATGCACACTTTTCATCCTCTGCCCAAGAGAAGTAGTCCTCTCAACAGAGCAGCTCTTCTAGGTTTATGGCAAAAAAGGAAAGAAAAGTAGAAAATGCCTTATTTTATTCCATATGCCACTAATGTATTTTTGTTTACACAGCACAGTATGACCTTGTGCACATCCCTGTTCCCCTTTGACTTTAGGTTGATGTCATTCAACTTTCACTCCTCATTTTCACCTCTTCCTACTATCATGTATAATAGATTAGGAATCTCTTCGTAATTACTAATCCCTAAGGCCAGTGTGTCTTCCACCACCAGATCTGAAAACTGCACTTTAATTATGCATTCAGAATCAGAAAAACAACTGTGACTATAACATCACTGGAAAAAATACGACTTGAAAGATCTGTGACAAATTCTTTCTACCACAGCTTTGGCTCTAGATTCTAATACAGCATGGGAAAACCACACATTTTTATAAGTACGCTACCAGCACTGGGGAATTTCTTAGCAAGGGAGATGACTCTGCTATAGAGAATTGATAGAAACCCTGTAACTCCTTGAATTATCACAAGCAAACCTTGAAGTCCTAGGGAATGTTCCATTGGCCATAAGCCTTATATCTTGGTACTGGGGAAACAAGTTTTATATCAGAGTCTTTTCTTTTAACATTCAACATAGTCATTGCCTAATATCCAAAACTAACTTTCAAAAAGCAATATGCTGTAGGAGTGCAGGTGTGCAAAGGGATACGCTTACATAAATGTATGTATTTAGATGTGTTCACGTGTGCATGTACATGCACATGGTCATATTTACCATAAAGTGTCATTTAGGTTATGGAAAATAGTATTTCTTGTGTGTTCTCTTTTTTCCAGACATCTATTTGGCCACACCTTGTAAGATTTGAGCACTGACAAAACCATTCATCACTATATATGAAGGTATAATAAAAGAAAACTAATCTGTTAATGTCATGATGTATCACATTCCTTGAAGAGATAAACACTAGCTGAAATAAGAACCCTATAAGAGGATTTATGTTCTATCTCCAAAAGAGGTAAGAGGTTAGACTAGGGAAAATTACCTCAAAAAATCCAAACAAAAACAAACAAACAAACAAAAAAAAAACCAAAAAAACCTATTAGAAATAAGTCACAAAATAAACTAAATATGAGCTATGCCCCTTTGGCTTGCTGAGGTAATGTGAAAGCAGGGAGGTTTACTGTTCAGAGCAAACAGCTGTGGGCAAGAGGATTCTTGGTTCTAATTCCCACTGAGCCAACCTCAGGCAAGTCATTCAGCTTCCCTTTGCTTCAGTCAATCCAGCTTAAAAACGCAAAAAGCAGGACCTCAGAGAAGCCAGATGCTGCATCTATGCCAACCTATCTCTTGGGTAAACAAACAGAGGAAGAATAATGTAAGAAGAAGACCATGTAAAGGAGGGGAAAAAAAGGGTTCTTAATGATTTGCAAGAGGTTGAACAGAGGCCAAATATTCCACCATGCTAACAAGGAATGTTTCCTGATGCTATTTGAGACATTACACTGAAGAAGGTTCAGTTGTTACTGAGATTTCTCAGTTTAATGGTATTTTGCCATGCATAAAATATTTATTGTATTTAATAATAATCTACTAATTGGCGGTCAGGAACAAGAACCTTCCCAGAGTGAAAAATGTTCTAAAAATATATTAGCAACCTAAGACATTCTCATTTTAAAATTATAGGGATTTCTTCTCACATAAAATGAAGTAACAACTGAGTTATTTGGTGAATTCCCCTCTGCTTCCAAACACTCTGCTGAAAAGATGAATATGAGAATACAATCGACAGCTTTAGGGTGTGATACACAAATAAAAGATAATGAAAACTAGAATTAAATTCATAGGCTGCATTTGTTTTCTCTGCATGCTTAATAGAGTCTCCCATTGTTAAGGACTCTGTAAGTAATCATAGATTTCTTATTTAGTCTACTGGAAGAAAAAGTGAGCTGCTCTGAGGATTAAAACGCTGCAAATTAAAATAGACAAAATATACATGTAGGGGCTACTCAGTTGGTATTTTCTCTGCCAGCATGTAAAAAAAAATTATAGATGCAGTAAATATTTCAGAAATCATTCCCTTTACAGCATTATGCACGGAGTTGTCAGCTTTTGCCACTGAGTTTTGTTGATTTATATCAAATAACTAATTTAAATTTAAAAGGAATGGTTACATTTATTGCACACTTGAGCATTTAGGAATAACTATTGATATTGCAGCACTATTTATTTTTTATTCATATAAAAATAATCCATACAAATAAATGGGAACAGTGCTGACCAACAAAAGAAACAACATATTTTTTGCTTTGTTGACACATTTCAATATAGTTTATAAATAAACAGTGTACTGTAGTTAGTGTACTCCACAATATTCATTGTAAGCTTATATTCTTAAAGTACTGATGAAGAAATTATTATGTCAAACTGTTCCACAATATGAATTAGGTCAGCATGTCTCATCATTTTGGTGTCTTTTTTTTTAACCTGAAGAAAGTTACAAATCTGTGCCATGGTTTACTTTAGAAACATGTATTGAAAGGTATTATTCTGCTATATACTCTAAATAAAATTTTGGACTACTGTGCCAGTAAAGAATAATATCAAATGACTTCATTACAATACAGATAGGAAACACTTGCAATAGCACTCCAAGGTTTCCTCATGCTTTGGATTCCTTTTTCTCCTATCCGTTGGAAGATCACCATAGTTCAGTCACACAAACTGCCCCCTTTTTTTTTTCCCCAAGGAAGTCAGTGAGGAAAGACAGCACTATGCTGGGGACAGTGCGTTCGGAAAGAAAGGATGCAAAACAAATGTGGACTAAAGAATTGCTCTCCCACCAGCATGGTTCTATGTGAACCCATTAGGTTGAGGATAGGCATACACTGTCTCACAGACTTGAGATAAGTGAATAAAATCTAACAAGAGAACAAGTTGCCATCCAAGAGAAAAACGTGAACATAAAAATGTGTTGGTTTTCTCTTTGATTAAAAGTCTGTCAGATTATTTTTTTCTAAATTTAGAAATTAAAATCTTGTTTGGATCCATTAACAGATTCCATACAACATCCCTGTTTCTGCTCTTTAATGGGAGTTTCTTTTTTATCTGTTCACACTTCACATTCAGCCATGATGGGATTTTAGAATGGTATGTAAGCAAATATCCCAGGGTGCAATGACCAGAACACACACAGGAACAAAAGCCAGCTCTGCCACTGGCAATCTGAAAACACCACTTTTTAAAGAACTGTCTTAATAGATATGTTCCACAGCCCTATTCCAGGTTCAATATTTTTTCATATATTCTTATGTTGACACAGATTTGAGGAAGTCATAGGTCTAGGTATGCTTCAAGAAGGAAGAAAATAATCTTTTGATTTGTATAATTTTAGTTCTTATTTGAAAATATCTCAAAAAGCACTCTGGTAAATCTATATTACAATTAAAACATACTTTGAAAAACAAATGTGTAAAATATGACTAAATTATTTGGCATGTGACAGTATACAAAAGAAACACAACACTATTTCCTTTCCCTTCTCATTTTAAACTCAGAACAAGATAGAACAGAATTACTGATGAAAATGAAGAAAAATGCTCAAGCCTGCTATGGATGCCATATGCAATCATCTGGAGCTGCTTCCAGATGGATTGCTGAAGAAGAAAGAGTTAACAAATTAGATCTAAGGTAACTTTTGTTTCTGAATCAGATCTGTTCAGACATGCCACATACACTTGTTCTCATCAAGGATTAACTGCATGACAAGCTTGAACTTTTAACACCAAATCCTTTTTGAGTTATAGGAGAGCAAAAAAAGGTCGCAACACTTTCATAAAACTGAAATGTAAATTTTTCATAATATCATCATTCAAAAATGACTCCCCTTATTTTCTTTGACCTTTCCAAAATAGTCCAACATTGATCTAAGACTAATAATGAGAAATAACAGCTTAACTGTACTTTTCCTCGCCCTTGGAAGCTTAAATGGGTTAAAATAGGCCTTGTAATACAGTAGTTCATGTTACCTTCACTTGGGAGTTGCCACCTAAACCACTGTGCAATACCATCTCATTTGAGTTCAGAGGCGAAAGACAGACATTACCCAAGAACAAAATGTTGTGCTTCAGAAAATATAACCTATTTTTCTAGCTCCTTTCAGAAGCTGCATGTGTTAATGCTTGCAGATATTTGTTTTGTTTTGTTCTGTTTTGTTTTGTGAAATGAATGATGAGTAAGATGTAATGGGTAAAAAATGACGTAAGTTCTTTGCTACATCACTGTTTTGAGCCACAAATAGGACATGGGGAGAGAAAGATCCACTGCAAATTAACAGTTTGCCTTTTGTTGAGTTCTCTATGATACTTTTTTCCAGGTAAGATGCTAACTGTCAAACAGTAAATATGCAAATTATTGAATAAATATCTGAAAAAAAAACCAAAACAAACAAACAAAAAAAACTGTGAAATAAAACAGCAAAAAAAAGTTTTCATTTCAAAACCATCAGCATTCAGAGATTTTTGGTTTGACTCATAGCAATGCACTTCCCTGCCCTGTTCCTAGCTGTGAATTATGATAGGGAGGATCATCACTACAATTCTCACACTCTCTTTCAGATCTACTTTTGGTTCACATCCCTTTTCTAAGTTTTCCTTGCCAAGGGGAAAAAAAAAAAAAAAGAAAGAAGAGGGAATATGGGCACAATTTGCTTGTAGTTTCCTGTTGAATAATATGACAGCTGCTGACTTTTGGATTGTGTTCGTAAGTGAGAAATTGGTCACCCAAAGCTAATTTAGATGTAAAGTCATACTTTAAACTTTTCTGAATTGCTCAAATGTACTATACTAAAATGACCTATAACCAGTCTTATGAAAAACTCTACCTACCTTACTCTAAAGAGTATCATAAGATATTTCTGCACACTTGTTCCTGGTTCCATGAGTTTTTCCACAAGGAGTGAGACCGGAGTCGCGGCCTGCTCCTCCAGAGCTGCCCTGCAGTCCTTGCTGCCAGGCTTGGAAGAGCAAAGCGAGGGCCATGCTGCTGGACCCCACAGCTGCTTCTGACAGAAAATATTTTTGTCTCTATTTTGTTGTATAAATATCAACCCTTGGAAATTCTGCCATAGCTACAGCCCAGAAGCAGCTCTCCCTGAGGGAAGCAGCAGAGCCGGGTGGGGGGCAATGCAGGATGGGCTGGGGCAGTGCCGTGAGTCAGGCTCTGACCTCAGGCTTGCTCCCCTGGTGCTGAGGTAAGCGGAGCCCTGAGTGCCGCCACCCTGGCAGCGGCGTGGGAGGAAACGAGCCAACCTGCAGAGTTTTATGCTAAGCTGCTGTTAGAAAAACCAGAGGCAGAGAGGTGCTCCCGCTTAAGAGCTGTCACTGAGACAAGGTTTCATTCCAGCATGTGCATGCTTTGCAGTGCTGTTATTATATAGATACTTCCAGTTTATGGAAGCTTCATGAACATTTGATCGACTGACATTTCTTTATCTATTAGAGGACAGAATATCACTGATTGTCTGACTGCTGCTTTGAGTTTAGGAGCAAGTAAAGCATAGCATACAAATTTGTATCATGAATGACAGGTAAAAATCACTAGCAGCCTTCTTCCTGCTTTTTTTTTTTTTTAATCCTCATGTTGCTGTGGCAAACATGTGATGGAGAATTAAGTATGAGCTTAACAACATGAACACATTACAGCACCAATTCATCAAAGTGCAAAATTAACATGCAGCCAAACTTTCTCCAGCCTTACACAGCTAGAAAATCTCTTAAACTTCACTTACAGCATCAGCAATCTTCAGCTGATCCTTCTAGTTGGTGTACTCCCTCTAATGAACTAGATAACTCAGGTTTGGATCTATTATATGAAAGGCACAGTTACTTTGTATAAAAAGGACAGGTGAGTTAATTACTTAAAAAAAAATGTGGTGACAACACAAACTTGAAGGACATCCCACTCAGCAACATCACCTAATCTGACTTTTAAAATGATACAGAAACGTCAAGAAAAACATTACTTTAAATTATATTCATACAACGAATGCACTGGAATAAGTTTTCCTTTGTACTGCCTTTCCATTTCCAGCATCCTTAATTTCAGCACAAAAATACAGCAAGAGCTCTGGCAGAGCTCCACCTTTTATGCACTCTGCAGAACTGGGAGTTTTCTATAAAAGCTTGGATCACTGACTGTTTCAAAGGGAATATTTTCTACAAGGCTTTTGGTTTTGTTCTATAATGATGTTCATTTTGATAAACTTTTATGGCTGTCAACATACTGATTGTTCACACTGTTCACACAAGGATTCTACAAAGAGCAGATAAGAACCACCATAATACAAAGAAAAAACATAAAACCAGAAGTTATATTATAGTAAAAATATTATGAAGCTACTTATTCTTTATTTAAGTATTATAATAAATTCTGACTGTCCAAATTTCTAGAGAAAGTGTTGAAAAATATCATGTCCTAAAAGTTAAAAACAGATCCTGTTCAAGATACAAAACTGCAGAACATACTTCAACAGTGAAGTGCTTCATTTTCTGTAAATAAGTAGTATTTGAAACAATAGTTAATAAAAACAAACTATATTAAAGACATAGGCTTTAAAAACTGTTGATTGAAGCTAACTGTGAGATCTCGTAACATCTGCACACTAATAAACCCCTCCTTAATTACCATAGGCATAACCATCAAAAAGTTAATATTTACTGAATGCTTATAGATGTTCATTTTATGTTATTTTGAGTTCAAAAAGCTGATTTTTAATGTCCACCTTATAAAGATGTAAAAATCCTAGGAATAAGGTCTTCTTTACCCTTCTTTACCAGGGTATGCAGCATCTCTTTTCAATAAATATCTCTAATGTTTTTCATCAGTGCAAATTTAAAACTTTACCCCGCTCCTACCTGAATGGATTTCTTTCACTTGTCAGTGACAAAGTAATCCTACAAATTTTTAATTTTTAGCTGAAGAGTCAAGCAGCTTCAAGAAGCAGTAAAATTTCTCAACAGTGTACTGCAATGCGGGCTAAGATGACCGTGGATGCCCTGGTGTGTTTTCCATCTGATAGCTCTATGTATATTCCTCAGAATATAAGCTGTTACAAACCATAAGAGTCTACTTTTCCCATTCAGTGTATACATAGCTGAGACAACTAATTTGGTTTGTTCATTAATTGTTGCATTGTCTTAGTTAGGCACCTAAGTTGATGGTTCTTGGCATTAAAAGCATTGACAAAGTCTCTTCTTGGAGACAGACTGGGTGATACACCTATCTGCTGCATCCATCCATGAAGAAGACTGGCAAATAGTATGCAAGGGCCAGTCTATTCTAAAATTCAAAGATACTAACTAAAAGAAAAGATCCTGGTGATTCAAAATGATGAAAAATGTCAACACAAGGCAGTTGATTGAACCCACAGAGTTCAATCAGATGTGGGTTATACCAAGTGTGCAGGTAAATAAGCCCTAAATGTTCCTTCTAAAGCAGCTGTTATCTGTGAGAATCCAGAGAGCTTCCTTTTTTTTAGAAAAAACAACCACCAATTATGTTAAAAAGCCTTTTGGAACCATGCTGGTCCTCCTTAAAATTCTGCAGCTAGCCCTCTGCATATTCACACTGATAATCAAACGTAGCAGAAACAGAATTTATGGGGTAGATTAAAATGAGTTCTTCCAAGCTGCAGAGTGTTGTGAAAGACTTACTAAGGGATGACAGAACTGACATTCTGAAAATTCAGTAGAAAGGGATGAAACAACAATTCTTGGCCTGCACAGTACTTTTAACTCCTATAGACCTTGGAGAAATTTGGATCGCTACTTTGTTCGATAATGGCATACCTACTAAGTATAAAAATAACTAATTAACCTAAGAACCAATAAAAGGCAATGCAACTGCAGAAAAGAGCCTTGCTGCTTCCAAATAAATCTTAAATTTTATTACTACACTCAAACTGTCTTTTTACTTTATTTTTAAAAACAAACTTTGTATTTAACAAAATAGACTCTCTAACTACAGTTTAAAGAAAAATTAATTTGTGTAAGAATGTCATCAGCGTATTGATTTCATTTGTTTTAAATTTTGTTGTACTGTGATCAATTTGTTGACAGAACATCTGTTCATTTGATTCTTTACAAGTTCAAATCTATATCTGTACTTTAGCTCTGTTTTTAAGATAGAGTATCTTGACATATTTTTGGCTCTATAGTTATATTCAGCGTTAAGAGAAGGATTTTCATATTTGTCTGTTGCCTCTAAGAAGTACTTATGGAACTGATCTTTCATACACATTTTTCCCAGATGTTAATTCAAATCCTGAATCACCTCAGATGTGGTACAATTTCACTCCAATTTTACTCAAAGAAGTCATGGAAGACTTACACATATAAACAGCAAGACATCTTTGGAAATTATTGCCACTTTAGAATAAGTTATAAGGTTCTACCTAACCAAGTCTTTGAAACATAAAACACTGTCTTGCATTGGTAAGTAAAAGAGGGCTAGTGAACACTCTTGGGATCATTAACATCACATACCTGTATTTGAAGTGCCTGTGTTTCTGGATCATATTGGGGTCCTTCATCACATTCATGTGGGCCTACAACATAACTGTTACAGTGCTTAGTCTTACAGCTCAGAGCATGTGTAAAGGCTGCATCTCTGCTCTGCTATTATGGAAGTGAAGGGATATGTTTGCACATAGGAGTATTCAAAGGTGCCAAGGTAGTGTAATACTGCAGGAATGTACAGCAAAAGGGGGAGCCAATGCTGGTGTAGTTTGTCCTTGTTGCTCACTAGCCTGATCCCTGACTTCTGTGGGGCTGTGCACAGGCTCTGTTCCAGATGGTGTTAATTGGTTGCGAACTCAGTTGTGACAATAAAGACACTAAAAATAAAACTGTATGATGAACGAGAAGTGCAGTGCTTGAGATGGTTCTCTTGCTTAATTTTCCCAAAAAAGTCCATTTTATTGATAAGTTAACCTCTGAGGGACTAATTAAAACCAAATAATAGCTTTTAGATTTGCTCCCCTATTCCAGACAATTTACGAATAATTCAGCTAATTCTATACTTAAATAAAACGAGAAGATGAAATCCGTAAGAATCTTCCACATTCTATTTTTCATGACAATAAAAAACATTCAGAATTGTTTAATTTCATAAATACAAACTAGAATTTATAAACCATGCACTATTTCAATTTGTAAATTAAAAAAAAAAAAAGAAATAATCAGTAATTTCACATTTCTATGTTGTAAAAATGTACAGATCTGGAAATGCCACAAAGTCAATCATTTCTCATTACCTCGTCTGTGTCTAACAAATGGGCATTTTCTGTTTCTAAGGATCTGTTAGGCTTACATCTTCACTGCCATTCTCAGTAGTGCAGTTTGCTCTTCCTATAATACTTTCCTACTCTTCCATTCTCTTTTACTCTTCGTTTGGATCATCACTTCTCTTTTCACTAAATTGCTGCTTTTAAAGTAATCTTAATCTTGTCTATCACTCATATTTTTCCTTTGTTGACTTTTAAAAAAACAAACAAGTTTAACAATTCCCGTTTTCAGTTCATTAACAAAACTATATTTCTGTTCTCGTTTCTTTTCAGGCCCTGTTTTGCCTATGTTCCTTCCTTCCGGTCATCTCAGCTTTTGACGTGTAATATTTTTTCAAGTTGTCACTTTCAAATTCTAATGTCATGGTCTCTGTATGTATCCCTTAATACTTCTTTGTATTATTTATATTATTTATGTTATTCTTTTGATTGTAGGTATTACCAGTAATGAGTAAATATAAACTGGTAAATATATAAAAAGTCCTAGAGCGGCACCAGTCTCATATAGTCAGTACTCAAACATTCAGTATCCTTAAAGAAAAAAAGAGTGCTAACCATGCATCCTGAGTATGTCTGCAGGATCAAGTTGTTGATCAATATATTGAGTATATATTGAGTTTACTTCTAAATGTAAATGGATGACCTCCTCACATTGTTTTTTATTCAATAGCTCACTTTGCAAGAGAATGCGGGATATTCTCTTTTGTCAAAGAGTTATCAAACCTACATCGTGTAAGCTGAGATCATCATCAGCCTCCTATTCTATCTATGCACTCTTCATCCTTCCTGCAGTAACAATTCCAATGTCTACAGGATAATCAAAGACTGTTGACAGAGAAAAGTTAAAACAAGAATGCATTTCCAGATTATTGGCTCAGCCACTCAAGTCCTTTTCCCTACAATGGCTGGTTAAGAAAATGTCATTAAATGTCATTAAACAATTACTCAGTTGATAAAAGACATAAACAACTTTTGTAACAAAACTTGCAAACAAGTGACTTCCCTCACTCTACAGAAACTTGAGCCACCAGGACAGATTTTTATACCTCTCTTTGAGCAAGTCAGTATTTATTCATGCAAAACATAATATCTTAGGCAAAGCAACAGCAGCGTTGTTCAGAGATTGGAATACTCAGTCCTATACCTATCATCTCCTCAGGAAGTTTTCTAATTATTGAGGTTCCACAAAGAAGTTTAGCCTTGGGAAAATTTCCTAATTTCTGCCTTTACTCTCACTTTCTAGAAAGTCAGAATATTGTTCAGAAAATTAAATCTAAAACATGTGATTATTTCCAGTTACGTTCATTTCCATGCTATGACAAGGCCATCATAATTCAGAAGCTTTGGAAATTTGCAAGTTGACCTTTAAATGATGATCCAGAAGAATGGAATGTCTACCATGATTTGAAATACTGAGATTCAGTTTTACCACTATAAAAGATTTAAGTTCATGCTTATCTGCAAATAATGGGAAAAAAACCTATTGACTTTTAAGAACATGCATTATAAATAACAACCTCAGGTCTAAAGACAGAATTTGGTTGTTCCAGAACCATCACTGGACTTTAGATCTTGTGACTGTGTAATAAGTTCCCAAAAACTACTCCTAAGCTATAAATCTTGAAGTGTTCCTACAGTCATGTTTTTGCACTTGTTTTTAAAGATGGTAATGAGATCTATCAAAATAGCCACTCTGACCCATCTCCACTTTTTCTTATCCACTAAGCAACATGATTGTATTTACTTGCTTTCCCACAAAACTTTGCTTCTGTGCTCACTGCTTGCATTAGAGCAATGAAATATCACAGGTGACTGTGGAGGATTAAGAAATAATTCTTCTCTTCTTCCTTGAAGCTGCTTAATTAACATTTCTACTCAACTGTTTAATTTATCCCACCTTAGGCTGCCTTCCCCTATTACAGCTTTCTAAAGCTGATGATAAAACTTCATACATCGTTTAATGAGAAATACTGCATTCACAGTCTTTTAACTGATTTAAAACTATCCTCTGCCTAATAGCAATTTTTCAGATAAGTTAGGGTTGGTTTATTTTTTGAAAGAATGGTCACAGGCACTAACTTTCAAAGACAAACTTAAAGGCTGTGAATTCTGAGCCAAGTCTCCTATCTCCAAACCGAATTTTTAGAGTCCCATACAATGCCACCTTTAGCAGAATTAGAATTATTCCACATGCTTTCAAATATGATCCACAAACATTAGAAATTTTCACTCGGTTTCCAAAGATAGATTGCCATTTTGCATAATGACTGCTGGTGGCTCTCCATTCAATATTTGTGAAACCTGTTTGAAGACATTCTATGCAGGGAATACACAATCTATTCACATGGAACAGAGAGGAAACCAAGCTTGAACAGGTGATGTAAAATAATTAGAATACTAGACTGTATTTCATAAAAAAAATAAGAGTCAAAGTGCTCATCCTTTCTAAGTCAGCAAAATAATGGTTATGAAGATGAATAGTGGTGAAGAAGAAATAACCACTTCGTAAAACTAATTGTTTGGAAAAGAATTATATGTCACGAAAGGAGAAGGACCACTTAACCTAAAGAGTACAGTTGGCAGAAGAAAAGTGTTATTGACCATGAATAAATTAGGCTGGGGATTAAAAGCATAACAGTGCAGATCTGGAACAGCCTCCCACAGCAATAGTAGGGTGAAGAAAAATGGAGACTAGTGGCCATTAAGATGGTGCCTGAATTGTTCATGAAAAAAAAAAAAATCACAAATATATTGAGCAATAGAAATTCTCTGCAGCAAACAAAGAGATACCAGGGCTGCTCCAAAAGTAATGCCCCCTGTTTTATTATGTTCATCCATGGCGCCAGAGGCATGGCGTCATGGATGGTTGGCAGCAATAGAAGCTCAATGTTCCCACCAATATTCCATCACAGTTTGTTGCCATGTGACAGATGGCAGCAGAGGAGCAGTCTGACAGAATAGCATCTGACATCAAAGTGTGTATGAAACTAAGATGTGTCACTGAATTCTTCTATGAAAAAAAAAACAAAAAACACCCATTGAGATTCATTGACTCTCACTGAATATTCACGGAGACCACACAGTGGGTGTGAGCACTGTGAGGCAGTAGGTGGTGCATTTCAGCAACGATGCCTTTGTAACAGTCGTAAGACAGTAGGCCACCTCTGTCAGTGCATTTTTCTAAGTGTGGCATGAAGGCTTTCGTTCACTGCTGTCAAAAATACACAGCTAATGGTGGGGACTACACTGAAAAAATAGTGTTCTGTTGCTGAGAATTTGCTCTCTTGAATAGTGCTACTGTGTTATGTTTCCACTGTAGTTTCCATGGAAAGAAATATGATGCATTATTTTCAGAGCAACCTATATACATTTTCCTCTCCCATTTTTCTGTTTCATTTAATTGCTCTGCTAAGTACTAAAACTTAGGCATAGCAAGGCTCATTATTTTAGTGCTCTGGTTCTTTTCTTGATTTTTTTCTTGATTTGCCTTTTAGTGCCTAAAGAAGGATGTTGTTAGCTAGTATTAGATCCAGATCATTTCTTGCTCAGATGCAAAGATGCTGCAAATATGAACATTTTTCAATCTGACTTATTTATCCAGCATGGGAAAACACCAAAGACTCTAAGCATATTTCTTATGAATACATTTATCATCCCTGAATACGTAGGCAATATCTATTATTGTTTCTCTTTGGAAAAAAAAAAAACAGAGATAAGATATTTAAGTGTCACAAATTTAAAAGGACAAAATAAAGGAAAAGCAGTCAGATGCTTTAATGGCACAAAGTGCCATTAAATTAATTTTTTATGAGAACAGAAATATTGAAAAAATGAGACCTAAAAGTTGTGGCCTGTGTGGCAGAAAATTAACTCTTGGGAATAGGAGAACAGAATGGGGAGACGAGGTAGAGCAGAATTTTTTTTAATCTGCATTTTCTACAAAGATTACCAACAAGAATATCTGTTAACTGTCTGATATGCATAAATCTTCCTCAACTGAAGCTCAAGTAAGCCTGAAGCATTTAATTCTGAATCATTCAGTATATTTCAGCAACATATTTACTCATTCATTCTCTCCCATTTTTGAAGGCATACTGGTGACAGCAATTTCTTTGCAACAGTGGCTAAGCTCATCCCTCGTGAAATTTTTTGGAGTGATTGAGGTAAAAATAAAATCATTATGATATTTTCCCCTGGGAGAGTGCAAGTTGTTTCTTTGGCTTTAACTGCATCCAACAGAGTGATGACTCATAGCATATTATTAGTGTGATCAAAAAAGAATGTTAGTACAAAGAGCGAAGCACTGTCCAGTGTTAAGCATGGCATGGATATTGTCATCTATATTTTAGAAATTCTGAAATTTTGAAGTGGAATCTTTTCATAGCACTTTATTCGGTACCTTTCCTTGTGTTGAAGATTCCTTCAACAAGATTCCTCATTGACAATTTCATTTTAACTACACATCTGCAACCACAGTGTGTAAGGTCCACGTATTACATTTGAAACACTTCCATGAGGACTAAAAGAACCAGCTACATAAATTCACAGGCGTTGAGGTAAAAAGGTGAGGGATCTTCTGTAACCCAAGCAGTGAAACAACTATTAGAGGAGGTTCGTTGTGATTTCTAGGACTGCTAGATTTAGTAAATCTTAAAGGTATAGTTCAGAACTACTAACAGAGTAAACAACTATTATTTCTTGACAGTGAAAATATTTTCTTAAAAAAAAAAATCAATATAAGGGCCTAAGATGCAATTCTTTTGGAAGAATTTTAGCAGCAAACATAGCCAACAAATTCAGTGGAGACAATGGCCTTTTTTCAGGGCATTCCGGAGATGTCAATTGTCTTTTTTTTCCTGTAAATAATGTATTTTTAGAAAGAGAACATTTATGTGAAAAGAAGAGGTTGCCAATGACTGTCCTGATTAGTTAAGATTGTTTGACATTGTACACAGGTAAGCAGATCTTCAAAGTTCAAATACATGATAATGCTTTAGAATTACCCAGAAATACAGAAAATTGTCTTAAAATAGCACATTTGAAAGATGCATGAATATATGTATATGTATGAAATTCTTATCCAGAAAAAAGCTTTAAAACTATAGCTCTAGTGAGCAAAAGACTGCAGCCTCAACCACATCTTCACTGCCTAATGAAGGAAGCTATACTGCTACTATACTAAGTGCCAGTGCACCAGATATGATAATCTTACTAGGCATTAGCTCAAAGTTTAACAGTGGCTTACTCAGAGGTAGCTTTTATTTCTGCTACATGACACGAGCCTGGGCTATTTCAAGATAGCCAGTATATGTTCACTCAAGCAGAATAGGACAATACAGATGAAAATACAGACGAAAAGGCTACATAAAATAAGATCTTGGATTATTTCACAGTTAATACAAGATCTCCAGGTAGTGAAATCATTCAGAAATATATTCTTTTGCATGACCTATTCATGCAGATGCATTATTTCCTTCATCGAAACAAGAGCAATTTCTGCAGGCAATTATATCCTATT
The DNA here is from genome assembly GCF_987193195.1 of Phasianus colchicus. Taxonomy (NCBI): domain Eukaryota; kingdom Metazoa; phylum Chordata; class Aves; order Galliformes; family Phasianidae; genus Phasianus; species Phasianus colchicus. The sequence continues at coordinate 22,235,692 of NC_143439.1, forward strand.
TAGATATATACAATGTTCCTTGAGCACACGTTTTAATTTCCCTATCATATTAAAATTAAACTACATTTACTAAATACCAAGTAAATCAAAGTAATTGAAAGGTAGTATTTGCACATATAGAGTGCATGGAAATCAAAGAATCTGTCAAAAATATAGAGAAGCTGATGAATCACATCAATACAATTCTTTATCCAGTGTCTTATTTGAAAAGGGGCCCACTGTTAATTTTCAGCAGTTGCCTATGTCTTGAATAGTAAAAAGTTACCATGTGGTTTTCACACAGTGGTTTCTGAACTGAAACAGCTTTGTTAATGGTTTAAGTAATATTTTCTCATCTATTGGTTAGATAATTAAATCACTAGATGTTGATGGGCATTTCTGATTTCTAAATTACTTTGAAATTAATACATTACATAGTGGCCTAATCGTGATCTAGACACAACTTACAACCACAGTTCATAAGTTTTCTTTTCTTTTTTTCCCCTTTCATCCTTCTCCCAATGGAACCACCATTTCTGTTTAGAATTTTCCAGTCAATGTTCCACAAACACTGGATTTTGGAGGATAAAAACATCCAGCTTTCTATCAGCTACTACCTTGTGGTAGTATCTCAGGAGTTCAGTAGTTGAAATCAAATCAAATACAATTATTGAGATAACTGTGGACATGCTAGATAAATGGGGTCAATTTCAGTGCAGACTCTTTTCTGATTTACATCAATGCAGATATGAGAAGATTCAGGTTTTTTTTTTTTTTTTTGACTGTACTGCCATGATGAGACTACAGCCTCACAAATAAGGTACTAGCCTTGTTTTTTTTTTTTTATTTTAAGGTTTTTAACTATTATAAAATCAGATTTATAGTACTCTGTTCTAGACATTCTTCACCTTCTTCTAGACTCAGCTGCTGCACTGGCATTTGCAAGTTCAATCATTACATACAAACAATCTTTTCAAGATAATGACATGCAGTCAGAGCAGACACTTCTGATTAAAGTTCTATGTATTTGTTTTCTAGCAAAATAAGATGAGATAAACAGAACATACAATGAGGAACTGAAGATTAAAAAAATAATAAATCAATCTCTCCTGAGACAAACCCAATAACTGGCTCCAAAAGCTCTCATAAATTATTACCTTTGAAATCACTCAAAGTGTCTGAAACATTGTATGTGTCACTGATGTACTTGAAGTTCATCTAAGAAACTGTAGACAAAAAAAATGCCAGCAGCTATGCCACCTTGCAATCAATCATGTATCTGCTTCAGAGTTATAAAGTGTCATAAAATGTAATTTCATCTGCTTCTGCTGCATACGTTTTAATCTTCATATTCTTAGAGAGGAAGGAAAAAGACTGACATAGTTTTAGTTTTGTTTCCCTCCACTGCAGCCTTTTTTTTTTTTGCCATAAAGCTTATATTTTCTTATAAATTAATACAATGTGCATAGAGATAAATATTTCAAATTTTCATTTGAATGTGAGTTGTGAGGAGATAGCACATATCACAAAAGTTACACCAACTACGAAGTCCACGAAGAAATACATGATAGTCACATAACTGCCCAGGGAAACTTAGCTGAGTACAAGGAAGTCTGGAATTTTGTTTTCAATACTGAAAAAGAATTCCATATAGTGGAAATAAAGATGACTGGGTCAAGCCAAAGCTGCTACTCTGCTCAGAGGAAAAGTTCTGCACTGTGCTAATGAACAACTGTTTTTTCTCTAAATTTTAGATGTATTAACTTATCAAGTGCATATAAAGAAAAAGTTATCTTGTATTTGGAATTTGACATCACATTAACCATTACCATTAATTAAAGATTTGAGAACAATGTAAATAGTAAGAAATAAGTAACAAAGTGAGGGTAGATCCATTTTCTTCTATCTAATAATAAAGAAAAATACTTTTTTCCCATGTTCAGTTTAATACAGAAGAGCTAACATTCAATGCATTCAATTTCTTTCTTTCTCTCCCTCCCCACCCCTCCCCCCCCCCCCCCCCCAATGGCTTTTCTCCCTCCTCCCATTCCTCCCCATGAATACAGAGTACCCAAGTGCTTCCTGTGCTGAGCTACAGGACACATGCTGGGTACAGCTCTTGAAGTTTGCTCAGCAAGGGATAGAAGTAGGCAGCACAGTGAGTTAATGGAAGAATAATTTAAAGTGAGCTTAGGTGGTTGAAAAAAAAAGGACCCACACATTGTGGTAATAAGGTTTGCCTTTTTTGTTTCTGTTAGTAGCTGTTGATAATTTCAGATCTTTCCTTTCAAAACCTATTTCAGATCATGTCTGGAATAGTAAAGTGTGTTTAGCTCTTATCTGCCACTTTTTGATAATTTCTATTAACCTTACTCTACATGTATTGATGATAAGTATACAAAGAATAATTACGTGTAGTTAAGAACACTAATTTGGAATATGTACATTTATTATTGTAGAGATTTCCATAAATTACTTGACTTTTTTCTCCTGCAGTGAAAAATACTGCATTCATCATAGTTTCTTAATAAATCCAAAGATAAATGACATTTATTTCCTCATTCTCTTTTGAAGAGGCTTTCATCTTTACCTTTTAGTACTCAATGCATAATTAATTCAAGTGCACAAATGTTCTGATACAATAGCACATATGGCATACTTAAATTTTGTGTGGCCACAAACTCTGCTGATCTAGCTTATCTGTTGCTGCATATAAACATATGCAAGTTTTCTCTTTGGAAAAGTAATCTTTCCATATAATCACAGAATAGCTTCAGTACAAACAAAACCCCTTTCTTTAGTTGTTTTTCCTTTGCTGTTGCTCTACTAGACAAGCCTGCCCTTTTATCCTTCCTTAAGTCTTGCTACTGAAATACCCATGTAAATTTATAGCACAAGCAGAATAGAACAAAAATGAACTCTTTCACGTGAGGGTGGAGATACCTTGCAACTGGAAGAGATGATGGTAAATAGAGATACAGGAAACAGAATTTAAAAAGATCACTAGATTCTATACTCAAAGCACACCAACCTGGGCAGTACAAGTTTAAGACTGGTAAAACACAGTATACAAAATGATTTTTTCCTTTACCACACTGAGTCAGGAGAGCCCAGCATTTAGCAGGAAGAAGTCTAAGACAACGGTTACAGAATTTTATTGGTGTTGGACAAAATAATACAAGTTGGTGGGAAAAAAAACATAAGGGGAGATATCAACTATCCTAATAGATTTGTTAAATTGCAACAAGATATAGAAATAATGAACTATAAAGCTACAATACTGCAAAAATATCTAGGACAGTAAGATCAAAATATCTTCAGAAGGTTTCACAGAACAGGATATAAAGTCTCTCAGTCAAAAATAAAGAAATAATCAGTCAGACAATGGGCAGATACAAGAACATTTGAGTCCTTTACACCAGATTACAATAAAACATTTCTTATGAGAGAAGGACTATGTACAAGAGTGAGGGGATACTACAGCCACTGGTTATCTATTTCTATACTAAAGTTCCAGCAATGCTTCTAATTAGCATTGACTATTGCCATCCTGCAGGTATAGCTGCTTCTACCTTGGATCTTGGTTGTGACTGGTTTCAAGGGCAAAATTATTGTAATGCACAACCTCATATGAAAGAAATCCTTGCAGCTCTCAAAAACAGTTTTTTGATTCTGTAATGACTATTATTATTATTTTGACATAAAGACTGTGATTGCAAAGAATCAGTGTTATATTCTATTCTCTATTAAGAGAAGCATCAAAGAGTCCAGTTGCAGTTTTAGGTTCACAGTACTTAATGTGTGCTTATTTTTAGTTCTGTACATAAAAAACAGAGCCTAAAACGGTGTTAATCTTGACTGGAGTAGGCTAAATCCTTGTGCCTATACAGATCTACACACTTGGATGAGACAGTGGCTTTCAAAAGAGAAAAGGCAAATACATCAAAAGAAATAAGTGTTGTAGGAACATTCAAAATACTGGATCCAGATTAAAGACCTAGGAACTTAACAGATCATGAGTTGCTTCATACTTAAGAGCAAAATATTTTCCAGTGATTTAATGACTTCAATGACCTTTACTGGTCAAGCTCTCCAGGAAGACCTCAAAACTGAATGATTCTAAAGAATATTAAATTTCAAAACAATCTTGTCTTTGCATCAGACACTGAAGATCAATTTCCCTTTCATGTTATGAAAGGCTATGCTTAAGCTGAAATGTTTTTTTTTTTTTTTTCCATTCAAAGAGCATATGAAGAAGTTAAAAAGTTCAGCATAGTCTCAAAATTGATTAACTGGTGTTTGAATTAGCAAACTGCAAGATTTATAAGGGTTTTTAATCACTCATAAGTATGTTTTGTTTGGTTTTGAATATAGTTGAAGAAAAACAATAGAGAAAGATAGAAAGATAGAGCACAGCACAGTTAGTACAACTTCAAGCAGAAGTCTAAAATCCCTTCTTTCACTGTGACAGACTGTTGATGAGGGATTACTTCCCAAAATCATTACTGCAAATAAATCTCTTAGTAAAAATTAATCTATTGATGCCCACATACTATAATATTTCAATTATTCATTCATCTTATTTATTACCTACTACGTGTAGGGCCATTTAGTCATTTTGCTGCCCTTATTTAAAGAAGTATATTTCTCTGGGTACAGAAATAAGTTTAATGCACTTTAGCTTCATATTTAGGGTGCAGCAGTAAAAAATGTAATTATTTATTTCTTATCCACTGGACAAATTAAGGAAACAACTGCAAACATTTTTATTTTTATTTTTTTTTGCAACGTGCTGAGGTTAGTGAACTCCTAAGGAGAATAATGCTTAGTGTACTAGAAAGACTAGATGAGTGCAGTTCTTTCAGCTACAGCATGGTAAACTCTTGAAAGTCTGCTCTTTAATCCCTTCTGCAGTTTGCCACATTATTATAGCTGTTGGTAAGCATATACAGTGGAAGAGCTATCAAGAAGTCGGGAATGTCATGTTTTCCATACAAAAGTACTGCATGAACAAAATTTAGTTATTTTGCTGCTTTTTACATCCAGGTAAGAGGAATGTCATGTTTTCCCACTGGCCTACTCAGGAAGATAACTATTTTCCAAAACCACTTACCTCATTCTTATCTTTGTCATACTAAACTAGTACTGCACTAAACTGAAATAGTGGCAAAATACTATTTTCAAGGAAACCTGATTGCGATTCTACCCCATCTTGTAACATAGGATCTTGATCTAAACCACTAACCATGACAGCGATGCCTCTAAGGGGCCAACTGCTATTCTGGACTTCAAGATTTGAAGCCACAGCAATTGATACTGATAAAATATTTTTTCCTACTTTCACGCAATGAGATTAAAAACTTTAGAGTAAAAAGTTCCATAACGTTGGCATGTCTGTTGTTCTAAAAACTTCATATGTTAACTAAAAAAAAAAAAAGGGATTTTTTTCAATATAACAGTTAAAGTAAATTTCACCTAATTTCAACCCTTTCTGCTAAGATTAGAGGAATGGAAGAACAACACAGCCTCAGAAAACGTTTTAATTCATCAGGCAGTATAAGTGTGACCCCGTCCACAGACAGGCTAGCAATTAACATGTTTCTGTATTTGCTTCAGTGAGAAGACCTGAGCCCCTCCCCTGTTCTCTCTTCCTTTCCTTTCCTTCTACCTTTTAGTCCTTACTGACTGTCCCATACTCTGAATATAACATGGTTTGCATCCTTTTAAGGATGTGCAGTTTACTTGCAGGATTAAATCCAAACTCTAAAATATGCTTACTACTGCTCTTAGCCTTTTTTTTTTTTTTTTTTTTTGGCTCCCCCCCCCCTTGATTGGAAAGCTTTCATTTGTTATTTAGAATCATTTTCCCACTGTTTAAGAAATTTAAAATATTCAAAAATAATTTTTAAAAAAAATCAATTTAATGCTATCTCAGTCACTAAAACAGTACATGTGTTAAAATTGTGTGTACATATTCACCTGAGAAGATGCATCTATCTCACTGTCTCCAAAGTAAGCGATGTGCTGTCTAAAGAGACTAGACAAAACTAGGGTTGTTTTTGTTTTGTTTGTAGGACTTAACAATCAAAACAAATATTATGTGGTCCTTATTCAAGTCAGAGTCATTATTAACCTAGCACTTAGCCATTTGCATTTCTGTAAGCAAGTATAAAAAATAAAGTGAAATACTTCCAAATTTCACATACATAAACATGAAAGACTTAGTACATAAATAATATCTGAAAAGAATCCACATATAATTGATAATGCTGAGCTAAGGAAAATATAATGGTTGAGTCTGTAGGCCCACAATGAAATTTCTTTATATATTTCAGCTGATTCAGCCTCAGTCAACAAAGGCTGGCAAATCCAGTCCAACTTGATTGTTTTACCTAGAGTATGATAGCCATAGGTATAATCAATGAATGTACAGATATTATAGTTATGAGATGTACCAGAGAGCTCAACCACACAGTTATCACACCAGAGCAAAAAAAGATAGGATGCTGACCTGTACCCTAGGCTCACTTAGGAAACTCCAGCAGAATGAATCTCCAGAAGAGATCCTTTCCCCCAGTAGTCAGCTCTTAAATGGGTCGAGGAGAGGTGGAGTCAGGCTCTACCCCTTCCGGCAGCACAGGTGAATTGCCTTCACCTGTGTTCCCGTGGCTGACTCATTGCTCACCTCAGGTGATCAATCAGAGGTTCAGGCCATGATTCAGCAGTTCCCATACAGCTATAATCCCCTCAGACTTCCACACAGCTAAATTCAGATATACACATTTCACTTTTCTCTCTCAATAGTTTCTTTTTAAGTCTTTAGTACAAGATACCACAAATTTTTCCATCAAGTGTCCTAAAGGGTGCCACACCTTTCTGACTTTATAAATTATCTGAACATTAACAGCAGTAGTCTGTACAATAGCCTTTATCCCAATTTCAGCTGCATTTTTTTTTTTTTTTTTTTAATGCTTAACTCTAACGGGTTATAGTTTGACTCTTAAAATCTCCTTATTTCACTTAAGTTTATTATATGTGTATACAATTTGATCCCTTTACATGGAAAGAATGGTAGAAAGCTATGGAGCAAAAAAACTCGCATACTTTTGTTGGAATTACTCCAAATGATGCTTATATTTCATACAGAAATAAAAGTAATTTCAGGTCCATACCAGCTGACTCAAGCACTTCAGATCATTTAACTTTTCTTCAACAACCCCACAAGAGTAATGACAGAAAACAAGATATACATTTTTAACAAACAGCCAACAAACGCTAATAGAGCAGCTGGCCTTTCTTGACATGAACATTGGAGATCCATGTTTAAGAGGTAGCCTTGCAACTTTGATAACAATAGGGGTCTGCCAAACTGAGTCATGGCAATTATCCATACACAATCAGCTGCTTTTCAACTCTGTTAGAAGTCACGGGCATAAATGTTTGAGCACTTTGCTTCCTCCTCTCTTCTCTCCTCTAAACCAACCTTTAATTAACAGTTCTAACCTTTTGCATTTGATGTGCTACACAGAAACAGGCTTTATAAAACATCCTGCACTCTACAACTTCGATTACAAGGACCATATAATTTTAAAAATTAAACATCTGGTTTCAGGAGTGTATCTCCTAATGCATAAACTAGAGCTTTCTAGCTGGGAATACCCACACCTCTGAGAGCCAAAACACTGATAAACCTTTAAGGTTTGCCAGGTCTGCAGGGCTCCCAGTCTGAACAGATGGACTGGTTGGTACATTTTGAGATTCTTGCCTTTTTTTTTTTCTTTTTTTTTTTTTAAACAGCATACCCCCTGCCTTGTAAACAAGCCTCCAAGCACAGAAAACAACAAAAAAAATATATTTAATGGCCCCCTGTTCTGTTTCATTATTTATATCCCTCACATGTACTTCCCCAGCTGAGTAATACTCTTTGATGATTATATCTCCAAAGAACATTGCTGTGATCATGTAATGTGCTATGAAACCGTAGATAATCAATCAAAATGAGAGAAACAGAGAAAGCCACTTCCTGACTTTTTAAAAACTGATCTTGTTCTTATGAAAAATGCCAAATTGACAGCTCAGAGATTGAAATAATCTTTTCCAAGATGAATAGGAATACTGCAAATTATACAGTATCAAAACAATGTGTTCTACCCCTGAAGAGACCGCTTTCATAAAACGAAGAATTCTGTCCCTGCAGCTCAGTTAGCCAAGGTCCTGACATATTTTTTGATTTCCAGCATGGGACCAACTTTGCTAGTGGTTTTGTAGTACTGAATGACATCAGCAGACTGGTTCTTCTGGGAATACAGACATTCCCATTTATTTCATATACTTAAACCAATATCTCTGTCACCTGGTGAGATTAAAGTTCATGGCCTACTGTCCTCAAGAGCTGAAAATACTTCTATCTTAGGTCTCAGAGGCATAGTGTGAAAAATTTTTTTACTCTACATTGACTGGCAAATTATAGTATGGGTTTGAGTGAAAATGTATTTACATGAAGAATTTGTAATGCTAATATTAAAATACAAGGCTGAGAAAATGCATATGTTGTAGATTTACTGGATGAAGCATATTGCATGAATCATAATGCTGATTCATCCTTAAAACAGTTTATGTGTGAGAAAAAAAACATCAAAAGAAATTTACAGAGATGCATCACACCTGAATAGAATAACTTAGTTATTATTGCTGTAAGTAGGACAACTTACTGAGTTCTGTTTAATGAGTGCACTTCTGAATATTTGTATTGTTCAAATTGTATTTTTTCCTTTTCTTCTTTTTCTCCACTCCACCCCTTTAATTGTATTTTTTTGTCTTAATCTTGTTATGAGGACTTAGGTCTGATAAGCCACAACTGCAATTGTACAACTTGAAATAAAAGTGGTATATTAGTAAAGATGAACTTACTCTATAGTTTGACGTGGTTTTATTCTTTTTTTTTTTTTTTCTTTTTTTTTCCTCAATTATTAAAGGCTCTGTTACAATTACCTGATAGTTTGAATAAATGTCATGCTTCTAAAGCTCTGATAATGACACAAAACACTGGGGGAACTACTCAATAATTTGTTCTGAAATTAAAGAACACAGAAAATTCAAAATACTCTAATTGAATTCAGCCCTTTAAACCTCACGTCCAGATGAGTTTAGTTGGTTGTCAAATAGCCAGAACTTTTAAGCCAAAAGTCACTAAGAGCCGAGATCAATCAAGATATATTAAGTGACTTCATGCTCATATACAGAAGAACACTACGAAGCATTTGAAATAATTTGGCATACATACAATCATTCCACAGGTCTCATCTGTTATAGGATGTTCAGAATTGCACATTTGGATAAAAGATTCTGAATGAGTACAGTATCATATTTTGTTTATGTTTGTAGGCTACAAATACACTTGTTACTACTGCAGATTTTACAGGACACATTTAATGCTTAAGTTAAAAAGCAATACCCCCCTTTATCCCTTCCCCGCTATTACTTTGCTACATTACAAAGCGAACAGTATGTTGCAGCGAAGAGAACCGACACAAAGCTATGCTACACAGATAATGAGAACTCTGTTTTTACTTTTATAAAGCAAAATCATGACTCAATTTGACTGCTTAATCTTGTATAACATGTCAACTATGGAGTTAGCTTATTTCCCAAGAGATTTTTTAAAATGGAAAGTAGTGTCTGTGGTAATTTTAGCAGAGTCTGGAGAGAGTGTCATGTTGTTTCAGTGTTTCCATACCATCAATAAAATAGGTACCACGGAGAGCATAGACAAAACAATTAAAACTTCTTCTGTTACGTTGATCTGTCAATGGATTTTAAATGTAAGTGGAATAAGCAAAGGCTTTGACTATCTAATGAATCTGATTAGGGATTCACTAGAGAAAAGACAATGGAAAATATACATTTGGATAGTGCTTATGTTTGGAGATATCAAGTGGAAGAAAAGAAACATACCTAATGGAATATGAATTTAATTGCAAAATTCTCATGAACACTAGAAACTCTGAGTAGGAAAGTATTTATTATTAGGTATTCATTATTTTTGCAGTTTTATTTGCAAAATAATACTGCAAAATAATACAAAATAAATAACTACTTGATTTTGTAGTTATGTAAAGAGAAGCATTTTAGAGTAAGGTTTCTGGAATGTATCTGAAGCTGATATGTCTACCTCTTTGTGCTAAGATGTCTGAAGAAACTAGAGAATCAGAGCTCTTAGCTCTGAAAAGTCTCTATTACGTTATCTGGGAAGTTCTAGAGAAGACTGCATAGCACCCAGATGCCAGAAGAAAATCCACAGCTTTATACAGTTTGGTAACTCAAGAGAAAAATAAAATGTATGGCACTCAACATCCAAGAGCAAAAACTGAGGACTAGAGTCTGCAGAACTCCAGTGAACATTCACAAACAGAGGTGCTACACAGTGAAATCTAAACAGAGGGCTTAGATAAATGTCTACCACATTATTACATTGTCACATGGGCTAAGAGAGATCTCTTATGGTAAGAGATATGGTTGCTGATAGTAGTAAGTGATGTGCCATTATGATTCTCATACAAAAGCATAATAAAAAAAAACAAAAACAAAACCCACCTGCTATAAGAAAAGCTGTTGCATTAAAACACACATACATGAACATAATTCACAGTAAGTCCTACAGGACACTACATCAGTGGGGTCAGACTTAAATAGATGAATCTTGCTTTGGCCCATGGCTGCTCAGACTGTGTTTTTTGATTGAATCTGAAACACTGGGATAAAAGGCCTCGAATAAAGCGGCATACACTGCATACACTTCCCATTGAAAAAGCTTATTTTTGAGCTGTTAAGAATTCCAGAGAGATATGAGTAAAACATGACAACACATGCAGCACATCCTCTGGCATATTTGCTTTCTTACATGTTAATGAAGATTGAAGTATAAAAATGTGCATACATTGGTTTAACAGATAATTAATGATGACTAGATTTTTTAAATACAAATTTACACTGCAACTTTAATTCTGGTAAAAAAAAAAATAATAATTTAAAAAAAAGCTTTTAAACTTCCTAAGATGCCCAGAGGTTTGATGTTCAAAATGCATCAAAATGCACTGACATAAGTTCATTTGAAATGCAATTTTTGGACCGCTCAAATTGTCAACAAAACAAAGCAAGGGAAAGCAATTAACATTTCATCATTTTCACAATGCAGAGCTTTTCAGAAGTAGTCCTTTGTCTATGCAATAGTGCTTTACTCATATATTTTACTTTTTGTGCTAACCGTTACTATCAGTCTTCCAAGGAGTACTTTCCACTGTGGCCAGATTCACATTTGCTTTTAACTCAGTGTGTACAGATTTAGTTGTGGCTGCTCTTTCATCCATGCCTTTTGAGCTTTGTGCTTCGTCATTCTGTTATACAGTTGAACTTCACATTTTGCCTTATTACTAGGAGCTGTAATAGAGAATTTATGACTGCAGTTTCTTACTGGTAGAAACATGCCAAAAAATAAGACTATAAAGCCACAGAAGGAAGAGCACAATCATTTTTTTTTTTCCCTTTCTGCTAACACAGCACATCAGGCTTTGTAAGTTGCTGTTATGCACATCATGCCTCAAAAGAGCAAAGCTTCAAATCTCACAGCTGTTTAAAACTGCTCAATTTTTGAGTTTCAGTTGCTTCCTTCAATGAATTTTCCAAAGGATGCCAGCTGAATTAAGTCATCAAATGATGACATTCAAAATACTTTTGCAGGCATGCTGTTCATCTTCCAATCATAAGAACAAACACAACAAATAGCAGGACTCCTGTTCTAGGTGAGAAATTTGGGTAAATGTTGGTGCTAGTGTGTCTGTTTATATCTATTTCATTTATTACTAGAATCATGCTATATTGCAAGTCTTTAATAAATAAGCCTTCTTTGCTACACAAAGTCATGGCTTTAATAACAAGAATTGTGCTTTCCCTGTCTCAGTATGTGTTTTTGTTGTTTCATTATCATTTTATTCTCTAAGAGTGGAAAAGACCACCTCTCTTGATTATATCCATCAGACTATCCTGCTAGTGATGTTCTCAAGACACGGGATGTCTTCTCTGCACACACTGAATGGAATTTCGAGTCTGATTTGACATAATCCCATAGATGGGTATTAAAAAGATATCTCCATCAGAACAGAAAGAAAAAGCCATGAAATATGTTTGGGAATATGTTAATAACTATAAAAAGTTGCATTCCTTGTAACTTTGTTTGGCCTGTGTATGTGATTAAAATATTCTTCAGTTTGCAGCAAGTTGGAAAAGTAAGTCCTTTTGGGTATTAAATTTTAATAGTTCTTGAATTAAATTCCATCTGGTCTTATATCCTCAGTATCTGTTGAGTAGTTCAGGATTATTCAGAAAAACGTCCTGTGCTGGTGAAACCCAATACCTATTAAGTAGTGAGTTAAGTCAATCCATTTAAAAGGCACTACACTGCAAATTCTCTTTCAAAAAAATGAATATTTTCCTCTTCCTACCTTTTACTCCTTAAAAAAAAAAATAATAAGATTTCAATGATCTTTAAACAAATATGTTACATAAAAATTAAGAGGAATCTTAGAAATGTATGCAGCTCACCCAGTTTATTCTGTTTCTATTTGCTTTTACTAGAAGTTTGAAAAGTAGTAATGCCACTATGTCCAAATAAATAGTATTGTTTCAAAAACACTAAAAGAAGGAATGGAGGCCTTTCTTTAGAATATTTTACAGTCCAGATGTCAATCAAAACATATAAATGAGAGTATTAAAAGAAACAGTTTTGTTCCCTTGCTGCATTTGTGGATAAGACATATTGAATCACAAAGCATTTTCATAGAACAGTAAAGAAGCATATACTTTCTCCGGCTAGTGTAAGGTCAGAGAATCTTTTACAATGATTTCTCTTGTTAAACTTTCTCTAAATATTGATATTTTGTGATAGGATAACTTGTCCTTTGGAGACATGCGTCAATCGGCCTTGACTGTAAAGGGAAGAACAGATGGCAATCTTTGTATGGGCTAGGTTAAACGAGTCTTATCCTTACATACACATAGAAGAATCAGGTTTCAGGAGACCTGAATATGTTCCCATGTTTTTCATCGAGTTATTATGTGTTCTTGATTAGATATTGTGCCATCTCTGTGAGTAAAATCAGTTAAGCTCTCAAAATGGAGACAGTTATACTTTGGATAACAGTAGGAAATAGATTAACATTCTGAAAAAATAGTAACATTTTACCAAAAACACTGTAGGATGTTGAAACAAAGCTAACAATTACTGGAAAATGAACATTTGTTAAACCCTACCAGATACTAAGGAACTAACCTAAAGATTCCTATTTGAAGAAAACCTCAGTCATAACTACTCGGCTAGTGCAAAAAGCTTCCTTCTAATGGACAAGGATTTTTTTAAAACATCACTTAATCATGATTCAGATTACATAAAAACATGAGTTGTTTTTTTTTTTGTTGTTGTTGTTGTTGTTTTTTAATTGCTGTTGCTTAAGCAAAAAGAAATTATTGCTATTGAGAGAGAATGGGAGATTAATACAGTCCACTGCTCAAGATTATCAAAACAAAATGATTTATTATAGCGAAATAGAAAAAAAAAATTAAAAATTAAAGCTTCATTACAATTTATATAGTGAAGATAGTTACTATTTTCTAAAGACTTTGCTCCTTCAGACTAATGACTTAAAAATCCAGTGCTTGTAACCAGAGATATAGCTATGATCAATTATTTAAAATGCCTTTCTCTTCTCTTCCACCCTCCTATTTTTGGTAGAATTCACTGTAGCTCTCACTCAGACCCTGCTGATACAAATCAGTTTTCACAGTGAGGAGGAGGTTTACCACTGGTTGTGCTTGCCCATCTGCAGTTTTCCAGTCTAAATACTTTCTGCAGTTCTGTTTTGGCACATCTAGAAAATATTTTATTTCCTTCTATGTTAAACACATTTGTGATCTCTCCAGTTAGCCTATATGCCCATCTGTCCATATTATACAAAGACACTGACTTGATATTACCACTTCTTGATGGAGAATTTTTCCTACCTGTTCAAATGATGACATACATAGCAGCAACCAATTTGATGTTTTAAAAAGAAGTCATTGCTGAGTACTGAGCTAATGCTGAGTAGTGAGTGAGTATTGAGTAATGAGTATAATAAACCACAGTTTAAAATTTTCCAGAGTTACAAAGTGAAAAAGAAGGCTTGCTCTGACTACCCTCAGTTCTGGGAGCTTGCTGCTTATGCAAAGGGTTAGAAGTAGGAATTTCAGGGGAAATACATAAGAGAGAGTGAATAGCCTGCAGGTATAGATGTGGGAAAAGGTGTGGAAATGTGGGAGGACTAGCGACTAGAGTTTGGTGGAAGATTGGAAGCAGTATTTCTATTACTGCACGCAAGGATAATTGAATAAAAGACTTCAGTATTGTGCAAGAAGTGAAATGAGAGGATGTAGGAATTGAATTTGCTGCATTCTCTTCTTCAAATTCAATCAGCAATTATCCTTTTATATAGCCACAGAACCGAAAGAAAGTGGAGATGAGCAGATCATCCATCATCATCTAAATGAGGAAATGTAAGTTGCTGGAATTTTTTTTCCTCTTATGCTGCTACATAGGGAACCAGCGTTTAAACAGAGCTATAGCTGTTACTTTAAAGGAAATTAGTTAGCATGTTCTATATTATATGGCAGCCTTAATGTTTACAGTGTCTTATTGACTCAGTGGCATCATATTTTTGTAATATTCCAATTGTTTAGGAAGCAATACACAGGACCAGAAAAAGAAAAGTGATTCTCTAATATTAATAAAATAATGGCCAAAGTATGAAAAATGATGTTTGTTAATAAGATATGTAACATTTGTATTCAAGTTCCATGTCTAATTATATTTTAGAAGACTTAAAAACATTGACATTTCCATTCCTTAGCGAGGAATACCCAGTTTGAAATTTTACCACAAAAGCTAATGACCCTATTAACTCTAATTTGTTTACTCACCAGTGTGAAACAGTTTCTTCCACAGGTACCTCTTTGATGTTCAAAATTAAGCTTCCTAGAGGCTTGAGAAATTAAATGCCAAAGGAGGTCAATTATCCAACCGTTGCCTTACAGATAAGAACTGCCCCTCCCACATTGTTTTAATTTTTTTTCTTTTTTTTTTTCTTATGAACACAAAAACATGATTGCTAAACACATGTCAGGCTCTCCCACAGGTTTGCAAGGACATAATAGGCAGTTATAAGGTTGGCTATTTGCTAGAGTGCCTAATCATATCAGGTAATACAAATACATGTGGTTTTACTTTTTATGTTTTGTTTTTAACTGAGATTTAATCTGCAAAAAGTGTTAGTAATTAATTATTACTTCATGTCTCCATTATTAAGTTTGGAATTTGTACAGTATCTCAAATATGATCTTCAGCGGATGTATGTAAGCAGAAACCACTTGTTACTGTGTGTTTATATTTGCCCAGTCTGAAATGCATAATAATGTTCAGCTGCCACTGGGAAGGCAGTGATATCCACAACTGAGTCTTTGCTGAATGCCTGCAGTAAGGAGCAGCTTCCTTAACAGAGAATCAAGTATTTGTAAGTAGAAACCTCCAGTAACTTTCAGCTGGCATTCAGAATCAGTCACTCATTCTGCATGAAATGCAGAGACACACTGTAGGAAGTTAAAACAAACTAAAGCAAACAAACACCACCACCCTCCCTCCCCAGTTCTTGGGAGATTACTGAAGACAGCTACTTTTTCTCTAGCAAAAAGCCTGTCTTCAAAGAATCTCAAGAGGTACCAGATGGCTAGTCCAATTTTCTATCTTTGTGAAAGAGCACCCAGAATGTTCATCCTTAATTTGTTCAGAGCTTTCTGATGGATGGGACGACTCAGTTCTACCATCGTATTTTGATGAGAAGACGACTTATCTACTGACAATATCATGCGTTGGTGTGTATGGAGAAGCATATCACTTTCTCTCCTCAGAAGAGCTATGAATCCAAATCCAGCTACAACTAGTGGGTGAATGACATCCTTCTGAAAATGTTAAGCAAATTCTAGGAAATCAGGCATGAAAATGAACTGCAGATAAGTAAACATAAGGTTAAGGAATTCTGAGAAGCCCTTTAGCTCTCTTGCAGCAGCTGGTGGTTGTGAGAAAGAAAACAGTTCTCTGTAATATCATAGTGCCATGAGGAGTGATGTGGGCTCTATCTGTTGCAGACCAAAGAATGCAGAAACCAGTGGAACAGAAGTGCATTATGTATTCTTGACAATAAAATAGATATTTGTGATAAAATAGGCAGTTGAAGAAAAAAGAGTTATGTAAAACACTTAAAACAAATGGGAGATCCTGAGGCAGTTTTTTGGAGATGAGAGAAAATGGTTGCTTCCAAGGAGATAGAAATTCACAGGGACCAACTTCAAAATTTGTTTTGAAATCTTACACACTTATGAATATCAGTGAACTTCTCGATATCAAGACTTGGAGTCCTATGAAACCTCTTAGCTTTGTGAAAACAATGACATCTTACTAAAGGTTTTCTTTTGCTCTATGAATGGTATAATGAAGAAATGATCTTGTTGCTTGGTTTTCTTAACAGAGATAAAACATTTTGTAAGAGCAGTGTTTTATAGCTCTCTAATAAAGAGTTATCTCTCTTTTATTTGTCTCCAGGCTTACTTAAGGAATGGCAGTTTTGAATTAAAAAAATAGTTTGCCTAGTTCCTTGCAAAGAAGAACATCTAGCGATTTAGAGTTTTGACAATAGAACCAAAATATCACAGGGTAATGTGAGGTTTAAGTCTATAGCATTTATTTAAAATTCAGTAAGAAGTGATTTCTATCCCAGATTGATACCTTCTGGTTCTTTAGAAAATCCTTAAATGGGAACGCTTTGAAGTGTGACTACCAGAAGAAAAAAAATTCTGGAAACTTCAATATGGTGTGTTTCCCACTGCTTAGATTTAGATTAACAAAATCTTAAATTTCGGCAGTTCTGGAGCCATATTTTTATGCATCTATCTATGCTGCAATCTGGAAAATGCCAGAGCATAAAGTGTAAATGGGACACAAAAACTTCACAGAAAAATACACAGCATTTTTTTCTTTGTATTTCTCTGCCATTTCAATTTAATACTTCTTTCTTTAAGTATGAAAGGAATAACTTCATAGCATTCCATCTTGCACTAGAAATTTTATACGTATGTCCTAAAATATGTATATATTAATATATACTTATAAACTACAGAATATTAACTTGTGTGTAATACAATGTTCAGAGAATGGATTAGTAAATCAACAGTGTGCTGAAGAAGTAACAGAAAACTGCTATTTTAATCTTACAGTTATCAGACTAGGGACACTTCAAAATGCCACAATTCCTACTTTCACAATAGCCATTTGCTTTCAAGGGAGTCTGGACAATCACAAATACTTCTGTTTTTTTAAAGTCCCTCACACCATACTCCTGCCCTTTTAAAAGCAACAGCAGAATTTCCTCTTAATTATAGTAAATAAGATTATTCCTCATAAGTCACACCATAAGATTTCTTAGTACATATCATCTAAGAAGAATGTGGTAATTCAACTGAAATTAAATCTGGCAAGGGATGTCAAAGACAACAAAGAGTGACTTCTGTAAGTACAGCACTGACAAAAGAAAGACCAGAAAAAAACATGGGCCCTCTGCTGAAGTAGAAAGGAGACCCAGTTATCCAGCACATGGAAAATGCTGAAGTACTGAATTCTTTCTTTGCCTCTGTCTTTAGTAGTAGGACCTAGGAATTCCAGGCCCTACAGACCATGGGGGAAATCTGAAGCATGAAGGCATGCCCTTGCTGGAAGATGATCACATCAAAGGCTGTATAGTGTCCCCCTTGGAGATCTTCCAAAGCCACCTGGCCATCGGCCTGGGCAACCTGCTCTGGGTGCTCCTGCACTATTAAGGGGGTTGGACCAGATGGAACCAGAGGTCCTTTCCCATCTCAACAATTTCTGTCATTCTGTAAATACAGTTGGAAAGTCAAACATCCATTCACACACTGCAGAACTAAAACTTAGCAAGTGTTCACAGTGGAGTGAGTATGCCTGTTTTTATCTCACTGAAAATGTGAAAATCATAAATGTTGAATCATGTCCAATTGCCATGTGTGCATCTTAGTCTGCACCAGCCAGCCAATAACACGACCAGAAAAAAAACAAAAAACAAAAAACCAACAAACTCAACAAACTCAAACTCATATGTTCTTGGTGTCTCATCACAGGAATTCATGTCTCTTGAAGCCTTTACAAAACACATAATAGAAGAATGCCTCTTTAATGTGTTTTTCCTTCCACAGTCCTTTTGAGGTTTTGAGTAGGGTGACTTACAACAAGGATGATAATAATGCTAATGATAAGATGGTGATGGTTTAGTCCCTCAAGTTACTTCACAAGGCTGGGGTGGCTCTTATCTTAGGGAAAAACAGAGCAGCCACGTGTTCCCATTAGGATAAACAGATACAGTGATATACTAACATCACTGATACAGAACCATGTTAAAGAATCCAAATGTCTGCACAGTGGCCCTTCGTGGGGATTTTTCTGATCATCTCAAGCTCTCAGTTAGAGGCATACAGTAATTTGGATTTAGCACAAAAAATATTTGCAAGAGGCTAAAAGGTTAAAATATTCTTTACACAGTAACAGCCAGTTTTCCTGTTTTTCAACACATAATAGCTAAACATCACTGCTCCTGTTTTTTAAATTTATTTTCATAAACTTCAATTGCTCTGTACATGTTTGTACACATACAGACAATACAAAGACAGCAGGACTGTCCTTAGTGCTGCTCTTACCAGGGCTGTTTCTGACACCTGTCCATAAACAGGACATAATGTAATATTTTATATTAATTCTATTTTGCTGTAAATATCCACATATGGGTCCAACGAAGCACTGGTTCCTTCTTCCAGAACTGTGAATGGACTATCCAGGTTAAGCGGGTTGAGTGTATTAATTCTCAAACAGCATTTGTTTTTATATTTGGAAGATTGTTTGGGATTTGTTTTCTGTCTGTAAAGCACTTCCACCTCTCACAAGGGAGCAGTAGGTGGAGATAAGCAATTGACACAGGCATGGCTCACACACATTGTCCTAGGTGTTAAATTTTGGTCAGTCTTGTACCTAAGTGATGGCGTACACAAACATTCTCAGTTTTTGCTCATCTCTTGCAAAGTTTGGAAAGAGAAGTTGACAACGAAAGCACCTCCTCAACAAAAATTATTGCACCCACTGCTTTTCACTTGAACAAAAAGAAAAAGATGCTGAGATCAAAAGAATAAAATAAAAGGTTAAAAGGAAATCAAACTTGAAAGAAGGAAAAAGAACAGTTAATTGGAGGGTCTGATTCAGATGTGTTCTTGCAGTGCTCGTTCCTAATTTACTATCTGCTCCTCATCTCTGCACAGCAGTCTAACAAGAATTCTTCTGCCTCCTCATTTCCCCTCTGGCTGTGCCCCCTAGCTCAGATCTGTGCACCAGTGCTACAGCACTTCACCCGGCTTTTTCCTCCTATATTGTGCTCTGGGACTTTTATATATTTACCATCATCCCTGTAATTCTAGGGCACCAGACTTGGATGTCAGCACTGATGGCCTAAGGATTAGAATATTGTATAAGGCAGGTTTTTGACTTTAGCTCTGTGAACTCAATACTAATACCAGGGAGATAGTCACAAAAGCATAAACAAAGGAGATAAATCTACACAAAGAAACTGTGAAATCCATCAGGGTGAGAAGAGAGCTGAAAGAACAAATCTAGGTACGTTAGACTAAGAAAATGCCAGGTCTCTAAACATACAGCAAGATATACATAGTAAGAGGTCAAGTTGCAAGTAACTTGTTAATGTATGGAATTTTTGCAATAGCAGAAGATAAAGCTTCAGTTATAAGGAGAACTCTAATACAGATATTTGTGCTGTGCAGACTGAATTAAAATCCTTATTATCACTTTGTTGAATTACTCAGAATCAATGTAATTCATTTACACCAATTATGAGCTTTACAGATGCTGTACATCCACCCACCAAAAGACTTTGCAGAATGCTTGCTTTCAAAGACAGCATTGCTGTTTCTTTCAGATGTCTTCTTTCCTTAAATAAACAAATCTACAGAGGATGCATTCCAGTTTTCCCATATCCTTCAATTTCTGCTTGTTTCCAGTTGGCTGCTAAGCTCCTCAATTCCAGGGTATACAATTAAAGCAATGCATTCTAAGCAGCACAATATACTGACAGAAAGAATAAAAGATTAGATTGCTCATGCTGATTTAACTTTGTCTTCAATTACTTCTCCCCTGTTTGTACTGCTATCGTGTCCAGAAAGGTGGAGAGATAATCTCTTTGACTGCCCTTGATGTCAAAGGTGCTTTATGACTTACAAAGAAGAATATGCTGGCTGCAAGTGACGTGAATAAGCAGTGGTTTGACCTTCCTGATATCAGGTGGACTACATGAAGACAGAGTAAGCTGCATGCAACACGGTCAAAATAGATGAGAGATGTTATAAAATCTGGGATAGTGCATTATTTGTCATAATTCAGATTCCTCCCTGGGGGCCATTAGCAGCCGAACACTATCCTAGAATGTCACCTTTTCTAACTGTGTAGACATCATAGCACTGCAAAGTGCATGGCCAATTATGTTTTATGCACAATGGTTGTTAAAAGTGCAAACAGTGAATTAATTAAATGGCAAAATACATAAATACCAATTCAGATTCTTTCTCAGCCATTACCTTACAGACAACTTTAAAATACCTTGCAAAAGGCATAATACCCACTTCAGTCATGTCCGCTGCTGATCATTAATTGCTTCAGAAAAAGACAATATTTCAGCCGTCCTCTTTGGAGTTCGAGTATGAATGGTGAAGCAAAAGAGAGTGAAACTGAGTGAAACATGAAAAGCTTGATTTGTTAGGACCCCTGCTGTCTGAAAAGAGATCAAAGCTCAGGAGGAGGCTGTAAAACAGCCGAATGCACTGCACAGAAACATGGCCTGTGGCAGCTGCTCTGGGCACGCTCCCACAACACAGGTGTACCTCCAAGTCTGCTCTGCCAGCTGAATCATGGGAGCAGGTTACCTCTTCTCCTTCTTCATTATTTCAGCTACAGTCACTGAGGAGATGTGGGCTCCATCCATCACAATGCACAAATTCACAGTGCACAGATTCAGCACAGGCCTAATTAAAGCTTTTCCTTTCATTTGTGGAGATAATTAGACTTTCATCTCACCAGGAAGCTTCAGAAAGATCTATTTCTTTCTTCAATAAAAGCTACATCAAACAAAAGCAGATTTTAATCGCCTTTTCTTTGGGGCATGAGTCAATAATGAAAGATGTCATGGGTAACAAAAATTGTGTGCAGGGGGAAAAAGCAGGGAAAAAAGCCCGAGCTATGTTCTTTAATTAACATCATGTTTGCAAACACCATTAATTTCTCTCATTAAAATGATTTTTATCTACAACTGATTGTTGATAAAACAATCGATTTGAACATCTCATCTGCTTCACCGCTATGCAGGAACCCATCTGCTGAGCTGTAAAGCAGGAATCATGCAGACTGTTAAGCAACATGTGAGAACAATAAAAAATGCATATGTGTGTGTCAGGGATTTGTGAGGCTCACTGCAGGGCAAGGGCCACCTTTTCTCAGAACATGTATAAAAAATGACTTGGTAGCAGGCCAAAGGACAAAATGTCAGAAAGATCAGAAGTGCATAAATAACAAATGAATTAATATGTGCGGGAAGAAAGGGTTCCATCTGTGTTGGGAAGAGCTGGTAAACAGGCTCAGAAAAATAAGGAGATTTCAGACATATTTAACAGCACATCATGAGCTTCTGTGATGTAATATTAGATGACAAACATGCAGAGCTTACTCCCTTTGCTTTTTTTTATTAGTAGCAACAGAGCACGGGCTTCTCCTACTACCTTGTGCTTTCCCCGGCGCAAGAAGAGAGTATTTTTGGCTCCAGGCCCTGCACATTATTTATTTACTTAGCCATTTGACACAGTGCTTCTGTATGGGCTGGCTGGCGCGCAGGCTCACAACCAGGCCATAGCTGAAGGCTGTGGGAATTGAAGTCTGGCAGTGTAGTAGGCGAATAAAGCACTCTTCCACCCCACAGCTTGAAGCAATCCCGAAGAACAGTTAGCCTTATATCATTAGGACGTTTAGTGGAGAGAGAGAGGGAGGCAGCTTGTTTAAGTACCTTTTAATGATGATACTTGCTCTGCAGCAGGCAGGCAACTGTTTTTAATACTGGAATCAACACTGGCAGCAAGGATGTGCCTTGTCAGTGTGCAGCCCTGTGTCAGTCTGCTTAATGCCTTCCTGGACAGGGTAAAGTGCTGTGATTCATCAGAATCTGACCTGAACTTCCCCTAATGACAAAATACCATCAAACCAAAAGGCTGAAGAATTAAACTCACATTACTGAGCACTCTACCACTGTTATGACCTGCCTGGGAAACTGAGGAAACAGAAAGATTTAATGGAAAACTTAAAAAAAACTCTACAACATCTTTAAATCTCCCAGCGTTGGTGCTTGACTTATGGTGTCTTTATGCTATTAGTTGTGGCATATGGCAGTTGCTTGGGAAAGGAAGGTTTGAAGGAGTTTGACAGACATTTCATCTTGATGCACTGAGCTAGTAAGATTCCTGATGAGTATGCAGATTCTAACAGAGCTGCATATATCTGTTCTTGTGACATTAAGAGATGGAAGTTTTTTCCTGTTTGAGTTCTTCTTTCTCCAGTTCAATTAAAAATGAAAACTCAAGCTCTGTATATCCTACTTATGCAAGCAGAAGATTTTATGATAGTCAGTTCTCTCCTCCCAGCAACTGAATATTGTTTTCATTTTAAGTGAGGACAAAACTACATGCACATGGTACTGAGCTTATTCACTCTGCCTGGATCTAGTAGTCTTATCTGTGGAAAAGTTTACCGAAGTTCATACCAGAAGATTTAACAGAGAATTTGCCCACTTCTTCAGCCTGCTAAGAAAAAATGTTTGCACTTTCCTATGCTTTAGGTATTTTTTACATCATTTCATAATATCCTTAGCCAAGATCTGATTCTACTTTTTTTTTTTTTTTTCATTTTTTTATTTTTATTTTTTACTAATAACAGAATTACACTATGCACGGTGTTCTTAGCTGCAAGGGAAGAGAAGTTTCTTATTCCTTTTCCTTTCTTTTTACCAAACCCCCTTTTCCTCTTATTTTCTTCCTTTTACTTTTTCTCTCTTTCTCTCTTTCTTTCTTCTTCTTCTCTTTCATTGACTTAATGAATGTATTACAAGCAATAGGAATAATGACTCATGGCCAGAACTCTGACTCTATAGCACTGTAGCCATCTTTCTGGCAAATGACATTCACAAATATAACTCTGCTTACAATTGAAGACTTTAGAGTGCTGCTGAGCTCTCTGATTAGAAAACGCACATAATCCTGATCCACCAGTTTTTGTTGGCATCCTCCTCCCACAATCTACCCCAAAAAACAAGACTCAGATACCCTGGTCTGGGCAGTGCTAACACCAAGACCCCAGGTTCTAGTTATGGGGCACCTTAGATACAACATAGGCAATCAGCTGATAAACTGCTCAACAGAAACTTTATAATTTATAATATAGCATCTTCTATTTTATGATTGAACAAGTAATGGAAATGCAGATATGAGTCTAACTGTACAATGGCAAAATATTCAGCTAAAACTTGAATAGTCTATTATCTCCATTCTTACTTTTTGCCATCATCTCCTTATTGCATAGGACAAAAAGCTGCATTTGCTACTACAAGCTACAACAAGCTAATAGATGAAGTCTGTTGCAGACTCCAGACTCATGAAAGAGTTCCTCTGTTTCAGCAGACCCTCAAATCTATTCTAACAGGCAAAGAATACCTGAATGAGATCTCAATTTGTATAAACCAACTTGTTGGAGCTATTCTGCCTATAAGAGCTCAGAATTGAAGCCTGTCTTTACTGCAGTAGACAGGACTAACCACAATTGAAACTCACTTTATTTTCCATAAAGAAATGTGAAAAAAAAATTCAAGACAGTAATCTTATATTTTTACAGAGCATTAGTTTTCCTAAAGAAGCAAGCAACTGTGTCACTTAAGTGGATAAATCTGGCACAATATTTGGGTTGGAGAAAAGTCTAGATACTAAGATGTTATCTGAGATTATGGGAAGAGCATCAGTTTGTAAACAAGCTCAGTAAATGAAACAGAGATAAAAGTACAGTCTCAGAGATAAAAGTCAGTTCTTGTGATTTGTGGCTGCTTGTGGTAACACCCAAAGAAGAAAACTGATGGCACAACAGATCTACCTACTATACAAATGTGTTTAGTGGATTCTGGACAGCTGTGCAAGGTTACATGCGCATTTACATGAATGCAGATGAGGCAGGGCATTTCTAATGTCTCATATTTATCTTTGTTAAATTTTTTCTTAGAAAGCCTTGCATTGAGGACAAGTCATATAAAATTGAAAATCATGGATTTTTGCACTGTGATGCACTTTCTTAAATTTCAGAAGAGTTTCAACTACCAGGGAAAGTTAGATAATAAAATATCTATATTGCTTAAACTTAGAGAATATAATTAACTTTTAAATCTGAAAAAACAGCAAATCACCATTAAAAGGTGAATCCAGAGATTTTGTGACTATTTAGATGATTATCTAAATTATCCATTGCTAATACCAGTTAGCAAGGAAGAATACCCCTAACCAGTAAGTAGGTTTAGTCATTACCTGTACATCAGATATTTCACTAGGAAGGCTGCTATTTAGTGAAAGAGGACAGGGAGACCGAGGTAGCTGAGATGCAGGAGGATGAGTAAGAGAAGGCATAGAAAAGACTGTGTTCAGTTTTAAGTGCAAACCTTTGGGTTGGCTGAACTTCTTCACTTTCTGCAGAAGATGAGAGGATTCTCATTAAGTATAGAACAATATTTAGTTTTTAAAGAGCCTGTCACCCTGTCAGCGATGCAGGGACTGTGTGGGCACACAGCTGCTGCTAATGAACCAGGAGGCTGGAAGCAGATTGCATCCAAATGTTAAGAAGTTGGCATAAAATGATAGAATGGGTGAAAAGCTCAATTCCCCCACCCCTTAACATCAAAACATATTCCTGCATCTCTGTAGCAAGGGTGAATCTATTTTTATTTAACAAGCACAAGAAATACCACACAGACAGACTAACTGAAGACTAGACTTTGAGATTCTTCTACCAAGACAGGAGCTTTTCCAAGCCAAGAGAAATTCATCTGTTAGCCAGAATGGGATTAGTCTGGAGACACTATGAATAGAGCCAAAATTCATCAAGAAAACTCTCATAATAGATACTATATTTAATAATAAGATTAATAATAGCTTTTATTGCTTCCACTCAACATCTATGAGAGAACTGTTGATGTTCAGCTATCTTATGAATGGATAGCTTCAGAGGAAGGTCAGAGATGTTAATAAAATGGGTTTTCAAAGAAGTTCTACAATGGTACGTCGTAGAAACACAAGCACCACCTGAAGCTCACAGTATCAATTTTGAATGTCTAGATTGCTTAAAATGTCAAAATGTCAGTATTTTTTGTTACGTCTCTCAAAGATCAGAAGTTTTTTGATGAATGTTTTTTTTGGCCTGTTTCATGCTTCACAGATATTGCATTTGTAGTAAAAACGGTTTAAGTACAATAATTTTAAATTCTCTGGGTTGATTACTTTATTACTGAATCTAATAAAACCAGTCAGTTTAGCACAGCTGAAAAATCTTGCCTGATATTCCTCTTTACATAACAAGACAGGTAAAGGAGTGCTGCTAAGGCATAGAGAGTACACATCTCCTTAAACTGGGCAAGGGAACGGGAAATAACGACTTCTGAAGAAAATAGTATTTTTCCTTGTGGCTACATGGGGATGTAGTCAGCCCGGCTGATGCTGCTTCCAGCACATACTGGCTTTTACAAGTCAACAAGAGTAACTGCCATCTTAAAAGGATGTGACCATCAACCACAAATCACAGAGCCACAGAACTGTAGGGGATGGAAATGACCTCTGGAGATCAAGTCCAGCCTGCCCCTGCTAAAGCAGGCACCCCACAATAGGTTGCACAGGTAGGCATCCAAATGGGTCTTGAATACCTCCAGAGCAGGAGACTCCACAGCCATTCTAGGCATCCTGATCCAGTGCTCTGTCACCCTCACTGAAAAGAAGTTCTCCCTCAGGACTGATGTTTGTAATTCTCATTTGGACTTTACATAATATGGGCAGTTGAAAAATCCACCAAAGTATCTTGGTATTTGGAAGACAAAACATGCACCTGGTTTGGGACATACGCAAAAAAAAAATAAAAAAAATAATAAAAAAAATCTATGCGGTGGATTACTAATTAATAAGGTTTGTGTACAATACATCAACAGGGTATCATTATTATTATTATTTTTTTTCTATCTTGCTTTTCCTGAATAGGGAATATGCCATTCTAGTTTTGAAACTAAACTGCCTTTGCACAAGAGTATCCATGAGAGTTTTTAGAAGTTTGTACAGTTCTCATGCCCATTGGTATGATTTTGCACATGCACAAATCTGATCCCTATGTATGAGATCAATAACATTCTACTGTCTTAAACAAACAAAAAAAACCACCTAAGAAATAACCAGAGGTTAGATTGCCACTTTTAGACTTTCTCCCCTCAGAACACAGATAAAAAAATAAAACTAAACAAAAACAAAAATCAAAGATAGGTTTAATTCTTTTATCAAGCTCAACTTTGAATGTGGACCCAAAATACAAAAACTTCATACCTTTAAGAACTCTAACTGAACAGAGAAGAAATACTGCATGTCTATTTTAAACTAAAATGACTTTCCTGACTGAAAACTGGAAATGAAGATGATCTTTAGTATCCAAGTGTCAATGAAATGTAAGTGCCCACCAGATTGCTAGCCCACCCATAGATTATTAATGCACAATTAATCTACTAGGGCAACTGCAGAGCGTCATTTAGCTTCAGAGCCCATAAGTATAAAACAGCAACACACTGTGAAATTAATGGTAACACTTAAAGGTCCCATTGTTATTAATTCATTTGACATTCTCTGTAATCACACTGGTCTTTAATGAATTCATTTGGCATGTGAATATTGCATGTACTTTCGAACACATTCCAGAGCAAATCAGTATTAATTGATGTCCTGAATTGAAATTTTCTCTTTTTTTTTTTTAGCCTACCACATTTTTTGTTAAAGCTCCTTCCTCCAGAACAGATGATACATGACATTTATAAGCACAAGCTCTTATAAATAACCGCTATTACTATGGATATCGATACAATGTACAAAAATGACCTAGGGATATATGGTTACCAAAGCTCTGCAGTAACTTATTTCTAAAGCAATAAGCCCTGAACGCCATAGAACTATGGTAGCCTCCCATTGCCAGATAATAAGGAAAATGTCAGTATTGAATATTTATATCCAGGAAGTATTTTCAGTTTACTGCTCTCCACAAATTGCCTGTGAATATTTTTGGCTTACATAAAAAAGACTGCAGCCATTGGTTGCCATTTTACTCATCTCAGTTTTATAGCAGACATTGTCTGCATCTGTCCTCGCTCTTCTTGCACATGGTAATTACAGTTGTGTACGTGGAAAGTATCTGCATTCGTGCAAGTAGAAATTTTCTCCTTCACCTAATGTACACATTTCTTCCAAGAAATAAGAGGTACTGCAAAATCCCCCTTTCTGTCACAATGCCAGTAGTAAATCTGTTTGTAGTGAAGAAAACATTTAATACATGGATGGTACAACAGTTTTGCCTCCAAAGCCTGTCTTAGATAATCTACACTAAATTGGAAAATCCCATGTGCCAATAAAATAGTATTATTTTTATAATTTATAAACTTCCTGACTGATTTCCTAAGCTATCTAGTAATGATCTTCAGGTGTTGTCTTAAGGGAGTTCCAGTTGGATCAAACACTTTTGTAACTTCATATAAATTATAACCTCTGCACAATATGTTTCTTATCTGGGCTTTAGATTAGAGGACTATAGGATCACAGTGTCTCACAGCACACTTATGGAGATTTTGGTAGTCCTTCCTGAAAACAGCACAGAAAACAGAATACATATCTAGGATGCCCCAGGCGTAACTACTCACAAAAGTCACATGAACAGCATCATGTAAACAGTATCCTTTGTTACAGTACAGGTAAACTATATCAAAGCACACAGAATAGGTATTCATTACTTCAAAGTCCCTTAAATGTTTTGGTGCCACTGATTTTTTTTTTATTTTCTTATCATGCACTGATTTTCAAGAGAAATAAGAACAATGTTTTCTTTAATTTTAGTCCTAAAGGTAACTCAAGAATCCTCTAAGAAAAAAGAAAATGTACCCCATATTAGTTAGTTTTCAGAACTGACATCTAAGAAGCCATTTCAGGCATCCTTGCCTGAGTTGTTCACATAGCAATGCCACTATCTGCTGGTCAACATACTTAAAATGGTCTTCTCACACTTGAAAATGAAATTTCCCATAATAAGTTCCTAATTTCCCTTCTGTATTTTGGGTGAAAGCTACAGAGCATTACTTAAACACACACAGCACAATACATAAGATGAAAAATATTTCTGTGGTACTGACTAACTCTAGGGATGCAGAATATTGGAAAAAAAAAAAAAAAAAAAAAAAAAAATCATCCTGTAATTACTTTGCAGAAATAGCCTCTACTAGACTCTTGCAGCTGACATGCCAGACTTTTCAGAGATTTGATTGCCAAGGAAGGCTCAATGAATAAAACTATTTTAGGAATGGAGATAGACACATCAATCAGAACCGCAAATCAAGAGTGTCTGGCCATGCAGTAGCGATTAAAGTTAATAAGTATTTGCCTTCCTTCACTTTCTTTAACACATTCAGAATGATGAACATACTGTAAATGGAAATGCATGATTCCTGAATCCTCACTTGTCATTAATATCCAGGAGGTAAAGAACATGTCTTGAAGCCCAGCTATATGTTATTCTACTTGGCATCACCTTATTTGAACAACGACTGTGTTCTCCTCCATAGTTGAAAACTTTCTAGTATTATCATCATTTCAGCAATGATTTCTGAGGAAATATGTTAATTCTTTAGCTAACTAGCACTTTCCCATTGTTAAAGATTCCTCTCAAACCCGAAAAATAGCTTGCATTGTTTCACATCACCATCAAGCAGCAATACATACAATTAAAGTTGTCAGGAATCTTCTATTCTCTGGAGTGGGCAACTCAGATTTGAAAGGGAAGTGCTAGTGAGCTTTTCTCCGACTTGTTGAAAACTACCTAAATTTGGACACATTACTAGTCCCTGGGACTTTCAATTTGCATATGTGCACTGAAAACTGGCTAAAGAATTTAGTAGCTAAATTATCTGAAGACTCTCAACAGGCAAAACTTATTTTAATCCAATACAATAAAAGCAGGACAGTACTTTCTGCATGGCCGGCTGTTTTTCTAACTAGTTAGGGTTATTCTTAGACCAGATATGAAAGACAATTGTCTCCTTGGTTCTTGGAGGGGGGGAAGCAGAAACAGTCTGGCATGTAGAGGAATTAGAAGAACTTATCTCTGGGTAAACTCCATTGTTACAAGTGACTGGATAAAAGACCAAAATCCCTAATCTTGCTAGTATCTTCACGGTGCTTCTTGACTAGCTTATACATTGTAAAAATATAAAATATGTGTAGACTTGTTTGGCACATTCTCACCACTATTATAAATTCCCATTTCTATTTATCAGGGTCCTTTCTTGTTTTTCTGGAACTGGGTTTGCAATCTCACTGCCAGGATAGATGGAACATCCTTCTAATAGTGTACAGATAGCTTGGACTCTCCTACATTGAAAACAGATGATGAACATTGGTGCAGGTATAAATTTGGTGTGCTTAAAGTTCTTGCCTGAGAGGCAGAACAATATATCTAGAATGAAGACGTGAGAAGGGCTTGGAATGGAGCAGAAGCATGCTCCAGGCATAGGGTATGCTACACAAGCACCTCTTCAACACATGGGATTCAAAGCACTCTGAAAATGACTAAAAGGTGTGCAATAAATACACTTGTGATTTACAGGACTTGTGACTCATTTTTAGCAAAAGATAGATAAGCAGTGCTTACTGAAAGAGTTTCTACAAAACTGTCCATTCTGTTAACAATTGAAACAACATTCAAGAAAAGATGTCCTGACTTCTCTGAATGTTGAGTGATCAAAATATGAATGTACCCAAATGTGAAATCTATACAAAACATAAAACTTCACAGACACTGACAGTTATTCACATCAATAAATGAAGAAAGCACAATAACATTTAAGCAATGCAGCATGATGATACTCTCAGCCATTCTTCAAACTGAAATGGAATGATGGTCACAGATTAATTAGATTATAAAACGAATTTAGCAAGCTTATTGTTATCTGAATGTTTATCAGAAACCTCTGAGGTTTTAAGAACTGCATACCTCTGGGACTGCACAAAGTATTCTACATGAAAAAGATACTGGCTTTGATATCTCTGGAGAAAGGTGGATGAAGAAATTGGTTTCTTCAATGGCAGAAATCTTTCTGGCTCAGCTGTTAGGAGAATCCTGCTATGCATAGACAACGTTTTTCAAGTATGATTATGCTGATGAAATTTTTGCTGCACCTTAGCCTGAACCAGAAAATAACCATTTTAGGTGTGCAAGCAGCATAGCATGCAGCGATTCAAATAATCAGATGCATTAAAAATACTCACTATTTTCACCATTAGGGGTCCAGTGCTCGGCTCTCATCTCTACTTAATTAAATCTAGAAAAAAAAATATTTTGAAGTATGGGAAGATTATCTATTTAGTCACAAAGTGCCTAAGAATTATTAGGTGTTAGCATTATGTTAACACCCCACTATATCAACAGTACAGAGTGCTGTACTTAATGCATATTGTACTTTTATGCAGGTAGCTGATGTTCCTACACTAAAGCACTAAAAATCCAAACACAGAAAAAAACCTCAGACAAAAACTAAGAGGAAGCAAGAGGAAATATCCCCATTAAACAGATCAAAGACCAAGGCACTGTGAGATAAAAGCTAAATGCTTGGAGTTACATGGTATGTCTGTTGAACTATTTTGGTTTTGAAAAGTTCCCAAACAAAGGCAGTCTCAACTACCTTAGACCAGTATAAATAATAAAAAGGAACTCACAGATTTTCTATAATTAAGTACAGCATACAATGCTGTCAAGGTTTCTTTCCAATGCAGAGCAAATGAACAGTTCCACATCTTTGCAGATTCATTTTGATTTGAACAGTGTGGTATCTTGGCAGTACAAACAACTAGTAGAAACACTCAGAACACAAATGGAGAGGGAACATTCCCAAAGTAATGATGAAAATTCTCTATTGCCTTTTCAGAAATGAATTGCGATGAAGACAGAATCTCCATGCAGTTAAAAGGGACAATTTTCACAAAATGGGTGATGCAAGTCTATACATGGGATTTCTGTTACCCACGCTGAGTCATCCAGCAGTCTTACTGCCCCAATTGCCTTTCTCTCTTTTCTTGCATTCTCAATCCTTACAAGCAGCATTTTCTCCCCCTCCTTCTCCTTCTTCCTCTCTACAAACCCTCCTGTACTCTGCATTTCCTCTACCAAATACAAGAAAAAGACACATGGGTTATTTTCCCACAAAACCAGAAGAGCAGACAAACACAACATGTAAGTAAAAAATAGATGCATTTCTCTGTTGTAGTCCTACTATGTTTACAAAGAGGGGAAAGCTAGTTAGCTGGAGTGCTTCCACACTTAACGAGCACACATGAACACTTTTCCTGGCTGACTGGCTGGCCAGGCAAATTACATATGTGCTCTGTTGCAAGCATCTACCCAGTCCTCAGGGGCTAGGACAAAAGCTGGTTTTCAGATTGGAGTTGACCTCAAAGTCTCAGTAGCTTTTTTTTTATGGAAATGAATGTGCAGCATGTATATCAGATAACCTTAGGATTTGCAAATATTCTGTAATTTAGAGAATTGCTAATTGTAATGCTCAGCTCTGCACCATACAGTTCCTTTCAACAGCAAAAGTGGTTATGTTTGGCCCTTTAATAAAGCAGTACTTTCAGAAAAGATCACATTATGACATGTTAGTCTTATTATTAAATCTTTAAAATTGTTGTAGTTGGATACTATTTTTTTCCTGCTTAATAACTGTAGCAGGAGAAATACTGCCATTTTTAACTATTATATCATGCTGGTTTAAATGATTTACAAATACGAGGATTACAGTTTTGAACAGAGAATTAGTGGTGGGAAGGTGTATATTCTGACTCTTAGTTTAAAGCAGACTTTAAGATAAATACATTCCATATTACTGAGTATAACCTATCATTCTTTTTATGGGTTTAATACGTCTCACCTAACACAAATCAAATGATTCAAAGTTGAGAAGCAATTGAACAATGGCTTGACTGTTTGTCATAAAGACAATGGATAATAATAAATTAACAACTTGTTTTACAGCATGCTAATTGAAAGCATATATATGTGAGTTGCTCTGAAAGTGATGCCTTCTATTTATTTCCATGGAAACTCCAACTGATATAAAGAGCACAACAACACTATTTGATAGAGAAAATTCACAGCTACAAAACAGTATTTTTTCTGTATGGGAATATAGAAGACATGCATATTTATATATATAGGGAATTTATGAGAAATGCAAAAAGAAATGTTAAAAAGCAGTTATTAGCATACACTGTACTGAGTGCTAGTCTGCGATATTTCACATTTCTTGTTATGTGAATTGAAATTCCAGATGTGCTGATTCTGCATTGGGCACAAATGGCACAAATTCTAAAATGGAAGGTAAAGCACTCCTATTATTTGATCACAGTTATTTCTGGTGCCACTGAAGCATAAAAGTAGAATGCTTTACACGATGTAAGATAATGTAATATTGAGAAAACATTATGTTTAAAGATAAACTGTTATACTCTCCTTGTCTTTCACTTCCACATGCAAATATGAACAGAAAATTCTTGTATTAGTAAAGAATTGCTTAAATATAAATAGGAAATACAACAAGCAATGAATTACATATCCACGTTCTCTTAACCTAACATATCATATTTCCTTTCATTCTCCTTTCACACTGATGTACACTTGTATAGGAAAGACTGGCAGTAGCAGAAGGGCATGCTAGTTTTATTATAATGTTTGTTATTGTAATGTTATTTCATGACAACAAAATGATCCATTTATAAAGGAAAAAAATTCTTTCTACCAGTCATAGAGCATTGCTGTTAAGAATGCAGACAATATTGTGACACCAAGGGCACTTCAATTCACAGACAGTAGTAAGATTCTAAGTGAAAACAAAGAAAATCCCCAAAACCTTGTGTAATTTTTCTGTATATTTCCAAAGGCTAAAATATGAGAGACACTGCAGAATGGCTTTGCAAAAAGGTAGAACTAAAAAAATATAATTGTAGAAAAAGAAAAAGAAAACAAAATTTTAAAATTACAAATTCCATGAAGAGTTTCAAATAACAATTGGATTGAAGTGCATTTGAATTCAGCTCAAATGGAAGATGAAGTGGAAAGTGACATCCTGGTTTCCTTATGACCTAAAAATTTTAAAAATTCACCCAAGTATATAGAAGGGTCATTTTTCCTTTTTTCTCCTACATTTTTCTGTTTTGACAGGATGTAAGATTTGTAAATGAGCTAGGGAATATGAAAAAAAATTCTCCTGGTACACAAATAAAGTAGGAATGGAACAAAATATGCTGTCTCCTTCATTAGATTTCAGTACAGCTTTAGTGGCTGCTCATACCTAGCTTGTAACCTTACAGAAGGCCTAGGATGAGGTTCTTCGATTATATTTAATTATATTTAATATAGAATGGCTGCATATATTTAGTAGCATGAAGGCCAGAATTAGAGGTATTCATTTGTAGTCAGTCCACATCCACTCAGCTGCAGGAACAAAAGCGACAGGTGAAGGTCTAGAGCAACTGACACTAGTGAACTCTGGAGTCAGGTACTCATCCGGGATGAACGTTTATCTATTTAGATCTCTTCTGAACTGGAAGAGAACAAAACCGAATTGTTTTTGCAAAATATGAATGAATAACCTGAGAAACAGACCACATCAAACTTAAGTGCCTTCCTTTTCCTGGTTTTGTGACTGCACATTACATGGCTGAAAATATCCAAAAAGACAGAGGATTATTTTGCTTTAGGAAGAACTTCTTTGCTAGTTTCCAAGGATTTTTTTTTTTTTTT
This sequence comes from Phasianus colchicus, assembly GCF_987193195.1. Lineage (NCBI taxonomy): Eukaryota > Metazoa > Chordata > Aves > Galliformes > Phasianidae > Phasianus > Phasianus colchicus. Next base: position 22,270,028 of record NC_143439.1, read on the forward strand.
TTTTTTTTCCTGTTATAAAGTATTTCTGCAATAAAGATTGATTCTGTATTCATTTTTTATTTGTATAAAAAAAGCAACAACACAACACAATGGACAGCTTAAGCCACAAAGCCTAAGAACAAGCAGGACAACACAATTCTGAAGTGCTCCCTTCCTTTCAACTTGGATTGTTCTGTGATTAACCTTTCAAAACCACAGGGCATCCTGTCATGATATGAATCATAGAAAGCCATGGAGAGTCATGCCAGAAATCTGGTTTTCTCTAAAGTGAGAAATCACAAACATTTCTTATGCTAGTCCTATTTTTTTTTTTATTATTATTTGCATATATAAAAACATAAATATATATATTACAGATAGATATAACTTGAGAAGCATACATTTAATGTTGACTATGTGTCTTTATTTATGCATTTCATAAAAACAGACTGATTTGAGTTTTCTAAAAAGGATTTACCATATACCCTGACAATAAAGGCTGCATTTTCCATTCCAGTCAAGTGGGAGACAGAATAAACAAAAAATGCCTTTAGGCACTCCCTGTGATCTCATGAGGGCTTTGTGCCCTCACAAAGGGGGGTGGTTGGTAGGCAAGAGGGGAATTGGGCCCTAGAATGAAGTTTGTCCCATCAGAGAATGCCACAGACACCCAACAGAAGGCTTTGTGCCCTAGAAGTATAATGCTTTGGGCCCAAAAATAGGACTCCAGATTTGAAAAATTATGCTGCAGATGATAAAAAAAAAAGTGGTTTTGGATCTCAAGGATAGGCTCTAGACCCTGAAAATAAGGGTTTGGTGCTAAATAACAAGGCTGTGGTCTGTAAAATGGAGGCTCTGGATCCTGTTAGTAAGTGTTCTAGCAACTAAAAGAGAGATTAGATATTGAAGAGATTGTTTATGCCCTAAAAAGGAAAGCTTGTTCCTTAAAAGGAGGTTCTGGATCTTACAGTGAGGATTAGTATCCTGAGACTGACCCTCTGAACTCCAAATTGAGGCACTGGGCCGTGAAAAATGTGTTTGGAACCTGAAATTGAGAGACTAGCCATAAGCCTTATTCATGTCATTGCTTTTCAGCACTGTGTGCATTTGTGAACAACTATTCTTAAGGACGAAGCACAGGAAGAGTAAAATTTCATTATCTCTGATGAGAGCCTTGAGAACTCACTAAGAATTGCAACCAATTCTATCGAACCAGATTGATGCATTAGTTTCACAAAAACAAGGTCAAATATCCCATTAGTTTTGTTTTCGTTGCTCTTTTTCAGGCCTTAATTAATAAAAGTTTTGTTACTTATACACATTATTATATATTTTATATGTGTCCCTAGACAATTGCTCTTCTCTCAGTGAGGCCCAGGCAAGCCAAAAAGTTGGACATCCATGCTATAATGCTAAGAAAAAAAAGTATCTAATAGAGAACTGTTACTGGGAAGAAGACGAGACAAGAAATTTACAGATGGAATTGGCGATTTATCTAGTATTGATCTCCATGAAATTAACTCTTGAAATTTCACTACATTTTTTGGTCTTTTTCAATGTTTCTTTACCACTTTCTTACCATTTTATTTTGCAGTTTTATGTATCATAGAATCATGGAATGGCCTGGGTTGAAAAGACCATAAAGATCATCTAGTTTCAAACCCCCTGCTGTGTGCAGGGTTGCCAACCGCTAGACAAGGCTGCCTAGAGCCTTGCCAGGCCAGGCCATTCATATCCAATCACAGACATAGCACCTCCCTGTGCTCTATTCTAAGGCTTTGCTTTTTTCCCTCACGTATCACAGTATTCTACTAGAGGTAGGTTAAAAATCTTCAGATGTTCTATTCCTTTTCCTTTCTTTGAAAAAACAAATGACCTTTTACTCGAAATAGCAAGATTTTAAACTGTTCTGCTTGTTATAGTTGTATTTTTCACCTGCCCTAGAAGTTGCACATTGCCTTCTAACCTCAACAACTGTAGCTGGGAGATGATGTGTGTCAATCCATTGTAATGCTAATCCAGAGAAAAGCCAGCTATCATCTGTTCTGACTACAGGAAGTGTTTGGTGTGACACTGGGCAATCTTTCTCATAAAATGCTATAAATAAAGAGAAGCAGAATATCTCAGTCTTTTAGGACCATGACTGGGATCATTGTCAAGATCTATTCTTGCTTTCCTAAATGATTACAGGAAAGTAGACTATTCAAATATTTTTATGTATTCTGAAAGCTATTTGCTCATTAAGAATAACGTAGGAGTAGGCATTATTTATTTTTAGGTTACATTGAGGTAGGTTAACACTTATTCTCCTGTGCTTATGTTTTACTTATGCTTTCTTTCACCAGAAGATGAAAAAGCAACAAAGCAGTGATAACCTCTTTTTCCTCCTTAGTAAACAAAATACCCAAACAATGTATCAGCTGTTTCCTCAGCTCCATGGCTTCTATATAAAAATTTCACATGTGAATGCTAACACTTTCAGAATTAGGAACACTGAAAGGCACCAAAAGCCATTACTGGTAAGACAGACAGGTCAAAAATTCCCAGGTACCTAGCAGCACTTTACAGTTAGGATGCCAAAAAGAAAATTGTTACATAAAAAAATCCTTGAAATTCAGTAAAATAATTAAAAAATATAATGAAACATGAGGAGCTTAGATAAATTTTACATTAAATTATGTTTTTTTCAGAAATACATTGAAATTGAATTTCATACCAGGACTTGCTTGGCACAATGGCTCCACAGAGATGCTGTCCAAATGGAATGGTTAAAAAGTCTAATCATGGAGAAACGTAGTTCCTGGAAAAGAACAAAAATAGGAATTGTATGTCTCCTTGATTGCCAACCTTATTGTTTCCGACTCTCACATTAACATTCTATGAAATGTGTTTTAGATTACTTCAAACTGCCTATGAAACTGGAAGGAAGGTGTTGTCTGTGTCTCAGTTTCATACCTGTACACTACTCCATGAGACAGTGCTGTTATTTATCTTATTTCACTTCTTTAAATGTTCTTCAGACCAGTACTTTAATTTTTTTTATTTTATTTTTTATTTTTTACTTTGGCCTTTGTCTTGTTATTAAGTGTTTGAAAAAATCTGTTATTTTCCTCGGAGATATTTCTCTCAGATAACATTCCCACTTTTGTTGTTGTTTTGTTTTGTCCCAGAAAACACACAATTTTGAAAACTATCACAGTTCTTTTTGCCTATCTGTAGAAATAGCTCCCATAGCACAATGACTGATTGTGCTAGGATCTACTGATGTTCCACCACGTGCCCAGAGAACGTCTAGCTCCTGATCTCCTGTTACCTTCATCTCACAAGAACTGTGCTAGCTCTTTTTACCTACAGCTCCACTTCTCCCTTAACTCATGGTTCTAGGGAAGAACATGCAGCACCAGCAGTCATATCCATTCTCTTCTCCTAAGATTTGAGAAAAAGCAGGATTACTGAAGAACTGAAGTGAAAGAACAAGCGAAATTGCTGGATCAGTCTCTCAGACCTGCAAATTTGTCAGTCTGCTAACAAGGTCATTAAGAGCCTCTTCCCAGAGGACAAATGAATGCCAAAGTCAATCTTAGTTTGGTCTTTCTGTATATGCAATATGGCACAGTAGATCTCATCCGATCATTCTCCTCTCTGTTCTCCAGAAAATCAACTGTATGGTGCAAGTAGGAGATAATTCATGTTGATTCTAGATGATCCTCTAGGAACATAAAACTGATGGCTCACTAAAAATGTGTATTAGCAGTACCTACAATGCGATACTTGATGGGTACCAGGGACAAGAAACGTACATCAGAGCAGCAAGGCAAAAAGCTATTCACCTTCACTGTTCCACGGTGGTTTACTGCTTGGCAGAAATTGGGTAAACTTAGCGCTAGGGCTCTGAGATCAGTGCTTACTGTCCAACTGCTGCCGTGGAGCTGCTATGTTTCATAAGTTGTTCCAATGGCTATGTTGCAAAGCAAAAAGGTAACAGCAGATGTAGAGAATACCACAGTCACTTCCAGCTTGTGAAACTGGCGCTCATGACAATGAACAATGCTACTCAAGAGGGAAAAAAGGGAAGAAGGCAACACTCACTATTCCTGGTAACTCATTCTTTCTAAGCCTGCAAATTTACGGTAGATTAAGAGATGTTATGCGCTGGAGAAATATAGCAATTGCTTACTATGTTTGTGTATTTTGTGAATGAAGATGTTTTTCTGTGCATAATAATGGATGTCTACACACATTTTCTGTCATGTCTGCACGGCTATGAAGACAAATACTGCTTTTTACAGTTAGACATTTCAGCTTCAAGGTGACATATTCAATATATAGTCATATATATTATTTCAAGTTTTATCTCCTTAAGAAAACTTTCCGTGAAAAAAATTGTAACTTTAAAAAAAAACTCTTAAATCAATATTTTACCAAGTAGGCAGTTTCTTCTAGGACAGTCAACATGGTTCTACCTGAATTCAGACAGGGTAGGTAATTGCTTACGTTACTGCCTATTTCTGTTATCTTTTTCAAAGACAGAAATTAATTCATCTGTAGGGCTACATGCTCTTTTTAAAAAAATAGTTCTGATCTTTATATAGTAATGTAATTCAAATTAGTACCTAATTCTCTAAAGTCCACAATTTAGGACAGCGCAGAATCTACTGCAGCAACTAATTAAACACTTACTGTAAGGTTAAGTTTTTCATTAAATCAATAGGCCCCTAGTGTCAGTTACAAAGCCCTAATTACTATGCTGTAAATTTAGATTGAATTTGAATTAAGGACTGATTTCAATCTAACCACAGCATGTAAATATTGTAAATTACCAGAATTACAGTTCAATAAAATTGAATGGATTTCACTTTAGATAAACAAAATGCAAATGAGCCAAAAAAACCCACGAACTGCAGAAATTTCCCAAACATCTGCATGAGAGTCTTGTATGTGCAGTATATAGTATAATGCTTCGGGAAAGCAAGTGTCAGAACTTCGGAATGCTGCCATGATTTACTCTAAAATGTTTTAAATATTTCATTATCTGTTCTGAAAATGAATAAATTTTATCTCTCCCAAGTGATCAAGTAAAATGATGGCTAATGTGCCCACTTACTGTGTTGCTTTAGTTTGATGACTGCATTGTTGTGCTAAAGCACAGTATGAAATCAGGTTATCAGGTTATAACTGGCAGAGATAAAAAAAAGCAGAGCTAGGAAACACAAAACAATTCGTTTTCAAGGCATGAATTGTGTGCTTTGAAGATACAAAAAAAAAAAGTAAAAATTACAGACAATAGCACTCTAATCAAACAAGTGCAAAACTGAAAATAATTGGAAGTTTGTGGACTTTCATTCAGCTTCAAAAAAACAGTGTATCCACAGGATATTAATAAAATTGGGCAATATTCTAGGTTACACAGAAAAGGGAAAAGACAGAAAATGCCTGTGTTGATATTCATGCATACAATTATTATAATCTTTTTACTCACCTGCTCATATTATTTCAATGTACAGCACCAAAAATAAAGTTTGTATCCCTAACATATCCTTTAAAAGTTAATTGAAACAACTTATAATATTTTTACATTTTGTTCCTCATCAGTTCAGCTATACTAGAAAGGAAAATAGACAGCAGACTAATAGAAGTTGAGATAAAAATAACAAATATTATACACTTTGTATTGTCATTAAGGCTCAGACATGAGGTAGATCACAGTTTTGTTTTGGTTTTTTTTGTGCTTTATAGCTGAGGAATGTAAAATCAACACTATAAAAGAATGAAGAGGTAAATAATGTCCATTATTCTCATATTTATGAGAAATAAAGTTATGATTCTTTATTACAGTTACAGATTTGCTTCCTTTTTCAGAGCACATTTTATGAGGTCTTCTATCTGTGCATGGCTCACAAAGTTGAAGACTGCTAGTGCAGTTTGCAAGCACATGCTGCGTGTCTGATAATGTATAAGCTGACAGCACCAGACTTTCTAAAACTTGTATCTCCTGTGAATGTTAAAATTATATCTCCAACTCCACAGAAGTGTTTTAATGACTTCATGTCACCAAGAGAGGTAGTAATACTTCAGCTCAGCTTTAACAGCTAAGTACGGTAGCCAAAGGTAGTAAGTAATTCACTACATTTGCCCTATGTAGACATTTTATATTAGGAAAATCAAACCATTCTCAGAGTGTGCTCATCTTAACAAGCCTTGTGGAATGTTAAATTACTGACTAAAGAAAATCATGTTTCACTGAAGTGTGGAGATTTACACAAGCAGGATCCACAGGCCAAGCTGCAAAAAGCCACAAAGTAGATAAGAAAAAAATGATGCATGACACTTTCCAAATTAGAAAATGTGGTATGTTTATACTACTTATGGCCTGTACAGTCTGTTGCTAAATGTAAGAAATGGGTAGAACGGAGATGGAATTGCTTTGTAATTGTCCTTCAAGTGTCACAAGGAGTCCTTTTGTTAAGGATCTTCCACCTCCACGTTGTACAATTGATATGGGTGGGAGAAGATACTCCCTGTTGAGATTCTGCTTCTCTGGATCCCTGGCTGTAAAGTATGCCACGCTTAACCCTTATGTCTGGGAGATCTACCTATCTTCACAGGACTTTGCTTGACAAGTACTGATGACTGATGAAATAAATAGCTACCTGTTCAGATTCCCAAAAGTGATAGATGGAAAAGCCTGGATTTTACTCATTTCTAGTTCTGGAGTTTAAGTGCAGGTAGGAAGTTATGAAACTGCAGAAAATTCTAAGGGACAGTTGTTTGTTGAGAAAATTTGATTCATGTAATTTGTTTTCCATGAAAAATGTATTTTTAAGCAGTCTGATCTTGAGAATAATTAGCTAACAGCTAATGCTATAGGCTCATAGATTGACAACTGATCAGAGCTTTTTCCCCATAAAGGGAAAGATTTTTAAAACAGTCTTCTGGAGAAATGGGAGGCTCTTTTAGACAGCAAATTTTAGCTAGATTTTGGTTTCTAATCTTACACAGTTTAAAGTTTCATGGCAGTTCAAGAGCAGCTTGTTGTCAACCCTCAGCCTCTTGAAAACCTGCTCTGCCACTCTGCATGGAGAAGAATTCATGATAGGTCTGCCCAGGCAGGTGGTAAAGTCACTGACCCTGGAGGTGTTCAAGTAACATTTGGACATTGTGTTGAGAGACATTGCTTAGTGAGAGCTATTGATGAGCAGTGGATTGTTGGACTGGGTGATCCTCTGGGTCTTTTCCAACTTTGGTGATTCTATGATACTACGATGTTATCTTGGCTTAAGGAACAGCAAAATTAATTTGAAAATTTTATTTGTTATTCTCCCTGAAGTCGTAGCTGTTAGGAACTCCAGTGTTCACATCAGTAATGGAAGGCTGGTTTTTCTGCACACAAATTTCAGCTCACGTTTGTCCAAGTGATATGGAGAACATACAGAAAGTTTGGCAAGCAATGGTTTGGGCTTCTATATGCACAGTCATCACATCACACAAAGGACAGGCAAACATTTACTCTCCTGAAATTATACCCATGATAGCAAAATAACTGCTTAATGGAATGTACATTTGCCTTGCCTTCATATTATGGCATGAGTACCCATGATATACAAGTATCAAATAGTAGAATTAGTATTGTATAGTGCAAATACCATGAAGAGAAACAGTTCATACTGTATAGAAGGGAAACACAGAATTAAAAAAGGGGAACTAGTAACTGAAAGCATTTCACCATGAGATGGTGGAGAACAGTAGTAGAACAGTCTCTTCTACAAGCTGAAAAATGTAATTTCCTGTTTCCAATTGTACATCATACTAACTCGGTTAGTCTCTTTCGCAGGGCGGGGGGGGAGGGGGGTAAAGCACTGGACACTACTCCAGTCTTACAAAAAATGAATAAAGATGAATGATCACCCTATTTAACCTGTTGGTTCTGCTTCTGCTAATGCCAGTACATAGTAAACCTAGTAAGCCTTCTTTGCTGCACGGGTAATAAAACAAACCTGTTATCTGAGAAGATATGATTAAAGGTAATTCATCTGGATGTGGAAAAAAATGGATAGGTGACAAGTTAGACTGAGGCTTGTTTCATTTACCATGCACGTGATTTCAGTTAGCATAGATAATCAATCCCATACTTTTTTTTTTAGCACAGGAGTCCAGATTTTTTTTTTATTATTCAAGAATGAAATACTGAAATACCTATTACTAACAGCTAGCCTATTGTTTTACTATTACAAAGTGAATTGATTACATTTTATGAAAACAACAACAACAAAAAAAACAAAACTAGCTCAAACTTGGAGTCTTCCATGAAGAGAAAGCATACAAAAAACAACAACAACAACAACAATCATTACTGAAAATACTGAAAGACAGAATGCTCGTAATGGCTTTGGAAAGCTATTTGATAATAGCACCACTTTAAAAAACAAACAAGCACCCAGCAGTCTGAGACAAGGTAGCAAAAGAAATACTATTTTCTTCAATGCATTTTACAGTAACTATGAATTTGAATTATAATATACTTTAGGATAGGCATTAATTGAGAACACAGGCAACTGATGCTCTTTTCTGTCAGCTTTGGGTTATCTATGCATTTTAAGATTTAACTTCACTACATGCAAAATCTAGAAAAGAGAAGTGTGCATAAAGATATACAGGGCATTACTTATTTATATGTAAAACCTTTATTCTATTTTGTTATTTTAGATTAAATCTCGTTTCAATTCTATTCTCTCAGGGAAGCACTAACAGTTTGAGCTCAGCGTGAAAGCCATCAAACACTTGAGCTGAAATTTAGATTGGGCAATTTTGCCTGGTGAAGTAGAAAAGGACATGTGGAATGGCAAAGAACAGAACGGCTTATGGAAAGGCAGATGTTTTAATAACTTGTTGTCTAGTGGGAGCCTCAAATATCTAAATTTAAACATTGCAATACAGTAAAGGGCGTTGGTGCTGGGGAGGGTGCATTCCTCTACCGTAAGGATGTGCTTATGTAATATGTGAAGATTTTAACACAACATTTAAAGCACAATTGAAATTAGAATAATTGAAAACCGTTAAAAGAAGTGAACACTGAATGCAATGCAAACCTGACCAAAATTTGCAAAACAGAGCAAGTCAGAGCCCAGACAATTTTCTAACCAGAGTTCTGATTTGGGCTTGTATCTTTATGTGAGTGGGACATTTAGGTACATAGTAGGTGAGAAATCTCAAGATACCTTTGTTTTAACATATCAATGTCATGTTAATTCACTCTGGGTTTTAAAGTATACTTACTTACCCTTAAGGACACTGCTGGAAGTATGCAATGAATTTACTTACAAAAGTGTCTGAAGAGAGCCTAGAAACCTCCTACATTAATTTCTCTACAGAACAAAAAAGTCTCAGAGCATCTGGAAATAGAGAGTTAACTTTAATTTGATCTAGCTGCATAATTTACAATCTGGTAGAATTAAGATGACAAGGAAAAGAAATTTTTATGAATAAGCCTTCCCATATGTTCATGAACAACTGGGTGCTATCAAAGAACAATGAAGGCCTTGTCACTTGACTTCTAGAGATATTATACCACTATTTAGGTATTGTTTAGGAACACAAAACTCCTACTTGCCACTTTTAACATTTGCCATCTCAGATTCAACACATCTGATTTCTACCAATGTGAGATGTTTCATTACAGATATAAACACACAAAAAGAAGCAAGCAACTTAAAAGTATACCTTACAGTAAAGGTATCTTTTACAGTTCATCAGATACATATATGCATTAAACAGACAACTGGAAATACTCCTACAGAAATGAAACAAGTGAAATTGTGAGTAATATTTGATGAAAATGAGTGATTTATAGATTATGCTAGAAAGATTTTAAAGGTCATTGACTGAACTATAGATTCAGTTCTGTAATAGCACTGACTTAACAACAATTAGTGGATGGAGGCAACAAAAAAATGCATAAATTACGATCAAGTTCTGCTAATTTTGTCTCCACACACTCAGTGACATTTGAAATTTCCTTTTAGGGAGTGAATTCTCAGTGTTAGTGGGGCCTGTTGGTTGAAGAAGAAATGAAAACTAACTGTGTACACTTCATAGGATATAGTGACACAATTTCACTTCTGGATGACCTTAAGCTAGATACTACTGATGGCTAAAGAAAAATTAGGAAGATTTTTTTTTTTTCAACTTCTATTTAGGTCTCTTGTACAGAGCAGACAGAGGCAGTACGTCAAGCAAGGCAGACTTTAAATCTGGCCATTCACATTCTTAAAATCCTGTAGTAAAAGACACAGTGTAAGAGCTTACACAGAAATCAAACTAGAAGGGCAAAAATGTGACACTAGGCTGGAGCAAAGCAAAATGGGGAAAACCACACGAGCTGAAAGCAAGTGCCAGAGGGAACTCAAGATAGGGGTCATTCAGGTCTTACATAATCCGAGTCGATCCTAGATGATTAATCTTGCTCTAGAAGCAAGAAATCTGCATAAATCATGTATTAAAAGCAAGCTCTTCTCATGCCATTGTTCAAGAGGACAGAATAAACATGATACTCAAAGGTGCTTGAAAAATTTTCTGTAAAATCTTTCTGTAAACAGATAACTTTGTGTTCCATTGTCAACAATACAGAAAGCAGCCCAAAATCCTTGCTTGCTGCCAAGCAGCAAATGAACTGCCGCTGAAAAAGAAAAAAAAAAAAAAAAAAAATCTGTATCTCAAAGCTTCATTCCTTTTTAAACCATCTTTTGTTGAATGAGAGTCTTGATGACAAGATTCCTTTAAATCCTTGTTTTAAGAAAAACATCTAGCACTGCTAATCAATTCATAACAATCTGAAGGAAGGAAATCTCTATTAGGAATTTTGCAGTAAGCATAATTAAAAACAGCTTAGTTAAGCCAGCTCTGAAATAGTTTAGGACTGCATTTGGGACCTGATTGAATAACATCTGCCCCACTTATCCTCCATTTCAATTGAATATTCGCAGTGCAAGTGTTGCCTATATCATCAATGTCAAAAACTAAAAAGTCTTATCTTCAACTTTCATTCCAGTGCTTCAAAAGAGCTTTGAATTTGCATCTTACTCTAGGGAAGATGTAGTTTAAAAACATTTTTGCCCAGCTCGCTCCATTAATTTCTGAGGAAAATGCACCTACTGCTGTGAATATGACAGTTCTCAACCTTGGTGTTTTTACAGGATGTCCCTCCCCAGGGAACGACCAACACCATTCTGACTTACCCTGCTGGAACTGCACCTCCTGCTGGGTAATCAGCTACTGCAGTGCTAAGGGAGAGACCTCAGTATGATTAACTGAATGCCCCTTGTGAATGCTAAGGAAAAAGAGAGCAGCAAGTTTTCTAGGGGGAAAAAGTGCTTTCAGTAATCACCTTTTTTTTCTTTTTCTTTTTTTTTCTTTTTTTTCTTTTTTTTTTTTTTAAGTCAAGCAGCTAATTTACAGTTGCACAGAGTTGCTCAATTAGCAGCAGCATTTAGTATTTTGTATATACCAGTAAGCTTTAACTTCAAATAATATTCATCATACCTATCAAATTTGTTTTTCTCTCAATGACTTCTGAGAGAGAAGAAAAAAATTCATTTTGTAATGATTATCTGATTCAGGTAAAGATGATTTGCTATTACTCTAGGCCAAAGCCACTGACAAGGGCACAAAAAGGATTATTTTCCAGCAGTTTTCAGCCCAGCTAAAGCAGAAGATAATGCCATCTATGATGCAGAGTGATCCTGACCTAAAGCTCTCCTCATTGTTAATGTTTCTCACATCTCAGATATGCTTCAGTGGTGAAAAATATGCTACACCACCTTTGAAGCATCAAGAAAAAAGTGTTTTCATAACTCAGACTTCATACATTTAGTCAATGGATAGTATCCCAATTGAGCAGCTGAGCCTTCTCCCATCCCAAACTGCACAACTACATGGAGAAAAGATACTGTATATATCTCCGAATTCCCACTAGAACAAAATAGTCAACCTCTGTACAATTAACAAATATACACAGGCCTATAATTAGAAAGATTGTCGTGGTGGAAAAAGAGTAACAAAAATGAAATGCTCACCCGTGTCCTGAGCTGCAGTAGAAAACTTCAAAGGGAGGGATCTCCAGAAAAAGATCCTGCCCTAGTGGCAGTCAGCCCTTAAATGGGGTCTAGGAGAGATGCAGCCAGGCTCCACCTCTTCTGGTCACACAGGTGAATTGCCTTCACCTGTGCTCCCATGGCTGACTCAGTTCTTGCCTCAGTGGTTCAGGCTGTGACTCAACACTTCCCATACAACCTCAAAGCTCAAAAATGAAACATGTCAAAGAAAATTATAGCTATCCTGCCAAACAGCAAAAGAATCAAAAGTTCATTGGCATTTACAACTGTTCACATAAAAAGTAGATTCTTTTCATTAGCAGCAGAAAAGAATGTGGACTTTCAATTTCAAATTTAATCTGCGGTTAAATTTATTATTGGAATTTATATAGCATGACATTTTAAGTGAATCATTTTTGGTTTAAGAGATTTTCAGTCATTAGTTAAAAGAAAAACTCATTTTCATTTTAGAAGTGTTAATCAATCATTTAGATACCTTTTGCATTCTATCCATTTTATACTTAAATACATAATTTAGTCATAGAATATCAGTACTGTATAGCAGGGACATTCTCCATCCTGTCAATGGATTTCTTTGAGCCAAAAGCTGTATAATTTTAAATTTTCACATGATTTTTGAATGTGCTATACTATGCTGACTCTCATCAAATCCATCTGACATGCAGTGAGGAACGGAACCTTGTGGTGCCTTAGCTACTGAAGCTTCTGCTTTGAATGTGGGGAAAATGAGATACTAGCAATGAAGAAAAATGTACAAGGTATTTTGAAGTTCAACTAAGGCCAAAAAACACTCTTTCATAACTCTGCCAGAATACTCTAACAAAGATATAATGTATATAAACAGAGCTTTTTAGTGTCACAACACTTCAGAATTACCTCCTTAAATGTAGTTATTTTAAACAAGGCTCAAGATCTCGCTACAGAAGTTTAACTAAAAGAGCTCTTCCCGCACTAGTAGGTTATTTGTGCAAGAACAAATTAGTTTTGGAAATGCCATGAGTTGCTGTTACACCTTTCCTTCTTTGACTAGCTAAAACTATCAAGTTAGGAGTATACTCCCACTCACACAGAGAATCTACATGCCAATGTGCTAAAAGTTTTGAAATCATCATCATTCAGGCTGTGAGCTGATGGCTACAGTTCTAATAATAAAGAGAATTAAGTTGTAATGGAGGCTTTTGAAGATCTATTTCAATTCACTTCTAGAAGAAACAATGACATTCTGTAGCAAGGTTACTTTAAAGAGTTGGTGAGCATTTTATTTCCTCAAGTATTAATATGGTGCTGCAGTCACCTCGTTTTTATTTACTCTGTTATCATTTGCAGAATAGTCCAGCAAGATAGACAGACATTGGGCAACAATGGTTTTCAAAAAACAAATATGGAAGGATTCTACCAAAACTTTATGATAACTGATGTTAGAAAAATGATATGGTTCTTAGAATAAAGAAATATCCTCTAAGATGTACAAAACAGATTACCACAGTTGAAACTACTTGAGTAATGTCCAAAACGTCATCCAGTGAAAAAACTTCCACCAGACTAAAACAGATGTGTTATAAATAAACAACATACAACTTCAGTGGAGTTGTAAAATGCTATCCTTATAATACACCAGATCTGCTACAGTGGGTGGCAAAGAGTTACTGAAGGCCACCTATGTTTGACGTGACAGAGCTCAATCCAGAAACTGAATCTGAGTTTCAGTTATGAAAAAGAATGTGTGCCTTGCAGAGATTTTTTTTCTGTGTGATCAGTAAAACATAGCTTCTTCCCACCCTGTTGTTTTCCATGTGCTACGAAGATACCATTTTATCCTTGAAAAATTCTGTTTACAGAATTTCCCGCACTCCACAATATACACAAAAATACTTGATGATAGGTTGTAACTGTCTGAAGCCTGACATAATGACAAACACTACCCTGTTGTTTCCTTGAACTCTGCCATCTGTACAACTGTCTTGCTTTGGCCAGTATGCCTCATTCATTCCTTCAGCTATCTCAGATGTTCAGCTCTCTATCACTTCTTCAGTATTCAGTCTAATATGCTTCAGGTAATATAGACATTGAGTAGATACAGAAAGAAGGCAGAGATGGAGATATGGCATGCTTTTTCCTAGTTCCTGTACAGCTGATGAACACAGTAGATAAAACAGTCAGACTCTGATGCTTTGGTGACTCTCCTGGAGGTCAACAACCCTGTACACCTTGACACACAAAAATCCAGCTCGACTTAAAAAAGTTTTTTGTAGTATCCTGTATTGTTGATACAAGAAAATTTGATAAAGAAAAGGTCAGAGTAATGTCTGTGAGTTATTACATGCAAGGGCTTTCAGAGGAGTACCACATACACCATGGTGTAGATTTGCTGGACTATGATACTGGAAACTAACTAGGAGTAGTACTAAGCCCCATCTTCTGACAACAGGTTACATTATAAACTGTTAATAACTACTATATGAATTATTAAAATAATAGCATGAAGTCTAACTGACCCTGCTTGGATGTGGAAGCTGGACCAGGGCCTCCTGAGGTCACCTTTTACTTGAATTATCTTATGATCTTATCAACGTGGTAGTTTTCATTTCTGAACTAGGCAGATACCAAAGCAGATAGGCTCTACTTTGTTACCATTAAACTGATCACATCTCCTCAAAGCAGTAATTACTTCACTCCTCACATTTTGTGGGTTTACCTTTCCCAAACCTAAAAATTTTCTTCCGTTTCTCTTCTATCTTCCTATCTCTTCTTCCTCTTGCATTGTTGTGTATTTGATGTTTCTTATCTGCCAATCTAAATCTTTAAATCTTTTCTATCTGGAAACTTCCTCACACTAAATGATTTCAGTCAGTGAAAATCATGTTACTAAGACCTGGTTCATATTCTGCCCCAGTCACAATTCCTTATTTCTGGTGATCACTATAAATTCTCTACTGGTTTTGAATGTATGTATTTTTGTATGTCTATACAAGCTTTATCATCCAGTGTCTGTTTGGGTTTCACTGCTCAGATATAAATTTCCACTGAACTTCCTACATGAGACATCCTCACAGAAACAGTCAATACAGTTACTGTTATGCAGTAAACAAGATTCCTGTTCAGAACTCATTTGCTACAATGATCATGGAAAACTACTGGAATATAATGAGCAAAGAGGTAACTGGTCACACACTTTTTAAACAGTAAAAATTAAGATGGTACTTTCACTAGCTTGAGATTTCAATCACGACATCCTCTGCCAGATGTATTTTTAGCATTGGTTTAAGCTTTCTGGTGTATGGACTGCTCTCATTCTGATTTTGAAGAAGTCCTACCAGAAATAAACCTTGAAACTTGCAGAGATCACTAAACACTGCTGCAATACTCAAATTAACAATATTAGCACGATTAGCAAGTTGAGGAAAAGATGTTAAGATGGATTTCAACTGCATAATCATAGGGCAATTATTAATACTTGGAGACAATAATTGTATTTGTAGACATGAGTAACTAACAATTATTTTTACAATGGTTATTATAATGAGTCAAAAAAAAAAAAAAAAAAAAAAAAAAAAAAAAAAAAGCTTCCTACCAAAAGGATAAATGGAAGTATAGACAAGCTGGCGGAACAATTAAATAAATATATTTCTTATTGATAGGTAAAGTTACCCCCACCAAATGAGTATACCCGAAAAGACAGTCATATTATATTATAGCCTTAATAAATCTGAAAAATAAATAAATAAATAAATAAAATCAATACTCATCAAATTGATAATTTCTTACAATGGAATGTCCAAAAATATCTGGGCCCCACAAATCATGATGTAAATTAAATGATCACTTTCTCTTCCTGCTAGATCTACAAACATAACATACGCTGCCAGTTGTCAGTCATGCCAGGGTCAGCCAAAAGCCAGCTGACCTACTCTGAGATCTCCATTAATTTTTAAAAAGTGTTTACTGATTGTCATAAAATTGATTTTAAAAAGCATCAGTGAGCAGCTGCGGATAAACACTGGCAATTAAAGTTTTGGAGAGAGATGAGAATATTCTGATAAGGTAGGAAATAGTGGCCTCTGTGGTCTTGTATGATTTATATCATTTTGCCATTAACACGTTTATCCATCTGTGAAGATGGTGACTTCTGTACCATAAATCAGAAATACATTTAGTATTTACATGTACTCCTTTGTAAACAGTTTTTATCCTCATGGCAACTACTGGATGAAACTGCAGGGATTTTTGTTTGTTTGTTTGTTTGTTTGTTTTGTTTTTTGTTTTTTATTTCTCATATTATTGCTCATTGATTAAACTGCTTAGGCAAGATTGTGAACACTGGTTGGTTCTGAAAGTCAACTTCTTTCTGCCTTTCTAATTACTGATGGTGCAGACAGTAGGTCTCTGCCTTCTGTCTTGATAATATAGCTGTTTTTAAGATTTTAAGTACAATGATATATGATGATAATTCCCAAACTCTGTGTACTGCACTCTGTATAGTGCACTAAAGGCTATGCAATAAGAACTTCTGTGAATATACAGAAGATGTTGGTGCCCTTCAGTTTTCTGGAAATATATCTGCAGTTTGACTAAAAATGTTTGAGAGAACGGAAGCCATGACTAAAAGCAAGAAAATATAAACAAATGTAACTAAATCATCAAACAAAGGGTAAAAATAGTAAGGCAAAATGCAGAAAACAGTCTGAAGTAGTACAATAAAATCAAAAGATTTCTAAAATGCTGCAGAGTACATGAAAAAAATACTTGCTTACAACAGCGTATCAGTAGCAATAATAGACAATTAGCTAGTTATATAATTACACTTTTATCTTTTGCAGTCTGTAAAAGATAAGGAGTAAATCCAAATGCATATATTTCATATCACATTTTTTCATAAATTACAGAAGAAGAAATGGAAAGAAGTCCAATAAGGTACAAAAAATGGTGAAGATGGTGCCCCACATCAGGCAGGATCTGTTATGGCTTAAACTGATTTTAATGCCCAGTTGGAAATAAGCTTTGATGTTTAAGAAAAGTTAATGGGTTGTCTAAGAACTGTCTAAAAAAATGAGTAGTGAAGACCAGATCTGTGCAAGCATTTTTACACTCAGAGTGGCTCAAACAACATGTGATCTTCTCAGCTAACTCTGATGTGAAATACCTAACATAGTTCTTGATTGTACTGCAGAAGGAAAAAATATTTTCCTCACTGTTAGGAGAGAAAAGCAAAACATCAAGGATGACTCCGAAGTAAGATGTCACTGCTAAATATCAACCCTTCTAATTTTAACAGTTTCAAAAACCAGAATTTCAATAACTAACTGCATAAAAGGCAAAAGCTCGAAAGTCCAGATCTGTTCAAGTAATACATTTGACTATAAAACAACTTGTAAAAATTACAGACTTGTTTGGAGCATCTGTTTATGAAGCATATGTAAATGATTTAAAGAAGGAAATAAAAAATTTCCAGAGAGATACTTTAAGCAAAACCATAAGTACATTATGAGAGCCTTAAAAAATAATGATATGCAGAGAATACAAATACTAAGATTAAAATATCAGTGTCTTACTGTAATACTTTCAGTTTTAAGTTTCTAAATAAATAGTAAATGTTTTGGTGAAAAAAAAAAATAAAAGCAATATAAAAATGTAGGCTGCTAATCTCTTCAATTATAGATAATATTAACAATTTTATTGCTGTTTTATTGCTTCTCTCTGTACTTTATAGCTTCTTGAACTTTTCCAGTAGTTCTGGACAATACAATAAAACTGCTCTGCTGAAAAGGAAAATGCTTCATGTGAAATCATAGTGTTAGGATACAGAACACATGTTGTCAGTAAACAACTGAACTCTCTCAGCTTAGATAAGAATGATTCAGTTTCCATATATTCTGTCAGATTATCAGAAGTTACCACTAGACCTGTATTTTTTGTATCTGAAAATTAAATTTATTCATACTTTGTATCTGCCATTTATTACTTTTTTACGTTCAAATTTGATATATGAATTTTAAAGCTCTATTTTTTTCTTTTTTTTTACCAGAAAAAGAATCATTTTTAAAAAATCTCAGAAATAAATAAAGTAACAAATAGACGAGAGATAAACATAAGTAATATTACCCTTGGAGTTTTTAGTTGGTCAGTCCCTTGAGGTCTGGACCTATTTTTCTGAAGAGATCGTTACTGAGGTGGTGAAAATGTGATAACATCTAAGCATTTTGTTTCCTTCAGGTTAAATCAGTGAAAATTAAGTTACGTTTGGTACTAGCAGTTACTACTATCTGTCACATTACTGTAAACTATTACATTGAAAATGGACTAGGAAAAAATATCAAAATCAACATCCTAAGAAAAATGCAGTTGTGTCTCAGATGGGGTTTTGCTGAAATACACTCTAATGTGGTAATCATACTTTTGTGTATCTGGCTTTTGTACCAAACACTAAGCCAACATGAATATTTTTTATAAATTCACGGCAGGTAAAGGATAAGGAAGAAAATGTACACTGGCTGCTAAAAATCCACAAGAAAATGGTAAGCATATGGTAGCAAAGTAGTACGTGGTTTCAAAAGGAGGATTTCAGGCAGAAGAAATCACTTATGCTAGGAGGTTAAGGAAGTGACTATACTTATGTTAGAACTGTGGAAACATTAAATATGAATGAAATGCAGAAATAGCTTAAGGAAAGGTAGTAACAGGCTAGAAACAAAGGATGCGACAGAAAAGAGCTCTGGGAACAAATAACAACAGTAACAGAAGAGACCAAGAAAGCAGCATCTAGGATTTGTAAATGAGCTTTACGAAAATAGGAAACGAATGGTCACTGGATTGAAATCAGTGAGGGACAAAAACAGTACAGAGGAATTTGGAAAAAGTTTAAGGAGTTCCAAACCCAAAATACTGGCATCAGCTACTCTCTAGATTATGAATTTCAGAGAACCTAGACCAGAGACAGAAAGTGGAGAGCAGAAAGGAGTGAGTCAAAGCAAATCGAAAGAAGAAGAAAAAAGACTGAAAACATTCAATTATACAAATATTAACCATCGAGAAACTTCTCTATGGCAAAGAAAGCATTTAGACATCTGAAAAAGAATTCAATTACAAATGATCAACTTTTTTATCAAACAACTTTAGGAGGACAATGTTATTGACAAAAATTGCTCTGCATTCTGCTGGACTGTGCAAAAGACAGAAGTGAGCTGTGTGCTGAAAGAAGTAGGGTAAAAATTCCAGAGGATAAAAATTATGGTCCATGTCCTGTACTTATTTCAAGACTGAAAAGGTGATATTGAACCACCAGCTGGAAGTCCCAGTTTGATCTGTTGAGGGATCCTTAGTAGACTCAGGGCATTTCTTTCCTATATTGGCCCCTTGCTGGTCAGTACACCAATGAAAAGAATGAGCTACAAAAGCCCTTCTATCTAATGAGCAAAAAGTCTATAATGGCCAAATTTGAAATGCCATTGTTTTTAAAGGACTAGAACTACAAACTGTATAGGGAATGCATGGAGAATTTTCATACATTATGGAGTACTTTTATAAGCATTAAGATACTTACTAGGTAGAAAGTTAGATATCTGCCGTAATTTTTTTTTCTGCAAGGTAGAAATTTTTGCTTTTAACATCATATATTTAGGTCTTGTTTTACATTTTAGGGCAATTTCTATCGTAAACTATCTTAAAATGTGTAATAGTGTATTTAATCTCAACCACAATGAAACCAGAAAGCCAAATAAAATGCATAAAATAAGTAATTGAAAAGGACTTGTTTTTCTAATGTAAAACAAGCTGAGTGAGTTTAAATAGTCTAAATAGTCATTACAGTCTGACTGTGATGTGTTCTTTCCTCTGTACTTGCTGCAGCATTTCTTGTATTATTATAATGGTTTCTAGAGCAATAAATTACAGACACAGAACCAACCGCTGAAAAGTGTAGGCGGCTCACACAGCATGATGCAAATCACACTGTTGGATACTGCTTCTTTGTAACAACAATTCCATTAAAGAGCACGTGATTCTCCCCACCATAACATGGTTTCACTACGCAGCACAGCATCTGATGCAGCAATGGAATAAGGAAGTTTCCATCACTAAGGCCCTAGTTCTGCAAACAGCTATTTTTTGTCTTGAACTCTGTGTGCACATTTAGTCGTCTAGCAACTATGCACATATATAAAATAAGCACTACAAGATCAAATTCTATTACCAAAAAGCTTGACCATCTGACAGCTGTTCAGATAATGGTAAGTGGCTGATTTTTTTTTCCTTCTAGAGAAGTCCCTCAATGAAAGAAATAAAAACAGTAACCTGTTATCTTCTAAATACAATTTCACTAAGTTACGAGAAAGGACTGATTCCACAGCTACTCTGACTATTCCAACAAGCCAGATATTCATATCTGTTGGTTACCCTTTGATGAGTAAATTTAAATATCAGTAAAGATATCTTATTTTTTAAACACCATTTAATAGAAATGTGCTTACAGAAAAGGGACTCTGAATTATTATTTTTTTTCTTCTACTCAATGTTAGTAGGATTTATATGACATAGAAGTAGAGATGCGACAAAAAAGAATGATGAATGCTGTGTAAAATTTGGCAGCTACATACTAATTTTGATAAAAAGCCAAACTGACTTCACAAGTTCATCTGGAAAAGATTTCTCGTTGAGAACATATGGCTTGCAACTGTCCATAAAACTTTTATTTTGCACCACAGAAGATGGTATTTATAACATGCATCGTGTGTACATTTAAATAGGAGAGCCAGATGTAACAGCCTACATCTCAGGATGTGGGAGAAATCAGGAATCCTGGCCTGGGGATCAGGAGTTAGAGAAATGGAAGTGGGATATTCACTTACCCATGCTTGGGTGCTATTTGATACCCAATGGCATCTAGAATAGCATATCCGTAGCTTTTGGAGGAGAATTTTGGAAAATAATATTAAGGCTTCTTGCTGTAGAACCCTACCGTCCTCCCACCTTCCAGAAGATATTTGATTTTCTGAATCACTATATATATATTTCTGTATTTCGCTTCAGAGATGATGGTGTAGTTATATATCCGTGCATTATACATAGGGGTCCTAATTTCTGGCACTTTTTATATATTTTATATATGATTTGACATCATCTAAAACTGATTCATGAATGCAGTTGCAATTAAAGGAAAATGTAGTTGAAAATGTTGTCCTGTTGTTCTTTTCTTTCTGGTTGGCTGACAGAATTTTTGTGATTTTAAAACAATAATTATGCTTCTACTCTCCACTAAAGTGTATTATCACATTTTCACCAGCAGCTCTGCAGCAGAAATCTTCCACACTCACAAACAGCTCATCAGCATGCCGGGGGAGGAAAGGGAAGGGGAAAGCAGGAGAGAGAAAGCAAAGCAGTACAAGGGAAAAAGAAGGCGCTATATAAAACAGAGAATTAAAAAAAGTATATATTCTGGGAAGATCACTGCCTGAGCCTTCCACATGTATTTTCAGTCAGTCAGCAGATTCTTAAGGTGTCGTTCCCCCCCCCCCCTTTTTTTTTAAGTGCTAATTATATCAAGAGTAACTTCCTCTTAAGTTGTCATACTTAATCTTTTCAAAACTGGAATTTTTTTTTTTTTTTTTTCAAGTGGCAACACATTAAAGATATAAATTCCTTATAGCAATGTTTGTTGCATCTTCATTTTGCTCCTGCTTATAGAAATGGTGTTGTACCATCAGTTTGCTAAAACTGGGAAGAATGAAAATGTCAGGATTATGTTCTGTGTCATACTGATCACAGGTTGTGGAGTGTTAGATTGTGCTTTGATTTTTCGTGCTTATCATTTGGCTTAGTCATCAATTATCATCCTTTTTTAAAGACTTCTATCTTTTCCTTGTGTTATAAGTATAATTTAAAAATAATAATAATAAAGAGTTAAATAAAGGTTATAAGAAAAAAACATGAAAAATCTTCATCTGAATATGATTAAATGAAGTCTAGATCCATGCATTTCCCCAGTACTGATCCTGCTGTGGATTTCTTCGTATACTTTCTCACAGGTTGCAGAGTATTCACTTATGCTGGATGCTTACAGATTTCACAGGTCAGCATATCATCCATGAATCAGAAAACTATAAGGAATCT
Source organism: Phasianus colchicus (assembly GCF_987193195.1). NCBI lineage: Eukaryota > Metazoa > Chordata > Aves > Galliformes > Phasianidae > Phasianus > Phasianus colchicus. The sequence goes on from NC_143439.1 coordinate 22,292,215, forward strand.
TTCTTCTATCTCCAGTCTTCTCCAGACTCAAAGAAAGCCACAAAAATATTTTAAGATTTTCAACTAGACCATGATTTAGCCAGGGTTGAGGAGGTGGTGGTGGGGACAAGGAGGCGTTTCCATTGCAGCACAGGCGGTACACACATTTTGTCACCTGCCCAGACCATACCTGCAAACCACAGCTTCTTACAACAAGGCACTGTCTGCTGACAAAGAAAGAAAGGAGCCACTCCTCCAGGTACCTGTTCTGGTCTCACAACCACAACCAAAAAGTGAAGAGGCAGAAGGGATCAGCACTATGTATGAGAATTTATCAACACACTATTTCAATAGACTAGAATTCTAATGATTTCAAAAATGAAAAGAAGTAGAAAAAAACTATTTACATAAACACATATAATTTGTTTGAAAATGGCAAAACAACAAATAAAATCATAGACAAATCACTATCATTTAGTGCAGATATACTCCCCAGATCCCCAGATTTTTTTTTTTTTTTTTTTTTTTGTATCATTTCTGGATAACACAAAACTGTCAGCTATCATGTATTTAAAAATTAAACCACCATAATAAATAAATAAATAAATAAATAAATAAATAAATAGTAAAAATTAAAAGGTAACTAAAATGATTAGATATAGAATCACAAATAAAAGGCCATACTTATTGCAGCTCATGTTCACAAGACCTATAAAGTAAGTTTAATTACACATCAAAATAAGTAAAAAATTCCATAAGAATTTTAGAGGTTACAGTGATCTAGCTGACGTTCAATTTATTGTAAAAAAATGGGTACATGAAATAAAATTTGTTAAAAACAGAAGAAAGTAAGAACTTTAAAGTATTTCAGAATTTTTGAAAAGAGCACAACTGCAATATTGAAATACTGGATTTCTGTCTGATTTCTTTCAAGAGGGAGAGCTTGGCTCTGTGGCATCACACTTTGTGCAGTTAAGATACCAAAATACTACAATAATTATTTGTTCTAAACATGAAAATTCTTAAATGATTGCTGTCAACAGCACTGGAGACAGAACTGTGAAAAGCACGGGAAATGCTTCAATTTGACCAAAACATAGACTCTCTTATTAATAGGAATACTAAAAGATAAACCACTGTTCTCTCTCAATCATCCAACTTCCATCAGTAATTACAATTCTTTTTAAGAAAAATACAACTGCAGGAATATTATTTTAATTTCTAGTGTTATTGTCACTGGTACACATGCAGTTCAAATAAATTTTAATGTCTGGGATGACAATGTGGCAGTTAACAGTGCTGCAGAAAGAGACAAAGTAAAATAAATAATTTAAGAAGGGGCAATTCAGTTTTTCTTGTGCTTTACAGAATCTATGAAATTGCTTTGAGAAGGTATTAGAAAGACAGGAGGTGAGATGTTGATTTCCAGATGGAAATGCACAAGGAAATATTTGACAGTGTTCAGTACTGACATACAACAATTTAGAAATGGATTAAGTCACCAAGACCATATGGGCAGAAAATAACATGAGTTCTGTACGCCAACATAAATGTAGTAGGGTGAGGAAAGAAACAGAAGGGGTAAGAACTACTGAAAATAACTATGACAGCAAGGTTTATAAAGCAGGAGAAAAACAGAAGTTCATCATCATGGCAATCAAGACAGAAAGCTTTGAAAATCCTACAGAGGGTGTACTTGCACTCCACAAGACCTCAGAAAATACCCAGCAGTGGACACAGTTCTTACTACAAGTGATGAAAAATCTCACTTTTCTTTAAACAATAAGCATTAATCAACAAAATAGCTAGGAGGGACTTTAAAGGCTGAAAGTTAAATACTATGATAATTAATATTTAGACATCTAGTCTGCAGTATGAAATTCTTTCTCTGTGATAAATCAAGGCTTCTCATGAAGGACACTGGAAGTTTGGTGCTTCAAAGCAAGGCACAAGGCAATTCAAACACTGAACTGGGAGTCACAGAGAGGGAATCAAGTCTTTGTGTAGGTATTTACAGCCAGATAATACGGAGATGCTAAGACACTCTGTTTGAAACTTCTCTCAGGGGCCTATAATCTCAGAGAATTGGAAGGTTCCTCCTTGAGGTTGAGATCTTCGCTCCAAGAGCATTTTTAAGACTAATACCTTTTTTTTTTTTTTTTTTTTTTTCCTTTCAGAAACTAAGAGAAATGAGAAATGGCATTGTTTTTTGTTTGTTTGTTTTTTTGTTTTTTCCCCTCAGTGCTATTTCAGGAAGATATATTCCCCTTCTGTTTAATGTATGCTGTGGGAAGAAAGAAGTGTGTCTGTTTATTCATGGAATTGCCCTGGTGAGACGGAGGAATACAGGAGAACCTATAAAGGTGCTGACTTGCAGTACTTCTCATGTGGTTATTGCATGGAAAAAAAAAAAAAAAAAGAAAGAAAGAAAAACAAAAAAAGTTTTGAAATCTAAGCCACCTTTTTCCTGCTCTACTGTCTTTGTCAGGCTACAAATGTGAGCTTTTATTTGCCATTTTGCTGCCCCAAGGAACCCTGCAGACTCTTAGGAGGTTGAGGAAGAGTTCTTTGAGTGTCTCAATCCAGAAACAGCATGTACCATCTAGCAATTTCAGTATTCTTTAAGATGGCAGCTCTAACCCTAGGAACTCTGTTGGACTGATTACCTTCTTGAACTTAGACAAAATACACAGGCTCCCCGCAAACGCTGCAGAATGAACTAGATGCAGTTACCCAGCCTACTCAGATCAAGACACCCCTTTTTTTTGCAAAGTAACTTGAGCTTTAGTTACTGTAAATTTTAGGTCAAGAAACTGAAATTTTCAGGCACTATGCAGCAGGTATCTAAAAAGTGTAATAGCATCCAATTTGTTAAGGAAAGGCATACTTCCATAAGCTGCACATTTATGAAGCAGGATTTTCTGTGGTTCTCATTCTAATTGTTGAACATCTAAGGCGATTCTGATAACATAATTAAGTTTGTTTTACTTCATCTATTTAACTGGGATGTTAATTTGAATCTATCCCCTCTGCTCAGATACCTATTTCCAGGGAACATTCAGGAACATCCTTTCAGATGTCCATTCCTCTGTTTGACTTCTCTAGAAGTGGTATGCGATGTCAAAAATGTTGGAGTATTCAAAACATGGTGTAAAACCTAACATACAAGTAAAAATTACGTATTATCAGTTGGTAGAGGAAGCTGCATGGGTTTTTAATCCAGATAGTGGCAACAAGTGGTCCAAAATCTTGCTTTATTTGGTGTCTCCCATGCATATCAATTAACAGTTCACTGTTAACAAAAGTGTGAAAACACACAAAGCATAAGATAATTTCAGGTGACAGATTTCTCGCTTCAGGGCTGTGCATGAAAAATTTAACAATTCTTAGGTAAGCATTTATCCTAAGAAGCACTTTGCTCTGTAAAGTTTATGCTTGGATGGGAATTTTAGGTCCACACCATGCATGCATTTTATAACATTTATCATTTTATATTGTTTTAAAACATTCACCATCCTCATTTGCACCTAAATTTTGCTAAAAGTACAATCTTTTTGTTACTTAGGTCATTAAAATATAACTTTAGTGTGACTTAGTGTAAAGATGTAAGAAACATACCATAGCTATGCTGCTGCTGTAGGAAAGAGGTACATTTTAATTTTTCTGTGAATTTTTTCTTAGTGAGATTCTTTGCCAATTAAGACAGGTTTTTTATTATTATTATTATTATTATTATTATTTTATTAGGGATCATGTAAATTTCATCAAAAACTTATTTTCACTACTACTTCTCTTGTGCCTGCTTACTTTAAGCATGTTATAAAATGTTCTAGCATTAAATTATTTCTTGTGAGCATTAAGTATTTCCTTTGCTAACTTCAAAACCAAGTTGTTAATATGAAACATTCTAATCCTTGAAGCAAATAAAAAACCATCCACAATTAGTAATAATAAACATATATTCATTTTCCTCATTACATTAACAACAGTTTTTACACCTATTTATTCCAGATCTGAAAACATCAAGTGACAGGTTTTATAGGGGCAGCTGTTCTTTTCAGTTCCCGATACACAATTGCAAAATGGAAATAGAAGACCAATCCCCTAACCTTATTTTTGTAAGGGTATACATAGGCCACAGGATGGGTGACTTCTCTAAAGGGAACCTTAGGTTTACAAATTCCTTTACTAAGGAGGCCTTTATTAAAGAGGGCATATGCTTTGCACGCTTCTTTCTGCCTGTTTCTTATCTGTGCAGGGACCTTCCTTATTGCCATGGCTGCTTAATTTCCCTAAAAGCTTTTGACACGGGGTATTGTTGAAAGCCTTGTGGAAATCCACAGATGCACTACCAACCAGACCAAGAGTATTCAATCAGAAGACATTTATCCACGTACTTTGATTATTATTATTTTTAATTCGCACTTAATTGCACACAAAAAATTAGATGTGTCTAGCAAAAGAGATCATTCAGTGTAAAAATAACCGCGTTTTGGAGGGGTGATGTGTAAAACCTCTTTACACTTTACACTTACAGAAATCATGTTTCAAGAAAAAAAAAAGGTATTTGTTTGGATTATCAACTTCTAATAGAGCTGTGAATGTAAGAATACACTAGTAGTCTTCTAAAAGTGAATATAAATAGCTTTTAAAGTAATGTTAATGTCAACACAGTGCAGGAAAGCTCATCATTTTAGTTAGGGAAGAATAAGCTTTTAGTATGCAAATTAGTCAGAAAAACGTTTTGAAGAAATGCATCAGGTTACAGATGTAAATGAGGTCTAAAATGTCTCATTAGGTTTTGAATTGCCCTTTTGTTGTATTTTTTTTTTCTTTTTGTTTTCTAAGCATTATAAATCTTGTGGGCTTTGGGGGTAATTTTCTTGCTTGAATAAGCCAACAAGGGTTTTCCCCAATAATAAATTGGTAAATGCTTCTCCAAACTCAATTCTGAATGAAAATATACCGAGTTGAATACCACTATAGACAGTTTAATTTACAGAATATTTCTTTTCTTATCTAATATTTTTGACATTATTTCTAATGACTCAGGCAAATTCCATAATAGGTTTGATTAATTTTTTATATTTACAGTGAAATCTCCTATCTGAAATTTAATGCAGGAAAATATATATGCAATTAACTCTAATGAAAAAGAGACATAAGAGACATCTGTGCTTTTTTTTTTTTTTCTTTTTTTTTTCTCTTTTTTTCCTGTGAGACTTCTGTATTAGAGAATAGCTCTTTCTTAAGAAAACCGTTTTGGTCACTATTTTGAACAGAAACCCTAATAATGCAGGCTAAATATATCATTTCCAGTTCTCCCACATAATGTGAACCACCAAACATCATCCTCTTCTGCATTAATTTTCCCCCAGATAAAAGTGTTTCAGTGCAATGATGTACTGTTGATGTCAATGCACTCTGATGTTCCTCAAATCCTTACAGCATTCATTTCTATTTCAAAGACTTCTGCAGGCTCTATGCTATTGAAATGATACCTGAGGTATTTATTACTTATCCTTATTGCTGTGAATAACTATGTTCCGGACAGCTTATAAAAAGAGATATGGCAAATGAACTTGTTTCCACAAAACAAAGCATAAAAACCCATAAAACCACACAAACAATCCTTCAAACCAATGAACAAAGCCACAGCAGCAAAAGGCGTGTTTCAGGGTTCCATGAAAAAGCATACATGACAGAGCACAGAGTAACTTACATTACATGACCATAATGTAATAATTAATGTATTTTTATATGGGAACTGTTGAATCATGGCCTAAACCACTAAATGATCATGTGAGGAAAAGAGTGGGTCAGCCCTGGGAGCACAGGTGAAGGTGATACACTTCTGAGATCGGAAAGGGTGGAGCCTGGCTCCACTTCTCTTAGACCTATGGGCTGACTGGCGCTGGGAATGATCTGTGCTTGAAGATCCCTGCCTTGTGGAGTTTTTCCCTGCAAGCCTAGATCCTTGGAGATGAGTGAGCATTCCTCTCCTGTTTGTCCTTTTGCCATTCCACTCCTGTACTGCCTCTGTGCTAATCTTTCTGACTGCAACAATTTCTTTGCACGGGAAAAAGATTATCTATATCACTGCAACTTGCATAACCAGAGCTGAAGGCATAGTGTCTGCAACAAATAAATGAAGAATAAGTTCTCCCTAAAATGTGAGCTATTCAAGCAATTTTATCACTGTTGCACAGAACGGTTTTGATAGTTCAACTTACTGATAGCATTGTATATTGTGGATACATACCCTTGCACTTTCAACTCACACACATACAGATATATACAATTATAAATCTATTGTTCCCAAATACTTAAGGCACATCTATCTTCTCCTTAATTGCTCTATATTGTGATCAGTTCAGATACTTAAACCAAATACTATTTTTTCTTTTAATAGTATTGGACCTTTATGTAGCACAGGCTGGATTTTCATGTTGGTTTTGTTGTTGTTGTTGTTTGTTTGTTTTAATTTTAAAGGTTGTATATTGTTCTTCAGCAAACAGAAACTTTCTCTGACAGATGATGCCCACTGGATTTAAGTTTTTTTTTTTTTTTTTTCCTTATAGCTTTTTCCCTGCATGCTTAGCAAATAACTTGGAGCCTTAAATGAGAGACTATACTAGAGACTATACTAACTTCTATGTCTCTGGCCAAGTGATACAAAATTGATTATTATTATTTTTTTTTAAGTTAATATCCCACTTTCAAGAAAAAAATCTTTCTCCTGCAAAATCTTTGCCTGGGAATTATGGTATGGTGGGTTTCTCAGAAACACACATACTTGTAATTCAACAATATTAAGAATGTTTGACCGACTTCCAAATGTTAAAATCCTCTGATGGTGTTAGAAACTTACTGACTGAAATTTGCTGCATCACCTTTAGTGACTCTGTTTAGAGGGCCTGTGGCTGTTGCTTGGGTATAATGGAATATGAAATTTTAAGAATATAAATTAATCCTTTAATGGTCCCGGAGTTAGAGTTGCTAATGTGGAAACAATCAATACACATTTTTCTGAGTTAAGAGAGAAGACATAATAAGATTATGTCCCTTCAACCTCTAGCATTTACTTCTTTTTATAATCATGCTATTATGCAGGGATATAAAAATGATCTGGAAAATCTCATCAGGTACATTTTTAAAATATTTCCTTGAAAATGTTAGCACCTTTTAAAAACAAATCAACAAAAAGACTTGGATGAATAAGACTTCTCACCAGTGCAGGCTTTTGGTCTGAAGGTTTGAGAGCTAACAGTTATATAAAAGAGTACTTTTACATCAGGTTATCAGTGGAAGAAGACCAAAGAACATTCTGACTGTGTGGCTTATTGAAGAAGTTGTCACAAGATGGGACACCACCACCGAAAACATGGGAGAGTTCTTCGGGGCATCTTGGAGCTGAAACTTGCCAGTAGCTTTGTATTTTGCTTTTTCATATATAGAAAGCAGTGATATTTGAGAAGTTTACTGTTTAAGTTGTGTTATTAAAAATATGGATAGTGCTCTGAAAAACTGGAAAATATACAAGCGTAATTTCCATGGTTCCTAACCACAATGATATTTTTCTTCATATGAATTTATAATTATTCTTCTGAGGTATTCAGTATAGACTGTCTTCCAAAGACTGAAACCTTTCTGTTTCCTTTGCAAAATCAATCACTCTTGTTCAAACTGCTGAATGTATCCTATTTTCTCACATTTTGTCATAGGTTATTCATGTTATCTCACAAAAATAACTTGAACATCAACTGCATGGCAAGTGGTAGTTCTTCATGCAGTCAGATATGGAATGGTTCCCTCTTCTTTTCCCATATTTCCCAATGTTTGGTGTATACGAGCATAAAGTGCACATTTCTATTATTTTCCAGAAAGTAAAAGATGTCCACTTCTCAAAGAAAAACACTCATCTACGCTTAAAGTTTGCATACCTCAAAAACAGGAATAGGACAGGAGAGAACAGGATGTGGTGAGATCATATGCTTAAATGTGTGTAAAGGTTAGTGATGACAGAAACAAACTGAATTCTGGAGTTAGTGATAAAATACTCTCATACATAGATTCCTACTATTAAAATTTGTGCTTCCTCTTCTTTCACCAAAGGCCCCCAACAGGAAATCTCAGACTATGATGGACATTTTCTTGTTCCATATATATTTTGCGTGAAAACAAACAAACAACACACTAGGCACTCATTTTATATCAGGGAAAAACATTGTGACTACTGTATTTTTTGACTTATATATACAGATATTGAGCTATATATGTAGTTTTTAATCTATCTTTATGTAGATACACTAATTAATTCAAAGCACACTCTACAAGTCTCCAAGAAATGAATCACACTAATCACAGTGGATTCAGCAAGGATGCTCTGCTTTGGATACTAAGAAGCAGAGATACATATGAAGGATCCTTCAGATTGATGTATTAATTATACTGAACATTCCTTTATGTCTGCTGTTTCTTTACTGCTACAAAAGCATGTGAAATTGTTCACAACAATCACATTTCATTGATACCATCAACGTCTGCTAATTCAGTTGTGTTTTTAACTTGTCACAAGAAATCAACTTGTAGGAAATCGCAGACTTGCATGTTTATTAGAATTGCTGGCTCACTGATTCCCACCTATTTTTCTGTGCCCTCACCAGTACCCATCACTCCCAAGTGGAAGAGGCAGTATGTACTTTTCTCTCACTCAGAAATTCATCATACCTTATTCTTTTAAATGTACTGAATAATAGAATGTTTTTTGAACAACAGTAAAATCCTGGAAAATATTATGGGTTCATTTTCCTTTTAAACAGTGCAATTATAGTGATGTTGAGAATATAAATATGAATCAGTATTTTTAATTACAGTGATTATTTTTTATGTAGACTGAATGTACAAAAGTCACCAAAGAGATACCCTTCCAGTATCACAACATATTGTCATGAGGTTTTATGCACTTTATGGTAACGTTCTCTTTTGAATTTAACTAACAGTTACATAAAAATATTTTACTCTCTAGAAAGTGCAGATACCAAATACAGTCACCGTAGATTCTGCATAAACTAAATCTGTCCTGATTCTTCCATATGGATTACATTTACCTAAATTGCTATTTTCAATATACTAAAAAGCAGATGTCTACAACAGACAATTGAGTACACCCATTTGTACATATTTATCAGAAGACCTAACTCAAGAGCACAACCAAACAAGTTTCTCCAATCACAGATTTTAAGAAACATGTATCACTTGTAATACACTAGGGAAACACTTGTCCTAGCAACTTATGCTAAACCAGCCAAAAGTTCTGCCTTCTATTTACAAAATAGTCTTAGAATAAACACTGGGACTACTAAGCAGATCTTTACTAGATGCCCAGTGCAAACAGTCAAGTGTCTTTTGAGATAAGCACTTCAGTAGAAATCACTGATTTCATTTTGTGTGTGCTATTTAGGAGGTTACAGAAGGCAGGCAAATTCTCAGAGATAGCAACTTGAAGAAGTAGGTGGTCAGAGAGGATGTAATTGCAGTTAAGGATTATGGTAAACAAGAGTTAATTTGACAATATATAGGCCATTCGGCATGAGTTTTCTTGCTCTGAACTCTGTGGATTTTAGTCTTTGAACTGCTAACATCAATTATTGTAACGGAAAATGTTTGTTCAAAAGGTACCAGTAAAAAGGAATAAAAAGCAGTGAATTTTACCTAACAAAGATGTTCTTTAAAAACATGAGAGAAACTCCATTTGGAAAAACAAAACAAAACAAAACAAAACAAAAAAACCCCACTATCTGAATGCTTTAAGGAATGAGGAGCTACAAACAGTGGGATTTATTCCCACATGTCTTCTTCTCTGCCTTTGTCTCAGTAGTGGTACATTACTGATGCTCCAAAAAACAGCAGGAGTCCTAAGTTCAACTACCATTTTGCCCCTTACAACACAACAAAAAATGCTACCTGAACCACATCCCTAACATCTCACAGAAGGTCAAGGATATTCATACCTAACAAGCTTTCTTGGAGGGGCTAGTTTGATGTTGTCTAATGTACCTGCTCAAAACAACGAGTCTGAAACAAGATATCAAATTGATCACTAAGTCAGAGGAAGGCCCTTGCAAAGGAGAAGCACAGTCTCCCTGGAAAAGAGTTTGACGGTTGCATTCGTAAGCACCGCTTGCTGGCTACACACAGTCAAGAACTTGTCACTAGCTGTAAATGCAGCAGGCTTTTACTGACACCACTGCCAGCTAGGGAAAAAATATACTGATGGCCATTCTCAGCGGATGAGATGATTCAAAAATGTTTATAAAAATAAATAATATGATGAGCTTTCTGATGTAAAGTGCCAAGGGTTTCAAAAGTTTCAGGGCATATTGCTGCCGCTTCTTTTCCTAATGTTTTGACAGACTCTTCTAAACCTGGACATCAAACTGGCAATAGGCTTCACCACAAATATCAGCACCCAAAGTCACAACAGAAGTAGTAACACTGTGGAATACATTTCGTTGGGAAATAAATGAGATTCTGGTCTTCTTAAGAGAGAAAATTACTTGGCAAACCGAAGTGTTCAGGTAGAATTTAGATATTCTGAGGCAAAACAGCTACTCTTAAGAAACAAACCTCATTCCCTACTTCAGAGAGAGCAAGCAGCTCCAGCTCTGCTACTGCACGTGTCCTCAGCTGCTGCTGTCCTACCCGAGTGGGCAGCTCATTGCACGTTGCTGAAGACAGTACTGTTGAGGGATGATCTCATTTCACAGAATGGAGCCTTGTCTGTCTGAGCTTGCTCCATGAAAAGGTTAAGCTTTTTGCATAAAAGGAGAGGAGGAAGGACTACCTAAGAAGGGGTTCCTGAGATTTCTGTTACCTTGAATAGTGCTGTAGAACCACTACAGCATTTGATTTAGGATGGAGAGGGAGAGGGGCACGTTATTCCAAATTTTTAGCACTGAATGATACATCAGTCTGCTCTGATCCTTCTTTTTCATCCCCTCTCATTTAAATCTTGGGATTTTTAATTAATTAATTTATTTTTTTAATCTGTGCTACAATTTCATGTTTCTCCTTGAGATAAGTAATCACATATAAAAAGTACTCAAAGAAACAAACCGTGGAACAAAGATTTGTGCACAGGAACTCCAATCTCTTCTATTTCTAAAATTATAATTTAATAAACTCGGCTGTCCTGTTAACTCTACGACAGTGTTTCTTCATATCTGGAAGAAGTAGAGTTTTGATTTTAGTACAGAAGAGATATTTTTAAATCATTAGCATGGAAATTTAAAAGTAAAAGCTCATTTATGATACCATCCCCAAACCACTCAAAGCAACAAAACACTGAGCCCCTACCTCTTTTATATAGCCCATACCTTTCACTTTGTTGAATGAAAATTATGTGGCCAGGGGAAAGTCCTTTCGGGACCTCAGAAGAATTCAGAAATTCAGGGTAACGGAGGTAGTGAAACATTTTGAACACTGATTCATTCCATACTGACAATCAGGCTGAAAACCAAAATTAATTTGCTCGGCAGTGTGACATGACCTGCAGATGACTATGAGGTCTTAGGAAGTTCTGCTGTTTGAATAGACACAGCGGAAGGCTGCTCTTTTTTTGTTTGTTTGTTTTCCCCCAACAGTGATCACAATGCTGCCCTTAGTTTGACTAGTGCTATACTGCTACAGCCCTGCTATAACTATCGTTTACAGCAACTTAAGTTATAAACCCAGAACTCAAAAACAGAGGAACTTCCTTACAACATCAGAAATGGAATTCAAATAACCATTAAGTGCTACAATTTTATACTCTACATGAGCTTTAAGGACAAGTTGAAGAACAAGAGCTTTGAATCATCTTCAGCAATAACTCTTCTTCGAGTCTCTCTTCCAAATCTACACAACAGTAGAAAAGGTACAACCTTTAAGTTCGAGTACGTCATGACATAAATGAACACATGCATCATGCATAATGTTTTTTGCATATGTATGTGCATGTATAAGTGGAAAGTGAGAAAGAGGCAGGAAACAGTAAAAATGTAAGATTCAGTTAGTATTAGGATGCGTACCAAAAATCAGTTCACACACTATCTTCCTAAGCAGAACTTAGGTTCAGATGAATGTTCATATGAGAGATGATTCTGACTCAGTTTCCCCAGCCCTACAGATCAGGCAATTCTCTTCACTGCAGAAGACTTTGAATTTAAGAGCACAACAAGAAAGTCTAAAGGTCAGCTAAAGCTCACATGGGAAGATTTCATCTGAATCACAGAACATTGTAAATTAGATGGTAACTTCATAATCAAAGGAAAAATAATGATAAAGAAGCACTAGAAGTATTCTGTGATTTTCTTCTATCTACATTTCAATTTATTACTTATGATGTACTCTTTTAAAAGCAGGAAGATATTTTTCAGTGGTACATAATATAAAATCTGAGATTACATTCAATCTCAGCTGATCAAAGAAAATAATTTTTATGATGTTAATTGTGCAGAGTACGGTTTCAAAAAGAATCTACCTTTTTAAATTAACTGTTATGATAACATCCGCTGTTATATTTATTATTTAGTGTGAGGTTGGAAATAATTAGTTCAATAAAGCATACATTCACAACAAATAAAAATCACAATAGATATTTTTCAGTAGAACTGTCAAAGTGGCAAACTTGTAACCGTGACTTAAATGGAGAATCAAAGCAATCAGATCAGTAAAGAATAAACCATATTGTTCCTTATCAACAGCAAATGAAGTCTCCCACTCTTCATGGTACGGTTGTAAATTTTTCCTAAATAAGTATGGGTGAACATCTATCCCCTACATTAATACACTAAATCAAGTTGCATATTTTCATCTGCAGGGACTAATCCTTACCACAATGTGTATTAAAAAAGCCTGTTCAAAAAACCTAAACATACTGCTTATAAGCCTTCAGTAAAACTCTTGACTTATGCTGCACAATAGTGTATGGCAACAGAAATACTGAAATTAGTTTTTGCTGTATGAGACAGAACTATACCTTCAATCTACAGTAATTGAATTTACAGCTTAGTTGATTGGATATAGCATTTTAACATCATTTTGGAAGTTTAAGAAGTGCAAGAGCGACAACCCTTCAGGTATTTTGATCACTGGCACACAAGCATGTAACATACTTTGTGTTCAAGGGGAACCTTTATCCTGGATGCAAAGCTGGTGCAGAATTATAATCACCTTCAAAAAGATTGCAAGCCTGTGGGTATTAAGCTTTGCGCTCACCAAGCTCAACCACAAAGATTTATGCAATCTACTCTGGGACCTGACACTTATTCCTACAGTAGATCTGATAAGTGCATTCTGAGACCTTGAAGTTTATTCTCATCAGAACTTTTGTATTTAAGGACTCAGCCATTAGACCTTTTCAGTGTTGATCAAAAGTGCTTCATTATGAGCTCAAGCACAAACACTCTACAAGCACGTAATAAAAGAAAAAAAAGAAATGTAAAGGAAAAAGGAAAAAAAAAAAGGGAAAGGAAAATCTTAGACCCCTCAAAATAAAAGCGAATCTTGAAAGCCTAAAGATAAGGTGTAATTTTATTTATTTATTTATTTATTTATTTATTTTGGTAGCAGGCACAATTTCCCTTGCTTTTGCTTATCTGGAAACAATTTGTCAGATATGTTTGCTTTCTAGTCTCAGGCTACTTATGTGACAGAAGGTATGCACCTCCAAAGACAATAAACTGTACTCTTCTTCATTTTTTTTTTTTTTTTTCTTTTTTTTTTACCATATGTAATTTACCAGTTTTAAGGCTGTTGATTGGGTCTACCTAGACTTCAGTAAAGCCTTTGACACTGTCCCCTGCAACATCCTCATCAAAAAGAAGCTGGCTGCCCATGGTTTAGATGGGCATACCTTTTGCTAGGTTAAATGCTGGATGGATGGCTGGGCTTAAATAGCTGGGGTCAGTGGAGTTAACAGCAGAGTTAAATTCAGTTGGTGGACAGTAATGATTGGTGTTCCCCAGGGCTCAGTACTTGGGCCACACCTACTCTGCATCTTTATCAACGATCTTGATGGGGGAATTAAGTGCACCCTCAGCAAGTTTGCCAAGCTGGGAGGGAGCATTGATCTGCCCGAGGGGAAAAAGGCACTACAGACGGACCCGAATAGACTTGATCAATGGGCCAAGGTAAACCGTACAAGTTTCAACAGAGCCAAGTGTCAGGTCCCTCATTTTGGTCACAACAAAGCCAGGCAACCCTACAGGCTTGGGGAGCAGTGGCTAGAAAGCTGCCTGACAGAAAGGGACCTTGGTGTACTGCTGGATAGCTAGCTGAACATGAGCCAGCAGTGTGTGCAGGTGGCCATGAAGGCCAATGGCATCCTGGCTTGTATCAGGAATGGTATGGTAAGCAGGACTAGGAAAGTAATCCTTCCCCTGTACTTAGCACTGGTGAGGCCCCAGCTTAAATACAGCATTCAGTTTTGGGCACTTCAATATAGATATTGAGGTGGTGGAGCAAGTCCAAAGAAGGGCAACAAGGCTTGTGAAGGGCTTAGAAAATATGCCCTACAAGAAGCAACTGATGGAACTGGGGCTGTTTAGCCTGAGGAAGAGGAGGCTGAGAACTTAACACACTCTTCCAAAATCTGAAAGGTGTTTACAGCGGGAGCGGGGCTGGTCTAATCTCACTAGTGACAGGATGAGGAGAAATGGCCTCAAGTTGCACCAGGGTAAGTTTAGGTTAGATATCAGGAAATGCTTCTTTTCACTGGAATAGGCTCCCCAAGGAGGCAGTCGAGTCACCATCCCTGGGTGTGTTTAAAAACCATTTGGATGTGGTGCTTTTTAGTTAGGCTAGGATGGTTAAGTTGGACTTGATGATCTTTAAGGTATCTCCCAACCTGAGCTATTCTATGTTTCTGTATCCACTGAATCAGACAGTTAATTCAGCAAATTATAGTATCATCCCATTAAAATGATAAATTAACAATACTGTGATTTGATTAAACTAAGAGTACAATTTCACTGTGCATTTGCAGTTAGCCATTTTCTATTCCCTTATGGAGAAATTGCTGTTGACTTATAAAAGGCCGTCTTCATTGCTTTTGACACCTCTCACCAGATTCAACCCCACCATGAAAAACAGCTGTGATGTTTCAGGATTTATAAATTAAAGTATGTCGTATTAATAAACTGTAGGTTTATCTATTCAGTTGAGAAGTTTAATTTTTTTTTCTTTGTTGTCAAACAAGAAAAGAGCTACATAAATATGGGCTCTTCAGATCTATACAATTTACATGGCTTATATATGCAGGTTCCCTGTGAGCACTTTGAGACAGATCTGAAAAGTCAGTCTGAAAACAAAATGAATTTATTGCTAAGGTATGAAATATATCATAGAAAGTCTTCACTGTTCTGATTCAAAAACTAAGGATGCTGATTTATTTTAAGTCAAGTCTTGAGGTTTTCTGCTACACCTTAAACTGCAATTTTTCCCAGAGTTGAAGTCATTTCTCAACCTTATCTTCATGAATTCACGTTTTTATGAGAAGAAGAAATCTGAGGAATATCAGCTAATTTTTAGAGATGGAAAACATTTTTTACAGTAACTCTAGCAGAGTGCGCTTGGAGTAGAAATTCAAAACAACTACAACTCTCCATCATATAATAATGCAAGACAGTAGCCATCAAGTTGTTTAATACTCTAATTCAGCCTTTAAGTTCAAATATTCATTATTTCTGTCAAGGGCTTATTTTGAAAGATGCTTTTTACCCTCTTTGATCTACAGTACTTGTATTTGCGTTTTATTGCTTTGAAGTTTGGTGAAGAATGGTAATTTTTACTACGGGATAGAGGACAGCCATTTAAATGAAATACATTTTGATGAATAACTTATAAATTTCTTCTATATAGAAATACCTACAATTTTATATTACATATTTGCATTTCTTCCTATGAACAATTTCTTCTTAAAGAACAGTAGCTGTGGGTTAATAAAACATTCCAACAATTGGCTTTTTCTCTGTAAGTTGACTGATTACAATAGTTAATTATCAAATTTACCATTAATATTGATGTATGCCAGACGTACATCATGCTTACTACGTAGCAAGTCCTTGGGGGAGAGACTTCAGAACAGTCATTTGCCATTAAACTGAGAAGGGATGTATATGTTTAGAAATTTAAAATACAGCAGCATTTAAAATAAGAATTCACACCTCTTTAAGTGTCTGCTGGTGAAATGTACATATTAGTTAAATCAGAGGGAGCAAGTACTTTTTAAATCAAGAAATCAACAGTCAGGAAAAAGCCTATAGATACTGCTAGGTGCAGAAGCCTCTAAACATGGCCAAGAGAAATTGAAAACAGAAATCCAGATTAATGTAAAGGAAAAGTCAGAACAATACAAAAATGGAGCAAGAATAATAGCCTTGAAAAATCAACTAGAAAAAATTCCCAAACAAATGAATGAAGAACAGAAGAAAAAGAAAAGGAGAAACAAGTGTAAAGAAATAGCTGAAAAACAGAAAGGAAATAATCTACAGGCAAAAAAATACGAGGGAAAAAGCCACCATATCATTGCTAGTGTCCCTTACCAAAACCTCTCCTAAACCAAAACATGCAGAGTCATGTTATTTTTACCATGTGAATTAAAAGTTAGTTTGAGCTATTTATACTCTGACAAGTTTGTGCAAATGTATTTCTAGACTGCATTTTTTTTTCATTGCCAGAAGGAAACTGTGCTGCACAAATCAGAGTAACATGTATTCTACTGTTTAATCATTCTCTGCAGCTGAAGACTTCTATTTGATTGAATTATCTTGTTTGTGACAACAACAAAGTACATCTTGATTAGTATATTAGGGATGAATGATTTCCAAGTTCAATAAAAGCTGCCTTTTTGCCAAACATCATTTTGAAAACAATAATTTACAGAGATAAGGAAAACAGTACTTGCAAGAAAAAATGGTATTCTTCTTCAGCTTAGTAAGATCAGGGCTCCAGAAGACACAATAAAATAGCTGAACAACTACATTCCATTACAATGGGAGTTCATGTTCCTGTATTCTACTCGTCCCATTATCATGCTAGCAAGGCACCTTTCTGAAAGCAAATGCAACTCACTAAAACAGCACTACAACTCAACCTGGATAATTTTATGCCTTTTAAAGCGTTCAATGGCTCAGAAAAGGATTATACAAATACCACAGTTAATGAAAGGGCACAAGATTGCATTCCGGATGCTGTGAAAGGAAAAACAGTACAGGAGAGCAGGAATGGAAGAGAGAAGAGAGATGCCTCCTGTCTTTGGTGTCAGTTAATGCTGATCCAGAATCTCTCGCATTTGGGAAAAGCAATGATTATTTTAATCTTCAAGAGAAATTAAGAACAAATCACAACCAAAAATAAGTACTTGTCCTGATTTGCAAGTCAAGTTAGGTCCTCAAAAACCAACTGAACATTACTTAAAAGGTGCAGTTTCACTAAAATACAATGTTATATCCTTAAAGCATTAAAGACATACCATTCTCTTCACTGATCAAAATCTGGGATCAGAGAAAATCACATGCTCAACACAAGACAAACATTTTGCTAATTTGCAAAAAAGAATTAGAAGAGCCAGAAGACATCTTGCAGGGCACATGAATCTTCCACTGAGCTCTGCACTGAGAGCTCCAGGTGCTTACTGTGTCCAGTTTTACAAACCCAGCTTCAAGAATGATGCTGATCCTATGATAACAGCTCAGTTTTAGAAAACATGAACTTAGGAAAGTAACAAGACATAGAGACAGGGGGGAACAAAGGGGAAACATTCTTTGTGTCCATGGGTAAGCTTTATTGAATTTACACAGTAAAAATGAAGAGTCAAAGTAGACTTTTGGAAAAATCTTTCAAACAACAATTTTTAAAAGGCATTATAATGGTTTACTTGAAGTGCTTAGAACTTATTAAGAACCAACTGGAAAAAAAAACATCTGCCAGGAATTAGAAACACAGATTATATATGGCAGAAGATAAAATTATCTTCAAACTCTACTATTGTAAGACAAACATAGCAACTAGGAAGATAATAGGAAGTTATTTTGTCAAAGGTGGTCTTGATAATTTGTACGAAGATTACAAGTCTAATAAATAAAAATGGCAGAAAATACCACCTCTTTATCAACCTCCCTGTGATGCTAACACAAGTGAAACTGAATTACTGTAACAGGGTTTGAGCGGAGGAAACAGTATTATTAAGTGGAATAACAAAATTAATCAAGCAGAAGAAATTAGGTACTTTGGAAACAACACTTATAGCATTGCTACCCCAAAATATGGCTCCTAGAGCATATGAAGAAGTTACTGTTTTAGTAAACAGTATTATGTTAAATCTTCAAACAGTGGGTTTTAGTACTGAAGTAGACTTTAACTCTGCCTTGTAGAGGCAGACAAAAAAGAGGAATTTAGCTGAGCTATGCTCATTTAAAAGACAAGCCAAAGACAAAAGAAAAAAGCATACATTTAGGCACAGACAATATATAGGAAACATGGTTTTCTGTTTTGTATTGCAACAGTGAATAGTTTTACAATTCTCTGTTGAGATAAAAGTTCCACAGGGAGTTGGGGAGAATGTAGTCTAATTTGTTTTAATGATCAGAGCAGTCAATTAAGTGCCTATGCTTATAAGAGAAGGACTTTTTATGTGTGGTCATTTTCTTTATAAACATTTCCCTGAATACTGAACAACTGCATTCAGAAAATGTGAGTAGCCATTATTCTCCTATTGACTAGTAAATTTCATAGAAGTATTCTTATATGTCCTGCAAAATGAGCATCTTTCCTTTAAGATCCTTACAACTTTTACAAAAAGCAGTGTTTTGTTCCAGAGGTTATATACTGTATGGTCTAAAGCTATTCTAATCTAACTGGTAGATTTTTCATATTTCAGCAGACTGCAGCTATTTCTGAAAAAAAACAACAAAAAATGCAAATGCTCATTTTCATTCCTAAATGCTGGAACATAACAAATTTAAAGATTTATTCATGTTTTTTTCCCCTCAAGATTCCAATAGAAAAAAAATATTTGAGAAGGGGAATGTGTTTAAAATTGTGCTACTTTCACTGTTTAAGAAAATACAGAAATGACAGCATCCTTTGATAAAATAATGAACAACTGTGGAGAATTTGTTGTTTGTTTCCTAAAACTGATAAAGAGCTACATGTGGATGTTGTGCTTTGAGGATCTGATACATAGACTATTTTGTACCAATAAGATGTTGGCATTGATATTGTCAGGTAGTTAGCCCATCACCTACCCTGGCAGCTGAGCAAATTTACTCAAGTAAAACTAGATTCCTTACAGTGCATCTCTTGCAGGCACATAAGTTGCAAGGTTCAAAGCAGGTGATCAAAGAAAACACTGAGGTCTCAACAGCAACAGACTTCAGCAGTATTAAAGACTGAGAGCAGTTTCAGCAGGCAAAAATCACATCTACTCAAATCTGTATTTTAGAAATTCTACATGCTACTGATTGAGAACTTACAGATTCTCCTTAGGGCATTTTCAAGACTAAGTTGCATTCCTGAACACTTCCATTAGCTCCTGATTCTTGTTTCTAGGTAGAAGAGAATCTTGTGTTTTAGCACAGTAAAAGCAGATCCTTCTGTCTTAGCATCAGACAACAGATGCTAACAGGTAGGGAATATGAAGGTGTTGCTGAGCATTCTTCCCTTCACTCTCCTTCCCATGTCAATTGCTATCCCACTTTTTTGGTGATGTCTTGTCATATCATGTCATATTCTTCCTCCTTTGGCTCCTCGCCTAAGATGTGCATCTGTGTTTGATGTTCCCCTTGTTCTTAGTTTTTCTCTTGTTTCTATAAGTGTACCCCACTATTTACATCTATTTCACTTCCATCTTCATAGTATGAAGAGAGTAAGTATAAGAAAATAAGTGTCGGTGAAAAACAGCAGAATTAGCAAGACGTTTCAGTTATCTTATTCGCTTTTGTGTTTCTTCATTACCTATCCTGGCTTTTAGTCTATTAAAATACTGTTCAATCCCTTCGTTTGTTATGATACCACAATAATATACTTACATCAGAAAAATAGAAAAAATCCAAAATGCAAATAAGATTGAAATTTTAATTGTTAGTACAGACAGATGTAAATATAAAAAATTAAGACTAACATAGGAATTCATGCATTTAAGCTAATGATAAGAAATGAATACCTTTTAAATTATATGATCAATTTGGCTGCCTAACTCATTCAGAGTGTAAAAGCCATCCATTTTATCTTTCTCAAGCATTTTATACCCATCCCCATATACAAACTGGTTCAAATAGACAAATTCTGCCTGAATAATTTACGTTTGTCATGAGTTACAAGGAAACATTAAAGCAACTGGAAACAATTAACTGGGATGTGTCAGGGTCTACCTGTAACTAAAAATTCATCAATAACACAGATGTGAATGTCTACAGACTCTTACCAAGTTTCACTTATGTGGAATCTTAAATACTCCTGATCACAATAAAAACAGAAACAGGAAATTAACTGGCTTAAGCTAAAGTAGTGAATTTAGCATTTTCTTCCTTACTAAATCTTAAAAAGAACTTGCTTTCCTTACCCCTATGGTTTCTATAGCATAAATGCTTGTCTTGCTCCAGTGATGGGACCTAGTTCTATCAAACTAAAGACATATATGTTTTTACAGAAAGACGACCACATTAAGATTGCCTCTCCAACTATATACTGAAATGCTTGGAGTCAGAATAGAAAGGGTGATAATAAAGAACATAAGCTTTAAACTCCCTTCAGGATAACGCTAAGTCCAAATAACTAGAGAACATTCAGCTGATATAAATATACCCAGATGTGGATTATTAACTAGGATATATACCATGGCACTACTACTTACTTCTAGAAGCCATGAGTCTGATTTTACAATTCCTTCAAATATCCAACACAGATTTTTTTAAATGAAGGAAAAAGAGTAACTTGATTTCCATGAAAGCCTTCTTCCTATGTACACCAAATACCAACAATATCATTGTTGCTATAAGAGCAATAATAATTTTACACCTAAACATTCAGACTCCACAGAAGAAAAAACATTCTTTAGAAAATGGATTTAATTCATTGCTGAAACTTCACTCATTAAAATTAACTCTGCAAAGCAATGATAAATTGGCAAATTGATTTTTCTTAACAAGACATTTAAAAGAACTAAAATAATGCAGGGCAATACCTTTACATACAGCCATACATCACCAAAATAGGATAGTTTTTTTTTTTTTAAATAGTCATTTAAATCTTGTTTCTTTAATTTCAGCACACTCATATACCACATTATTCAACTACATTAACAGTAAACATATACATTTTTAATTAATCAAATTCTGAGTTGTCATACAATTTTAACTCTGTGAAAGTCTGGGAGATCCAATGTGTTATCATGCAGAAATTGATTTCTTGAACATTTATTCATAATTATAGTTGATTAGATGCTACTGCCTTAACAACTAAAAACATAGGAAGATGACTGTTGTCATTTCCATTAAAACACATTCATGAAAAATATGAAATCATTTATTAAAATATTAACAAAAATTGTTATATTTTAATAAATATATATTTATATATAATTTATATTAACAAAGTAATTTTGTAAGGTATCTTAGACATTGCTGAAAAAATATTTCATTCCATATGCACAAAGGGAACAAAAGCAACTAGTTATGATAGCAGCAACAAAAACATCCTCATTTTAAGTGAGGAGAAATCTTGCACCAAGGACCTCATTCTGTGGTTTCACTTCTGTAGCTTATTCTGTGCTCCAAGACCAACTTGAAACATCAAAGAAATTAAAGTTGGAATAACACAGGTAACCAAGCATTATTCTCAGAAGAGCATATTCTTTAAAGAGAGACAACAACAGTATCAAATATGGTGCAAAAGAATGTGTTCTGAAAGGTATGAAAGAGGACCAGATTGCATTCAGGCCACAACGAACAAGGGGAGCAGTAATGAAAGCTGAGAGGGAATAGGGGATAACTCACTAAGTGGAAGAAAAATTTGCAAAAGCAAGCTTTGTTTCACTTTGGACTTAAAAAATAAAAATGGACAACAGGTTCTTATAATGACATTTAATGAGAAAGGAGTCATAAGAAAGTCCTGGGAAGGAAAGTAGATTGAAGACTATTTAGAAAACTTAAATGCCTTAAAAATAGCAGGACTAATAAAACTCAGCCTGTTGTGCTGAAAATGATCAGCATTAGCAGTTTTGAAGCAGTTAGCAGTTACGTGAAATACCAAAAGAGTGAACTGTAACTGAAGGTAAGTTCTGCTGAAAGAAAGAGCAAACGATTTAGAAATAGTATACTTGCTTCCAATGCCTTGAAAATTGCTTGCATAATTAAATTTTTTTCTAGGTTAATTTTAATGTAAGAACAATAAGATGTTGGTTTATATAACACAGATTCTGCAAAATAAAAATTTTTCTCAAGAAAGAAATTAGGTTAAAGAAAAATAAACTTAGTAAGATTTAGAGTTTGGTTTCCTGAAGTCAATTCTCCTTGGATTGGCTAAGATCAGAGTCATCTGGCATACTGATGATGTCATATTTCTTTCAGAAATATGCATATAAAAACAGATGATCTGAAAATACATTAGGCTAAAATACAGAAATTAGTGTATTTTCATCATATTCAAAATCTGCTGCAGTTAGAGTTCCTCATGACTGGAAAAAGGAAAACAATATTTCCATTCTACTCTTCTTAAAAATGGGAAAGGAAGACCCAGAGAACTACAGACTGGTGAGCCTCACCTCTGTGCCTGGAAAGTTCATGGGACAGATCCTTCTGGAAGCTCTGTTAATGTACACATGAGACAAAGAAGTGATTCAAGACAGCCAGCATGGCTTCACCAAAGCAGCACATTGTACCTAATGAATTTGGTGGCCTCCTATGAAGGAGCAATGGCATTGGTGGACAAGCAAAGATCAACTGACATCATCTACCTGAAATTTTTTGAGGTGATTCCACACAACATCCTTCTCTCTTTTATATTATTGGACAAATATAGATTCAGAAGATGGACTACTTAATTGATACTGGCTGCGTCTGGCCAGAGCTAGAGAGTTGCAGTCAAAGACTATGTTCAGACAGAAGCCACTGATGAGTGGTGTCCCCCAGAGGTCTAGTCTTCGAACCAGTGCTCTTTAACATCATTATCAGTTACATAGACAATGGGACTGAGCACATTCTCAGCAAGTTTGCAGATAACATAGCCAAGTAGTGCAATTGATGCAACAGAAAGAAGGGATGCCATCCAAAGGGACCTCAACAGTATCATGGTCCGAATAAAGAAGGCTGGATAGGGCCCCAGGCAATCTGATCTAGGGCTTGGCAATGGCTAGTGTTAGAACTAGACGATCTTTAAAGTCCCTTCTAACCCAAGCCATTCTATGATTTAGCATACTAACCAAATTCACAAGTTATATCAAGCTGATAGTGATCACAGCTTCTCAAAAGAAAATAAACAATGTGGAAGAGAAGGTTGAAATGAAACAAAGAAACTTCCATAAGTATATTCCTATCACAACTGTTAAATGACCCAGATACCTGTAAGGTACATACACCTTTTTTTAAAAAACACTAACATGTACAAAAGAATTTGAGCCAAAACACTGGTTGGATCCCACCAGCAACTTACACGTGTGTCTATATCTGTAATATTTACAGTTTAGATGTCATAATGTTACTATATGTTTTTGAGCATTTTTAATTTCTACAATGTACATATATTAACCTTGGACAAACTGATGAAGCTTTGGCACCTCAAGTAGGATAAGGGTTGAAATCTTTGCATCGTAGTACAAAATGAGACATTGAAACATCCCCACATAATCCAATATACCTAAAATTCTCAAGTTCTCTGCAGATCTCTGGTATTCATTCATTTCTATTTACCAAGAACATTCTTCCTCTAAAAGATTTTAGTACTTTATAGCAATAAACTGCAGGATTTAAGCCTCAAAGATTTGAAGCCAGCTGACTGCTCTACACAGAAAATACAAGAAAATATTACGTTTATCTTAAGGTATGTCACAAAGGGGATAAATAATGTTTCCACATGTCTGTTTACTTCCCCACCCTCCCCTCCTCACATCAAGTAAAGAACAGGCCACTGTCTAATCAAGATACGGTAATCATGATGTTTAATTTATAGTCTAAGCCTTAAAACTCAAACCTGCTTTTTCTTAATTCCTCACCTTAAAGCACTCTATAGCTGCAGGCATGGAATGATTGATGAGGTCAAGTGGAAAAAAAAAAAAAACAAAAGGAAACACCACCACACATTAGCAGTTAGCTTTGACTTCTGCAGAAAGGAGGAAGGAAAACCTAAAATTCAGGCTCTGCACTACAGGCCCTCCGGTGCCTTTTATTGTGCCACTCTGTCCAGTTAACAATAGAGATTCAATAAATACAATATATCTATTTATAATAAGAAACTGTTGCAACTTTTGATTGATTAGTAGCATCAGATAACAATCAAAGTTATTTTTACTTATTTCTTTCAGCTTTCCCCCATCTTGATTTTGACAGAACAATGGCCTTGGTCTTTATTTAGATCATAAGAGTTATGTTAAAAAAATCAATATAGGCCATAGAAAGTCAGTATGTGGAATATACCTTAATCAGCACACAGTCAGGCCTGTACTGTCAAAAAACAAGCACTGCATTTCAGAATTCTACATATATTCTAAACTTACATACTTTGGATCAGAGACAAAGCACCTAAAGGAAGCATTAGATCATAAACACACAGTGAGAAACATGTATTCACTAGATAAGTCCTTTCTGGGTAACATGCGAGTTTTTCTCCCTCATAAGTTATCAGCAAGTATTTCTACAAACTAGGTAACTCCAGTAGAGAACAGAAATGAGGTGAAATTGCTTTGAAACCAAATGTTTAAGGTTAGGTTTTGATTTGCTGATATATCACTACAGAAAGTTATATTATATTATTTTCTATGACATGACAATAGGCAGAACTCTATCTCTAGACTGGAATCTTCAGCATTTAATTCAGTCTGTCTCCTTGTTACTAATGTCGCATCTGTATCTGTAGGATAACAGAGGTGGTCCCTCTGTACTATGAACCTACTGCTTTCCGCTGAAAATGTTATGGATTCTATGAAATAGCCAAACTGGGATCTTCTAGGTGGCTGAAGCAAAACCATTTCAGATACAAAAAATTCAAGAAAGTGAGAGACTGGCTGGAGTTTCTCAAGGCTACCCTTTGGCAGTAAAGCCACTTCTCAGGACAAGGTGGGGTTTCAAAACAATGTTACCAAGTACTCTGGCTTTATTCAGTATCTGAAAATAAACAAACCAAGAAGATGTACCAATGACTTTTGCTTACTGACAGAAATTCCTTCCTAGGAAAAATGACTAGTATTTTAAATGTTAATGATACAAAAACATCAGAAATGGAGCAAGTTTCCCTTTTCAGCCCTCTCCTCAGTCATCCCCAGCCTTTCAAGCACTGTAATGCTACCTCATAATGGCTAATTCATATTCAAATTCTCATTCACATCATTTCAGTGACAAGAATTTGCACCAGCCACTATTAGTATTTGTTCTTACTTTTGGAAAATGTAAATGTGATCATTAACTCAGGATATAACAAAGTAGGGGAGACATAGGAGTTGAGGAAGTGTCACTGTCCTGCTGCTTGCCAGAGCACATAATAAATGCTAAGGCTCCTTTCTTGTGTTTCCATACAATGAGAATAGACTAAAGATTAAAGATTAGAGTTCTTGGAAGATTGATTTTCTCCCCTCTTATCTGGAAAGAGGAAATGCATTTTTAGTACTCAAAATGTAGAAAGATAAACAACCAATGTAAAGCCTAAGTGGAGGCCTCACAGCAAGCCCATGATTGATCTTGCTTGTGCTGGGAGACAGGTCCCTTGTTGTCTTCAGCATATTGCTGAAAATGCTGAAACTTAACTACCTGTGTTAGGACTCTTTCCATTGTGCAGTCATGAATACACATTTCCTGCTTTACTTCTGACTGCAATGTGAGTGAATCTGATACAAATCAAATGTCAAGATCTTCCTCAGAATTTTCTCTTAAAAAGAGAAATATATGCAACATATTAGAAATAGAGAAAAAAATAGTTGGAATCTTCAAATATAATTGCTTGAAGCAGAACAAGATTATTACTGAAGTCTAATGGGCACAGCAAATGTGTGACTTTGTCCTTTGAGAAAACAAAGAAATGCTTCGTAGAGAAGAAAATACAGACTTCCTGAAATTAAAACCCATTGTTTCAGACCCTGATCCTGACTCAAATCACTAGGAGACAGTCCCCTGATACTGAAGAGTAAGTCAACTACTATGTAAGGGAGTACTGTACACATTACCTGGTATATAATGTTCTTAAATTACCTATGAACTCTTTCTACTACAATGTTACTTTTCTGGTGCTTTTTTAAATGCTTTTTTTATCTGCACAAAAAAACTGTTCAAAACAATGAAGTGGAAATAAGTTCTTGATTACATTTCTGGAGCAACTTTCCCACAGCTTATCAAACTAGATAAAACTTTCAGTATAAACAACTTTCCTAAATGTCATTGAAATGTCTTAGATAAATAGAGTGATACTGTAGACTTCAGTGATTTCAAAAGGATCTAGTCATTCCAAGGCCATCTTCTCACTACGACATGATGCATAATATTTCTGAAGCAGCAGAAAAAAAGAAAAGTATCGCCCGAGGAAGTAAAACTGAGTCACTTTTCACACAGGTATGCTATTTCATGACTGTCAGGTGGAAACTCTTCGGGATTAATGCTTTATAATTCTCATATGGCTGATGCTTTAGAACTTCAAAGTGTAGTAGAACATTTCAAATTTTCTTCAGCCCATGAGGAAAAACCTTTTCATTGAAAGTTGCTGTCAATTGGAAACTTGAATTTAATACTATAGAACTGCTACACATTTTATGAAGATTAAAATTATGCACAACATGTACAGAGTTTTCTGGTAATGCAAGCTTGTTTCAGTATAAAAATGCCTGTCTTAGTGCTGAAAACTATACAGAATTATTTTTGCATTCCTTAGCATTCCATGAAAAAGGCTTTCTAAAGCATTTTTAATTTTAAAACAGGATTTACCCATGTGTATTGATGTCTTTCACTAATAAATAGAAAAATACTGATTATTGAAAAGATAAGTGATCAGTGGTTATTATGAAGAAAATGACAAAAAAATATGGCTCCTGAGAAAGAAACTTAGGCAGTTTAAATTTGAATTCTACTACCAGTAAGTCATGAATATAGAATTTGCCTCTGAAAATAATCTGTTTGCTATAAAACCATCCCTAGTTATCTAATACTTCAAGATACAGTGTATTAGCACCCTCTCTGAATCTGTGTGAAGCTGGCCCCCTTTGGCAACTTAAAGAGCTCTTTGAACCATAGAACAGATGTAATGAAAATTGGTTCCATTAAATGCAGCTGGCAAATTACAAACTGAAAAATTAATGCACCATACCAAGGCTCTGGGGGCTAGAATGAATCAAGGTGTGGTTGCCAGATGCTAACAGTTCTTTTTGCTCTCTTTTTACCTCAAAATAAAAAGGTACAGTTTATAAATGTGCATTAAAACAAGAACTATAACAGTAATTACAAATATAAAAAGCTGACAAAATAAATGGAACAAAGCTCCTATTGGTATACCCTACATCTCTATGTCACAGACAGATATCTGGACCTGTTGTTTTAAATGCACAAATTCATGGAGAAAGAAAAACAGTCTGACACTACTAAATTCACACAACTTCTGGCTCACAATTTTTTCTCAGCTATATTTTGCTGGAAGCTGAGGAAAGTAGTTCAGTACTTTTATTCTTTTTGTAATTATCCACTACTGAGCACAATTAGAGCAAGATGCTTGCCTGGCACATTTTGTGAGAAGTCTATCCCACCTCTGTTCAAAACTTGAATGTTAATAAAGGTAAAGGTGAACATCCCCAGTTGTCATGGCTTTTGCCAAACACTTAGAAGTTGCCTGTTTTTAAAAACAGAAGGAAGAAGGTGCAGGCACCCAAATCACTTCCCTTCATATCTTCAAACAGACCGGTGAACAGATCTCAAAGACAGCAGTTCATCACAGAGGGTGGTAGGGGAGCCAAAGAAAGAAAGAAAACAATCTACATGTATGCCTACATAAGTCAAAGCAGAATTGCTTGACATAATATGAACCATCTATCTACCTACAAGCAGTGACACTTCCTGATCTTCCTAGCCTGCTCTAGGATTGCCATTGAATTTCAAGGCTTTTTTGATAAAGTTTAAATATTTTAAATTCATACTTAATTGCAGTAAGCACATCTGTATGTCCATGTCTGTCAGGTAATCACTACAGTATTCACATGACCAAGCACAATAATGCCTCCAAAATTAGAGAGTAGTAGAAATGAAGGCTGATGAACAAAATCACTCTTTTACTTCCAAAAATTATTTCATGAAAGCCTTTGGGTAACAGCAATGACATTAGATATAATCTGACTGAAATATCACTTACCCAGAATAATGCTAAGAGTGCCCATGTTTTGCCAACTTTGATTTCCCTCTCTGTTCTCTCAGCAAGTCTAGTTCTTCAGTGGGATTGATACTCTTATGTGAGATAATTGATATTTGTATCAATGGATTTTCACTCCATTGGTTTGCTTCTAGGTTTCTGGTTTTTCAAATGCTAATATAAAGCATGATGCATCGTATGACTCAGATATCAAAGCTGCTGCAATTCCTCAAAGTCACCAGCCAGCCTCAACCATATTATTTCCCCTCTCTCTTTCTTGATATTCCTAATAAATTTTACATACATGTAGTGCAGTACAGTGTAGTATATGAAGTGCCAATTACCATGTCGATAAACATTATGGAAACCACTCTGATGGCAGGGGAAGAACATGAGTCAGCCTGTTAGTTCCTCAGCACTTCTGTTTTCAAACAATTTAAAAAATAGTCACAAAACCTCTGCCAGCCTGTCTGGTGAGTATTTAATGCTGCTACTTCACCAGGGTTGGAGAAAGATCTATGTATTTCTAAGTTTATTCTTTTGAATGCGTGTGTTTTTTTTTTTTGTTTTTTTTTTTTTTTTTTAAAGCTCTGTTATGTTCTTTTTCTAAAGTCCCAAAAACATTTAAAATACAAAAATGTGTCCGCTGTTGTCAATGGTCAGCTGGTCAAATAGTTGGAATTTACAGTTTTCTTAAGCAGTGAAGCTTAAGACACTGCAGTGTCTCAAAAATATGGTTTTGGGGAATATAGTGCCATACAACATCTAAACTATTTTGCCCTGTAGGCCATTATATTCAGTTACAATTATAATGAGCCTCAAGCATAAATAGCAATTAAATACTTTTTAAGCCTTTTTGCTGCTGTATAGGTAGGTAAGAAATATGTGGGTCAGTAGATGGGGATGCTTAAAAGGTATGCACTGAGTTAGTTCAGTGAATTTAACCTGTTAAGTGCAATAGCTACATGAAGGTGACATCATTTTGGTGAACTAACTTTTATATCTCCAAAGGGCATTAAGACTACCTCATGATAAAACTCAAACATGCTTTAGCAGGGAAAAAGGGAATTGAGCAAAGCAAATTCAAGCTCATTGTAACCTGGAAGAATTCCAAGCAGAAGCAGTTATATGCCCTAAGTTCCCAAATCGATAAACTGAGATACAAAGCGTGCTCTAAGACTATAGTACTGACCATCAAATTGGGAAAGCATTTGAAACACTAAATTTACAATTTGCAACTGTTGCAAACTAACTTCATTCTACATTTGCAATGAAGAGATGCTATCATTTCAGACTTTTAGGTTAAACTCAGTACAAAGTTGACTTGTGATCACGCTGTATGTTATAACTATTCACTTAGAAAGCAACAAATGTAACTTGGTTTCAGATCCACTTACAGTCAGTATCTGCATTATTTGTTTTTATAAGGGATGCAAAAAAATATCATTAATTCATTTTTTTAACCTCTGTCACTAACTGCAAAACAAAATACAGAATTCCTACCTAGTGGTACTGATGTTTCTAAGGTCAGCCCGATACCTTCCTCAACAACTGCTTAACATTAGTTTAATTAACAACAATGAAATGTTTAGATAAATAGCCTTCTAAAGGAACACATGCATATTTGGCTGCTTGGCCAGACAACCCATGGCTCCCTCGATTCTTGTTTTTAAAACCATCTCTCTGACAAGGAACAAAATTTGCTAAAGCTATTGAAATAACAAAGGCATTCAGCATGCTTCAAAAAACCCAGACCACAGCAGATCCTGGTTATTTTTAAAATAATACTGTGCAGAGTGGATTCATCAGTTCTTACTGAAAAGAACTACACAGATAATGCCTTCTGTGAGAAAACATTTACAGTAACTAGTAAGCTTATGTTTCGACTGAATGGCAATTAAGAGTTATGAACCAGCAGGCATAAGAAAAACAATACGAAATAGCACATTAGATACCATGCACAATTGATCCAGAAAACTGTAGATAGCAGGGACACAAAAACAGTAGAGAGATAGAAAACAATCCCTGTTTTTAGAAGGAGAAAACTTCTGATCAGAAGCACAGCATCACTTTTCAGCTGTGTTCCAGCCACTAATTAGTCTGGAGCAAGAATAATACAATGGTATTGATAAATACTGTAAGTCTGTGATAGCAAAAGGGAACAAACTAGATGCTCTATAACGGATCTCTCTATGGAGTATAATCAGCAGCTCCTTCTCATTACCATAGTAAGTACTAAACTCTAAAATACTCCCAAACAACTAAACCTGTGCAGATCTGAGTAAACAACACTGACAGCCTATGTACAAAATTATCAGTCTAACTGATAATGGTTCTTTTATAACTCTTCTACATCTAATTGATAAAATGTAATGAAGGTTTCTATAACCAGATATTATTTATAGATAGTATAAACAAAAACACTGAAATTCAGGAGTTTCTTTCCTATATTCAAATACATAATAATGGCATTGAAGTGTGTGTGCAAATATTGAAGGTCTGATGAGATAGACTTAATGTTGTTCAGCAACTGCTACACCTCACTATAATGACATTATAAAGTTCAACGAGATATTCTCTTATGAAATCCAATCAAAATCATGATTCCACTCTTCATTTTCATGTGACTCACCAAAATTTAATACTGAGAAATAAGCTCCAGAGGAGGAAAGGTTAAGTAAAGTGGAAGGAACAGTACTGTTTAATAATATGTTGTGACTAGGTATTACATAAGGCAATAAATATTACTGTCAAATTCATTCAAACAGACAGAAATTGTTTCTATAGCAGCTTTTGTAGTCAAGCCATGTCACTAATCAAATATTAAAAAAAAGGTTTATTATATTTTGTGTAAACTGATCATGCTGAAGAAGTTATAGCTATATTGTTTTTCTCTGTATTAATTTTAGAATTAATTTTCAAGCACTAGAATTATGCTTATAACAGCATTTCAGTCCACTTTGCCTTTCAGAATATGAAATTATTATTCATACATATGACACTTCTGTAGCTTAAAAACATTGATGGGAACATTTTTGAAACTGAAGACAACACTTAGGACATATCTAGTTTTCAATTTTCACTTGATGTAACTATTCAAATATACTTTAAACTGATAACTTTACAAAAAACAAAACAACAACAAAAAAACAGGAACAACTGATAATAAAGAGATTTCTAATTCAAATTCTGAAGACAAACCCTTCAGGAAATGTCAAGAAATTACCTAAAACCAAACTTAAAAGTTTCATATATTATAAATTGCTGTGATTTGTACTAGATCATCTTTCTATCAGTAACTATGAGAACTAGGAATTGTCACAAAACTCAGCTAGAAGATAGGAACCAACCTGCTCGGCTGTGGGGAATTTTGATGCATTTACAATGCAAGACCAAATTCTGAGAAACAAAAATCAAAGTGGAAATATTTACTTCTTGGATAGAAAGAGGAGAAGGAAAAGGCAATTCTTTGGATAGTAGAGGATAGAGTGCTTTCTTTGTAGCCTTCTTATTAAGTGTTTTCTTGCTTTACTTTACTCCTACTCAAGTTCTGAATAAAAGCGTTGAGAAGCCAAAATTGTGATAGATTTACATTTAGAAATCTGGACATATATCTTTATTTTTATGAGCAGTTATTTTGCTCTATTCCCCTTAGTGCAAACCAAAAAACCTAACAAAGTTAAAGAACTCAAATGATACCAGAACAAAAACTGATGAATAGATTACTGTGAGCTTTCCTCGCCTTGAACAATACTTTCACACTAGATAGTACAGATTATTTAATCTATGATAACCCCCATTTGTCACCTTGCTTCAAGCAATGACCTGTAACTGGTACTTCCTAAGACAGAAAAGCCCACAGTGTATGTAAACTGCTGTACCACGAGAGGGACAGATGTCCTCCTCCAACGGTAATGGCAATTATTTTATATCCTGAAGCAATATGATCAATATATCCTTCACAAATTAACCAGTCTATTGGTAAAAACTACCCCCAGCCTTATGAAAAATAAGAGTTTTTAATTTCTGCTGAACTGCTTCAATATCAAGGGGGAAAAAAGCAGCCTATTATGCCACTTTTAGTATAATAACAATGCACTCTGCTCAGGCAATTTACCACTGTTTTATTCCTTATTACATTATAAGTCAGTAAGACTAATTATTCAAATATCCAAATCCTAATGAGGCACTCATTCTTTTTTTCACTCTAATTGTGCTAGTATTGGTAAATACCAGTTCGTCTTTTCTGATTATGTAATGTTGGGGAAAAAGTTCACCAAGCATCTGGAATAGCCAGTTCAGAAAATTGGTTGAAAGTTCAGATATCTTTATATTTGTTCTTAATTTTTCCCCTTAGCCTTTGAAGGCAACTTCATCGTTGCTGCTTTATTTTCTTTAAAAGATCAAAAAACAATTCTAGTTTTTCCTAATGCCTTGAACCACGTATTACTTGAAAGTAACACAGAAAGTATCAGCAGTCTATTCTATACTGTCTCAATTCTGGCACTTTTTAAACTTACTTTTGATAATTATTCTGTTTTGCATACTGTTGTATGGCACATCAATTTCCTAACAGATATGAAAAGCTTAGAAAGTAGGAAATCCACACTGTTGATATGTGTAATATAGAAGTATTGCATCTATCTTCTCCCTATTGTGCAAAAATTCTGCAAAACAATCTTTGCCATTTAAGACCTTTATTACAGTCTCCTCCTCAGAGTATTCAAAATCTTATAGGCTAATTTTCAACTACTTAAAAACACAAAGAAAATAGCTCCCAAAATTTAGAAGTCTGACAGTACAAAAGTTGTTCATAAAGAAACATATTTAAACAGCCAAACTGTGTTAGAGATCCATATGTTATATTAGCTCTTTACTGGTTTTGTGTAATTCCAGTAAAAATGAAATTTGTGTAGTGCATGCAATTTAAATGGTTATAATTGACATGAATAAGCACAAGCTAGGAGCCAAGCAAGTGGAAATGTCTTAAGGCAAATGTATTGAATAAGAACTTCGTCCACAAAAAAAACAAACAGATAATGCTTTTGAAAGTTCTTACAGAATAAGACTTATCGTGAATCTAGTATGAAGATCACACATTCTTGAGACTACTTGTCTTAGTATAAGCAAGAAAAGGAATTTGAATATTCAAAATAAATATTGATTAGTAGATCCTAAGGAGAAGGATGGAAATGTGTAAAATAACATTCACCTCTACAAAATTACTGTTATGTATCCATATATGGTTACACCATTTTCATTAGGGGAACAAACAAGATTTAAGCTCAGGTTAACAGAAGGATAGTCTGGTTTATCAATAAACATCTTTCCTTACCTTTACTTAAGTGCATTCTCAGGAATTATTTTGTGTATGTGCTTTCTACTAACAGAGTACAGAACAGTGAAAGTTATCCAATGTTTGAACCCAGAATTCACTACTGTGGCATTTACAAGTAGTGAGAACAGTTGCATGAGCTCTGTTAGAGTTATGATCACAATGATGCCAACCAGAAGAAGAATTTTGCA
Organism: Phasianus colchicus; assembly: GCF_987193195.1. NCBI lineage: Eukaryota > Metazoa > Chordata > Aves > Galliformes > Phasianidae > Phasianus > Phasianus colchicus. Next base: position 22,326,289 of record NC_143439.1, read on the forward strand.
GCAAATTACAACAGCTGGAAAAAACCTTGACAGAAACTACATACACAAATCCCTGTGGTTAAAGGAAAACTCATAGCATGACAATCAGAACTAAGGAAATGTATTCACATAAGGAAAAACTGACAAATTCTGCTGTGAGGATTTAACTTGACTGAATGTGAAAGCACAACAATTCAATAAGTTCAAAAAATTTCTAGAAGCAAAAACCATTTTACTGTTTTTAAACTTGAACTTTATAACTTCGATCCTAAGTAAAATAAATTCTGCCAAAGCAGGTCTTATAACCATTGCCTTATTATACCTCATTCGAGGGGAAAAAAAAATGTTTTCTTCCATCAAATGAAATAGAATCTTAGGAGTAAACAAAAAAAAAAAACAAAAATGACAGGGAGCAACTGCAATCCTCTGCCATTGTCACATTTCTGTTCCCAAAAGGCAAACAATGTTTACTTGGTTGGTCTAATAGACAGAATCACTAACTATGCACACGTGCACAAAGGGAGAAAGAGGAAGTCAGTCACACAGAACATAACAATCCGCTGGGACACAAGGTCACATCTAGTAGTGTGACAAAAGAAATCATTCCAATCAGGTTGTTTTGAAGTGAAGTCGCTTGTGCCCTAGTGGATCCTATTCAGTTCCATGACAATGACCAAGTTGCCAATTTGGTTAAAAGTCACATAAAATTAGATTTCCAAGTTATTTCCTGGCTGACTGCTGCTACCTACCAAGTCTTCTCTACCGTTGATCAAATTCAGCCATGGACCAAAACCAATTAAAAGAAATAATTCTCACTGCTGTCCTTGCTTTTTGTCTACATTTATAGGGAAGTGCAACTGGATAATCTATGACACTATGATTTCTTCAGTTTTCCTCAATTGTAAATCCAGCCCTATGATTTATTCCTGCACTGTTTTACGAAGTACATGTATAATGTTATCACACTAATATAAATGCATTCACTTCCCACCTAGCTCCAGACAGACAAAATGCAAGGCAGAAACTCAATCTTAATAGAAAATACAATTAAAGTGTTTTAATAAAAATGATTTTATATATACATATATATATGGAATACGTATCCAGCAGAACAGCACTTAGGACAACCTGGGATAGAGAAGTTTTGTTACAGTGACTCACAGAATATTTAAACTATGGAGTAGCTTTTTTTTGAATACATTTTTGCAGACAGTTGCAGAAAAAAATAGAAAATAATTAGTTTATAAGTGCCTCTTTTGTTTTTCCTCCACTTAAAAATCTTTCCCTGATCCACTTGCTATATTGCCTCATACAAAACAATAGATTCTTAAGAATATCCCATGTGAGAACATATGTATGTATATGTGCAGGACTGCATGGACAGATTGATGTGCAATAACATATACAGCAAGGAGAGGTTTTGAGTGGCGGATTTGATGAAAAAGGTAGGAAATCTGCTCATTTATCTACTCACCTTTCACAGCATAAACTAGAGTGAGACAGAAAACATTGTGCTTGTAGTTGGTTTAATGGAAACCAGAATAACAGGAAGACAGAACATTTAGCCTCACTAGCTAAATGAGGCCACAAAAAAAAAAGTCTGACTTTCAGAAAACATTGGTTTTCAGGCAAAAAATAAGTTTCATAGCAAAGAATCACTGGAAGCCAAGGAAAGCCAATATACTGTTTACTAAACTTGACTGAACAAGCTTGTAAATAGATCAAGAGGAAGGGATAAATGACCTAAAATATAGAAGAGAGCCTTGCTGTGGAATGCCTTGCATTCATTCCCATCTACATGAATGCCACAGCTTGTCCACTATTTTTTTAGGTTCACTTTTAGCAAGTCTTCTTGCACATCCAGTCCAACCATTCACATGTGCCATGAATCAGCGCTGATTTACAGCACTGAAAATAAGAACCTAACGTCAGATAATGACATTAAAGCTAGTTTTATTGTATTGGTAATAGAGACAAGTAATATGCTATATATGAAAAAAATAGCAGACACACTGTAGCCTCAGTGCAGCAGCAAGGACATCAGACAACCTGAAAGTCAACAACTAAAGCCAAAGACTTGCTATAACAGTTCTATGATCTTCTGCAGGTAAAAATAAATTAAGAGATTAAATTCTCATGATTAGAAGTCATAGAACACTTAAGTCCAACATAAATGGGAATACAAATTAAAAAAAACAGATCCCGCTAAAATATCTTAAGAAAGAAGCTGAAGTTTCTTGGTAAAGGAGCAAGCAGAGACATTTCTCTCATCTTGCAAGTTACCATAACCAGGAAACAACATTCTTCATACCGAACCTCCTAGACAAGATACTGCTGTTCTGTGTACTTGGACTATTTAATCATTCAACCCTTATTGCTGGGATTTCTAACTCCCCTCCACTTGAGGATCGCTTAACACAGTAATAGAAATATGCTGATACTAAAGTGAATCTGGGTGGTTCTCTGCACATGAAAGTAGTTTTAAGTCACTGAATTGATTTAGAAGCTTAGTTCCACTTCTTGCTTTCTTCATTTGCCTGCGTCTTAGACATAGAAATTGTTCCTTAGGATAAGAGCATAACTTAAGTGAGAGTTAATCTGATAAAGAGGTGCTTCTGAATTGAAACAATGATCATAGGAGAGGAGGCTTGAATAATACAAAAAACACAAAATTAGTTGTGTATATATTTGTGTAGGCGCATCTGTTTTGTCAAAAGGTTTAGAAGATATCACCCAGTAGAAACTATAGATCCACTATCTCAGGTATAGAGGTGAATGTTTAAATGCTACAAAAAAACCTTTTTACCTTAACAAAAGCTGAAATTTTTCATATGGGCATACTTTTAATGAAACAACATGATTCCTTGATTTTTTTTTTGTAAAGTTCATGTTTCACTTCCTGAACATTGGTTTTTTATTTTTAAACATCAAACTGCTTTACAGTGAAATTGTTACGAAATACCTTGATGAATAGCTATAAACATCACTGATGGAAATGAGATCAACCTTGACAGAAGGGTTTCCTGTACATAAAAACATCCATTCAGTTCTCATTTAGCTGGGTACTATGAGCCTACCTATGAGCCTAGTGAAGAACAAGTTTTCATGTCTGTTAGAAAAATCTGACATCATGATCTGTGATCATATACCTGAAGTTAAACTCTAGACCACGCAGAGTGGTGAAGCTATTTCAAATTGAATTTAAAACAGTTACAAGAACCATGTTGTCATGCCAATGAAAAAAATAGAGGGTCATTTAAATTAAACTCTAACTACAGCTTGTTTGGCAACCAACTATCTACAGCTTTAATGAGATGAAAGATTTGAAAGGGTTATTTGCAAACTGCCTAATAATAAGTAATTTTAGATGTCTCAAGGCCAGTCATAGGGAGAATGCAGTCGTTTATAGTTTTATAATCTTTGTGACATGGCACCCTCCAGCAAGCACAGAATGGGTCCTATTTCAGTTGCTTTAAAAGACCTGAATGTATCTGAATAAAGTTAGTCTCAGCATGTTAAAGCAGCATGAAATACATTCCCTTGCAAATTGTTTACAGAAAAAATGTGTTTATGGAAATGTATCACTGATTAAAATTACTAAAGGTAAAAGACTCTCTCTGAGTCTTTTAATTGTATTTCTTCCTAGAGTGTGGTAGTAAAGATGCTATTCTAAACTCACTACAAAAAATAGCAATAAAGCTTTTTTTTTTTTTCTTTGAACTGCTCCTTTTCCCCTTCTATCTGCCTTGAAAATCATAGTAAATTCTAGTTTTTAAAAAGCTCATTGCTCTCATGACAAAGAAAATCCTGGAATTCTGATTTCGTGAAAAGACAGACCTTTTCTACCTTGGACAATGAACATAGTTATGCCTTAAAGTGACTTTAATGAAGATGTTTTGATTCAGGAGAAGGCTGTTTATGCTTGCTCATTATTGATACCAGACATAGAAACCTGTGTTGGGTGAAATAATAGACTACAATTTAAAGAAAGGAGGTAAATAAATTAAGATGAGCCCCCATATCCCTATTAGGAAAAAAAATTGTATATTACTGTAAAAAGGTTTCTCTTTGTTTGAAATGACAACTTCTTACAATAAGAGAAACTTCTAGATTTGTTAACTACTTTCTTAATGTGAGCAGTCATAAGCAACAGTTAGATAATTAACTTATTCTGTAACAATTTCGTCAAAGGTTCAGATTAGAATGGTGTGACTGCTGTAATCTTATTTCTGCTAACACAAGAGGCAACAGAACTTGGGACTGCATCTAAGAGAACTGAAATAGGGTTATTCATTTGAAAAAGAAATAGTGCGTTTTTTTATTCTACTGCAAGATCAAAGCAATAGCAGGAGTAGGATTTGCCCCAGGTTTTCTTCAGAGGTTGGCTAGAAAAAACCTACACAGGGAATGAGAGCCGTGTCCTGCAACCAAGATGTTATAATGAACGATCTTGAGAAGTTCTTGTTTGTTTACAGGCATTCTGCAGTTTAGTCGCATCACAGAAGACACATGAAACATCTTTCTACAAAAGCTTTGAGCAAAAGAATGATTAATGGAAGTATTAATATTGCACTGATTGAATTATGATATTTTCCTCACTATTTGACTAGAAAGAAAAAACTCATTTCTTCAAACAAACATTCCACCTGTCCTGAAATCAAATAAATTATTTTAGAAAGATCTGTCTTAAGCTACTTTCCTTTAGTTATCAAATTTTAAAATAGAATAACCAACAAGAGCTGTTACCTGTACATCTAGATGCAAAGACACTTTAAAAGATGCTCATATATCTCACACTTTACTGTACAAATATTTTGAGGAGAATGGGAGATCGTATAGGAACGTCAGTCCCTATACGCACAATCAGATTTTTGAAGGGCATAATAGTTCTGCTTCAAGTAATTCTGCCAATGAGAACTCTTGCAAGTCTTACAAATTCAGACAAGACAGAGTGATGCACAATCAGTGCAAAATGTGCTATGTGAGTTTGGAGTAGCAGTGTTACTGCAAACAGAAGCTAATTTATACATTTTGCATTCTTAGTACTAAGACATTTACAAGTAAACTACTAAATATCAAAGATTAAAAGTTCGCTGAATCAGAAGAACCTCAGCCTTTGGTATGATTAAGTTTTAATTGTATTTTTCCTTGGGGATCACTAGTAGCTAATAGCTTGTAAAAACAGGTCTTTAAATAGCACGAATAGTAGAAGTCACTCCATGCACCATCTTTTGATATGCTTGGCTGCCTAAGGCATCCTACTGCCTGCAGTTTCAAGAGTTAGGTTTTCAACGGTGAAAAAAGGACTTGAACAACCCACTCCCCAAAAAACCATGAAACCTTACAACTTTAAATCCTTATTTTTGAAATGAAAGCTGCTTCAGTACATCATGCACCTTCTATGAACCTCAGATACAGCATTAGCGTATCACTTTTATTGTGGTATGTTTGTTAGAAAACACAGAGCCAAAAATTTTGAATCCTTAAATTCAATGATGCATACCTGTACTATATGTAGCCAGGAAGCAATCTTAAGCAAAATCTTAATTTCTTTGTCCCTTGATCTTCTATCCCCCCACTCCTCCTCCATTCTAGGTTCTTCTGAATTGAGCTAGTGAAAAATATCACTGCTAATGTGGTGGGAGCCTTTATAGCCTAGTAAGCCATTAAAGTTGCAGTTAAATTTTTTGGGGGAATCTTCACTTATCCCCTCCTACATATCCTAACCAGTATCTCATTTACTAATTCAAATAATGGTTTTGTTCTACAATGGTTAATCTTAATGATCATTTCAAAAATGTTTCTACAGAATTTGAGGCAATAACGTTTTTATAACCACATTTCTGCAATTGAAAATAGAAATCTTGCACACACAATATGTAGAAAGAAATATTTCTATAATATAACATTCACAAAAATGTATTAACTAGATTGATTACCCTGCATTAATAAATGAAAGATATCTTCAACATAAAAGGATATAATAATAGCATTACTTTAACTGATCTATTAGCTAATAATGACAGACCTCTCATCCCCATAATTATTCAATTGGACCTATCTGAAAATTGATACCAGCATATGACAACTGGGGTGCAGAGGAAACACAAAAGAGCATCAAAGCTATGAACTAAACACAGAAAAACAAAACATAATACATTGATTTTTATAGTGATCTAAATCCCAAGGCCTTGCAAAGCCCCACAATGCTCTAACAGGTGCAGCAATTATATATGGCACAGCTTTAGAGATGCACTAACAAATTGACTGGGAGCTCTGCAGTTTTGAAGGGAGGATGAACTGTTAAAAAACAGATATTAAAATCCTAACTTGCCAAGTAAAATTAAAGTCAAGGGATGAAAGCACAGATGCCCATGAAAGCCTAAGCTAACAAAATTAACCAGGTCAAAACTAGAGAACATTTTGGAAAAGTAAAAGGAATATTTGTTGTTTCACTTCCTGTGGTTCAATAAGCCTCTAAAATATAGAAGTTTCCCAAGTATGCTGCTCTATAGAAATCCAGGTATCTACATTACCTCTGAGCTTGCATAAGGCATGCTTCTTTCCCTTGTAGAAAGATCCCATTGCACTTAACATCTCTGGGATTTCTCTTACAGAAAGATTTGAAAAAGAATCCTTCTCCTTGATAGAACTACTATTCCTCAAGATGTATACCCCACTATCTAGAACTACACAACCTTCAGCTCACAACTGTTGCCTTGCACACATGCTGTGAACACAGAGAGAGTGCCCCTCACTGCAGAGATATGAGCAGAAATCAGTCCTTGCAGTATACAAAGCTGCACACAAATGCACAAAGACTGATACTGCTGTATGAAGCCCCTTCACTGTATGATGAGGAAGCTGAAACTTGTAGAATAGCAAGCAAAGTAGGCATCTGGCTTCTATATACAAGCAAGAATACTAAACTTTGTGAAGAAATACTTTCTTTTCAGCATTTACTTCTCAATTCAGGAATTTGACAGTTTAATTACTCACCTGAAGCAAGTTCCTAGCACTTGAATATATTGGGGCTTCACATGTGTTCTCAATGAGGCAATTACTTCACCTCTTACTCTGAATGAATACTGAAATCAAAGTGAAGTCCAGCAGATATTTTGTTCTATTTGATCTAACTTGGATTTCCTATTGGTTACTAGATTTTTCTTTTTTCTCAGACTCAAGCTGAGCTATTGAAATTTGTACAGCCTTCCTAGAGAAAACCTAGGCTTCACAAATACCAGAGGATAACCCGTTTTGATTTCTAAAATGTAGCATACAAAGAGCAGGCATATAAAAAATTAACCTTGCAACATGTGTTTTTACAAATACATCCACTGGCTACAATGCTTATGAATTTTATGGATCGAGGTTTTGCCTAGATACTGGGACCAGTTATATCCAGCATTCATTAACAGGGGTAATAGCCTCTATTTTCAACAAAGACAGAAATAACATCCATATCCCATATAAAACACACCTCTTACTGTCATCTTTAAAATTTACACTGAACTACCATAAATAAAAGCATCTTGAGAAATACAAAGGAATTTTAATAGATTTAAATACAAATACTTAAAAACATCATGACTAAGAACTAGAAAATGATACTTGTTACAACACAGAGGCAACACAGAAAGTTCATGGTTGTGCTAAGATTATGTCTAACCAGAAAAAAAGAATGAGACACATACACATGATTTCTGCTATTGAAAGCTAAACTCTGCCATACCTTTTTTTTTTAATGACTTGAGCAGTAAGCAAAGTCTTTAAAACCATCATTCCATTAATTCACAACTAATTACACTAGCAAAGTCTACAAACACACTTCACCCTCCAATATGCTGCTAGTTACATCACTACTACTCACCTGATAGCAAAGTTCCTAATCTGGCAGACCAAGGCAAACCTTCCACTACTTTACACTCCACAGCAGGGAAAGAAAAATTAAGCCAAACTGCATGAAGTTAAGCATGATCATTCAACTACAACTATTGCTACTGTAATAAAACCATTTTTTCTCCCTCTTAACGCACTATGTGCCATAGCAGAAAGATCATAAAAGTCACTAAAAAAAAAACAAACAAAAACACTGTTCACACATGATTTTGTGGGAAAAAAAAAAAAAAATACTGTTTTGCTCACAAAGAAGCAAAATTGCTCCTGACAGGTTCTCAGCAACACCAGGCAAAACACTCACAGTAGACCAATAGCTACCTACACACAGAAAGAGCCCAACCCACACCATCAGTAAAGAAAACCCCTAGCTATACAGTATACCTTCTCATAAAGCAACCCAAAGTATGCTTCAGTGGCTAGCCCTTATATGTGCCCAGGGTGGAGCCATATTGGGTCCACCCCTTCTGGGTGCAAACAGGTGCAAATAATTTGCTCCCTGTTCTCCCTGGGCCAGTCACGCCCTTTCACCAGGTGCTTAATCATCAGTTCAAGCCCTCACCTAACAGTTTCCCTACAATTATTAATTGATTTACCAAGATAGAGAAACCTTCTTATTCAAATAGCATGAAACATTTAGTTTCAATTTCTTGTGAAGTCTCAAATACTTCATTTTCCAGATTGCATTGGACCAGAGCTTTAGGTTTTACTCAGACATAGGGATTGCCTATGCGTTGAAAATTCTCTTTGATTTCAACTTGACTGTCTTAAAATGATCCCACGTTGCCTTTTATCTGAATGTTTGTCTGAAAGCAGCAACAGCTAAATCTCTACTGTATTTTCTTTGATGGATATATCATTAATCAAAATAGCAACAGAAGAACTATACAAAGAACTTTTATTTCTCCTTTACTCTTTTAGAGGCTACCTACACCACTCAGTCTTTGGCATGGGTTTTGGCTGTGTATACATAAATGCTCTGTAATTCTGGCAAAGGTAAACCTCATCAGCTCTTCTGAACTCATCGATAGTTGATGAGATCAGAAAGAGTTGAAATAGCTCGTCAAGTGTGCTGATAAGAATTGATGTGTTTTTGCTTCCATAAATGTCCACAGACAAAGAACTTCTGGTAAAGGGAATGAGAAAATATAGAACAATGTGGTGAAGAAATGGGATAGTGAGAGGGAATAAATGAACCAACAAGCTGGATGACTTAACACGTACCAGAAGGTACTGAAAAAAAGATCTAATTCCAACATCATCCTGTCATAATCAAGATACTGCTTGAAATAAAGGAATAGGATATTGTAGAACAATAGAGAAAATTTAAGATGAAAGAATAGTCTGATATCATTTTGGATGTATGGCATGGTGAAGATGAACTCTCCTTTATTCTGTTTTTTGTGTGCCCCAAAGAAGATTCAGTGTGAAAGATGAGGGGATGGGCTGGTGCAGTCGCCAAAATCTTAGGGATAGAGATTTCATGCTGCTGGGGAATACATCATCAATTCATAGTAGAAAAAAAAATTATACAGCACCTTTTTTCATTTGCACAATATGACTACTGTCAGAAACTGAGCACAGAACAGATGAGTTCCTACATATAGGTGAATTGAGTATGATACAATATATGTCGTGTGCTATTAGTAGTACCCGGTCTTCTAGCTTAAAGCAATGATGCAGATCCTTTGGTCAAGTATGGATAAATATCACTGCAGCATAACAGAATGACATGTCTGTTACTTCAGTGCTGAGGATCAAAAATTAAATCTATATGCTTTATGTATCATTTTATCTCACACAGAAAAACAAATGCATTTCTACTTAAAATTTTAAGGACTGTTATTAAACTTTTTGGTCTTCAAGATCCCTAGCATAGGAGAAAAGATGGGAACTGAAGAATCAGCTGAAAGCTAAGTAGATAGAACTCCATACACTAAAGATCTCCCACTGTCTTGAAAATTCTATACTATTCACTGTCCTGACAAACTATGGTCAGCATTATTAAATCTAAAATTAGAGTCAAACATATATCTAGGCAAATAGTTGCACCAACTTTTTTATAGCTACCCAGCCATCTACTTAAAGTATCTAAATAAGAATAGAGATGGACAGTTTTGTTGTGATTTAATATGGGCAAACCTCATATGCTTATGGCTTTGTTCCTTCCCTTGCTGAAGCTTACTCTCTGTGTTTCACAGGCAGCCTGTTATTTTCCAACACTACTCATGTGACTCAGGACACTCTCCTCTCTTTTTTAAAGTTTTAGATGATTAAGCATCTATTCATTCTCATTGCCTGTACCTTTGTCAGGTACCTCATAGTATCAATTCACAATCTAGCCTCCAGCATGATAATAATGGAATCAGGGAGTGCTGCAGCTATAGGAATGTTGTTTTAGTTGACACATTGTTAATTCCAAGTCCAAAAAGGGAAGGCCATTTATTAGTTTTGCTATCCAATTGTATAACAGTAGAAAAGATGAGCATTACATAAATTATTTTCTATTCATGAGAAAAAAAAGCACACAAGATTTGGTGCAAGCATTTGATTTTTTCTTGCAAATTTATTTTTAAATGTTTGCATTTTCATTTTAACTGAGAAATAAAATTTGAGGTGGACAACTCTGTCAAATGCTTAAATGCCACTAATAACCACAAACAAAACTGTATTCTATTAAATATACCTTGCTGTTTGATATACATATTCATTTTTGCAGGCAGTTCAAGAGAAACATTATTACAGTTTGAGATGAGGGCTTCATATTTTGTTAGAAATACATTTTTGAAGGCACAGACATTAATAGAAATGTGTTATATTTACATTAATAAGTAGTCATAAAGTACATCCTTATGTTTTGTAGTATTGTATTTTTGAAGAAATGGTCATGAATTATTTTTTCAAGTACATGTATCTAAGGAAAGTTTTAAATATGTGTACGGAAGTAGAAGTATTTTTCTATAGGTTTTATATTACACCTTGTTTAAAAAACTTTAGAACTAGACTAGTAGATGTTTAATTATTTAGGAATGGAAATAGGCTTTTGTTATCAGAGGAGTAATTCCTGAAGTGTAACTACTGAGCTGTTAGAACTTTTCTAGGCTTGCCAGCGTAGGCATCTGTCATATGAGTTTCCCCTTGCTACCCAACAAATGGCCTGAACTTAATTCACGAGGGAATATCCGAGCTGTCAAATCATACAAAAGCTATTTATGATCACCAACAAGAAGGAATAGATATATGCAGAAAGCTTTACATATTTTCCCAGTGAAAGCACAGTAATGTCAAAAGTTTAAATATTAAAGGGATTTTTGCTCTTTGCATGTAAACCAGAAGAAAGAACATTTTTCCATCTTTGAATGAAAGCAGTAACATGATGAGGAAATTTTTTTTAGCACTTTCTCATATTTGTGATAATGCATGGATGACTTCTGACTCTGGCAGAGGTGTTACTCTTGACTACGCTAAAGTAAGAAACAAATAAAAATTTAGAGGGATATTTAGCAGTGAATATATTAAACAAGATCATCACTTATGGCAATTCAAAGGCGAGTCTGTAAATAATTTTTTTGTACATGTCAGAAGGACAACATAGTAAAAAAACAATTAAATTTCCCACATTTATTAGAATTACAAAACCAAATAAAAAGCAACCATGCATACACTTAAAGAAACCACAAAAAAAAAAAAAAAAAAAAAAAAGAAGGTGGAAAAAGAAATAAGCGTTACAATTAAATGCAAAGATCAAGATTTCAATTAAATGGGAATCCAAATATAATTAGAGTGCACAAATAAACATCAAAATCTTTTTAAATCTTTATCTTATAAAGCTAAAATTAAACCCATACTAATAATCATGAGTGATTTCACCTTTGGCAGACATTTATGAAACATATCTTGAACTAATGACTGAAATATCATTACAATTCCTGAAAATAAAATATGTTTACTGTTGTCAAAATTCTCTCCTCCAACTTCACTGAATTCACTATTTGACTCATTTTGGTAAGCAAAGATGCAGTAACGACAGACTTAAAAATCAGCAGTTTTCTAGATTTCATTGTCCTATTTAGATTTAATTTGTGCGAAAAAAATATATTACCATCTAATTGTCCTATTTATTGTCCTGTTACTATCCATCCATGTAAAAAGTCAGTCTCCATCTTTCTATAAGCACCCTTTAGGTACTGGAGGGCCACGAGGTCTCCCCAGAGCTTTCTCCTTTCCAGACTAAAAACTCCCAGCTCCCCCAGCCTCTCTTTGTAGGGGAGATGCTCCAATCCTCTGATTATCATCACAGCCCTCCTCAGGACTGCAATTAACATCTACCTAATGTGAGAAGACACTAGAGCTTTTCAAAAGGTTTTTCTGAATACTCTGGGGACTGTTTATTGACCTATACCATGGAAAGATGGAGGGCAGAGAGTGTTCTGCTATGTCTGTTCTATGGACATAGATTAAATATTTTTAAATATTTTTATTGGAAGTGAAATAAGAGTACACTATCCTTTTTTTTTGTTAAGGAAGGAAGATACATAATCTTAGCAACAACTGTATAGCACTGATAGGCATAATCAATATGATACAAAGACAGGTAACACTGCAATCTTTTCTGAAGAGGTATCATCTATACATCAGTTCACATTGTAGTTTACAATACATTATCATTTGTAGTCCTAAGGGATTCTACCTTAGCAATTTCCATAAAGAGAATTCCTATGCCCTGTTCCCCCACATGCTACCAACAAAGCAATAAAAAGAAGCACACTGTATTTCTAATCCTCAGTTTCTCAGATAGTGTAGCTAAGAAGTCTGATAGGATTTTGAAATGAATAGTCAAGTGAGAGAAGTCTGAATATGCACAAAAACATCTTGAAGATTAAAAGTTCCATGGCAGTAATTCATCTTGTGAAGTGATTGTTCCTCTGGAAACATACATGGTAATGATTCCAAGTAGTATTCCTTGAAATGAACTGGAAGAGTTCTTCATACTCTATAGTTAAGTGAAGACTGAGAGGTGGACTTCTCAAAGACTCTATTTTTTCTAGACACTTCAGGAAGCGCATAACATTTAGTGAAAGTTTGAAAGGAGCTCCAGGTGGCTGTACAACAAATGTCAAACAGTAGAAAGTTCATGGGAAAGCCACTGTTTCTGCTTGAATTGCATCCAAGTGGACCTTTTGTAAGAAAAAAAGGTTTAGTGATTTTGATGGTGTTCTTTTACACACCAGACGTCTTTGAGAGGGGACTGGCAGTTCCTTGGGTCTTTCAGCTTCTGATGAAAAAAGACTGCACTTTTAAGGTCATGTCCTCATTACAACATCTAATTTTTGGAGATTTGTTTCCAAAGAAGAAGTGTGAAGTTTATGAAAGATGACAGGCAAGTTAAGTTCCTTCAATACATGAAAGTCAAAATTCTCTTTTGGTTAAAGTTTCTGTTGGATCCTACCACTTGTCCTCATGGAAAACAGTGCACAGGAATTAACTGTAAGAACTTGAATCTCAGCTGTACTTGTTGCAGAGGAGAGAGATCATAAAGACTGTTTTCACAGATAAATGCAGAAGAGACCATTCAAAAGATTCAAAAGGTTGTCACATACGAAGATAAAGGACATGAATTGTTCGTTTCTGACAATAGGCCAACTAATAGTAGCCTAGCATGATTTGCAGGTATTTCTGATGTGAAAACTGAGCTCTGGTAGCTCCTGCAGAGTGAGAGTTGCAAACCAACCTCCCTTGTGGAAGCAAGGGGAATAGTGAACTTCAGTTAAAGCTTATAGATTCTTAAGGTTGAAACAGGAATTCAGTACAAATTACGTTTTTGAAAATATAGATAGAGTAGTTGTCATAAAACTCCTTTTATTTGTTAAAGGACTTTGATCTATGATCTGTAAATGCAATCAGAATTGCATCTGTATCAAGGTGGATATTGTGAGAAGGGTCTCAGAGAGAAACCTAAAGGATAGTATGTCCATAGAACTGAATTCTGTAGCTGTGGGGTACAGTATGTAAAGTCTATTATCAAATATATTTAGCTTCCACAGATGGTGCCATATTGATATGCAAACTGAAATAATGGAGAACACTTGGAAAATTGAATGCCATTGTGGCTACCTTAAGAGAGAAGAAGGTAGAGTTCACCAGTGTACTTTTATGATTAATTTAATGAAAGCCACATTTTGCAGCAGTGATCATGCACCTGCCTGGGAACAAAAGTGTCTTCAGAGGGCAATTGCTGCCACTATTGATCACACTATTGTCAAAGGCATAAATTGCACCCCAAAGCAGTGACCTTCAGAGCCAAATTTGCTTTAAAGCAGGAAAGAAATCAAGATGTTTCCTAAAGTCTAGTAGGATGAGATCCCAGAATAATTTATTTTAAATCGCTGTTTATTACATTAGTGAATCCATTTCTAATGAAATGAAAAATTGCATAAGCAAAACCTCAGTGTCTTTATCTACCCTAAAAAATAGGCACAACATTTTTCTGTACAGGAAGCTTACTGTAGACAACAAAAAAAGAAAATGCATGTATTTTCTTCAGGCATGGTCTATCTAGTCTTCCAGATATAGTCTCAGGAATCTATACAGCTCTACCAAGTGACCAGTACAAGTTCCAGGAGAGCATGAATATTCTTTTTATAGTAATAGTCTGAAGGGAAAAAGAAGCAGTAGAGAATACCTACTACTAAGTGACATGATGTCTTAGTTTCAGCTGGGACGGGATTGTTTTTCATCAGAGTTTCTGGTATGATTATATGTTTTGGTTTTAGGATAAAAACAATGTTGATAGCTGTTGCTAAGCAGTGTTGCACAGAGCTAATAACATTCCAGTTTCTCAGTTCCTGCTAGTGAAAGACGGAGTTTGGGTGCAAGGAGCTGGGAGGGAAGAGAATCAGGACAGCTGACTTAAAGTGGCCAACGGGATATTCCATACCATATGTCATCATGCAGAAGGAGAATTCTGAACGGGGTGAGAGTTCATCTCACTCGCTTCTGTTGCATGGGAAGCTAGTTGTGCACTGGTCAGAGCATGATGAGCAATTACTTTTGCATCATAACTATTATCCTTTTCATTTTCTCTATCTTAGTAAATAGTTTTATCTCAACCCACGAGTTCTATTTCTTTTTTTTTTTTTTTTTTTTTGTTGGTTTTTGTTGGTGGTGGTGGTGGTGGTTTGCTGTTTTTGTTTTTTTTTTTACTGAAGTTAAACTGTGTTTTAACTCTTGGGTTAAACCACAACAGATGATTCCAAAAAAAGCTCTAGGAGGAACCAAATCTTTTCTGTTCCTTGTAACTTTCTTGCATTTGAGATCTGGGATGCATGGAGTTCTCAGCAATGACAGTCTGCTGCTCTCCAAGAAGTTGCATAAATAGTGCACCGGGGAAAAGTATACGGAAGGATTTCCTAAACTTCATTTCTACTTCAGCTTTGGTCAAATTATAAAGCAGCTGAGGGCTGAACAAGCAGTATCCCCATAAGCAACTAAGGACTCTGCAGGGAGGATGCCAGAGTACTCTATGAATCAGCATTGGTGATTTTTCAGGTCAGGCACGCTTACATAAAAAAGATAAATATTTGTACATGCATGAGGGGGAAATAGCATTTGTTCCCAGTGAGGTTTTCCTTCTGAGGAGTTTTGTGGTCACAGAAGAACTCCAGGGGTGTAGTGGTAGGAAAGAAAGCTAAGTTTAATATCTGATGCCATATTTCTTCTTTCCAAATGCCAGTAACTTAAGTGAGGAGGTTTTTTGCACCTTTTGAAGTGGCTCAGATGCCAGCATTTCTTCATGTTCTGTTCCAAAGATGGCATGACAGAGTTAAGACGAAGGGCCGAGACAACATTAGTTTCCCTCATTCCTTCAAAGAAACTGGAGCAGGTTTGGATGAGCTTCAAAGAGATACACAGCATCAAAGGCATGTGTATGAAGCTAGGAATTCAGTTTGGTTTCAAAGAAAAGATAGGAAAAGAAATGTACAAGGCTAAGAAGGAAAACAGATAGCTAATGCAGAATCATGAATGTGCTACAAAGAAACAGTGGTCTACAGCAAACTTCAAGAACATGAAGAGGAAAAGATCTGATCTGTCCAAGAGATGAGAAGGATTAAGCCAGGGATATGTTCATGGGATAGAAAGCATGCAAACATACATGACTCTCAAGTGGTCTCTAATGTATATAGGTTACATAAAAACATCATGATGCTTCTAGAATACTGCTACCCAGAGTCCAGACATTGGCAAACACTTAAAAGGGATCACAAGACTTTAGTTAACTTGCCCTCACAGTTGTTTCATTCAAGAGATTTATTCTCATTTTTTGTGTTTTAACCAATCACATTTTTAAAACTATCTGACTGCCCAATTTTATTCAAAATTGCTTTCCTACAGATACTACACCACCAGGTTGTCATAACAACATACAACAAATCATAGATGTAAATCAAGACTGAAGAGATTTTTATCAAGACTGAAGAGATTTATAAGCAGATTGTAGGAAGGCCAATGTTCATGATGCCTAAGTCTTAATTTACTTTTCAAAAATAACTTTTAAAAGCTGCAGAAAACATCTATATTGGATTCAGAAGTATTGCTAAAATACATTCAGAGTAATCAAAGTTGATCTTACATAAGAGGCATGACACAGAAGAGCATAGCTGAACCAGATCCCTATTGCAATGAGCAGTGGCCATTTTGGAGAAATGTGTGGAACTGTGAAAAGCACTATGAAGATGAAACAAAACCCAAAACAAATGACAGTGGCCTGACAAGGAATTCATTGCATCTTTTCTTTTGCTTCAGGTTGCATTGTGAAGGCATTGATTACAACATGAAATATCAAACAATTCATACGCTAGTAACAAAAGGGAACACATACAATTTGTCTTACAATTTATTTTTCATGAATAATGTGGCTTGTTATAATAAAAATTGTTCTTCTCAACACATACTGGAAGCACAGTGAAGCTAAGTGTCCTCCTCAAGATGACAAGCAATTTTTGTACAGGAAAAAATTAACCAATACAAAATTACTATTAGAGAAAGCAGTAAACAAAATGATGCACAAAACTGTAGATACTGTTTTTAGTGTCAAATAATTCTCATTTATCACCAGTAAATTATGAATTTGCGTAACAACCATAACAAGAGGGCTTACTTTTTTTTGCAAAGTCACAAGTTTAAATAGAACTCAATAATTTAAATGTATAAAGTTAAAGCTATTCATTGGTTAGAGGGAAGTTACATAGAAAGTTGAAAGTTCGTGTTACAAAGGAAAAACAGAGAAAAAGAAATGCAAGTACTAGAAAGCATCAAATGTCTCCAAAAAAAAACAGATACTATAAACAAATTATGACCACAGATGCATGAAAACAAATGTTTTTGGTCTGGTGAATGCAAATATCTCCTGAAGGTAATTTTCCTATTGCATTTGGATTTAATACCTATTCAGACTTATTATGAAATGCAAAGTTTTTAGCAGGGTGATTCCATTTTCTTCACAGTTACACATTTGAGATTTTATTTTGTATTGATTTTATGAATTGCAGTAATGGGAATATTATTGAATTTTTGATGCTTCTCTTGGTTAAAATACTCTTGCACTGCAGGGTAGAATTACAGCAATAAAGCATGTATACTTACTAACCTTCATTTAACAGAGTTCAAAATGGTGTATAGATATTAATTCCTATGGCACTTGAAATTACTGAAGCAAAATTTTCTTTTTGATTCTTCAAGCATTGTTCTGGTTCTCTAACAGCTCCATTAAATGTGCAGTTGCCAACTACTATTAAGCTGGTTTATGATCTTATGAATGTTAAATCTAAAATCCTAACAGCAGTAACTGTAGAAGTACTAATACTCATATCCACTAACATCATACATTCTCTCCTTAACTCTTCTCCGTGCCATGAAGTCAATGACAAATGTCCAGCCCAAATCTAGCTGATGCCATTAATTATATAGGTTTTTGGGCACACTGCATGTTTCAGAGCTGAGACAGAAAAGAAAATTTTAAGTATGGATCTCAATGATTGAGTTTAACGTAATTAGAAGATTAGAGAGAAGTTGGTACTTGTACCATAGGGTGAAATACTGGCAAGATATAGGTGTTCCTCTGGGATGGCAAAAAGAAAACTGTATGGAAGGCTGCATGGAAGGAGAAATACATACTGTGTCTCAGATCAACTCAATATCCACATCTGTAATTTCTACTGAATAGTAAAGTAATTAATTACAATTATCATTGGCATGTTATGAAATTCTGTGTGGGTTCATTCAGATGATCACCTTGAAAAGACAAAGTGCTTGCTTTGTGAAAAAATATCTTCCTTTTTGTAATTGCTAAGCATAAAGGATCTGTCTGTGTACGTTTAATATATTAATATTATTAATAACATTTTATTTATTTATTAATAATTAATATAATTAATATTGACAGCTCTTTTCATTCCTATAGTTTCAAGGAAAGTCATATTGAGTTGAGAGATAGCAAGTACAATATACATTTTTAAATAAAACTATTTTTCCTATTTTTCTTTTAAACCAAAGATTCCCATTAGAAAAAGGTTATTTCCTTTTTAAAACATTGCAAGAATGTTTAGGAGAAAGACCTATGAAGCTTGATCCCTTTGCACAAAGATCAGAAAAAGGAATGTTTTCCTTTTCCATTCACCTTTCCAGGTGGATCAGGTAAATGAAAGAAAAAAAATCACCCGAGTACATGCAACTGTGGACACCCAAGTACATGCAACTTGTAAATAGCCAATTTCTCACTTGATAGCTTTTGGTTTTATTTGTTATTTCCTTTTAAACTCAAATATTTATCAGGATGGCATTATGAAAACATCTAACCTTTTCTTTCTAATTAGGCAGTTGTATTTTCTCTGCTACCTTTGGCACAATGTACAATACAGAATTTTTACAGTCACTGAAAAAGAGTTGCGAAAAGGACAAAAGGAACTCCTGGCTGTAATATGTGTATTATTTCTATTGGCATTTGAAGGCCTTAAATGCTCATGATAAAAAAAGCTTCTAGGTCTAGCTCTGCTTGAAAGACACAGTGAAACAGGGACGCAACTGTGGTACATGAGAACAGCCTCACTTGAGAGTTCTGTTTGAATCCTCTGGTAAATTAAAAGTAGTACACTTCTACCCCAATACAAATAAAGTACCATCTTCCTGTAATGTTCCCTAATATTTCTTTTTGGAATAGGGGGTGTATAATTTACATTTTCCTAGAAGAACTGGAAAAAAGAATTATCTTAATTTCACTAAATTGTGAAACTGTATTTACCCATGGCTATTTCAGTGCCCAAACACTTGAAAAGTCTCATGTAATATTTCTCTACACATTTCTACTGGCCAGGCTACAGAAACAATACATTCTGATAAGGATTGAAATTACATTATTGTAGAAACTGGATGGTTTATGTATTTATATTTAGGTACTACAGCCTATAGCCCAATGATCTTAGAATCAATGAATTTTTCAGTTAGAAGGGACCTTTAAAGGCCATCTAGACAAATTGCCTTGCAATGAACAGAGACATCTGCAGCTCTATCACATTGCCCAGAGCCTTGTCCAGCTCATAAGCTGCCCCTATAAGCACACAAATCCTGATCCTATAGGCAAACAAAGAACAATAATCCCACACAGAATAAAGGAAACTGAGCCTTGCAAGGATTATATAATTTGTAAATGAAATCACTGATAGATAGCACCTGAACTACTTCTGATCAGTCACAACTTATTATTTTCTAAATTGAAAGTTGTGATTCTGCTCAGTTTGAAATCATACTTTAAAAATAGATTACATGCTGATTTGATTTTTTATTCAAGAAATTTTGTATAATTCAATATGATTTAGGAGTATTTAAACTGATTCTTTTTTTCTCAGTAATAAACAAAAAACTGATTGTACCCACAAGATTACAGCCAAACTATAAACAGGACATCAAAATAGTTACTGTGTGCCTCACCTCTCCCTCCCTGCTCTTTATCCAGTAATACAGTACAAAATCAAAGAGGATCATTCTGTATCTGAAAACAGCAGCAGTATCCAGCTGAGTCAAAAGAAAGCTCCATTGGGCTGGTTGGCGGGTAGAGAACGTCTGTGTGTAGGTTGTCTCCACACTGAGTCAGATTTTATTCTGACAGAAAAAAGGTGAAAAATCCTAAGACATTTTATCTTTCTTTTGTTCACCCTGAGAGCCTACAGTTCTCTACTAAATACATTACAGTCTGTTCCTTGCTATAAATAATATAAATGCTTTAAAAAATAAATTGGGCTAGAAGGCTAAAAGGGGCTAGACGAATAAATTATACTATTTGGAAAAGTTTGAAAATAAAATACAAAGTTAAACATATCTGTGCTTGTGATCCTGTTGCCAAACAAATGATTTATCTATGCAAATATGGAAGGATATAATCTGGTTTTCAGTCATAAACTGATGTTATTTTAATGGCAGGTAGAACTGCCTGACAATTAGGTAAAAAAAGTACTACTGACAAAACAGGTATAGAAAAGAATCAAAATTATAAAGCTTCCTTGATACAGATCTAAAATTATTTATGCTGAAAGTAAATTAGTGCATCTCATCACATGGAATGCACCAATGAATTTATTGTTACTTTGGAAGTGCATATGTCTCCTGGAAATTAATTTCCTAAACCTGTACTGTTACTGTATTGTGTAGTAGGTCAATGCTTCAGAAAATCTGATCCATCAGAAGAACAAAAGTGTCCTTTTCCTTTTTCTTCAGGGATCAGAAACTATTAGTGCTTTCAAAGCAAAGTAATTAAAGAAAAAGAAAAATTAAAAAAAAAAGTGAAGCAAGATTAATATGAAACAGGGAAAGCAGATAAACAAAAATTTTTGTTTAAACAGCAAGCCAAAGTATTGAGTTGTACAATGCAGTATATTGGATTTGCATAATGAAAGTGTCTATGCACTTCTACACAGTGAGTTTTGATCCTTTTATTTTCCCCTCTAACAAAGGTGTACAAGGATCAGACTGGAGTTCTCAAGCAAAGCTGCTGCAGGTTGACTCATTTGCTGAATACAGACGCACTCACAGATTTAAATGTCAGATATAAACACTATCAATTTGCAATCTTTGGCCTAATTTTAACCTGTTTTGAACTCTAACAGAAACATGAAATGAAAAAAAAAAAATTAAAACATCATTATTTTATGAAACAGAAATCTAATTTTCAAATTAGAATACTATACAAATAAGGTGAGAACTTTCTAGCTATGTTAGCGGCTCATTCACAGTGTTGTTAGAATACTTAGGAACTGTAATTTTGTCATGAAGGAAAGTTCACACATTTTAAATGTGATCATTGTATAAATTATGCGTCACACGCATTAGTAAGTGACTGCTGTGAATTTTAGGAGTAATTGAACATGGCTGTGCCGTCCCAAAGGGTACAGATATCATGTATAAGTCCTCTCACACAGTGAATAGCATTAGCACATGAGGTCTGTTTGTCAGGTGTAAGTGATGTGCCAGAGTGTTCTGAGATCAGAGGAAATTGGTAGTATCTGTAACACTAGCTAATAGCAACTGAAGCTTCCTTCAGGCTTAGGGCAGCTGAGGATACAATAAACCCCACTACTCTTAACTGACATTTATTGAGGGGCTGCAGCAGCATGGGACACAGCTTAGAGATACCTTAAGGATTACTCTAGCCCCTGTTAGATAATATACAGCTCTTACTGAAGGATACCTGTCTTGGTCCTGTGTATCCCAGTTAACTTGAAAATTATTCCTCTAAAGGAATGTCTTGCTAGCCACACGATAAGACTGTGAACTGTATTCAGAAATGTCACTTCCCTTCCCTAAGAAATGACAAGTTGCCATAAAAAAGCTTACCAGAACACTGGGAAATTGATTTGGTAAGCAGATGAGAAGATACGTTCAAAATATGACAATACTATTGCTATTATCCTTACTTATCACGATATAAGATTAATAAAGTTTTCATAAACAAAGATCAATCCAAAAAAACATTCTGGACCTTGTTTGTGAATTATTGGAGTTCCAGCAAAGATCTAAGCTCAATACATTCTGCATGTTCACAAAGCACCCAGTGGGGCCTTTAAGGGAAAAGAAAAAGGGTTGATTTCAAGAGGCATTTTGACCAGTTATATACTTTATAAATATTATGAAGTATTTATAGCCTGCAAGCAAGGGAATCCAACCTAAGGGCTTTCTTGAGGTCAAAGCAACAGAAGTAACACAAACAGTTGAAAATATCCTTCCGTAGCTTCTGGAAAAATAAGGTCCACAATTTAAAAAAAAAAATAATAATAATAATAAATTGTGGTTTAAGTTTTTGTAGTTCTAGTATATGACAGGAATGTGATTGGAAAATTAATGCTACAACATAATGCAGATTAGGAGTGGTGCTCCCAGATGTCCATCTGGCACTGGGGTTCTTTAATAACTTCATCAATGACATAGTGCAGTCATGCACAGCCTCAGCAAGTTTGTAGATAACACAGCCAAGTTGTGCAGTTGATGCAATAGAAGGGAGAGATATCATCCAAAGGGATTTGGACAAGCTTGAGAAGTGGGTCCAATGAATCTAAGCAAATTCAACAAAACCAAGGGCAAGGTGCTGCACTTGGGTCGGAGCAATCAGTTATGTGTACAGATTGAGAGAAGAATGCATTGAGAGCAGCCCTGAGGAGAAGGACTTGGAGGTTCTGGTAGGTGAAAAACTTAACATAAGCCAGAAGTGTGCTCTTGTGGCTCAAAAGGCCAACAGTATTCTGGGCTGCATCAAAAGAAGGGTGGCAAGCAGGGCAAGGGAGGTGACTGTCCCCCACTGCTTTGTCCTTGGGAGGCCTTGTCGGGACTACTGCATCCAGGTCTGGGGACTGCAGTAAAAGAAAGATGTGGAGTTTTTGGAGTGGGTCAAGAGGAGGGTCACAAAGATGATCAGAGGACTGGAGCACTTCCTACAAAGAAAATCAGTTTGTAGAAGAGAAGGCTCTGGGGACAACTACTTCCAGTATTTCTAGTACTTGAGGGAAGCATATAAATAAGATTAGGACTGACTTTTTACATGGTCTGATGGTGATAGGACAAGGGGAACAGTTTTAAACTATAAGAGAACAGATTTACTTTAGATGTTCAACTGAGGATGATGAGGCACTCGTACAGGTTACACAGAGAAACTGTGGATGACCCATCCCTGAAGGTTTTCAAGGCCAGGTGGATGGGGCATTGGGCAGCCAAATCTAGTGGGAATGTCCCTGTTCAAAGCAGGGTGTTTAGAGCCACATGATCTTTAAGGTCTCCTTCAACACTAGCCATTCTGTGAACAGTTTTAATTTTCTACTTAATTTTATTTAAAACAGTATATTAACAATCACAAAATGCTCTTTTCTAAACTAGGTAAATATCTAAATTAAACAGACAATGAAAATTTTGTTGGAAATACAGTAAAGTTGATTTTATGTAACATGGTTTTTATTTTACAATATTAACTATGTCAGTTAGGTAAGGAAATTAACATGCTCTAATTCTATTTAACCAATATATTTGCTAATGCAGATACATACTTATTCCTTAAGCTGAGATTAATTTATATCATATAGTTTAATACATAATACATGTGAGCATCTCTATTGTTACACTGCATGGTTATACACATTTCCCAAAGATACCGTCAAAATTTTTAGGTAGCAATTATTAGTTTAAATATTGAGAATGACTTTACAACTGTTCCATCTATTGTCTGATATAGATAAAATCCAAAAACAAAAACAAACGAACCAATAATGAAAAAAAAACAAAAAAAAACAAACAAACAAAAAAACAACCCAAGACATTTAGTGAGGTTATAGCAAAATTCAAAGAAAAATCAAGTGAGTAGCAAACCACAAAAAAGGCACTTTTAAATACAGACTCCAGACTATCTCAACTTGCTGTTGAAACTTCACAGCACATAACTATGCTTTTTATGGCTGTATTTTACTTGTTCCCTTTTGCAGCTACAAATTAATAAGCAGAAGCAAAAGACAGACCAAATCTGAATTGAAAATAAGGCATCAAATCACACCAAAATAAAGTGGAATAGATAAGCAAGCAATGAGTATTTGCCTTGAAGCAATATGGTAAATCAATGAGAGACATTCGCAGCTCGAGTTGCAGCTCAGAGAGACGTTCTACAAATGACACTGGCCCACCTGCTGTATGTCATTTTACAGCAATTCTACAATCATTTGAATACAATAGAATGCTCATCGTCTTCATGTAAAATGCATGACAAAAGTCCCTCTACTGAAATTGCATATTACTAAGACTAGGAATAAGGTAGGTATCTTTTTTCCATATTTTGTATAAAAATAAATCAGCTAGAAATCCTATACTTAAGTTACTTAACATTGTTCATTTTTTAAGATTTCTGAGTATTGGAAAGGAAAAGGGAAATTTTGGCAAAATGGTATTCCAAATGTCATTGAGTGGCTTTTTTTGAGCTTGAGAAAACTCATTCAGGGTTGAGATTATAAAATTATTGGATTAAATTTGACATAATAAAAAAAGTCAAACTAAGTCTAAGGACCATTTTTTAAGGCGTGACAAAAAATAATCTATTTTGTATCCCATGCATATCAAGAGCACACTCTATCAGGAGGCCTTGCAGAATAAACACACAGTAAATTTGGAGAAAATACTTATAGAAAATGAGGCCAGAATGAGTGATTTTCTACCTCCATTACAGTAAGTTTTTTTACCATTAACTACCATGTGTAATCTATTCACAAAACTTCAAACTTTCAGTTAAGAGTGAATTTTGAGTTTATGTGGCAAATGGTAGAAGGCATACTAGAGGGCATGCATCTGGATTAACGAAAACATTGGAAAGGAAAAGAAAATCACGCTAACTAACACGCTATTTTAAGACATCAGTGAGCATATAAACATCTGATACAAAGGATACCATCTGTTTCAATTTCGAATACAATAGTAAGCTTGGACCAAACTTGGAGCAAACTCCTTTGGTTCAAAAGACTACAAATTAAAGAAACCGGACTATCACAGAATAAGAATGAAGTGCCTCTAAAGTATAAATAATTGATTGTAAAACAGAAAACTGAAGTATTGGTTTGTTGTCAGCCTTCTCAATAAGGAGAGATGCAACAGGGGAATGCTAAAGAAATCTATGTTGAAGCTTGTGACATTCAACATATTAATTACCTACAGAAAATCGATCTACTCAAAGTAGCAAGAAGTCAGATTAAAAAAAAAAAAAAATCAGGTCTGAATAAATAGACAGTGAGAGGACAAATAAAGTTATAAAGTTAGGCCAATGAAAAAATACTGTAGCTGATGCAGGGAAAAATGTCCCAACTTTATATGAATAAATTCTGGACAAGTTACTGCTTTTCAGGAGCAAGCTACTGGTGTGCCCACAGACAGTTTTCTATTCAAAATCTTATTTTGAATACTGTATGCAATGAAATTCCCAGCTCATGAGGAACACAGCAAACTAAACAAGCTAGAAAGAAACTAAAGTAGGATTTATTTTGTGGGAGGAATAAATACAAGGGAAAAAAAAAGATGTTGAACCATAAGAAACACCAAAGTACATTTCCAAAATGGTTGCATCCTGTTCCTTTCATCCTTCTCTTAACATGAAAAAACATAATAATAGACAAATAATTATTTGTTATTATACTGATAGTAACATGGCTTCTTACTACTTTGGCAAGCTTTTTTGTAATCAGGAATTGCAAGTAGTTCCTGTATCTAGATGGAAAACTGAAAGGATTTGAATACTTGCGGAGTTGTATGATTGTTGAATTAGGATGTTTGGCTAAAAATAAAGATTATTTTTCCATTCTCTTCATATCTTTCTTCTTCTATTTCACATAGTTCTAAGAATTAGCTCTTACAGAATTATACTGTAAAGGACGTATACCTAATGTAGCCCGTGACTTACACAATGTGCTGGATTTTCTTTGTATTGTACTGTTACTAAATCTCGTGAGCACCAGACTGTACAACAGACACGAAGAAAGGAGGAGTGTATGTCCTTGGTATACTTTTGATCTTTCACTTTAATGTGAAGGTGTACAATCCAGTATCTGTTATGACTCACAGATACAGACGAGCAAAATATACCTTAGGGTGTTTAACTCTGAGCCATCAGAAATAAGTTCCAGGGTTCCAAGGGCCACAAGATATAAAAGCAATGGGATGTTTGCACCTACTACAACATCTGAAGGGAACACCACTCCAAAATTCCTAGTAAATCTTATTATAAGATAGGGAAGATGCACTAGTTCTCCTGCAATTGTACTAGATCTTGATGGCAAAAGGGCATGGGGAGCCACAAAAAGGCAATGTGTGCCAAAGACTGGTCAGTGGTAGAAAGACTGAGTGCCTGAAAAATTCTTCAAAAAATCTGTCATTACCTGACTGTCATATCTCTCCTGCTTTCATTTTGATCCTGAATTATATTTGTGTTTACTTTCTTCACATTGGTTTGTGTTTGCTTCTTTAGTGCTGTTGAATCGTACAGCTATCAATACTGAATTGACTGTAAGGCAAGCAGCTGAAATCCTAGACAGTTCTTTCCATGCTGAATGCCACTACAATATAGGAGAGCATACTCATACGAAAACTTTATAAGACATTACTCTTACCCTCCTGTATTCTATTTTGTGCTATATTTTTAAGCAGAAATAATGCAAAAATACAAATCAGCTCTTGATGAGAAAAGAGACAGTAATCTTTCTTCTAGTTTCATTCAATTCTGCAGAACATAAAATTACTGCTTATCTTATATAAGATTTCACATTACAGCAAAGACTTAACCATTTTGGTATTTAAAAACAACAGAACATAATCGGATTACTGAGAGTTAGGAAGTACCTTCACATCCCATACTTCACATGCATTTTTAATAACCATTTATTATTACTGTTCTGTAATATGGAAATCCATATTATTGTTAATATTGCACAAATTCACAGCTAATCACATTATAGTACCAAAGGAACAATTGTAGTATGTGAATGTGTATAAAGATTAATATACATATCCTAATAAATCTCAGCTGACCCATTAATGTATAATGGACCCAAAGGAGGCCTCATATCCTTAGTATATAAATGGCACATTTCTTTCCCCTTCCACTCCTCTCTTCATTTTGTTTTATATGTGTAAACTGCCATAAAAAGGAAAATTAAACCACACAAAAACACTCTCAAACATCAAGAGGCTAATCAAAAGCACAAAGCACTTTCTTTTCTTATTATACTGCAAGAATCATGCTAATATTTGACATGCATGTACAATGAGCTTTTTCTTTTTTTTCTTTCTTTTTTTTTAAAAAATTTTCCCTATTGAGAATAAGGCTTCTGAAGTGGTGGACAGACATACATTTCACACACACTGTATAACTTAATAGCTATTTCAGGGGAGAGGGAGTTTAAAGTAGGAGCTTCCAGTTTTAATTGTAAACTATAATGCCTTTTTCTTGGTTTAAGGCACATCTTCAGCTGTTTCAATTAAATCTTTTGTAGTTTAAAATGAAAAGAAAAAAGAGACAAATGATCCTTTTTGTTATGTAAGATATGCTTTACAATATCACTGCATAGTGACAACTCCTTGTCCTCCTGTCACATCCTGTCCCTTAGACTATACTGCAGAAAAGCAATTTTCTGCCTCAAAAGCACTCTATTTTTTAAAAGTTTGTCTCTGGGCAATTTTCAGGTCTACTAGACCTGCACAACTGTATACAGATGAGAAAAACCCAAAATAGGGCAATTTATTTGATTCCTCCTCTTCAAAACATTTAGCTGAGATTGCATATCCAACAGAGAAACCCCAACAAGAATATTCAGAGATGACCTGCAGTGACACATATCATTTTTTCAAAAAAATTTGCATTAAACATCTTCTCCAGAATCCTCAGATAGACTGCACTTTCCTTTTCCTTAATATGACCTTTAACACAAATACTTCCCAGGATATTAATAGTTAATTTCCTTTTTAAAAGTGATCGCAAGATTTAGTCAGTTAAATAAAACATTTAAGGAGGAAGGGAGTCTTTCAGAGGAAAAATTGTGGTTGGATTTCTTTTTTCTTTTTTATTTTTTGAGATGTGCATTTATTTGAATCAGTTTCTTTCTTGTTAGAGAGCAAAGAATCACTTGCATGGGAAAACAAATTCTCCCAGTGTTCAGCTGCTGGTAACTTAGCATTTATCAATGCCTCAAGCTAGTTTGACCTCAGTATTCTCCCGGTACAGTTTTGCCTTAACACAGTAAGGACATTTTGCAATGGAGCAAAGGCCTCCCATTTATAACCATCCATGTCTCAAAAATGATTTTACCTGCATGAAACTCTTTTCAGAATTAAGATAGCTTCAGGCTTTGGACCTCAGTTTGCCACGAATGTAACATTCACTGAAGTATTGTATGATTTAAAAAAAATCCAAACAAACAAAATGCTGTTTTTTCAAAGTTCTCAAGCAAGTAGGTGGATTTTCAAAACTGAAAACAAATAAATCATAGGCTCTTGAATATCTGAAATAATTTTTATATTACCTAAATCCACTTCTGAAAATTGTAAACCAGATTGATAGCTAATTTATCCCTGAAGACCTCTTTTATTTTATTTTTCTCTTGCTGTCTTTCTCAATTGAAAGCTAAGTACATTTAGTTTCAGAATTTCATGCTGGCATATAAATCAGTTGTGATAAAAATCAAATGCTGGCATGGGAAAATAATGAGTCTAAAGAATATTTATATCCTTACACGGTTTTGATTAGCAGGTCAGACTGCACCAGCTAAAGCATTAACTTTCTTTTTAATACAGTACCTTCAGTATGAATGCAGTCTGCATTTTTCTGTGCCTGTTACGTGAGTACATTAAAAAAGTGATATGGAAATGAGAATGTCAGTTTTTTAACTTTTATTTTTAATGGTGTAGGAGTCCTTCAGTTCAGCAGTATATTAGCATAATTCACTTGATTAACCTTTGTGTCAGAAATGCTACCACGCTATCACCTGAAAGATCATGCACTTGGCTCTGAAGGTAGAATTTGGCACCTATTGAGTCTTATCTGAATTTCCTTCTCACGTTGGCCCCACAAATTCTGAACATGTTTACACACACTGAGACAAGCCAAATCTAAAACAGTAGTATGGAGAATTTGAACAAGGGGAAAAAACAAAAACAAAAACAAAAACAAAACAAAACAAAACAAGAACAGATTTTGAGATATGTTTACATTCTTGCATTCTTGCTTTGAACTAGGTGTTATAAGGATTTTGTTAGCATGTCATGCTGTGGACACACAAGAGAAAGAGACATTGACAATTTAGTTCATTATGGGTGCAAGAGCTAATGTTGTCCTAGCATATCCTATAGTCAATTTCTAGAGCTGGAACTGGAAAATCTGTTAATGAACACTGCAACAGACACCAGAAATGGATGAAACTACAAACCATGAAAACTTTGAAAATGGTTGAACAGGGACTTTAAAAGAGGAATATGATTCTTGTAAACTATCTTCACCTCTGATGTTTGCTATAGATTGTTTGAATATATAGTTTTGCAAGAAACTAACTAATGTACTCTTCAATACCTCTTGCTGACTGGCAAAGCTTCAGTTTGGTATCTGGTGGCGTCACTGATGATTCAAAAGTGTAAGTGAAGAGTGATGCTCTATTTGTTTTGTTTTTCTCTAAATAGCAACAGCAACATCAAGCAGAAGTTCCAGAAATAAGAACAACTAACTGGTAATGAAAGAACTATCTCTAACCTTAAATTCCTCCTTTTTAGTGGATTAATTGAATTCAGTTTTTCTGAATATTTGTACTTGTGGTATGGCTTACTAGCTTACGTTCAAAATCAAGATAACATCATTCACCAGAGATGCTGCACAGCAAATCTGATCATTGCTAGCACTCTTTGATTAAATGCAGATTTTTTCTTTAGCTAAATGTTATATAATCAAGATTCTGGTTTTAGTCGTACTTTTGCAAAGCAATCATAGAAAAACATACACAGAAAAGCTGTAAACCTAACAGAAAGAGAAATGACAAAGAATGGTGTTCCTGAAACCCCATTGGATTCACAATGTAGGATATTAAAAAAAAAAACAACGGCTTTTTTTCTTCTACCAGATGAAATTCATAAAAAAAGTAATTTCCAATAGCAAATATGCTCCTGCAGGTTTGCACCTGTGAGATACAGAAACAGATAAAATTCTATTTTCAGTAACTATCTCTTTATAAGAAAACAAGCTCTTCAGCTGAAACATATTTCTACGGCTGTTCAGTAAATAGTGCTGGAGAAGACCTTAGGGCTGGGTCTGGGGTCGCTGCTTCTTCTCAGCAGAGAATCCACTAATCACAAGGCCACAGCTGTTCTTCTTCTTCTCCTTCTGTTCCTTTTCATTTTCTAAAGTTTCCCAGTGCTAGTGAGAAAAATAGGAGACTTCCATACAACTGACGTCTAGACTGTGTGTCTAGGTGGAGCTATGCAGCTCATTCAGAACCGCCCCCCACAGTTGTCGTGGGAAGGCAGTCGGACAGACTGATACAGCAGCAGTCAGAAATCTATCATTTCAACAGGTCAGAGAGCTACAGATAAAACTTAGATGTGAGAATGGGCATCCTTGCCTTCACAACCTTTCTCACAGTTACTTCCAATAGCTAAAACTCCTACTTTGACGAAAATGGCCCTTTGCAGTCCAAGAACATACTACTTACAGCATATCTCTTTTTGCCACCTTTTCCAGTGACCAGTAGGCCTGACTGCCTCAGTGCAGAAACACATCACTTACTTTACAACACATAATACAGAAATGGATGCCAGTCCAAACACCAGATGCTTCAAAGCTAAACAGTGCCATTTACTATGGTACGTACATAGATAAAATCTAAAAATCCAGTTTGACAATTACAAACCCTTCCTTAAAATGCATTTACCCTGAATCAGAATTAGAATTAAGTTTGCTATGTGCCTGCAACCAAAAACAGAGAAACCTACGAAAATAGAAACCAAAATAAATTTCTGAAATATCCTTCTCTTGTAATTAGTTATTTGAATAATCATAAAATACCTCATGGTAAATTTGCTCCATCACTGTGACAAAGTAACAAGAATACATACATATCAAACTCTCAAGCCAAAATCAGTAATTCCCTTTCATATGTTTTCTAAGTTAAAAACCTTAAAAAGAGAGTGGGAGAAGAGGAATCGCTTTATCTGCTATTTGAACAAACAGGAGTTCAAGTAAGGAGTTAAGAGTCTTAAGTACAGTTCATCAAAATTTGCATTTTAATTAAAAGAAATGTTTGTGGAAAAAAATCTGTATTGTGTTGTTTCTTATTTTCACTACAAGCATATGCATCCCAACCACTCATCAGATCTTTTTCAATGTCTGCTTGTTTTAGCTTTAGCTAAGACTAAAATCCCAGTATATGTGTCCTGACTGTCTCCCTTTTCTCAGTAATTTTTCATCTGAGTGACTGTCAAATGTTAATCAAATCAGTAAAAGGATGTCTAAAAGATAATTAAGACCCTACAAGTTTCCAGCATGGAGGTCTGAATTAACATCCCCAGGGATACAGGTGCAGGTAGAATTCAGGCATTCTGACAGGAGCTGGCTGGCCTGCTTAGTACTCCTGGAGCCGAAGCAGAGCTCTTTTGTCACTCAGCCAAAGAGGGTAATAAGAGACAAGAACAGGAAAGCTGGGGTTACAGTTGAAATTAGTGTACCATTGGTATCTTTAGTACCACCTTTCTGCTAGTGGCAGTTTGTGTGACTTGATATTAAAAAGAAGAGTATCATGATAGCATTTAAATCAGATTTCTACGATGTTAAAAATGTAAAGAAAATGAAATAAAAATGAAGAATAAACTTATAGATAAAAAAGAAACATATATTGTTTTATGGCAGTATTGTTCCCCCCTTTACTTAGGGGAACGAAACACTGTTTAAGACTAATGGAAGTTTATACTTCTGGAAGTTAATGCAGTGTGCACAATAAATCGATATTTGAAGCAAGCTGCAAGGAAGTATCCTCATTAAGCCTTCATTTGTAGTTCAGAGCTACAGGCTTCAAAGGGGTAAACTTGCCTTTTAAGCTTTCTGTGTTAGAGCTTACACTGGATTATTTTTTATTTTTTTTTTACCAACCTCCTTAAAAATAGTTGAGTTTTTTTTCAAAAAACTATAAAATAATCAGAGTTGGGTTAATCCTATTTCAACACAACAGGTTAAAGCTAAGAATTCCACCTTCTTAACATAAATTATAAAACAATTTTTTCTCTTAGCTCAATAAATGATTATATAAAAATATGCAATATTTAATAAATTATATTCTCACTCTTCCTCTCAATTTTCTTGAAGAAGCCCCCTCACTCTGAAATGTCAAATTTGAATAAAATATCAAATATGTGCAAAATGTGCTGGAAGCAGAATACTACTGAATCTAGAACCATCTGGCAGATCTCACTGAAATAGAAGAAATTAAATCGGGAAAACAAATTATTGTACCAGAAATTATTTGCATGCTTTGTCACTTCTTTCTAATGCTGTACATACCCCAAAATAAAAAAAGTCATCATTTTGATCTACCATTAATCAGAAATGGTATCATTCTAGCTTCTACAAAGCTGCTACACTCTCTTACTGAGAATTGAGCAGCTGCTGTGGTCATCCAGTTACCCATTACTGGTGTAAGAGTCTCTCTCGTAAGACTCGCAAAAATGTCACTGATTTTCAAGAATGAGTTGTGATCTGTACGCCTGTACTTGGAATCTCACATGGAAAACAAGAAAGGTTGAATCTTTAACTGTTAGCCTGTATATACTTCATTTTTAAGGAAGGCTGCAATACGTGCTAAATATCACTGTCTGATAAAAGACAGATCATTCTGTACAGCTACTGTAAAGCTATAGAACATCCTGTAAAAATATAAAAATGTTCTGACAGACAACTTCAGATTGGAAACACAATTAAAGAAGGCATTTCTCAAAAACTGAATGTTTTGAAACTGTCCTCTCCCTTTGTGTTCTAGATGGTGTGTAATCTTACCATCATACATCACTGAACTAGAATTTGTAGAACGTGGTTATGACTGGCACAGTATTACCAATAAAAAGTTGTAGAAAATGTATATATATAATAGAGTATTTATTTATGCCTTCAGTTTCTGAAGTTGTTATTACAGTGATCCCTGACCAGGATGAAGACTTATGTAAATTCTAAGTCAAATCCCTGAAAATAAGACTAACACTGATTTGTTTCCATACCCAAATGCTAGCCTCCAAATATAAGACTCCAGCACACAGTCAATACAAAAAGAAAGAAAGAACACTGGCAAAACACAGACACTTATGCAAGTCTGATGAATTTCTGCCCTCTTCCTTTGTTTCTCCATGCTGTCCCCTGACTACTACTCATCAAAGTCAAGGAAAGCAGTGACAATCCTAATACACAGTTGAGAAACTGCTAAATGGTACTACTCCTCATTCTTCACCACAAGATCCACATACACTATATGTAACTGACTTTCCATTTGCTAGAAGTGTTACTTTGATGAAAAGGTATTATTTTGTTAGGCTGGTGCCATGATAACTTTCCTATTAATATTTCTTTTGAAGCTTCTCAGATCCTTTAAATTGACACACTTCAAGTACACATGCGGTTAAGAAAAAATATATAAAAATCAAACATTACTTATCATATAGTCATAAATGATACATCACAGTTGTCTGACTGTAGCCTGAATAGGAGATAATTGCAGTAATGTAGATAATATTGGATGGCAGCTAGCTAAGTGACTTTTATGGCAATGTCTTTAGATTAAATATGTGTAATCCTTCAAAAATTTCCAGCCTTACATCCTGCATATATTTACAATTTCCAGACTCTTCCTAGCTAGATAAAATATTTCTTGTACCTGAGTATATACTTTGTAGTGTTCTGTGTTATGGTACAATAAATATTCCTTAGCCACAGGTGGCTATTTCACTATCTCTACATCTGTTTGCAACACTGAAAATCTCTTCAGGCATACTGGATGTCTCAAGGATAAATCAGCTGAGGAAGCCTTAGATGACCTGAGAACTTTTTCAGTACTGCAGTGTGTAATTTAGACTGCCTTATGGAACTATTCCCATTACCACAGCTTTCCTGGACTGCCCCATGGGTATCAGAATTTCTGCAGTACTGTGATTTCACTCTAGGCATGCTTCCCAAACCAGAAGGGTCCCAGAAAGCAGCCTCTGGCTATCTTCCTTAATTCCTCCACTTGGGAGGAGTCTTGCCAGACTGGGGGCGTTATAATAAATTTATACCATCCCAGACCATTTAGCCAACACAAAACAACAGGAAGAGATGAGAGATTCTTGTTTGCTGTCGGGAAGTCTCTTTGTCTTAAAAACAGTACTAAGAGGTAGTTTCTTCGGGTTGTAATAAGTAACACAGGCTAGTGTTCTATAATTGCTTGCAGGCGTAGAGAAATACACTGTGTTACCAAATACCTGAAGTTATTATTAAAAAGGAAAAAAAACCAAAACAAAACAAACACCTGTTCATGCGTTTTTTTGTTATACTTTGAAAAAAAATGAAGAACCTTTAGGTCAACACAGCTTTTTGAAACAAGTTTCTCTGCACCAAACAACTGCTTTCCCCATGTGGTCACTCACCAATATTTATAAGGGAAGGTCACTTTGAATGCCACCAGCAGATGAAAAAACAGGAGGGAAGGAGGGTTTTCATGTCTTCACTGAGCTGGCTGATTCTGCCAAAGTGATAGCCGACGTTGACATTACACAAGGGAAAGGTTGTCGTAGTCTCACATTCCCAGCTCTGCTGCAGCAACAAAACAAAACAAAAACAGAAAAACATATGTGCATACTTTTCAAATAAAAGTAATGCCAAAACGTTAAAACTCTGATCTCTGGAATATAAATACGGCTTTAATCTTGGCTTTGAAAAAATTTATCGCAAATCTACTTTAAAAATGAGATTTAAAAAGACCCCTAAGAAATTGAATATCCTTCTGTAAAATTAATCAATCATTTTGAGGGTTTAGAGGTAGGAAATGGCCATAAACATCTTATGTACTCAGTTGGTGGTAGAAAACAGACTGAAATGACAATTCTGTTAAAAATAGGGAATAACTGAGATCTGAAGTGAAGATTTTATGCAGAGTACGTGGCAGGGAATGATAGGAAATTTTATAGATGCACGTGGCCTATGAAAAACTGAAGGGAAAGTTGAAGGATTAATGAGGGATTCCTATTTATTTATTTATTTATTATATTTTTCTAGCATTCGTGTGAATTATTACCTACACGCCTGGTACGTCCTAAAAGAAAAAACTGTGATGAATAAATAAACAGCTCTAGAAATCTTCAATAGGGTCCTTTACCTTGCAGGGAATATTATCATTGGCTTTTGATACAATTTCTGCTGCAGGGAAAGACTTTCAAAGCTCAGAATGCTGAAGTATTGCCAGGCGCTCAAAGACCCCCTGCTGTGCGCGTCAAACTAAGAAATCTCTCTGAACTTGTCGAATTAAAAGTCATCTCTCTCTCTCTGCAACCC
This sequence comes from Phasianus colchicus, assembly GCF_987193195.1. Classification (NCBI taxonomy): domain Eukaryota; kingdom Metazoa; phylum Chordata; class Aves; order Galliformes; family Phasianidae; genus Phasianus; species Phasianus colchicus. Next base: position 22,361,765 of record NC_143439.1, read on the forward strand.
CTGCATGAGCTGGGAAGCTCTGTCCTCATTTTTTTTAGGCCTTCCACGATAAACAAATGGAGCCTGGAGCATCTTTATTCTTTTCAGGCACGTAATTAAAATTCTTTAAAAAAATGTAATTGAAGGCAATGAATTTCAAAAGAAGGTTCTAGTGAACAAGGAGGCTAGAACAGTTTGAATAGACCATATCGCTTACCGTTCAATTGCGTTTCAAAGGTACGAGCAAAACAGCTTGTTAAGATCCTGGGTAAGTGTCTTTTATTTATTTAATTTGTTTGTACATCAAGAAGGTTGCTCCAAACTTAAACATCTCAGCAGGATTTATGCTTTCTGGAATGTCATAAGACTTAATTACTGAAACTGCAAAGAGGAGTGTACTATTAAAATATGAACAAAGCAGAAAGCATCCTTGGTTTCTTGAAATCATTATTTATATATCTCCTAAGAAATTAAAGAATGCATTTTTTGAAGGATGTGTATTTTCTTGGCAAGTCCCCTTCATCTACCCAAACCACTGTAAATATTCACAACTTTGCAAAGGTTTATGAATCTGATCATACATAAAATGCTGATTTGCTATGATCACCGTTGCTGTGAAACATTGCAAAGATTACAGTGAATAAGTATTTTTGATATTGTCAGAAAGAGTGCAAGAATTAAATTTAAAATTAATAAAAAAGAAATGAAAAAATCTCACATTGGATTTAACACCAGGAATTACTATACAGCATTAACCAAAAGACAGTAGAAGACAAAACACTGTTTCAGACTTCCTAGAGAGTTCAAACTCTAAACCCAACACTATCTCTTTTAGAGTCATTTAACAACCTCAACCAAAAGAAAACAAGAAAAGGCCCAGCTCATGCATTTTTAATTCATTTTACCATTCTATGTTTTTAATCTGGTACTTCTGGCTACTAATGTCCATTTAAGTTGTATTATATTTAGGAATTCACCATGGGGAGAGTGGAGATTAAGATGTTTTAAGGCAAGTTATTGCAATACTTTCCACAGTAAAACCAGAATGGACTGTGTAGCAATGCAGTGCCATTTCCACAACATCTGGGTAGCACCTTGCTTCTGATTGTCACGATGCCTCTAGGAGACTCAAGCCAGCACAGCTGCTTTTTATCCCTGGAGGCAGAGGTCAGGGGAAAGGAGAAGGCAGATAGAAGAGCCCTGTACATGCTCTGTGTGGGACTGGCAGAAGCATACAAGCAGGATACAGTTACTCCAGGGGGAAACACAATGCCAATGCAGATGTAGTGGCAGCCAACTATGGCTTTGACTATGCTATCAAATAATAGCTCTGGCGCTCAGTCCCAGGACCTGGTAACCTTTTTTTTTGTTTTGTTTTTTTGTTTTCTTTTTTTGAGTAAAATCTGATACAGCATAAGGAATAGCCTACTGCAATAGTCATGCTAGATAGGTAATACAGAGTGTACCAAATATACCAACAGTGCTTGAAGTTTCGTCTTGATTGTCTGCAGTTGTCTAGCATTATTCTCAGTAGGCTTTGGGCATCCAAATTCACACATGCATTCATGTCACACACAGAATAAGCAATATACAGCATCACTTTTATATTGTGCACAAAGTACTTTCACAAACTGCACACGGCCTACCCATTGTGCTCAGAGGAGGAAAAAATATACCAATAATGTTTCTATCTCAGATCCAGAAAGACCCCATCTCAGCAGACTATATGCAGCAGGCTATGTCATGTGTTTCTACCAGAGTGTTGTCTACTATGGTACAGTCTGCCATTACAAAAAAAAAAAAAACCCAAAAATGAAGGCAGTCACCACTATGCCTTTTTCTCCTAGAAACATTAGTGTGAGAAAAAATTGAACTTGTCTTGGCCTCCCCTTTAGACATACTAAGGTGACTTATGAAGGCATATCTACCATTTCCAATTGTGCATACTATATCAATTCCCATGAGATCAACAAATATTCCACAGAAATAATTTTAAAAATTATAATATAAATATATATACATAAATATAAATATAAATATAAATATAAATATAAATATAAATATAAATCAGAAAAAAATAAGAAAAATATACAGAAATATAATATCTTCAATTTCTACTGTAAGACTGAGTTAATGGAAAACAATGTGATTATAAAAAGTAACTCATCTTTCACTTAATTATCCTCTGTAGAATGTGAAGGACATGACAAAAAGAACTGTAACAAAGAGACTGCATCTGATGTTTTAGGGAAAAAAAAATACTGTGGCTCAGCATGAGTATTTAGTATCTGTTTGCAGAACGAGTAAAGGTTCCTTTAAGTTCATTGAGCACTCACTCCAAAGTTTAGGGAAGATCAGTGGCTGAGAAAAAAGAGGCTACTGAAATATGAGTTATGAGTCACATCTATGAACAAAACTGATCAAAGTCTACTTGGCTGCCAGAGTGCCTTCAGTTTATTCTCTTGCCATACAAAGATTACTTGATTGAAAGGTGTGTGGATATAAGGCACCAAGGTTCCTGTCTACTGTCACTGGGCCTGATATTCTCATTTGTTATGTCTGACTTCCTTTATTGATTTCTTTTTCCTAAGCATCAGCAGCTGAAGTCACTTTTGTAACTTTGGCAAACACATTTACATTGGAATAAATACATAGCAATTCTCTTTTCCCCTCCACACTCAAATTATTATTGTAAGAGATGCAATAAACTCAAAATTATCCAAAATTATCCAGTCATATGCTGATAGCATTAGAGTCATGTTATAGTGTCATGTACATTTCATACGCTTACATATATCTTGAGGATCTCAGACATTTTCCTTAGCGGACAGAAAAAAAGTCTCTTGATACCACTGTCACATGAGAGGTTAACATGAATAATTTCATAGAACAATTCCTTTAAAAGGCATTTGCTGCTTATAAACATCTAGCTCTTATATGACATTAAACTAATACCTAACTGGTTAAAAAATAAATAGGATACCTATACCAGAAGCATCCAGGATACAGTTTTGATCAAATAATTCAGAGTTCTGTAGATAAAAGCTGTTGTCAGGTGTTGTCTTTGCAATACGGTACAAAGTACTGCGATTTCAGAAGATGGCAGAAGAGGGAGTTATGTGAATGTAAACCCAAATTATGAGTTCAAAATGAAGTACAAGAGTGAAGCAATGCCAAATATTTCAGATGCTCTTTGTCCTTTACAGAAGAGCTACCTTTCTATTTCTATCACTGTACGAAGTCAGGATACATCAGAATTCTAAATTTTTAAATGCAGTGATGCTCTTTAATATTCATATTCCAAATTAATATCTTATTCATGCATTTTTCTCTGTGCTCTTATATAATCTATTCTGTAATTTCAACAAAACATGACTTTGTATATTAGATTTACTGAAGATAAAACAGACCCATGAGGGCACAGAGGAGAGAACACTTTCCTCAGTGAAGTTAGCTATATGACAAGCTGTATAAGCAGAAGTAAAGAACTGAAGTACATGCTTAACCTTATTAACAGGTTCTGCCCCTTACCTCAGGACTGACTTTAGTCACTAGTTGATATAAAATATGTCAAAATAGGTTCCAGGAACTATTTCATGCTGCTTTCTCCTCCCAGCTCCCATGAGTCTAGGCAGTACGACCCTCTCCATTGCAATACTGAATATTAAAAATTATCTGAAGTGCTTGAAAATTTCAATTACCATATTTTTTGATGGAGATTAACAGATGGTTATGAAGAAAGTAAATAATGAGTAAAACAGATCCATCTGGTTTAATTTTCATGCACTTAGTCCAGTCATTAGGCTCAAGAACTTACAACCAAGTTTAGAGTAGGAAAAGGAAAAAAATACTAATTTGCTGGTAATTCTGCCTGCATATTAAAATTAATTAGCAATGATACTAACTATAAGTGAGAATTTTTTTTCTGTCAGTCTTTTCAGAAGATCTATTAAGCTAGTAAAAAATCATGAGTGAGTGCATATTAGACAGTCTAGCAAGCCTGATGTGCTTCTCTATGCAAAAGCAAAGAAAGGAATTGATAATACTTGGCAGAAGAACATAAGCTTATGTCAAAGCAATTAATTCCCATATCTCAATGTTCAGGTTGCTTTCATTGGGATTTGCATGCATCAATAAAGGTTAGAGGCTGACCTGCTGGAAAGGAGCTCTGTGAAGAAAAATCTTAGTCTCCTGTGGATAAAAGGTCAGCCATGAGCTAGCAGTGTGCCCTTCTGGCCAAGAAGGCCAATAGAGTCTTGGAATACATGAAAAAGAACGTGGCCAGCAGGTTGGGGGAGATGATCCTCCCCCTCTGCTCAGCACTGGTGAGGCCACATCCAGAGTGCTGTGTCCAGTTCTGGGCTCCCCAGTTCAAGAAAGATGAGTAACTCCTGGAGAGAGCCCAGCGGAGAGCCACAGAGATGACTGGGGGCCTGGAGCATCTCCCATATGAGGAAGAGCTGAGAGACCTGGGGCTGTTCAGCCTGAAGAAGAGAAGGCTGAGAGCTGTAGGTTGTCATGCTCCTAAAAGGCTTTCACAACTAATGTTTCTACTCAAGCAAAAGCACTCGGTATCACTTCACTGATGCAAGCAGCACTCTTTGGATAGGAAAGTTGAATAGCTTGATAGATAGATCTGTTTCATTTCTCATTTGGAAGGAAAGGAAACCAACTTTGCTAACAAGCTATTTCCAGCTCTTAGTATTTGATGATAGGATTATTTATCGTATTTATAATGTCATAGATCTGGTGGGACATAAAACCTTCAAAAAGGGTGAAGAAAGACAAAAGAGCAGAGCAGCTGCACCCTAAGAGCTTGCTTGTGGGGTGAGAAGGGACTCACTCCATCTTACTCCCAGAAATTTCAGGGGACTGTGTCTGTACAATCCCCAATTAACTCAGGCAGCCATCTTACAGAAAGATGTACCAAAAAGGTAGACTTATATTATAGACTTATATTAGACTAACATATTAATACATTAATAATCAGTGCTGTTCTTAAAGTTCACAAATGTGGCATCTTTTTTCCCTGTGAATTTACAAGTTCTTTGAAACAAACTGCATTTGCAGCCTCCCCTTTATACACTGCAGAGTAAACCACTGATAGCAGAGTGTATCTGTCAAATTCAATGCTGGATAATAGAACAGGAACCTGACATAGTCATGACAAGCATACACTTTATATCAGGAAGGAACTCTGTTTTGTTGATTACTGCATACTGCTAGAATGATGTGTTGTGTGTTCACGTAAATAGGAGCACAATAAAATATTGAATTATGAAATATCATCGCAGACAGAATTAAGGCTGGAGTAAACTTAGAGAAAATGAAACACCTCTTTAAACGATCACATTTTCTACTGCACTATTAATATCAGTATTTCAAGAAACACTAGCATGAAGAATTGCTGCAAGTTGGTGAAGATATTAGCATTTTTCATTTTAATTCAGAACTATATAATTTTCTTGTTTTAAACAACTAAAGTTGATGGCTCATACACTGCTTTTACTGATGTCATTTTATTTTAAAAGATATCAGTGTAATTTATAGAAGCTGAATTTCAGTTCCTAAAAAGCAGTATTTTCAAATTCTACCTCAAGTTACTACCCTGCAACTATTCCCATTTCTTGAAAAGTGAGGATCATAAATTTCAGCAAATGCAAGATATTTAGAAACTTTCTCATAAAACCATATTAATTCAAGAGAATAAGCAAACTTATATACTAATCTTAAAAGTTGCTTCATAGTTTATCAATGGCACTTACGTACTTTTTGTTTTATACGCACAAAATATTTAAAGACACTATATATCAACAATATTATCGCTTGAGCAAATAGGGTTCTTAGTATTTTTTTAATTTCATCTCATCTTCTTAAACTGCTTTGTGTTTTCACTGTGAGGTTTGCCTGTAAGTATTTTCAATAATTACTTTAAGTTTGTATAATATTTCCAGAAAATAATGTGTTCAAGTTCATATATGGTGATCCTCACTGGTATTATTTTGGCATTCATTTTAGTTTGTCATTTTGTTTTAGGTATGTATATGCTAAATTTTATTGCAGCAAATGCAATCTATTAACACTATAACTGTAAGAAGGCTGTCATAACTCCATGTTGTGCTGTATGCAATAGTTTTGAAAATTAACATTATACAGAGAGTGGCTTTCAGTCAGATCTCTGCTTTTGAGGATTTGAAGGGTTTCTGGGACCAGTGAGATGCAGAGTAGATTTTCTTTTCATATGATTGTGCCCCATACCTGAGGAGTTCAATGCCAGCTTGGATGGGACCCCTACAGCCTGATGTGGTGGGAGGCAGCTCTGCCCATGGCAGAGGGTTGGAACTGGATGTTCTTTAAGGTCCCTTCCAACCCAAACCATTCTGTGAGTCTGTGATATTGGCGTCACAGAGAGTTACAAACAACAAAGATAGGAGTGGTGAGAACTCTGATGTAAAGAAGAATCTGACTAGAGTCTGAAGAAAGATTACTAGTGGAGATGTTTACAACGAGGTGGGCATTACTCAGGCGTGTCCAGCTTGCCGCCCAGCTCTGCCCACACTGCGGCCTGCTCCCCCTGCTGCCGTGCCATCATGGCGACTCTGCCCCCTGAGCAGCCTGGCCCAGCCCTGGGACATGGCGGGGGGGGGGGGATAGGAGGGAGAGATGCAGTGCAGTGCTAACAAATAGTATGGTACTGTGCTTATTTTGCAAGGACATTCTGTCACTTTTATAAGACTACAATTTCAAAAGACACTATATGCAGAAACAAGCTGACAAATTTGATGCGTATCAAGGAATGCTTCTTAAAGATGAAAGAGCAGAACTGAAAAAAGTCTCACACCTCAACAAAATATTTTTAAAGAAGTAAAAACTCAGACAGGCTCTCTTATAAAAACTAGTTACATGATAGCGAATCTGACTACAAAATATCTAAACCATATCCTGATGGTGAGTTTGTTATGCAAGGAATGGAAAGCATGACAGATATCACATCCTTATTAAAAACAAACAAACAAAAAACCCAGATTTTTCTAAAATCAGTTTGTATTATCAGATTGTAGCCAGGTGAACTGAAGCAACAGGAAAATCCATTGAAAAAATTTGGAGAGTAAAGCTGCCAATTTCAAATGTTAAAATGTTATGCTTTGGTGATAGATGAAGTTATTGATACTACAGATATGGCACAATTTGCCATTTTCATTAGAGGTATTGATAACAAATATAACATCACTGAAGAAATGGTTTTTTTGGTGCTGTTGGAATATGCAATTAAATCTCTTCATTTGTACAAAGAACTGAAAAAATACATTAAAGCAATTTACATTAACCTTTCTCAGCATATCTAATATAGCTACCACCGATGCCCTGGTGACGGTTTGTAAAAAAAAGAGGGATTTATAAAATTAATAGAAGACAACAAAATTGCCACCAGTAACTCGTTCTTCATGAAATATCAATGCATCAGATATCAAGAAAATGTATGTGGAAAAACTTTGAAAATGGATAATATGCAAACTGTTATCAAAGCTGTGAATTTCATTAAGTCCAAGGAACTGAATCATCACCAGTTCTAGGAGTTCCTTAAAAGTATGGATGCTGACTACAGGGTCATCATTTACTTTTCGGAAGGACGGTAGCTAAGTTGGGTTAAAATGCTAAGAAGACTTTAGGATTAGCAAAATTAAATCAAGTTAATTAAAATTAAATCAAGTCCTTTATGGAATCAAAATGAAAATCTGTGCCAGAATATGAAGATGAAAAGTGGGTCACAGATTTAGCATTTTTGGTGAATTTGACTGCTCATTTGAGTGACTCAAACATGCGTCTTCAAGGTGAAAATTACCTTATCTGTGCTATGTTTCACACAATAATAGCATTCAAAATGAAATTTAAATTACAGCAAGCTCAAGTTATGGCAAATAACTTCATGCATTTTGATACAATCCTGTGAACAGTGAAAAATATGCAACCATGCTTTTTGTTTTGATAAAGAAGTTTAAGAACAGGTTTCAAGATTAAAAAAATAAATTTGTATATATTTGCAACTCTATTTTCGTTAGACATAAATACATCAGTTGCAAATTTTCAGAAGGAATCTTCCAGAGTTGCAATTAGATATTTAATTCAAAGAAAAAATTGGTCATGTCTCTAAATTTTCACAATCCCTATCTTACCAGAGAAAAATATATCTCGCTTCACAATCTTGCTTTATTTTTGTCATTGCTTTTTGGCAGTACACGCATTTATGAACAATTATTGCCAATGATGGTCTCCTAAGAAACTTCTCTATATTTTCTCACTCTTACTTTACCTAAACAATTAGGACAAACTAGGATTTTGTAAAATATATAGCTACAGTTCTGCTAGAACTTATCTCTATAAACTAGAAGACAGCATTAAACTATTGTCAAACTCCATTCTTTGTTCATTATATGCTATTTCTGTCTTCATCTCACAATGCTAGGCCTCTGAAGCCACATAAAGCCAAGAAAACATCTCTTTACTCTGAAGTATGAGAACCAGAGCTTATTGTTATGAATCTTACTAAAATGTTGCCCTAATTTCCCCAGTGCAGTACATACTGTGGAATCTGGAACCTTACAAGTTTTTAAATATGACTGACTTAAAATAAAATTCATAGTCTCAATTTATTGCTGGTATTTTCCAGCAGGAGTGAATTTTCTTTCTATTCTACATGGTGCTAGCTAGTCATAGTGGTTGGAATAGTTGTGTTCTCCATAGTTCATTGAGAGTACTGATTGTTGCTGAGAGTCATTTGTCTAGGAAAGCATGCCTGAGTGAAGTTAGAGCATTACCTTAATCTGGTAACCATGTAGCAGCCAGGAAAAAGGAACGATTATACTCAAGAAGCAATTTATGATTTAAAAAATGACTAACTGAACATCAGTATTTCCTCTTTGCTCATTTTCATAAAATACAAGGTAAAATTCCAGATTACGCCAGTCTGCTACATCTCCTGTATTCCATTGTTTTTTTTACTCTAGATTGCTGATTTTAAGGACACAAAAGCGTGAGTTATTGCAATAATTTTCAGAGTCAAATTTCAGTGTTAATTTTAATTGTTGGACCTAAGAATCTGAAATGTTTGTAAGAATATGCAAGGCTTAATATGTATCAAGAGTTAATGTGAAATGGTTTACAATTACTTTTTAAAATAGAAACCTGAAGACCATGAGGATTCTCACTGAGGGTTTAGTGTTGTAATTTCTCATGCTCTGTGGTTGTACAGGGCTACAAATGCTGCAAGCTAGGGAATCAATATGCTAGTGATAGTAGTTAAGATAAATAGATGTATTTCCAATGGCAAAATATCAGTAAAGTGTCCTAATATGTATTAGTCTCCAGCTGGGAAAATATGCACTGGTTTGAAAGGGAAAGAGTGTTTACTTAGTGCCATCTCTGTGGGAATAATTACATACGAGCTATAAAAGAAATCATAATTAAAAATACACCTGAAGTATCCTACTGAGCCATTTCCATGGAACAGGTCATTTTATGCAGTATTCCAAATGACTGTTGTACACATAGAGTCATTATTCCATCATATTCCCTGTCACTTTCTGAAAAACAACACAAGCCCTATCTGAACTAACAAGTACAAATACATGTTCTATTCATCTTTGAGCTATTGTATAATTTATGAAATATTTAAAATGTTATTTGTTTTCTGTCTTACTTGAAAAAATAATTTGGTATGTGTAGCTCTGAAGCCTGGAAGAACGTGTACTAATGACTTCTAATTAGAAATACCTCATACTCTTGCTTCAAAAGTACTTGAAGTGTCACAACTAGGAAGCAAGAAAGCTGCTATATGATGTCAGTAGTCTTTTGATATTGCTTTGTAAACAGCGAAATGTTTCTGCTGTGATATCTGGGTGACCATACTACCAGTACTTACTCTAAATGTTGGAACAACCTGGCAGTGGTATAAGTATTCGTTTACTTACTATATGTATGAAATTTAAGTACATGAGAAATTTCAGCACCAAAACACTGTGAAATACAAGACACAAGGACATGTTATTAGTAGAGTACTAGTAACTACTACTGTCCCTAATAAACTCTTCCAGTGTTATTTAAGAATTTCACAGCTTCATTAATAAAAGGACTATGTTGCACAATACTTATTGTGGTGCTATACTGTTTCCAGCTCCAGAAGCAGCTCTTTGGTAGCACTACGACTCTGCACAGTGTTTCATGTACAGCAGGTCCACACCAAAACCAAGAGTTTCAAAACAGTTTCTTCTAGCTACCAAACAACTCTGGCTGTTTCAAACACTCCTCCTAGGATATAATCATCGCTATTCAGGTACTCCTCCTGAATGTTTACTTCAGTCAGCTAGCTACATGTCTTTACACTAGAAGTTGCATGCTGTCATTCAGTAGCTGGTGACCGTCACTGACAAGTAATCTTTCTACTTTTAACATTCTCTATTGCTGTTAATATGACAATAAATATGATTGCATTAATCTGAACTAATTTATTATTCCCTTTCTTAGAAGTGCAAAGGATGATCTGTTCAACTTCACCTCAGCTACATCAATCTTCTCTTCATCTCAGCATATCCAATGAAAGAGCCCATTTCACAGAATCACAGAATCATAGATTGAGTTGGAAGAGACCTCAAAGATCATCTAGTTCCAACCCCCTTGCCTCACAACACATGGAGCCTGGCATTCAATGCCTCTAGGGATGGGGCATCCACAACTTCTCTGGGCAGCCTGTTCCATCCTCTGAATGAAGAATTTCTTTCTAACATCTAATCTAGAAATCCCCTCTTTCAGTTTAAATCCATTCCCCTTTGCCTTATCCCTATCTACCTGAATAAAAAGTTGGTACCTCCAGCATTCTGATCATCTTTGTGGCCCTCCTCTGGATCCACTCTAGCAGCTCTGCATCCTTCTTGTATTGGGGTCTTCAGGCCTGGACCCAGGACTACACGTGGGGCTTCACACAGGCAGAGTAGAGAGGGACAGTCCCCTCCCTCTCCCTGCTGGCCACCCCTTGCTGATGCAGTCCAGAATGCAGTTGGCCTTCTGGGCTGTGAGAGCACACTGCTCGCTCATGTTCAGCTTCTCACCCATCAGGACCCCCAGGTACTTCTCTGCAGGCCTGCTCACTAGGAGTTCATCTCACAGTCTCTATTCATGTCTAGGATTGTCCCAACCTAAGTGCAACTCCTTGCACTTGGTCTTACTGAACCTCATTACATTCTTGTGAGCCACTTCCGTATCACTTCACATGACACCAATTACTGTAAAATTACAAGGTTTTGTGGGTTTTTATTTGACCAACATATAATTGAAGACTAACGTCTTATTATTAAACTGACTATAACTAGTATATTAAAATGGCCTGTGCTGGTTTTGATAACCTGTTCTGAATTAGAGACAGCTGAAAGATGGTGTCAATTCCTATTCAGAATACAATGTTGAGGAATAATTGAAAGAATTACATCTCAACATAAAATCAATTTATTTTTGAAACCCTCTATTCAACTGCGACTTACACAGAACTCTAACTAAGATCGGATTTAAATGAACTTGATCAAGCTTTTATTTATTTCACATAGTAGCAATGAAAAACGATTTCCAATTTTAACAGAATCATTTATACACATAGAGAAACTTGGTTATATCATATAGCCTTCTTATATTGAATGATTGGCAAGAATCTGTTTACATATGTTCAATCAAGTCAACTGCATTTCCATTCAGAACAAAAGCATATTTCAGAGACAAAAGTATATATAGATATATATTTGCACAAATACTTTAACAAATTATTTTAAATCATTTGTGCACACAAGCAATTTAAGATCTCTTTAAATACTGTGTGGACATTAATGATAAAATTTAAACAGATCAATATAAATTATTCAGCCAGCTACACAGAAAACTCAATTGCTATTTCTGGTATGAGAAAAAGCAGTAATATTTTAAAGTGTTTTCCAAAGATGAGAATTTTTAAGATATTTCTTGGATCTTATTTTCTAAATATGGTGCTTGATCACACATCTTTAATGTGCAACAGATGCATACAGAATTCCTTATTGTGGCTTCATGGGGCATTTAACAAATGGAACTTGGTTTATTCCATGACTGAGATCACCCATGAGTTCTTCTAGCCAACTATAAAATCATTTGTATTTGCCAGCACATGTAATATTTGGATTCTTTCCCTTTTGCTGATGAACTCAGATTTAAAAAATGTTCCATGCAATCTTAACCAATACATGGGAATCTATTTAATACTGTTATGCATGCAAACTAGGAGAACTTTCATCTCACAGTTTTCTGTGATGAGATTAACAAAATTTTCAGATACTAATTTTAAAATAGTCTATGGTTCTATCTTTTGGTACATATATTCTATGTTAAAAAACAGGCATACATTTAAAATGTGATACATTCCCTTTCATACAAAATCTTCACCTCTAACAGTTTTCTCTGGATTTCTAACCTCCCCAAAGTGTTCTATTTACTACAGACTGTATGAAAGAATTCCGAGTATTGATAGTTAGAGCAGCAGTGGGGAGATTAGCAATATCACCTATCCCAAATCACCTCCGTTTCAACTGAAACACACTGATACACTCAAATGGAATCACAACCTATTATAAAATTTAGTTTTAAATTTGCTCACTCACTCAATCACTAAGACAAATAAGGACAGATGAAACAGCTCTAATGACCTTTTCATAATGTTAAAATATATATGGTAAGTTATTATCTTAATTGTCATTTACTCTACTGTGATTTATGGTATGTATCCCTAAATGCTATCACATAATCTTTTAAACTGTAAATAAAAATATATTTCTAACAGTGAATTATATTAATCATTAAATACATTATTAGATTAAGAACAAGTACTGTGTGGAAGAAATGCAAATTGATGTTCTGAAAAGATTTGTGAGAGCCAGGGAAATAGTAAATTTCAAGAAGTCACCAAGCATGATACTACGCGTGTTCTCCTGAGACAGTATCAAGTTTTAGAGCGACCATATTATAAGAAATAATATGCCTTCTTTGTAAGTAGCTTAGAAGAGGTCTTTTTCTTAAAGTAAAAGAGATTCAACTTCCATCTTATTTTTTAATATATTTTTTCCATATACAAAAGGGACACAAATTGCTTTATATTTATCTAAGTATAATTCCAATAATTCTTTTTAATATTACTCCTTAGTCAAAATTCAGAACAGAGTTTAAATGGTCCTGGCATAGTTCTTTTTTTTTTTTTTTTTTTAATTACAAACACTGCAGTACCTGTGCATCTGGATTGTCACAATACTATATGACAAAGGTACTGAAAAGTATCTCTGTATCTTTTTCTTTATATCTAGAACCAGTTGGTAACTTTTGCTATGTTGTTTTCTCCACCAGATTATGGTTTGCAAAACCAAATCTTTCATAGGAAATCATAATTTCGAGTCATTTCCTTTAAATCATCATTACATGTGAATTTCATCAAGGAGAAATATCTTGAGATGGCACTGATCCAAATCAGAAAGTCTGAGATGCTGAACTGCTGAACATTTTGAAGCTAGGCTTTATGGCCTCAACCACTATCATATGCTATTTGCAATTCAGATGCCACATATCCCCTCTAATCGAAATGCATCAGACAGATTGGTTTCCTAGAACTTGTCAGGCTGCAAAATCTAAGGCTGGAGTGAGCTTGACAGACATCTAGAAATTCATATGGGATATGGAGAAAGTCACTTGGCAACTATTAATTCACTATCTCTTCTAATAAAAAGATTAGGGGATATTAAATGAAACTAGGGGGTTAAAGGTTCAAAACACCCAAAGGAATTAAATCTTCTCACACAAATAATTAAGCTGTGGGTGAATAAGATCAATCCATGGAAAAATGGATGGCAGTGGATTTGGAAGTAGAATCAGACACCTATGTAGGAGTAGGCTGAGAGCTATCAATGTATACTTGTCCTGTTTTCATTACGATTCTCTAGGTATTCATAATTGATCAAACACAATATTGTGCAAGACAGAGCTTTGATCTGGTCTGAGTACTGTAAGTTTTTCATGTGTTTATGCTGTACCTCAGTTTTTCCTATAGCTAAACTGCATTGATACATCAGGGAAGACACTGTCCTACTGGTCTCCTGACCAAATGCCTGAATTTTTTTTTACTGAACTATTCTGTAGCTTTATTATAGCTGTATTTGCACAATAGCTCACTTGCACACAGTTTAATACCAGATGTAGCTGAAATTACATATTCCCTAATTCTATTTTTTCGTGATCTCTAAAATATAATACAATACAATGCAACGTTTCCAATTCCTATTTCTGGTTTCTTCAGTATACAACCTATATCTTATAGCCCATAAAATATCTGAGTAATCTTACTACGGCTATGAGTGATTCGGTCTTATTTTGTTCATCAGTAAAAGGAACTTTATTCATGTGTTGTTCATAATCCTTACTTCTACCTGTAAATAACAATTTATAAATTTTAAAAGGAAGAGTGACAGATGAATTTGGACAACTGAACTCAGTCCATTCTTAAATTCATATGTCGTCTAAGGAAATTAAATTAAAGAGTAATTGAAAGCAGGGAAAAAACATGTATTCCCCATTTCTACATCCACTGCATTTAATTCTGTCATAAATAGACACAAATAATATAATGACATGGGAGTTACACAGAAATAAAATGTAACCATGGGGAATACGCAGATTGACAATAAACAATATATATATTTTTATACAATCATTTTGATATTACCAATATAGCATGTTCACATTTCAAGAGGTAAAAACATTATGAATATTGTTGTGTTATTTTTCCTTTTATTGTTTTCCTTACTTATTTTGAAAATTGTCACTTACACTACTTAGATTATTTTAATGTTTGCTAAGAATATCTGTTAGCTCTGAAGAATTAGAAAAATATCTATATATTTAATCCTTGGCTTTACTCAGTAATCATGAATGAATCAAAACAAATACAGTACCCTATCGAGAATTTGCTTTTGTTAATCTGTGTTTTTTATTTTTTATTATTATTGATTTTTTTTCTGAAAAAATGGGGCACTAACTCTTCATTTATTTCTTTTCTTGTAAGTCCTTTAAGTGTGCTTCTGATGTAAAGCTATTGAGGTCCATCATAAAATCCTATTGATAACCCATGTAGTACCTCATTAAGCCACACTATTCCTTGACTCCCAAGAAGAGCAACATAAAGGAAATACATCGTTTTACAGTGCCTCTCTGAATAAGACCTTTAGTTGAAATAAAACAAAGATATATATTTTTTAAACTTGGCAAGTATTTGAAGGCACTGGTATGAATGAAAACACAAATGTACAGCAACTTAAGGGACTTTGGATCAAAACCCTCTTGGGGTTTGCCCTGAAGTTCTATGACCCACCATCTCTTTTAGTTGATCTTTTCAAATATTGGAACATTTTTTTCAACCATCTAAAAAATCCCAAGTTCAAAAGATCTGTAAAGACAATGTTATGTCTTCAAGTAATGAAAGAAGTTTGAAATGGTTTCATCTAACAAAGCTGCACTTTTTTTGTAACAAGATCTATAACATTCTTGTTGAGAACTCTCTCATACTAATCACTGTGTACAAGACTAGTATATAAAATTACTTACATTTATAGACACAATGTCACCGCTATTTTTTAAGATGAAAACCTTTTGATTAAATAGTTTCGAATCAGAAATAGAAGGAGAAACAGTCTACTTTACCTATAAACATATATGTGGCTCTGAACATTCTGAGAAGCAGTTTTCTAAAAAAATGAAAAAGAATTAAATAAATTCACAACACATTAATTTCAAAAGAAACTAGTTACTAAGGTGATTTATTTGCTTTGTTCCCACAGAACTGTGAATATATACAATAAAATTATTTTTTGTAAATGTTTATTCTATCAAAAACATCATTAGGCTACACTTCCAAGACAGCATGCAGAGTAAACTAATACCTACAAAGTCTGTAGGAGTTGATTGGACATCTCAGTTCAAAATGAGAGTAACACAAACACTACTACATCTAAATTGTCACCTTTATACTCTAGAGCTAGACTTAATGAATTCCAGAGGGACAGAGATGTACAGAAAATCTAAGATCCATCAAAAAATACAGGCTGAAAACCAAAGAAATGGAAACAAATAGGCACCACTTGAGCTAGTACAATTTTAGTTTTGGTCTTGGTCTGAAACAATGAAGTTTCCCAAGGTATTTGCTTAAAGTTCAAACTGAAACTAGCTTTTACACAACACAGAATATTAAACAAACACACAGATTTACTGCCCTGGCTCAAGCTCCATATCCAATATATTACCAGTACAACATTGTGCAGGTCCCCATGAGTTCTTTTCTCTTGCCTTACAATGAACACTAAGAGTTTTCTAAATTTTAACATGAATCTGTGTTGGTCTTAACTTTTATGCTTTGGTACCTTTATCTAGTATAACTTAAAGAAATGCATTTGTTTATCTGACTATTCCATTCAAAATAGAAGATACAACCACCATTTTTAATACCAATTTGATATCAGAGAAAATCTGTATATCTTTAATTGTTCTTCAATATTTGAGCAACATCAGTCTACAGTAATGTCTGTAGCTACTGATCAGTTTTTCATTTTTATTCTCTAGATAAGGCAGCATCATTGCTATGAATAACAATGTATTTTACAACTAAAACACTATGGTATCAGTAATACTGTAATAAATACTAAAGAACTGAAGGCATTCTCTTTACTATCAATTTTTAGTTGTGATTCGAAGAAGTGTTCATGGTGAAATAAACTCAAGGTTTCGGGGATGACTTCAGACATTTCAACTCCATTTTGAGATCCTTGTTAGTATGTCAGCTGTCACAATAATACGCAAATATTTCCTGGTATCAGAGCAGTCAATTTTTAAGCTGTTTTTTTACACATCCTTCTCAAATGGACACAGTAGTGTCTGAACTGAGTCTCAGTTTGGCCAGTTTGTCTGACAGTAGATATCGTTATTTGATGTTTATGAAAATATGTATAGAGGAATTCTTCTCTGGTTTGTCTCTCAAGCTTCTGCCAATTCCTAGGCACATAAATTCCTGAGACTGGAATTAGACTACTCCTTTTTTGTGTCCGTTTATGGTTTTGGCCTCCTTAATATCATCTGACAATTTGTACTGCAATTTAATTATGTCATAATACCTTAACCACAATTGCTATTCTTTTGGTTTAAAATTTCATTAGTTTCATTAATGGTCCATCTCCTTTGAAGAAGAAGAACAAAACATTTCAGAACATCTGGATTTCTTTACTAAAAAAGGTACACTCATGTTGTGCCTGACATCATTTATCTGATGTTTGTTCCCACCACACATTCTTACATTACACACTAGCCTCATACATCATTTAGGCCTCTTCCTCTTCTGAGTTTACCCTTGCATGATTAAGGGCATGGATGACCCACAGTACACAAATTAAATACTAATAACAATAATTCAACAGAATTAGAAATCATTAGACATTATCTCATAGCTGTACTATAAATAGGAAATAAGATATGAGGAAATGACTCAGTTGCATCTGTACTGAGGATAAAAAACATGGCGAATGTTCTGAGGCATTATCCTGAATAAGACTGAGTGTTTGTGTTCCTAAAAGGAGTAAAAAGCACTAACACAATCTCTGATGACTAATACAAGTTTTTGTTGTTGTCGTTGTTGTTGTTGTTTTTCCCCTCTGCTACAATGACTGTACAGGCAGAGGTGGCTAAAGAACCTACTTCCATTTATTCAGTGATCTCTGCTATTCTGTTATTTAATAAACAGAGATATAATGAGTGAACAGGCTCCCAAAAGTATCATAGAAGAAGCAACATTATAGAGTGTATGCAGTGTATGCAACAGTATTTTCTTGTGTGCAACACCATGTACCAAAAAGGAATATTGTCCATGATAAGACACACTGACCACAACAAACAGGTATAAAATCACTGCATGGACTTCAAAATAGAGAATGAAATAAAAGTCTAGAATTTAACTCAGTAGTCAAAGAAAACTGGAAGGGAGTTCTGCAGGAAAAGAGCACTCCTGCACATAGTACACGTGTCATTACAGCACCCCTATTTAGGAGGCAGGTTCAAACATATATCAGAAAGGGATTTGTCATTCAGTTTTTCATCTTTTTCTCTCATTTGAGCACTTCACGCTAAAATGTAAAGAAGCTAGAAAGTAGTATAACAAGTAGTATAATCATACACGTGCTTGAATGACCCCTATCCGAAAATGAAATGACAAACGTTGAAATGCATAAAAGTGAGGTAGGAAACAAAGATTTCCTAAATTTACATCAAAGAGAAGATTAAACATCCATTCTGGTCAGCAAAATCCTCCTTCTACTCAAGCACTGAAATGTGTCCAACCTGAAGCACCATTATGACCAAAAAGTACTAGCAATTTCAAAAAATGCAAAAAATATCTCAACAGAAAGAATTTTTATCTATATTCAAGAAACTGGGAGAAAAAAAGAAAGATGTGCAATACAGACCCTGAGTTCCTCCTCCCATATTAGAATTTTTTTTTTTCCAAAATAAGAACATAAATTATTTCTTCTTTCCTATGGAAAACCCACTCAACCTATGGCTATGATGTAATTACAATTTACAATATAATTTCAGTTTCTAAACGTTGACTGAATGGTTTTGCACACAGTAAGTAATCATTACTGGAAATTGCAAAGGAGTTAAAAATTTTGCAGAGCCTAACGATGATGTTTTATGATATGAAGCAGAACCAGGGGATCTTCTGAAAGTTGCATAGGAAAAAATAAAGGCAAAAAACTACCTTCATATTTAAATGTTCATTCTTTTGGAAAAAAAAAGTGTTAAGAGAGGGCTAAATATGTTAATGCAATAGTGTAAGGCATCTAAGAGACTTAATGTATTACTGACTTTCATAATTCAAAAATGCATAATTCATAATTCATTCTTTTAAAAAATCTTATTAAAATTGGGAATGACTTGAAAATTTTAAAACCATTTTTCATAAGAAACTCCACATGTTATATAACTCTTCCAATAATTTAAAGAGATCTGGTTCCCAGCACAACTAGACACTTTCTAGTGGAAAATATTAAAAAATTGCCATAGCAATACCTGTTTTAACAGTTTAATAAATGACAGAATAACACAACTTTTAATATTAAAATATGAAGTCCTAAGGCAAGAGCCTGAGCTGTAAGGTGAAAATCAATACTGCCTTCACTACTTTCATATTATTATTATTATTATGGTGAAACTGAATCCCGCTATGAATTTCGCCATGGATTTTCACAAAATTGAGAATTTTCTCTTAATTTTGCTAACAAGAAATTTGTTTATTCTGAATCATCACTGTAATTCATTTCATGATAAATGCCCAAGACTTCCTTTTTCACTCACAGTTCCTGTCTAGCTATCCTTAATAAACATAAGCAACAAATCCAACAAAAACAACACAAATTTCCTCTAGGTTACAGACAGCAAAAAAGCAAACACAAATCTGAGATTAAACAATTCCAAGTGAGCTACTGCCACTCAATAATAAGCACATCATAAGCTAATAAAAAGCTGCCATGTCTTTAACAAAAAAAACTATATAAGAGTCATCTAATTTGAGATGGTACAGTGTTTGGAGGTATTGAAATTTACAGAATTATATCAGAAATTACTATTTAATTGCCAATAGTTACTATCAAAACTTTGACATTTCTGGTTTCTGATCAGAACTGTAAATTGATTTCTGCTGTGCTTGAGGCTAACCACGTTGTTCTTGCTGACAGAGATGATGTTAACAGCACTAAATATATTTGAATTTATTGATTGAAACTATATTTTCTCATTACCATCCATGATTATGAATAACCAAATATAATTAAGACATTCCTTCAACAGATTGCTGTATTTTGCTTGCTTTTTGTACATACTACAAGTAAAAACTAAATAACTAAAAAAAAAAATCCTTTTGTATTTCAGGTTTTCCAGCTAAATTTGTTTGACTTGTTTAAATGTAACATAATGTTATCCAAAGATGGGATAAACAAATGGCTTTTATTGCCATAATATGGCCTAACAAATTCCCACAATATAGCAACAGATCTCATTTTATTGATTAGTGAGTGATACATGCCCTGGATGAGCTACCCAGGAGAGGACAAAGGTGACATCTCCATTTAGCCAAAAGATGGGAAAAAGTACACTCAATAAATATGCATTATAGGCAGAATTTGGGAAGTAATTCCTGACCAGACAGCAACATAGAATACTCTCAGAAGCTCTTTTTGGTTGATAAATCACAGAAGGGCTTAAGGCCCTGAAAAACAGTGAACATGAGTAGATTATACACTATAGAACAAAAAATAAAATTAGAGTAGAGGCAAAACTGTGAAACATGAGTGCTTTCTAATATTATATGATATTTGTAACGAGGATCATATCCTCAACCAGTGCTTTGAACAGCTCTTGAATCAGGGAACTGCAATGTAAAAGAAGTAAAATAACTAGTCCAACTCAATGTAAAAAAGTAAAAAGTAAAAAGTAAAAAAAAAAAAAAAAAGCATGTAATGTCTTCTCCATTACTCTAAGAGATTTATTTTAAAGCAATATTTGCTGTTTGTGGTATTGTGCTCTTTCTGATATATAAAGATTCTTAAACTCCTTTCCTTTCAGTCTATTTCCAGGAAGTACCTCTGCCTTTACAGAAGAGGAATATCTCCAGCCATGGAACAGTCTTTTCCCAATTTCTATTAGTAATTGTCTTAATTGTCAAAACAGTTTAGGAGACTAGTTCCTGATGTGTACTATTGCCACTAAATTATCTGAGCTCTGATTTTTGTCTTCAGAAATCTACTTTTAAAAAAGCTAAAAAACAACTTTAAAGCTAGTAAACAAATTCAAATTATACAAACAAACAACAAACAACAAAACCCCAGAACCTTAAATGTACGTTTTTATTCTGTATGGGGCTACATGCCATTTTTATCTTTTTCAAAAATTTTAATTGAAAGCATTTAGCCCTCTCTTCTAAACTCAGAAAACAATCTTATTATTTATATAAATTCAAATCAACATTTGAAATCAGTATTTTCAATATATAATATCTAGCTTGAGTATTATTAAAGAATATTGATCTATAATCATCACAGCTCTGAAGAACTTTCTCACTTTAACAGTAAAGTCTTGCAGTTTCCAAATCACTAAGGAACATTTTGGCTTCTGCTCTAAGATACATGGAAACATGTAAAATTCTGAAAAAAAATGAAATATTAATACAGAGAGATGTACAATAATTTCCAAAAATGCACCCAACTGTGCTGTTCCAGTTCAACTGATATACAAAACATTTCAAGGGCACATATCTAAGCTTCCTCTCAAAATCTGTGTCTACCTGATAGCAATCAAAATCTTGGTTCACATTGTGATTTAACACTTATTAGCAAGGGATTCTGTTTCTTTTCTAAACTGTTTTAGCTGTTAAGTTGATGAAATACTTCTAACTCCAAAAATCCAGATATTATTAAAATCTTTCAACTTCTCCCCCTTTTTGGAATGGCAGTATATACTTTTCATCTGCAGAAGGCACAGAGATAGCATAATCCAAGCCCCTTTGGTATTGGAAAATGAAAGACTAAATTCCCCTCAACTCTCTTCACTTCAGGATCTATGGCCAAAATCTCTGCCTATCCTACAACATGGTGAGATGCTGGAATGCCCAGAGAAGTGATAGAGTCACCGTCCCTGGAGGTGTTCAATAAACATTTAGATGTTGTACTGAGGGGCATGGTTTAGTGTGGAAACAGTGATAAGTGGACAGTTGGACTGAATGATCTTGGAGGTCATTTCCAGCCTTGGCGATTCTATGATTCCAAGATATCTAGCACAGCATTGTTCAGGAGCCATCAGAAAAACAGCTGTCCTTAAGAAGCGTTTCAAATTATTGTCTCCACTTAAAAGCCATTACTTGGTTGTCCTAAACCAACTTTCATATTATGACTAGAGATTTTATAATCTGCTAAAAATGACCCCCAAAACAAAGACTAAACAGATAGTAGCTGTGCAATTCAAAATTGTGTCTCCTCAATACCTTTTACAATTTGTTCTTCCTTAATAGGAAAAAGTAGGAAAAAAAAAACAAAAAAACAATATTGAAAGATCACTGAGGAGGCAATGAAAGTTCAGCAGGCGAACTAACTCGATAGGTTAGGGCCCTTCTCCCTGGAAGAATAGTAACTGAGATGGAGAAATCAATATTCGTATTCACTGTTTTTCTTTTTCAGACAAAACTACCAAGTTAAAAAAAAAAAAAAAAAGGAAAAGAAATAATGATGTACTTGTGTAAACAGGTCACAGCTAAACTGAGAAAAATCACTGTAGCTGTGTGTTATGGAAATCAAAACTTTACAGAGGTTTGAAAGCCTATCAGAAATTCATGGAATAAAGCCTTCAAAATATAGCCTTCAGCTTGGGAAATCCCTGAGCTGTGGATTGCCACATGCCAGAAGGTTTTCATTTTATGCCTGATCTGCGCTTATTTTTCCAAGATACTTTTGACTGGCCACTATTAGAGACAGGACATCAGACTAGAGTGTGCTTTGACTGAGCTGCATACAGACAATCTTTTGTTTGTATTAAAAAAAAAAAAAAAGAAGATTTTGAGAAGACTGAGATTTTCACTGTTCTTTTGCATACACGTATAAAAGATACACTTATATTTGATATCACTGAGGTAAAAAAACAAACAAAAAACCCACCCTCATTTCATATCAACTTCTGCTTCAATAAGTACTGGTACTTTACGATGTGGAAGACACTGTTAATAAAGGAAGGAATAAAACACACAATATAACAAACTTCCTTTGTGTGCCTTTAACACACAAGTATTGCATCTAAATTGATTCATAGGAAAAAAAAAAAAAAAAAAGTTTTCTGAACTGAAACAAATGCTACAACCTGGAGAATATTGTTTTGCCTTATGACACATACCATTTAAACCAGGAACATACAATCTATGGCCCGCATGCGGCCCTGTCAGCTAGTAATGCAGCCCCAGCAGACTGTAAAATTTTAGCATTGTTCTGTGATTTTTAGCAATATTTTTCATGGGTTGATGGGGCACAGCTTGAGTGCTGACTGCATAGGTGACAACAGAACACTGTGGAGGGGAGCACACAGTGCAGTGCTAAGCCCACCTCTTGGGCTAACCACACACACTCTAGTTGACTCAAAACATGCATGTATGACAAATTATATGCCCATATGCCACTTAGTGAGTAAAACGTAGTGGTAACTGATAATATTTCAACTTATAAACATTATGCTTGCCTGTGAAGATTTTTTTTTTTTTTTTTTAATTATTATTAAACAGGCATGTATATTTTCTTATTTAATTGTTGAACTTGGCTTTGTGTCATTTTATAAAATAATTTACCTACTTAACACTGCCAGAAATATCCAGAAAATTTCAATTGGGAAAAAAAAAAATCTAAACAATTTACTGATAGTGAGTTTACTGAGCAGTGTATAGAAAGCATAGCAGATGTAATTTATCCTGATAAAAAATGATTTTTTCTAAAATCAGTTTGTGTCACAGGAATATAGCCAGGCAAACTGAAAGAAAACAAAAACATACCAAAAGAAATTTGGAGAGTAAAGCTGCTAATTTCAAATGTGATGCTTTGGCAACTGATGAAAGTACTGATACTACAGATATGGATCAACTTGTCATTTTTGTTACAGATAATGATAATGAATATAATGTCAATGAAGAAATGGCTTCTTCAGTGCCATTAAAAAATGCAAATAAATCTTTTTGTTTCTATGATGCAGTAAAAATTTTAAGGCGATTTTCTTTAACTATTGTCAACATATCTGGTATAGCTACCAATGGTGCCTTGGTGATGGTTTGTAAAAAAGAGGGTAGAGGTAATGGAAGGTGAAGCACTTATCACCACCAACAAAAGACTGATGAAATATCAATGCATCAAAAGAAAATTTATATGGAAAAAACTTTAAAAATGGATAACATTGTGCAAATTATCATTAAAGCAGTGAATTTCATGAAGTCCAAGGAACTGAATCATCACCAGTTCCAGGAGTTCCTTAAAAGTATGGATGCTGACTACAGGGTCATTATTTACTTTTCTGAAGGAAGGTGGCTAAGCTGAGTTAAAATGCTAAAAAGACTTTATGATTTGCAAAATTAAATCAAGTCCTTCCTGGAATCAAAATGAAAATTTGAGCCGGAACATGAAGATGGAAAATGGCTCACAATTTAGCACTTCTGTGGATCTGACTGCACATTTAAGTGACTTAAACGTGTGTCTTCAAGGTACAAATCACCTCATCTGCACTGCTACACAATAACAGCATTCAAAATGAAATTTAAGTTATGGCAGTCTCAATTTATAGTGAATAATTTCATGCATTTTGATACATTGGCTAAACTCAGTGCTGTGAACAGTGAAAAATATTCAGCCATGCTTTTTTTTTTTTTATTAAAAAAAATCTGAGAACAGGTTTCAAGGTTTCCAAAGAAATCTTTTTTTTTTTTTTTTTTTTTTTTTTTTTTGGTATACTCATGACTCCATTTTCATTTGACAAAAACATACTGGTGAATTTTCAAATGGTGTGTATAGAGTTCTGACAGTCAACTCAAAGAAAAAAATGGCATGTCTCTTTACTAGACTTTTATAAGCTCTCTCTAACCGGAGAAAAATATCCTTTGCTTCACAATCATGCCGTATTCATATCATCACTTTTTGGCAGTACATACATTGGTGGAAAACTGTTTACAGTTATGAAGTACAGGAAGAGTAATAGTTCATCAAAAATATTTGACTAACATCTTGAGAGCCTATTAGAGACCACTGCCACTGAACCAGATGTTGATGCATTAGTTGCACAAAATCAAGGTCATACATCCCACTAGTTTTATGCTTTTCTCATTATTGGCATGTAGGAAGTAGTTTCAACTGTGCAAAACTGCTTCACTTGGAAAAAAAATGTGAGTTACATTTTAAAAATTGTATTATATAGCATATACAGTATATAAATTGAAAATGTATACAATATAATAATAATAAAAAACATTTTCCCAACAGGAAAGGAAAAATGAGTGCATTCAATTTTAGTGTGTTTCATCTAGATTTCTCGATTTTTTAACTTCAGTATAAAGTGGAATGAAAAGCCACAGTAAAATTAAACACAATATCTGGATGAGTTTGCTGTTATGCAGTATGAATAACGAAAGCATCTAAAACTGCACAGTATAAATTTTATTTCCTTTAGTCAATTAATAAACAGGAGTCCAGTACTACTATTTGTCAGTGTATAGGAAGAGGAAACAAAATATACCACCACTGTTGTTTTTTATCTGACACTTTTAAATGATTTAAAAATCTGAATCTATGCTAGTTTATCTGCCAGGGAAAGCAGCAACTTTCTTTCTTTGGACAACTGCTGGCTAATCTTCCATCAGGAAGTATTTTCCAAGTAAAACAATGACATATTTCTAGATTAGGTCTAAGTCTTAGCAACACCAGAGTAGGTTGCTTTTATCTACATAGTTAGTTAGAAGGAATACTAGTAGTAAATAATTTTGTTCTTGTAAAGGAGGCAACAAAGAAGGCTGGAAGCTCAGAGAACAGACATAAAGAAATCATAAACTATCCTGCTGCTCTACTCTGCTAGTAGTAATTTTCTCAGACTGGCTACTTTTCACTTCACTTTAAGGGAACGGTGCAGTTGTCCTACTTAATCCTACTGATCTCATATTGTGAAATATGGGAAAACAATTGACTGTATTCACCAATACCACATTTCAAGGACAACCCCATCTTCCATTTTCCCACTGGTAGGAAATTGTGCAGAATAATGCTCCATTCCCTCACTGTAGGTGTGGAGAAGTATGCCCCATATACTTCTGATTCGTGACCAAATACAAACAGTTTCAGTTATATCAGCTATACAGTGTGCTTTTTGAAGTCTAAGTTTATCAAACCATTTCAAATGCCTGCTTGCTGTTTTTTTTTTTTTTTTTTTTTTGTGCTATCCATCACCAACAATACTACATACAGCTCAGCTGAGTTTACTTACATTAACATATTAACACTTAATAAGAAGTTATACAAATCTTCCTCAAAAAATCATTGTTAAGCTTCAAGTTAGTAGTTAAATGTAGTGTCTTCCTTCTTCATCAGCTTACAAAGGGGTTAATTAAACCAGCAACTAAAATGCTGCAGAACAGCCCAGCTTGACTTTGCATAAATTGCCCCACCTCTCACTCTCATACTTTTTAGTTTTAGAAGCCTTGCTAACATGAACATCTGTATTATTCCCAACAAGATCTTCAACTCAGCAAAGTAGAAACAGAAAATTTAGGTTTTCAAACTGTTAAAAATATGAGTAACATATAGTACAAAGGTTTAAAATATTACTGTAGATCATATGATATCACCACAAAGCTTCTCAAATATGTGATCATATTTATTATAAAGTCAAGGAAGTGTCCTCATGTGAGGAAAATGAGAGTCGTATCACAGAAAGATGAAATTAGATATTTAAATCAACTGTTTATATCCATATATATTGCACATCTGCATATTAAATGAATTTTAATTACTGTGTTATTTTTGTGAAATAAAATATATATTGGAAGTGAATACTACGTGAAGTACATACAAAAGTCATCATGATCTTATCAAGGCAATGCACAGGAAGGATTAATAGATTCATTTTATGTGAAGGAATAATCCAAAAAATGAAAGCATTTGTTTTCAAAGATCTTGAAGAATTTTCATTGTAAGTGTTGAAAATTTGATTTGGTTTAAAAGAGTGTGATAGCATGCACTGCTTCTAAAAACCTTTTCCCTACAGGGAATATAGTTGCAGTTCATGAGTAATGCCAACCAGCCTTTTTTAGGGTAATTCCTGGCAAACATTATAAAGGTAGCATGCTGATGAGTTTGTTTGGATATTTTCTCTGCACAGATCTTAGATTTATGATTAAAAAAATCGCATCAACTAATTCTGTCCAACATCTGTAGATATCATCAATCAGTCTGCAATCTGAACTGATGCAATCAAAATATAAATTGCTCTGATACAGTAATACAAAAAGTTGTATTGCTTATACAAGGTGAACCAATCTAGATGACATAATTTAATTTTAAGAGAGCACATAAACTTGAATGGTCCCAACACACATACCACATTTGGGGATAAACTAAGATTTATGAAACCTCAGTATAGCAGAATTTAAATATGGTTTTGGTATAATTAAAACAATATAAAATAATCTTACATTATGATATAAATCAGTCTCCTAATATATGAAAAAAACAATACATAAGATGCAAGAAAGCAGAAGTGACAGAAAGAGACATTCATTATTCTAAACAGCAGTCATTAATTTGCAGGGAGATTGAACTAGCTTTTTCACATGACACTTAAATTCAACATAATGAATTTAAAATCTCCAAACATTTAAAAATGCATTGCCCTAGTCAAATACATTCACGTACCTCTCCAAAAAGCATAAACAAAACAGCACAACAAATCCCCAAACTCTATCAGTGTGCTAACTTATGCTGATAAATTCAACCACATCAGTAGCTATGATGGTGTTCATGCTGAGGATTATTTTCAAATGGTTTGCTTCTTCATCAGTCCATTACAACTAATTAAGGAATCATTCATGTGTAAAAGAACACCTATCCAGGTGCTTCTAAGTGATGCTTCCACGTCATTTCCACTGAAACTACAACATATACAAGGAGCACAATAGCACTATTTGATAGAGCAAGGCTTCAGCTACAAAACACTATTTTGCAAAACAACCACCATTAGCTCTGCATTTTCACCAGCAAGGAACAAGAGCCTGTAATAGCATATGGGAATTGTTGAATCATGGCCTAAACCACTCACTGGGGAAAGGATTGGTCAGCCCTGGGAACACAGGTGGAGGCCTGGCTCCATCTCTCTTAGACCGCATTTAAGGGCTGACTGCCACTAGGGAAGAATCTCTGGATGGAGATTTCTTCCTTGGGGAGTTTTTCTCCATGAACCTAGATCTGTGGAGATAGGTGAGCATTCTTTCCTGTTTGTCCCTTCTGCCGTTTCATTCTTGTATTACATTTCAACCACACTAATCTTTCCAACCGTAACAACTATGCACTCCTACAAATCCGTACCAGTAGAAGTGACCCAATGTCACCATTGCCACTGCTGAAATGCACCACCCGCTACCATACTGTGCTCACATCCACTGTTTAGTCTCCACAAACATTCAGCAAGCGTCACCGAATGTCAAAGGATGCAGTTGTTTCTGCATGTAGGAATTTGGTGATGTTTGTTTCATGTACACTTTCATGTCAGACACCATTCTGCCAGAAACTCTGCTGCCATCTGTTGCACGGCTACAACACACAATGAAATATTGGTGGGAAGGTTCAACCTCTACTGTCATACCACCAACATTCATCTCTGATGTTGTAGACCAACATCATAAAATAGGAACCATTACTTTCAGAGCAGCCATCATGTATGTATGTACACACACATACATATATATAAGTAAGACAAAACTGATGTAGAATGATCTTAAACTCTGAAGTCTGGAAATTTAATATTGCTAACGTTATTGGATGGGCTTATAACTAACACCTCTAATCTAGATTTGTCTGTAAAAAGCAAAATGAGCAAAAATACAAAAAAAATCCGGTTTGACAAGGCACAAAACACAATTATGTCAAACTTCGCCTTCAAATCTAACTTACAAAAAAAGAAAAAGGAACAATTTGGAATACTTATAGCACACTTTATGGTAGGGAAGTCTGTGGTTAAGACTGTTTTGTGACAACATTCCAGCTTGCTATGGATCATTATCATTGTTAGAAGGATGGAAGTTTGTAGAAAAAGCAGAACATATATTGTTTTTTACTATTAAGGATGAAAGTATAGACATATTCAGTTCCCTTAAGGATGAAACATGTAAGCTCCTGGTTAGGTGTAAGAAGGTAAACAAAAATATGCAATGTATTTACAGTAAGCAAAATACAATAGATTATATTCCATATCCGCTCAGTTTTGACGTACTTCTGCCATTACTAGCATCATTGCTGACTAATACAATTTACAAGGATAATTAATGTGATTTGAATTGTGGAACTTTAGAGCAAGGCATTTAGTAAGGATCTCAAAAAAATTAGCAACATTGTAGTCTATATATTTAACTTTCCATAGGAAACTGGAAAGTTAAAAAAAGTTATTATAAGGCCCTACTGTATTCAAAAGCTGAGTAACAGCTAAAAGCTCATACCCCTGGGCAAGTTGCTCAAGTTGATGCACTCAGGCAGTATATACACTGATTTTTTTTTTTTTTTTTGATTTTTTTTAAGGAAAAAAAAAAGAAAAAAAAAGAAAAAAAGAAAACAAATGTCTTGCAAAATAACTTCATTTCCCTGATCACGCTTTGTAATTCTATACATGAAGAAATACTCCTCTCATATCTATACCTCCAGATGTAAATTGTCTCTGCGAGATGTATGGAAAACAGAAAGTGACTACAGCAGGTAGTCAGCAGAAGCACTCCCATCAACTCCATTTACCAGTACCCTCCTCTACTGTCTAGTCAGCACATCTTCTAACTCAACTGTTATAACCAAGAAAAGTCCCAAGAAAGGTCCCCCACTCAAAGTGAGCTATAGAGGATCTGCCAAGAGAATGCAAATGGATATCTTGCACAAGCAGCCATAAAGTTTGGGGTTGCATAAACACCACCTATATTTGAACTTTTAGGTACTCCTACTTTCTTTAAACAGATGAGGTATTAATAAGATATAAGCATAAAGTATAAAAATGTTACAATTGTTCACAATTACTTCTTAAACATATTTTTCACTATATACCTGCCCTTCTTAGAAAGCGAGTGAACTTTTATGTGTTTAAATTATTTAAAGATCTAAAATAAATTTTAAAGTTTGGCACTGATTCTGCAGACCTGCTCACCCTCATGCAAGTGAGCAATCAAGTGAGCACTCAGGGAGACTTCACAAAGGTTACCAAGTGCATGTTCATCCTGCTTCTGCTTTTTTTGCGCACTAATCTATATATATCAAGCTGTTTCAAACAAGCAGTAATTTGTGTAATATTTACTGTTGTCAATATAGCCTCTGGAATTATGACTACAGAGATATTAATCCCCTCCATTCCTCATTCTACATAGCTGTGGGGTCCATTTAAATTGGTTCTTGCTACACCTGGATTTTGTAAAAAATATCTCTTTGCATCAATAAGATAAGATTAATATCATAGACAACTGGAGTCATATAGAAACATATCTAACTACATCTTCCCTGGTTGTACAATCAAATTTCAGTCACTTCATATAATGCTTTTGCCAAATGGTCATATCAGTGTAAACATATCGCCTTGGAGTGTTTCTCAGGACTAGTGACAATACCAGCAGTGTTTTTTTGGCTGAAAAATGCAATAGAAGGATTCCTCATCTAGCAATTTGGACAGACCAAAAACACCTCATGAGGAAGATATAAAATTTTATGTAAAGTTATGAAGCACTAATATACTGCTCCTTTTCTCTATTTCAGAATTATCTTACATGAAGCAAAGAGAGAGATCCTGTCGTAATAACCAAGAGTTCTTCTGCAGTTCTACAATATCTTTTTTTACAGGTTATGTGGATTACATTTTATTATCTATATTCCATACCAAACCATAACTAAATACACACAGACACACAAACAATCTGAATTCTTCTACAACTTTTTGCCGAGGAAGGGAGGAATGCAGGCAGGGACGGAGCGACGGAAAAAGGGAGGGAAGGAGGAAGGAAGGAAGGAAGAGCAAGCTTTCAGGAGACAGGAACTACAGTAATTGGTGCATCCTCAAGATAGTTTTAATCTTGTTGTGCTTAAGAAGCACTGCACCCAGTCAGCTTTTTAACTCTGCTTAGCAATAGTCCTAACAACAGTAAAGCTGAAACCTCACATTTGCAAGGAAAGAACAAAAGGAAGAAGTACAAGGAGCAGTTTTCAGAAACTTTGGTTTCCTGAAATAATATATATATATATAGAGAGAGAGAGTTTGTTATTATGCACACTGATGGACATGTTTCTTTCAGCACGTAACACACATGTAAACAACTCAATTCAAAACTGATTATTAACAGAAGTTATCTGGTTTACTTCTCGTTAAGTATTTTGGAACCAGACTGTGAGTAAAAACAAATACTAAACTATACATACTCAAACATTTATGATTAGAGTGCAATCATCCTAGAATCTCCAAAGCTGCCCAAGTAAAATAAATACGTTAAACAACCTGAAAGGACAAGAAAGGAAAAAAAACATAAGAAACACTGGATTTAAGGGAAAGAATAATTACAAATAGACCATGAAAATGCTTTTATTGGAAATGTGAAAACTTCTGAATAGCTGATACCCAAACTCAATCTTTTACTTCTAGCTCAGGCTGAAAGGAGTTTACAATTTAATGCCTAAAATGAGGGGTCTGATCCCTCTCTTGCAAGTATTAGAGTGTACAATTACAGAAATTGACTTTAGCTGTCACTTCTGATTTGGTTTAATTGTCTTTCAGTAAGTGGCTCCCTTTGTGTGTATACATGTGTCTGTTCCTATGACAAATCAGGACAGATAAATAAAAGGCCACACTTTCTGATCTAGCTACAGTTAGAATAACCACCTGCGTGTTTAGCGGGAAACCAACATGTACTTTTTTCTTCATCAGCAGATTCTAGGACATGATGGTCGCCTGTCCAGTGAAGTGCAAACAATTAAAAAAAAAAACTGAAAGTTAAACGTAGCCAGACAGAAACACTAGAGTATATTGTACACAGACACATTGTATTGTGATGGAAACGTTTACAAACTTTTGATACTGGTGAGAATATTGAGATCATTATATACAAACTATGTATTATATAACAAACAAACAACAGCAAAAAAAATAGTTACCAATTTCCCTAGCACATCCTGAATAGAGGACTGATTTTTCTTATTTATTTATTTATTTTTTACTGAATCATGAGCAGAGTTTTGGGGAATTTTAAATTGTGAAATAATAGAATGCTCACGACCAAGAAGTACAGAAAATTCAGAAAAGAGGGAAATGATCAAAAAGAACACTGAAATATTCACATTGTTCCAAAGAATAAGCCTTTGAAAACTATTTGCTAAAATATTTGTGCTGTGTTTTGCTCTTCATAATCACTCTTGAATGCATAAAAGTAACAGAAAACACTGTTAATGGCAGATGTACATTTCTAAAAAAAATCAATATTTCAATAATTTTTTAAAAAAATCTTACAGTACTCTGAGAAAAACCCAACTAGTATCATACACTTTCTAGCAAAATACAGAATATTCAGTGCTGGTTCAAATTCAGTTAATGCAGCACCCAATAACTTGCATGTGATACAGATCAGTATAATGTAATGGGATGTATTATGCACAAAAAACGTGAACCAAAATATATCTGTGTGCTAAAAAAAACTTATGTGGACATATATATGAGAGAGACTGACCTTTTAAGACATCCCCGTGTAATCAACAGAATCTGTGACAATG
This sequence comes from Phasianus colchicus, assembly GCF_987193195.1. Classification (NCBI taxonomy): domain Eukaryota; kingdom Metazoa; phylum Chordata; class Aves; order Galliformes; family Phasianidae; genus Phasianus; species Phasianus colchicus. The sequence goes on from NC_143439.1 coordinate 22,394,389, forward strand.
AGGGTAAACACTCCTCTAACTTGGCATGCTAGTTAATTACGCATTTATCGGTCAGCAGTGTTAACTCTGCAACGATACCATATCAGAAGTCACTGTTCCAATTCAGCCAAGTACTCTGGCAACTATGGAACTATGCTTACAGTTCCCAGCAAGTTTTTAAAAAAATACCTAAGACCTGAGGAACAGCACATTAACCCAGGGCACAGAGAAGCCCAAATAACAATATCAGGTTGGATATTAGGAAAAATTTCTTCTCTGAAAGAGCGTTCAGGTGCTGGAACAGGCTGGCCAGGGGAGTGGTGGAATTACTGTCCTGGGAGATGTTCAAGAAGCATTTAGATGTTGTCTGAGGGACATGGTTTAGTGGGAAATATTGGTGACAGGTGGACGATTGGACTGGATGGTCTTGGAGGTCTTTCCCAGCCATGGTGATTATATGACTCTGACAAGTTCCACAGCTGTAGGGGCTGCCCCAATTGTTTATATCCTGAATTTTGTCAATCAATTGAATTTAAATTTCAGAATTTTATGAATTATAAAAAAAAAAATTATATATATTAAAAAAAAAAAAAGTTTATATAGGCCATTATGTTGCTTTCAGCAGTGACCAGTGGCATACTTACAGAAGAGCACACAACACAGCAGACACACAAAGCTAAACTTCCTAGTCTAGTGCTCCAAGGGAAACAGTGATCCAAGCATCAGGAATTTCTTCTGAGCCACAAACAGTATCTTCTTTAATGCGCAAAAGATGGCAGATTTTCTATTCTGCTAATGAGAAGCCCACTTTTGTTTTTGCAGTAAACATTGTTCTTGGTAGCTGTTCACATTGCTCTGGATGAGCACTTAGAAAACACCAAACTTTGAAAAAAACTTGCATGTAATTCCAGCCTTCCAAAATTGGTATGGAAAACATAAGGCAAAGACAAAACGAATATTCCCCCAATAGAGGAATAAAAAAGACACTCAATATTGTTAAAAAGCACTGAAAGCTAACTAGAATCAACACTGAATGGACCATCCTCAGCTCATTTTATGATCATTTTCAGTGCATTCACACAGGAAGAAAAATTGAAAATGCCCAACCATGCAGGTGAACAAAACTATCCTGCTATTCTTAATTGCTACTTCATCTCACCACTTTTCAGCAATGTAGAAGGTATTTTTCAAGTAACAGCATGTGGTTCCATGACAGACTCCACAGGCAGTTATGCTGTGAGTTTTGGAGATTCCTCTATATTGGAATACCGCTGTTGCTGCTGCATTGGATTGTCATAACTGCTCAAACAGCATTTTCTTCTCTTTTAGACACTGAATTCTTACAGACATTCTCTTCTTTATATATTTATACATATAAAGAAAAATTAAAAAGTTTTCCATTATTCTCATATTTGTGTATTTTAGGACATTTTATGTTATATTACCACATATAAGTTAATATGATAGAAGTGAAGATTAACATACTTCCTAATTAATATTTTTAATACTGTAAAATGATCAAGACGAATGGATTATCCTTTTCCTTTCACTGTTTTGTTGTTGTTTGTTTTGTTTTGTTTTTGTAATTTCTTAAAAAACATAATTTCCTTATTAAAAACTGACTTCACACTTGTACACTTTTATATATATTTTAAGCTGAGACATAGAAGAAACCAAAAGTGCAAGAGATCAGTAGTCACTTTTGATGCTTAATTTAGCATAGTACGCAATATACTTTATCAGAGTGCAAGCAAAGATATATGTACTTGCAGAACAAATTTCTATTCGAGTTCTCAATTGGTTGTGGTGTAAAAAAAAAAAAAATCACATTTTACAAACCACAGTAATATAAATTAAAATAAAAATTTATAAAAATATAAATGAATCAATTAACTGTTACAGTTAATCAGTTAACTGCTATAGACTAAAAAATAATTAGTTGAATTTTCATTTAGCAACACCCATGTAATTCTGCTAACTTACACAACAGACAAAGCATCTGCAAAACTGGCCCTTCAGTTCAGTGCAGAACCAGCAGCACAACTTTTCCTTTTTTTGGCACGTACTGAAATATAAAATCAACGGAGCACAAACAGAAAATAAATATTAAATATATATATATCATCACTCTCAGTCTAACTGAGACTTTGGATCCCCCTGGAGGTATCAGTTTTTAATAGAAATGCCAACACCATGTGCAGCACTTCTAGTAGACATTGTTTTAAGATATCTTCTCTATTCTTTTCCATTTCCAAATTGGCCCCAGGAGGCCTAAGATGAGTCTGTTGATCAGGATTCTTGTCAACTAGCATTTTTAAGTCAGTGTGGATTTTCAGACTGACAATATCATTCTGTGTTTCCTGTGTTTCTACTTCTGTTTTAATTTAGCGCTTGAAGTGCACTAGGTGGATACTTATCAAGTCTCCATTTCCCTGGGGGTCTACAAAATACAATTTCTATATTAGTTGTTGATAGCCTAAATACAGCACTCTTGAAACAACAAGGATGGGCTTACAATGTATTAGGTAAGAAGAAATTACAAGGGGGCTCTAGGGGTTGGATTAGAGGAACAGACAGAAAAGATTTTACCTCAGTGGGTTTGAATTATTCCTAAAAGTTTCAGTGCAAAGAACCCAAGGTTGCAAACAGTATCAACACAAGAGTTTGCAAAAATATTCTAAGCTTGAAGGTCAGGAAAATACCTTGATGCCTTGATGCATGCTAATAACTACCTTACAATACTACATTGTTTTATACCTTTTTAAAACACATATAATTGGAGAGACTTTGGGGAAAAAAAAAAAAAGAAAAAAAAAAAAATCCTTACAGCTGGTTTAAAAAAAAAAAAAAAAAAAAAAAAAAAGGAAAAGCTAAACCTGAAGGTAAAAATGGTTTTCTGCTAGGTTTGGACTGTGAAATCTACAACTACTGAAAATGTAAGACACAGCACATTTCTCCACTATTTGAAAAATCTAAGTATGTGACAGAAGATACTATTCAACGTAAGTGTAAGATAAGCTTCTGTCTTTTGCTAAAGACATTCAGTTAGTCATTCTTATTCTCTAATTTGAATTATGAAAAAATACAGAAAGACGTTTAAACTTAAGTTATTGAAACATAGCTACATTATATATATATATATTTTAAACTCAGATTGTTGATTTCAGAATTATTTCTCTTTCTTGAATAACTTCCTGTTGCATCTTGAATTTTCAGGGAGTCAAATTTTCTAGTACTTGTGGTCACACATCAGACAACTGCACAAAAACAGGGAGAGAGAAACATTCTGTAAAGATTACACTTGTTCCCTATGTGCCTTCACCTCAAGGTTGAAAATTAAATGATCAATACAAAGACCTCAGCTTTGAATCTTATCGGAGATCTATCTTCAGCAGCACTGGGACCCAAAGTCATGGGTACAGAACCAGCTCAATAATGACCTGCATGGAAGATTGACATTTGTTGAATAACGAATATTAGTTCTTTAACAGCAAACACTTTGGAAAATTCCCATCAAGATTCCATTATACATGAAGTAATTTAGTTTTTAAAATTACTGTGCCAGATATTTCAGTTATGGACAAAATCCATGAGACACATCATGAACTGCACATACAAATTTGCAAAATAAAACATTTTGTTTTTCAGAACCTTTTCATATTCTGTCCTGTATTGCCTTTGGCATACGAGAACCATTATCATATAAGAACATCTTTGTCAGCGCACAGATGAAGAAAGAAAAACTTTTAAACTGCTGGAACCAAAATATCTTGCTAATGTTAGAAAAATAACCTGCCTCACAGACAGCAGCTACACTACATGTAAGAAACTAGTGTTTCCAAGAGTAAGAAGAAGGTTAGACTTTTCTAAATGTAATAATGAAAACTCCAGCTGTTCCAGTAGCCATTGTGAAATTATTTTTCTCTGTTGTTCTGCTAAGAGTTGCTTCACAGTTACTGTTTCTTGTGTGCATTCCAGAAAAATCATTTTCCTATTTCTATTTTCAATGAAGGTATTTTTTATCCATACTAATAATGAAATGAAAACTACCACAGAAACACGAAACACACTATTCACTGCACCCAATTCAGACTGTGCTAAGGTTCCAGGTTTTCTCTTTTAATTTCAGGATTGTACACACCTATTGTGGAGACAATTAAATCATTCTGCTAAAACTGTTTGTGCTGAGCCTTTTACGTGTTCCATCATCTCACTAGACTCTAAAAAAATTAATGTCCACCTTATTTCAGGAACCTGGCTTGCCTCAACTGTGATGTAACAAATAGCTTCTCCACCACCATTTTCTTTTCTATCTCATTTACCTGAGGTAACCTATATTACAAGTACTCCAGCCTACCACAGTTTTTAATTCTTCTTTCTTGACTACTGGCAGAACTGATATTCTACATCATTAGAAGTCTCAGTAGATGTGCTAAAAGCTGAAACCAGCTTATAAACAATAGGACATAGAGCAAACCATAGTATGAACAATCTAAAATCTCCACCTTCATAGACTACGTCACCAATCTCTGAGTTTCCTTTTAAGAAAATAAATCTGTAATCATGCTATTCCATTTAAACCAATTTAGTAGAGAAACTAAAAGCCAGCCTAGTCTTGTCTTTCTCTTTTCTTGTCAGCTTGTTGTTTGGAACATTTTAATATGCTATATTTACACTTATAGTAGTCTTTTGGGGAATCTAGTACCGTTGTATAGAAGAAACACTATTTAAAAATAATGGTAGGTGATTATCAGTACTTTAACTAAAAGAATTGGATTTACCAACTTAGTTCCAGATATAAAAATTTCCCACTGAATTCTTCTGAAAAAAAAAACCCAAAAAACAACAACAACAAAAAAAAACCCCACAACATTTAATAAGACCATATTATAGTAATTTACAATTACATCTATGCAATTGAAGTAAGAGACTGCAAAATAACCAATATCTCTGATTGGAATAATAAAAATCTTTAGAAATAGGGGAAGTTGCACTGTGTGAATCAAAATTTAAATAATACACAATGAAAAGGAGTGCCCTCTAAACACTTTTAGGTCCATCCCAAAATATTTTTTTGGGGGCAGATTATGTGCAGAAATTAAAACCTGTCTTTTTTCACTCCTTTCTTCTTTCACTCAGTGATAAAGCGTTCTCAGCATAAGACCTATCCTCTGATTAGAAGAAGATTGCAATATCTCTGCAGGTTCCCCACAGCAGAGCTGTACCAAAACCCATAACTGATCCAGTAATATTTGTCATCTCTGCAGTATACTTGCTGTAATTCCTCTCCCTTGGTTTTTCTTTCAAACTAGATCACACACAATCTTTGAACAAAGTAAGAAAAACAAACTGTTTTAACTGAGGAAAAATGACACATGGGTATTAAGTGCTGTATATAATTAATTTGTGTTCCTCAAGTCCTTTAAAATTTTTATTCTGCATAAATGGACTTTCCTTTATAGAAATTTGTATTTAGTTTATTCCTCAACCATCACTTCTTACTTCTTAATAACACACAAAACTCTGACAATGGTTGTCAAAATTGTTTGTAAGACTTCTAGGTGACTTTCTCTTTTGTACATTTATTGACTCGACACAATTAAGTTGGGAAAAAACTTCTGTTGTGATGCTACATGTTTTATTCAAGGTCTATCTTATTACAAAAGCCAACAACACTTTTACCACTAGCACAGAGTTCAGTCTGCAACTTGCACAGAATTTACCTTCGCATCTTGATTTTGGAAAGTCAGAGAGCAGATTTAAATCTGTCAGAAATAAACTTTTAAAAGTCCTGAATTCTGAGATTTTAAATAGATTGAATTGGCATTATGAGTCCTTCCTAACTTATTCCTGAATCAAATGCTGCTGCCTTGTGCTTGTTCTTGCTTGTTTGTTTTAAATCCTATGGTAATTTAGAGAGTCCCTTTTCACAAACAAATTTCAAAAAAATGCAGTAAACATAACACATTTTAGTATTCATCTTTCATAAAAAGAGAGAAAGCATCACTCACTAAATGAAAATATATATATATATATATCTAGTGATAAACTCTAGTCCTAACATAAATTTGATATTCTAAGTAGCAGAATAACACTGAAAACAGAATTACAAAAAAAAAATTGATTTTTTTTTTTAATTTACGTATTTCCTTTGGTTTATAACAATACTATATTGCTATATACCAGCTTTTCCTTATTGGATCAGAAGCTGTGCATTTATATACGCATCTGTCTTTACATAGGACCAACATAAAAATATTGCATAAGCAAGCATAATATAATCACCTCCTTGAAAAACTAAGCAGCCAACTAACCAAACCTCTAAAAATCAAGAGAACAGAAAATACGCCCCTCCTGCCATAAGTGGAAAGGTTGTTTTTTTGTTGTTTTTTATTGTCAGTGCTGCTGCTTTAAAACTGAGAAGTAAAAGAAAGCTGCAAAAGCATGGCTGACTCACAAATTCACTACAAATGTCCATGCAAGAGACAGAAAAGCTGGCTTGATTCGGCTTATTTTTATTATCTCTTTTCACCTTTTTTTTTTTTTTTCTAATTCTTCATTTCTTCTATCCCCAAACTGAAGTCTCATTCTACCATTTTAGAGAAGAAACTGCAGGTGAACTGTACCATGTTTCTTTTTCTTGGTGGTAGTGTGGGACTGTCTCAGAAGGGCAAGTATTTTGACTCCATAGCAGTGAACCTCTTGTGAAATCAAGATAGATGGAGGGAGACATTTGTATTGGACCATAAAGGAAATTTTAATTTACTCTGGGAAGGAGGAATGTACCAGCAATATTTACTCAGGAAATCTAAATAGTTATACAGTATAGTATAGCCTGGAGAAGGGAAGACTGAGGGGGATTTATCAGTGCTGATAAATATCTAAAGAGCTGGAGTCAAGTGGATGGAGTCAGGCACTTTGCAGTGACAGTACAAGGGGCATTGGGCACAAATTGGATCTCAGGAAGTTTCCTTCCTGAGGAAGGGAAACAGGAGAAAGAACTTTTTTATTCCTTTGAGGGTGACAGAGCACTGGAACAAGCTGCCCAAAGAGGTTGTGGAATCTTCTTCTCCAGAGGTATTCAAAACCCACCTGGATGCTTTCCCATGTAACCTAATGTAGAGAAGCTGCTTTAGTAGAGGAGTTGGACTTCGATGATCTCCAGAGGTCCCTTCCAACTCCTACAATTCTGTGATTCTGGGATTGTTTTATCTTGTGTATAAGAATAAATGGTTCCCAGTACAATTAAACACATTTAAACACGATTAAGATGTATAGGGTTACTTCCAAGGCAACTGATAGTAGCTGAACTAACCAAAAAAAGCACTAACTTTTTTTCAAAGTCTTAAAATATGTTTCAGCTTAAAAGGAACCCCCAAATGTTTAAAAGAAAAAAAAAGTTAAAACATTGAATTAGAATTTATGAAGGAGAAATAGGAACAGGAAAGAAATACTGCTTCTGCCTGAGGTGCAAAGACCACATCAGATGCAAAGGACTGAGAAAGAAAACTGCTGGGTTTTGGATACCTCTAAAGAGAGAATTTTAACAAAGCAGAGCCTTTGCTCTGTTTCCCATAGGTTGTGGGTTAAAAAAAAAAGTAAAAGGGGAAAGAATCATTGTTCCCTATGACAGGCAATAAGGTCTTAATATGGCTTCTCATTATCCCATATCCCACTACGATATCCAAATTTCTTCTCTCCAACTATAATGTCAAATCAAGGAGTTTCTGGAAATCCCAATTCTGTTCAGCCCAAATTTCTTCTTTAATCAAAGTTTCAACCTCTGCAAAGATTTCTGAGACACTCTCCCACCCTGATATAGCCTGCAGACTGTAGAAAATACTTCAGAACAATTTCAATTTAATTTGCAGCTTCTTATCTGATAATAGTACAACATGGAGGGAGTACGTGTATAAAGCCATATGCTATATATGAGCTATTCAAAGCGAGAGAGAATACCCACGTCTTGGTGTGCACAGCATTTAACACTGCTTGTTTTGGAAAACACATCCTACACAATTTCATCAAATATATACATTTCATTGGTCAGTCTAAAATAGAATAACATTAGAAGTTACAAGAATGTTGTATATATGCCCTTCATTTTGCAGACCTCTTTACAAACACCTGAAAATTTCAGTTATCACTCCTTAGTCTGACTTCTCATTTGTTGCATATGCAACACAGTAATTACCATATGCATACACCTTGTTGTATTACGGTGCATGCAGATTACTTATGCTAAAGGTATAAAAACAGTTGGGTGGGAACACGGACAGACCTAAAATTGGAGACTGGCCAGGTCAATCAACAACTGCAACACAGTAGGACTAAGCCCGGGATTGAAGGCTTATAGCTGGAGGCTCAGTAAACCTCAAAACAGGTCTTGTACTTAAAAACACAATAGAAAGTCCTAGGTGTCATGCTGCAGGACAGCCCCTGTCATGGCACTGCGAGCAGCCAGGTGCCAGAGTGCAGTGGCTGAGCAGCACTGCCTGGAGCTGACAGGCGGCCGGACAGTTTCAGACTTCCCACATTTCAGCAGAGCCGTATGGGAAACTGACATGCCGTCTTGAAGCATTTCATGTCTGATGAACTGGAATATGCATACCAAAGCCTGGCACTTGACTGGGAGTTGACTTTTTTAAGTTGAAAATGCCAGTTGGAGACAGAAAGAGCAAAGCATCTGCTGGGCAACAGCACTTCTACAAAACACATTGAAAAGTTTACCTTGGACAAAGAAGAAAAGCTCAAATTGAAGACACAATCCACTTTCTGATTTTATTATTCTTCCATTATAACATCTTTCTCTGTCATTTCCCTCCCTGAGCTGTTTGTGTCACAAAAACACTGAGGAGCAGTTCCTGGCATGTCTAAATTCAGTGCCAGATTTTTGTTCTTGAAAGACAAGAAGTTAAAGAATACAATGACAAAAGCTGATTGATGTTAAATTGTATTTACAATACAGCATTACCAGAAACCGGGGGGGGGGGGGGGGGGGGGAGGGGGAGAGGGAGTGAGAAAAAGCAAGAAATGAGAATATTTCATAGTGAATACACGAGAAGGTTAGAAAATATAGCAGCAGCTCACATGCCCTAATTGCTATTATTTAGTACTGTTCACAATGAAGACTGACTAACATGAAGTAGGACAAGTCAAGAAAGGTGTTTACAGATGAAAAATGGAGTGATTGTTCAGTCAAGGATAATAAATCTTAGCTCTGAAAATTTGCTGCTCTGTATCACTCCAAACGCATAGTGAAACCTGAGCTCTGAACAGACCAGGAGCACAAGATGAAATCTCTTGTTACAGATTTATCTTGCGTAGCCCTTTTCTTTTTGTTATCTCAGAGTGCTGCATTTCTCAAGGAAGCAAATGGTTATTTATGTACACTAATTTAATTCTCATGCGTATAATTCTGGATACAAACATTTCTTGGAACAACATTTGGAATACAGCTGAATGCAATCTTCTGCACTTGGGAAAATAGAATATGCATAATCAAGATAAAATTGTTTCGGTGAACATTACAGAGAGATACTCTTAGTGAATATCTGTGTAGCCATCATGTGATCACCACAAACATGACTGTATTGCCTTCCACTTTTTTAATAAAAATGGGTGAATTCAAAAACCCATTTGATTATCTAAGCAGTTCTGTGTCTTTGCTGCTTACTATGCTGAAAATTAAGAAACTTTTAGAGCAGAATAAGCAGCTAAATCTGTATGTCTCCTCGTAGTTTTAATTCTAATAACATGACAATGACAATTGCTGAATTCAAATTCATGTGTGATTTTACGTAATCAAAGCCTAATTTATGTTCTCTGCACAGTTATTTACTTGATGTTAATCAAATTCTGTTACATATTAATGAATACATACTATGTATTGAAGAGCTATAAAGAATATCCAGACAGTGTACTATACTAGGAACACTCACCAGAAAGCTCACTTAATAAAAGCAGTATTTTCAGAAATTACCAGAGTTTAATATTCTTTAAGATTATGCTATTGATCAGAATATTTCTTAAAGATGTATGATTCCTTAATGTGTCTTTGACATGATGGATTTCACAATAAATTTATTTATTTATTTATTTATTACAATTTGCTAATCAATTTGTAACTGAAATGAGAGGTCATGATTTTTTAATGTTAACAGTTTAAATAACACGACTGTATTTCTATTATATGCCAAAGATGTTAAAAAATGCCAAAGAATATGAAAGAAAAATGTGTTTTTTTCCTACACCACAAAGCTTTCTATTGATTTTGTTAGATATTTTTCAGTCTGAAATATTTTCACTTCAGTAATAGACTACATGAGACAGAAGACATCTCTTTTATGTGTTATTTTTTTTCCCCCTTTATAATTACAATTGCACAGCAATGCAGGTACTGCTGCTATCTTGTATTATTTTCTTAGAAAGGCTTATCTGACATCAAATTTTACCCCATGTTGCATAAAAGCTTGCAAATTCTTTAAGATCAAAGAGAATAATAATTAAAAAATAATCATGTCCAGAGATGGGAGACCTCATCCATAATTTATTCCTGTTCTTGAGACAGGATAAGAAACAGCTCATAAGCAAGTTGTAAACAAAACTGATAAAAATTCTACGATTCTCCTTTCCCTATGTTTTGGAAAAAAAGGACATTACGGCATTCCTCTGGTCAATAATACATTCTTACTAACAAGGACAGTACAACCTTAATGATCTGAAACTCGTTTATCTGGGAGACATAAGATTCAGTCACATAAATGAATTGTGGATAAACTAGGGTCACTGAGCAAAAGATCCTGCAGAGTCTATAAGCTCCACAGGACAGAAAGTCTCTCCTGCAGAGTCTTTCTTCTGAGAAACAAGGAAACTCTGCAGGCTCAAACATTTCTGTACACAATATTTTAAACACAAAAACCCAGATGTATTGAAGCAGCCCTGACGGACACAGCGAACTTTGAGATAATTGTATGTTTTGATTATCGCAGTTCTGCAGTTATATGCAGTTATATGTGCAGGGGCTTTTTCCTTTGTTGTTCTTATGTGTGACTTTGTTGTTGCTTTTTTTTTTTTTTTTTTTTTTTTAATTAAAGTGCTGCTGTTTCAGTTCTAGAAAATTTCCTTTATATTAAGTACTCGTCTTTGTTTTCTCTCATTTGGAAGATTCTCAGATATACCAGGCTACATGGCAAAGCTCTAGATTAAACTTTAATATGCACTATTACATTCAATTGGTGAGAAAAAGAGGCAAGGATCAGTTACAGATTCAGATTTCTTCTGCATTCTCTATTGACTTCTCTCTGTCAGCTTTTATGAGGGCAGTCAAAAACAGATAACATCACCAATGACAACAAACATGAAATATCAGTAGTGTCTGCAACTGAAAGAGGACTCTTAGCAAAATAAGTAGTATATCACATTAGGATATTATAAATATATATATATATATATACAGAATAATAAGAATTTTTTACCTATAATTTCGAAGTATTTAGTTTTTAATGGAAATTTGGTGGAGAATTTTCCTGCAGGGGATATCTGAATGCAGAGCCTTCTACTATTATAATACCCTATAATAACCAAGATAAGTGAGATTTAACAACTCTGCAGGACTGGAGTTTATATCCTGCTTGGAAATTATAAAGTACAGCAGCAGTCAGCCCTCTTCTTCTCCTGTGGTTCCCGTGAAAGAGTCATGATATTTATTACATACTGAGCCTTTTTACACCAACACAATATATTTCTGATATTGCTGACGATATGTTCTAAGAAATTATATGGACTGAAAACACAGAGGTTGTTTTTGGATAGATTTAAATCAGAATACACAATGGGAAATAATAAGGAATAATTAAATATGTTTTGTACCCATAGATTAATTAAACTTGGCTTCAGGTAGACAATATTTCAATTAAAATGGAAACTAAATTGAATGTTTTGTATCATTTATTTGATCCCACTGGCAAAAAAGGAAAGGGAAAGGATGGGTAATCTAATGTGGGTAAGGCAGACATAAAGAAGATGGTTTGTAGGCCTGAGCAAGGGCAGAACTCACATGGAGGTAAACTAGAGAAAGTGAGAATTTGGGGATGGGAATAAAAATTTGCTGGGCAAAGCACTTTGAGGATGAAGGAGCGTTTATATAAGATCTAAGCCTGCACTTACACATGTACATGTGGACTGACAACTTTACTGCAATTCCACATTTATAAATGATGGCAATTTTTTGGTCAGTTTTCCTCTGAATTTTGAAACGCTGTGGCTGACAACACTAAAGATGTTCTTCTGTCAAGGAAAAGCTCCATCTTACACATTTTACCTTAAAATCCATAAATTTGCCTATATATTGCTGGCATAAAAATAACTCTAGTCTTACCCTACTTTTACAATTCTTATTAGTGGCAAAGTTAAATACTAGGATGAAATGCTGTTTTTATCATTCTGTAGCACTAAATAGAAATTTAGGGAAAGGAAAACTGAAAAAAAAAAAAAAGCTCTCCAATTGGCTGTTATTTGTTTTTATTTGCAAATATCTTCAAGTGGAGAAAATACACTAACTATATTTCAGGATTTTTAGGCATTGAAAAGAGAAAGACACTAGATCTTCACTTGTTCTAAAGATGGAAGCAGCAAGAACTGTTTTAAAACTGTGTCCTGAGACAGCGCATTCCACTGCTGTCTAGCGTGAAATCAGTAGGAGTTACAGTGTTTCACGGACCTATGATTTTACTACTTTTTTTTTTTTTTTCCCTTTTCTTTTTCATAGTACTTGCTTTCTAAATTGCTGCTTGTATTCACTTATCATATTTATTTAAGCAAAATGGTATTTACAACAGCAGCATGTAGTAATATGAGTAGGGTTAACCATATTTCAGCAATTGCAGTTAATTCACTAGCAACAAATAATTGTATTGTGATGTGGCAGAGCTAACAATTGCACCAGCATGGCTACTCAGTGAGAAACAGTCCTTTAATTTCCTACAGGCATATGGCTCTTCTGGTCGCCCAGAATCACTGCTGGAAGAAAATGATTAAATTTCAAAATCAGAATTGCCTGTTGTAGTCAGGCAAAACACATGAGTATACACTAACAAGGCAATGTGTTTTGCAGAGCTTTGGGTTAGGATATCTAGAGAAAAAATGATGAACTAGTAGGATCCCTGCAAAGTTCTGTGTGAGCACACACTTGCACAGGTGCTGACAATGCTTTATAAAATTCATTTGCTCTTGGCCTCTAGAACAAATCACTGTAGATGACCTTTACTGCTAAGAAGCAAGACAAAGAAAGGAGGGGAGATAAAGATGTGGAAATCAAAACTAAGGTCAAATAAAACTTGCTGAGCATTATCTTTTTTTTTTTAGATAAAACAACATCACTACAGGAATCTATATATGGAATTAAATGGGCCAAATAACTGCTCTGGCATTTGGCCACCTTTGGGTGTGGATCGTACCACAGCAGCTTCTGGTATTGCAATTTATACTGAAGAGCACAAGGGAAAACAATCTAAGAGAATATTTAACATGTTTTCTGTTAAGAGAACATATTATTTTATCACTAATAGCCTTACTCATTAAGAATAAGATGAAACAGGTAAATTGCTACCTGCAGCTAAACCAAATTAGATCAGAATTCCATCATACATGTATTGAACATTAAGACATAAGCTTCAGACTGCATTTGTCTTCCTCATCAAAATATACCAAAACATTTTCCAGAAGTTTTAATGTAACTGTTTTTTTTTTTACAGTAACAAAAAACCTTTTCATTATGTAGTCAGTTATTTCTTTGACAACGTCACATTTTAGTGTCTGAATGAAACATGTTTAGTAAGGTTTAGCAGATATTCCCTCATGTGATCAATCCAGCTGCTTCTTTCCTGCTTATCAGAAGTATTTCATTGATGGTCATGAAATTTAATCCTTTTTCTTCTTGTACTATGTCTGGCTTAGAGTGAAACAGAAGGCAACAGTAGATTATTACTACTTCACTAAGTTGTATATGCTTCCTCTTAAAGAGTCTTTCATTAATAAGTTAATAGTAATTTATATTAATTAACTGTTCTATCTGTAAACATCTTGAGATTTTAAACTACAATGCTGCAAATATTTCTATGGGTCTATAACTGAATTCTGTAGGGCATCCAAGCACGAGAATGCTTTTAGAAGAACCATGTTGATATGACTGATGAATACACCAGCGCACAACAAAGTAAGATTCAGGAGTTCGTTTTACTGGATTAAGGAATTGAAAATTTATAGGAAAATCAGAAAACTGAAAACTTTGCTACCCAAGCCAGAAACTACTTTAAGTAATTTCTGTTTTGGTCAAAATACATCACCATTCCAACACACAGATCAAGAAGCAAATCCACACTTCTTATTCCCAAGGGCATCAAACGTGTCAATTCTCTTCCACCCAGATTCTACTTCTAGAGAAGTTATCATTATAAGAAACTGCCAAATGAAGAGCAATTAAGTTGGCACAGAAATTTGAAAATACGGATTAAAGTACACTTTATTTTATCAGTCTGGTATGGCATATCGTGTTTTCTGAGAGACTGGAGGAAAGATTATATAATATGGCTTGTAGTTTACAGAAAGGTATAAGGGGACCTTACCAGAACAGATCAAATACGAGGGAAGCTTTAACCACAATCACAGTTGAAATACAATGAAGCTTCTTTTTAAGTATTAGCATTTTTTTTATTTTTTTTTTTCCAGAGAAAGGACTATTGCAAATTCTGAATGCATTCTGTAAGAAATAGAATTTTATTTGCTAGAAGGGAAGCTAATCCTAAATTGATGTATTGCATTATAAAAGTCTAGCCAATTTTTTAGGAGAACATTACGTAGCCACTTACTTAATAGCAACAACAAAGTCTTGTTTCATTTTTTAAAAACAAGATCATTTAGAGAAATGTGAGGAAGGAAGATAAACATTTCTGTGTAAGATAGACACGTGCTAACCTGTGAAAGATAATTTGAGTAGTCAGCAAATCCCTAGTGGCACAAATATGAGGAGACACTGGCCAGAAAAATCCGTCTGCTTTTCAGTATGTATAGCACTTGTCTTATCAAGGAAATAAAAGTGTCTCTCGCTAAAATCATAGCTGTCACATTAGCATTATATCAGAGCCTGCAAGCAACCATGGTAAAAGATTGTTAAAGGTTTTCATTGTACATTCTATTTCTCCAAGAGCGTAAACAACACTATAAAAAGTGGCTCTGGGCTAAAATGCGGTGTGTTACGTATCTGTTATATCATGCGTCTTTAAGCACTTATTTTTGAATTCCTCTACTGAGGTAGGCCCAAACACTGATCTTGAAAAGGAATGCTTAAATTGAAAGGGATGGGACAGAAGCCCCAAGTATTTGAGCACTGTGCACACAATATGCAGCTCACTTGCAACCTGATCCTTGCTGGGATGCCAGACAGAAAATGTGTCTCCCACTGTCTTGAAATTTCTTTGAATTCAATTGATTTAAGCAAATCACAGTTTAAAGATGATTTTTATCTGGATTTCTAGATAATTTCATATACTTCAGTGACAAAAAAATTTCATGAGTACTCCCAGTCACTTCTCCATCTTTCCTACTTGTTAATGTGAAAGTGAAAATGAGAGACTGATCTAACTGAAAAATTTAGGACAAACTAGGAGTAAGGCCTTAAAATACTATACAGAAGCTGGATTAAAAGAAACAAAGAAAAACAACCAAAAACAAACGTTAATGGCCTGAGATCCAAAATGACAATGTCTGGAAACAAACCAATATGGAGTATGGAACGTTGAATAAAGGGGAAGAAAGGGAAGGGCTGGTAAGATGGAAGCAGCAGCCTAGGTCTTCTGACTGGCACAAGTGTATGAAAAATAATTATTACCAGCCTGTCTGTGAAAAGAACCATATTTATACTTCTTGCTAAAGAATAAAAAGGGAAGGGAAGGTGAAAGGGAAGTCAAAAGGGAAGGGAAACAACCTTCAATCTATCTAGATTAGTCCAAATCATGATAGCAGGAGTGAGATTAAGTTGCTCTTTGATTGGCGCTGCCAAATCATATTTAGCGTGTACCCTATTTTGAATTAAACACAGTGAATAACATTGTTCCTGAAGACTGATATTTTTTCCACAAGAAACTGAAATGCCATTAATCTCGTCATTGAAACTTTCAAACACTTCTTTTGCCAGCTCTGGAGAAAGTTGGAAAGACAGAATTAATCCTTCGCAGCAAAGGGCAAAATAGCGATCATACATCTTCAAAAAAAATCACCAAAAAGAAAAAAAGAGATTAAGCAGAACTCTATTAGTAACTATTGGCCTTATTTCTGCAATATTTTGAATCAGTATCTCCTTTTATTTTTTTGCCAAAGCTGCTGGAGTTCAGTATCTGTGTAAACAAGGTCATGAATTAGTACTAGTAACTATTAAAAATAATAATTATTATTAAAAAAAAAAAGGGAAATGCTTCCATTGACATGCTGTGCAACAATACTGACATGCTCAAGACTGTCTTTACCCTCGCCTATAAAAAAGAACTGGCAGAAGACCTTCCCAGAGTTCTGGATACAGCTAAAGAAAGGTGAACTTTGAAAGTTCAATGCAGTCTTGCCTGCTCACTAACAGGAAGCCAGAATCATAGAATTAGAACTACTGGATGACTGAATTTTGTCTGAGAAAGGGGGAAGGACATTACAACAGTAACAAGGACAACCATATCATTACATTTCACAGGAAGCAACTGTTCAGTAAGAAACTGCATTTGCAATGAGCATGCTGAACATTTGTAATCCACCATGAATCAAGTAATCCACCATGAATTTATTTTCATTATTCCTGAGTAATTAATATACAATATATAAATTAATCTTCAATTTCTGTGTATACATTTATACAACATAAAGCCATGATAGACTAAGCTAAAGAGAAAAACAAATTTACAAATGCACTGATCGTAAAAAGAACATTCACTAAATCAAGCAGGGAAATTCAGCATCTGATGTACAAAAAAAGTTTTTGTCTTATTTTTCCTGATTTAACCAAAGAGTTGCTTTTAAATTTAGGGCACTTCCAAATAGTTTCCAACACTCTCATACTAATAAAAATTTCCTAACTTAAAAGTTATTCTATTGTATCTGCTATTCTATTCAAAGCCTTAATTTGATTCAGTGTGCAAACCAAACAAAAAATATCTAATGTATACATAATCTTTAAAGCTCAGCAGTTTTAAAGAGAATGGTAATTCCATTTTTTGCAGTCTAAGAAGGGAAACAATAAAGAAACACAGAGGTTAAGTGATTTGCCCAAGGTCAAATATATCAGCAGAAGAGAAGTCAGAAGTTCATAGATTAGTGGACTTCTTATTAATTAGCATTACATTGACATATTTTGTAAAACTGCAGGTAAAGATTGCTTGCTGTGTAATAATGTATCCTAATAACTCTCAGTGGGAATATCTACTTGAAGGAGAAAGGAAGTGATGAGAAAATGAGTAGTCACAAATCATTAGAATAAGATAATGTTCACTGAAGAGTTGTAAGACAATTTACAGATGGAACAGCTTATTGACTAGTGCCAGTGCATTCTCTCTCACCTAAAATTGCAAAGGTACAGAGAGCTAGAAGATATATAATGCAGTGCAAACAAATAGTGACTGAGCAATACAATGGCAGATTAAATGTCATGTAAATAAACGTAAAGTGATGTACAAGGTGAAAAAAGAACACTGAAGCTTATAATTACTATACAGACTTAAGTCAATAAATAGTTCCACAAGTGTTCAAGTATTCAGCAAGAAACTGAGAACAATAGCAGGAGAAATCATTTTGAAATGGTGTAACCCTCTCCCACTGCGAAAACCACATTTAGCATACAAAATCCAGAAAGGGTAAACAACATCTTCTGTGCAGATAGAGGAGTAGGATGCTTCTCTTGACAAGATCTCCTAAGAGGGATGGATATTTGTGAGCTGACACTCACAAATCACTGGTGGCACAGAAGGAGTAGACAGGCATTAACTGTTTATTTTTCTTCCAGTTCAAATCTATCCAATCCAATGTAGATTTAAATGAAGCTATACAAAACCATATTAAAAATGACTAGTTTTTTTGGGGTTTTTTTGTTTTGTTTTGTTTTGTTTTTTTTTTAAATGCACAGAGTGAACAGGGTAGTAGACTGGTGCAACTTAGTGTTAAAGGACACCATTTTAAAGTTTGCATAGTTTATAAGAAAAGATTCATGAAGGAGAAAACCAACAACATTTTAATCTCTGTAAATCACTCTAGATGAAATTTCTTCAGCTAAAATTGTTGGAGGCCTGGAAAGCATCTGGAAAAGTATTTTGTAATTATGCCTCTCACTTTTTTTCTAGGAGTATATTTATACTCACTGCCAATAGATGCACAGCCACATGATTCTGGGTGATTCCTTCTTTTGCTACGTGTATACTATTCATTATTTTTGTGTAATTCCCTAATAAATGCCATTCAAGAACCTAGGTGTTCCAAATGTGTGATATAAAGGAAATAATTGTTTCTCAGTTTTGGATTCCACTTGGAAGGTATGAGGGAAGATTAATCACTGCATAAGTAAATATATAAGCAGAGTAGGTTAATACATAATCAGGATGTCAGCAAAATACTGCATTGCAGTTTACTTCTAAACAAGTACCTCCTTTACTGGATAATGTCTAAAACATTAGAAATTATTTGTTGAGATTTTTTTTAGTATTATATGTTCTTTACATTATCATGGCCATGAAGTATCCTGCTTCAAATGCTAAGTTATATGGGGACCAGTAGACAAGTGCAAACATGGAATCTCTCTGAGAAGTTAACAGGAATCTCCCAGTGTGAATTGCCCTTTGCCATTGCAGAATACCTCTTGGCAACAGTTAGAGTACCAACCAGATCAAACACAACCTGCTCTAAAGATTTTCAAATGAAACAACATGGCTTTATAATAGCATTGAGTAGTAACACTTCATTTAATATGTACATTAATTATTGCTGAATTATAATGGAGTTCCTAAAAAGATCTCTAATGTTCGCATTAATACTAAATGAATTCATTATGATTAGTGTAATTACAATGAATACTAACTAAATTAATGGTAGTTAGACAAGCTAGAAACAGTGTCACCCATTTACTTGACATCTTCCAACCCGAATATATTTTGGCATTGCTTGTATAATAGCAATGTGAATAATAAGGCCATGTCATTGTCACAGTTTTTCGCACCACCGAACCGCTAATTATCTTATTGTACTCCATTTTCTTATGCATACATACACACAATAGACATCTATATTATCTGAAAAATATAAAACTAACAAAACTTTATATCAATCTGATGGTTTTGCTTGGATTTAGTTTCAGGCACTGTATTTACACATAAAGCCCTACATTCAGAACATAAGGAGCAAGGAAACAGACTATACAAGTTGTTGTGACCCAGTTCTATTCTCCAGTGAGTGAAACTGGTGAGATCTGGTGTGACTCTACAGATCATCCATTGGAGCACAGCATTTCCAGGCAAAGCCTGATGCCAGGTGGTATGTTTAGCATGTTTCTGCATTAATATTTCTTGACCTGTTGGCCTAAGCCTCACATAAGGTATTCTTGCCTATGGCAAAAGAAATCTTTCCTGGGAATTGTATCTGTAGCCACACACCAGACATCTCACAGGCTCTTACAGATATTAATTGTGCAGCAGTTTTCAAGCAAGTGGGATCAGAACCCAGTTTTGTCCATAAGAAACAACAGCAAACATTTTAGCAGTTTAAGGAAGATAGTATGTGAAGTCTGTTTCAACAGAAGGAATAAAAAGATTTACCTTTAAAAAGCTTCAATCAATGGAATGCAATTTTGTTGTCATCTGTGAGAGAAAACAAAGTGAAAGAGAGATGATTTCACAAAGCTCATAGAAATAATGAAGTTTTATATACAACTCAACGGAGTATAATTAGATGTTACATTACTAACAGACTAATAAAACATCCTCATACTTTTTTTCTTACACTACTTTGATTCATGACTAACACATTCAGCAACTGGATATGTTACTTTGCATTCAAATGCCTTACATGGCATAAACTGTAAAAAGTGATTATTCCTTTGTCCGGGAAAGAGGGTACTGGTGGACTGGTAGGGCAATGCTGACAAATACTTAACGAACCATCAAAACATAGATTCTTTGTTCATATAACAGAAAATACAAAGAAAAAAGCCTATCATCCTTCAACTTTTCTTGCACTTTTTTTTTGCATTGTATTTCAGAGGAAGATGAACTGTAGCCTTCCGGCAATCACTAATGCAGTGTTTGTATTCCGTGTTGAGATTATTCACTTGGGTGCTGCACTGAAGCTGTGTGGGCTATTTTGACACTGCATCCAGATGCTCCAATTTTGCTTCAGTGACTCAGAGCAGAGCCAAAATGCCTTAAAGCAATGTTCAAAGGGTTAGGTCTTGATGAACCATTAAAGTACTCAGAAGAAGAAGTATTTCTAAACATCTCTGACTGATGCTGAAGTGACTTAAGTGGCCTCAGTGTGACACTCAGGCAGGGAATACTTAATAGAAAGATTAAGTCTTGCTACAGATAGCTGTGCTTCAGGCAATTGTAGATTTTGCCCCATTTCTTTTTGAGAAACGAAAAAATAGAGCATAAGTGAACAAGAGAAAAATCTCTTATTTTTACAGCAGCATATACATTCTATGAAGAAAAAATGTCGGAATAATCTAGTTAGAAATATTTTATTAAAAGTTACACTTGTCATATATTTCCATTTACTACTTTGAGACCAAATAAATAATTAACTGTTTGGTTGAGAATATAAAATCAGACTTTTTAATTGTTTTTCAGTGAAGGAAGGGACTTCCTATAGGAAGGAAGGAAAGGAAGGAAAGGAAGGAAAGAAGGAAAAAAAGGAAAGGCAAGAAAAGGAAGGAAGTTTATTCGTATCTTACAACACTTTTCACCAGCGCAGTTTAGAAAATATTTTCAATTTCGAAAATAAAACATTTGCTGAAATATCTTAATCTATCTAGAAGTGAAAATGGCTTCAGTTCTACAGAATAAGGAAGGTCTAAAATCAGAGAGAGTGACAGTTTTTTAGTTAAAAATAGAATTCAGTATGCTTTATGACAACAATCTTTGCTGAACCTGAACGAGCAGTGTGCCCAGATGGCCAGGAAGGCTAATGGCATCCTGGCTTATACCTGAGACAGTAGCCAGCAGGAGCAGCAGGTGATCTTCCCCTCGTACTCAGCTCTGGTGAGGCTGCACCTTGAGTGCTGTGTTCAGTTTTGGGCCACATATTACGAGGAAGACATTGAGACCCTAAAGCTTGTGCAGAGATAGGCAATTAAACTAGTGAGAGGCCTTGAGCGCAAATCTTATGAGGAACGGCTAAGGAAGCTGGAATTGTTTAGTCTAGAGAAGAAGAGGCTCAGAGAAGACTTTATCACTCTCTAGGTAGGGGTTGGCCTCTTCTACCAGGTAACTAGCAACAGGATAAGAGGGTCTCAAGGTGCACTAGGGAAGA
Organism: Phasianus colchicus; assembly: GCF_987193195.1. Classification (NCBI taxonomy): domain Eukaryota; kingdom Metazoa; phylum Chordata; class Aves; order Galliformes; family Phasianidae; genus Phasianus; species Phasianus colchicus. The sequence goes on from NC_143439.1 coordinate 22,415,914, forward strand.
TTCAGGAAAAAACTTCTCTAGAAGGGCGGTCAGATGCTGAAATGGGCTGCCCAGGGAGGTGTTGTACTGAGGGACGTGGTTTAGTGGGGAAATACTGGAGGCAGGTGGACGGTTGGACTGGATGATCTTGGAGGACCTTTCCAACTTCTGTGAGTCTGTAATTCTTTACTCTACTTGAAAAGTGAACCATAAAAATCCAATGTACCATATATATTTTTGAAAAGAAAATGAACAAACAAACAAAAAACCCCAACCAACAAATTAACAATTGGCAAGGACAACTGACTTCTCCAGCAAGAATGTCAGTTTCCTTTGAATTTCCAGTTATAAAAATGTGTTTTTTGCATTATTTTGAGAGAAGTGACATGCATGAGAAGTAATGAGAATAATGTTCCCTGTTAGCATTTAATAAAAGAGCATCAGAAACAGGAAAAAAGAACCCAACACCTCTATCTAGTTACTGGATCGTAGGCAGCCATTCTTATTCCTTCATCACACCTCTAGAGAAAAGGTAATCATTCACTGAATTAAGCTTCAGGAAGGCTGGATTTCATAACTGGTATGAGTAGACTTTGCAACATCTAACAACGATTTCTACATTTGCAGACTGCTACTGAAGGATTTTCTCGCAAATGGTCAATAGATGAGCTGTGCCTAAAAGATTTTGTTGGTTCTTTTCCCACAGACCCCCCATCATTGTTTTGTCTTTTTCTCACATTCTGTGGCAATGTAAACTGTAAAGAAAGATGAGTCAGATTTAATAAGCAGACATTCCTTTTCCCCCCCTGTTTGTATTGATCTTTGAGTCTGAGTTTAAATTAGCACACTCATGTGGCTAGCAACTTCTACTAAACCCTCTTAATGAAAGCACATTAGTTCAGTACAGATCCTTGAATTAAGAAATGTTAGACAAAATGAAGACACGTGCAGCAGAACTTTGTGTGTGAATAATTTTTCAGTTAGATGCTTTAACACAACAGTTATTGAAAAATCATTCTTCCCTTCCTAACTCCACCACCCCCAAATCAACCAACATTTTGAATTTCTGCCAAATAAAAACACACTTCTATTTAATTAAGAATGGACTAAGAAATATTCTGGGAATACACAAGGATTAAATAAATATAGAGAAGAATTATCTTTCACTGTTTTTAAAAAACAGTATTTTTGTCCAACCAGTGATATAGAATATCACTCTCGCCACAGATACAAGAAACTCTGCAGAAGCCATTTAAACACAGAACCAAAGAACTGGAAATGAAAGATTAGGTTTACACACTCTTTGTAAATCATTCATGGAAGTAAAGGGAATCCCCCCTCTCTTTATTTATTCAATAGCTCTGTGGTCAGGGCCTCATCTTATATACAATGCGGGACAATCGGGTTCAAGTCCCTCTTTGTCAGGGTGTTCTTGAACCCACATTTTAACTTTCCCAGAAGAGTTCTTAAACCAGTGAGAAATCTGTAATTGGCTTTTCCTGATCCCCATGGAAAAGCTGTTCTGCATGGATTATTTAAATACTGAGTCAAAGAGCGAGAATGACTCTTTGGTCTGGCAGTTAAAGCATTCACTGGGGAGGCACACAGCGGGGTCAAAGAAGCAGTTCAAACAGCTCAGGTGAGAGCATACCACTGCAGAACATCCACTGGCTGTGTGATTCCCCTGGAAAGTGGAAAATGAGGGTTTAAAGCTCAGTCAGGGGAAAGAAGTTGAAACCTAGCCTCCTATATATAGGAGTTACTGCATTAGGAACATATGGTGAGTTCTTCAATCTCATGGGGGGAGAGGTAAGTGCATGAGAGGGGAAGATGGAAAAGAGAAGCAGTTGTTGTCTTCTTCCCACAGTTTTGTGAATCTTTTCCTTTCCAAGAAGAAAAATGAAAGACATTCCAAATTCAATCTGCATGGAAAAAAAAAAAAAGAAAAGAAAAGAAAAGAAAAAAAAAAAAGAAAAGAAAAAAGAAGGACAGGCTGTGTTTTTTAAATTTATTCACTGAAAATATGTTCAGATATTTGATGTAAAAACACATTTTCCCCCACGGTCAGGTTAGGCTCGAAATTCAAGACAGGATTGCACGCACGAAGACCTTTCCTCCCTCCCCATTTTTTTTTTTTTTTTTTTTTTTTGGCTCTTGAGTTTGAGCTTTCTGTTAATATATGTGTGTAATAAACACTAATAACTCCCGTGGACCTAGGATGGATTGCCACTTAAGGTCTGTATTACAAATGGCATTCTCAAAACTAGTGAACTAAGAGGGAGATATTACAGTGAAAACTGTATTAAGTTAATGTTTCAGCTTGTGCAGGGTATATATGTCATACTTTTTAGCATATGAGAAAGGAATGGTCACGGTTTTGGGGTTTTTTGAGTCAGTAAAGTTCATCTGGAAACATGAATTTTGAATTTCTATGATATCATGGTTGTAAACCTCCTATTTGAGTGCAATATTTTATATTTACTTTATTACATACTTCCTGCAAGCTCAGCTGAGTCTGTTTTATGAGGAAATAAATCATTATACTGAGTAACAGAAAAGTATATCTGAAACTGTGACTACTAGCCATCAGCTCAGACTAGAGAATTCATTTAGTTTCCTGAAGATCAGATACAGAATGTTGTTGTTTAAATTTGAACTAGGCATAATTCACTTATAGTATTTAAATCTTGTTTTTCTTTCACTGTCACTATTTCAGTCCTAAAATCTTCACGTTTTTCTGACAGCATTCAGAAGCTCTAGGGATATCAATGACAAGTTAACTGGATGTAAGTCTTTCAAACAAAAAGTGGATTTAAACAGCGAAAGGCTAGTAAAGCTGAAACGTTAAACTAGAAATATAATGTGGCTTTGGTTCAAGAAACATTTTCAGCTTAATATAATTACTTCAATAACTTAATATGATGATCATATAAATGTTACATATTCCAAAGCATTCAATCTCATGGTATTACTCCTTGCTGGTTCGTGTGCATATATAGCACACATGCAAGTCACTACTTCTTTCTTAACAAGCAGTAAGAATAGACTGCTGCATTCATAATACATTTCTTCTTCTTTTTTTTTCTTTTTTCTTTTTTTTTTTCAAATAACACAATATTTTCCATTTTGCCTCATAATAAGAACGGGAAATTATGTAGCCTGTTGCCAATGAACATGTCCCCTCAGAAAAGTTTTACTTCTTGCAGGAAGTCTAATTTCTAATATTTCCAATGTTCCATTCCAGCCCACCCACTCTGAACACAAAACATCATATTCACTTTAGAAACTTCATGAGCTTTTCAATTCCTCCATTTGGGCAGGGCATAGAAAGTTTTTGTCAGTAATCACTAATTTTCAACAGACTCCAATAAGAATAGTTGACTTAATAAAAAGTCAGTTGACTGACTTCTTAATACAATTTTGCTTTGATGTGACAACAAGACCTGAAATGGAAAATGAATACTCTGATGAATGGTTCACAAAATGTATGCTGCTTTTATCTCAAAAATGTTCATGGGATATTGCAAAAAAAATACGTTGTAGGGAAAAGTTCTTCCTAATGACCAACAAGCATAGCATGTCTATGATTCTGTGATTCAAAGCACTCTAAGACTCTATAAAGTATTAATAATACTGGAACTTCTTAATTTTAGATTTTTCTGGTGATTGGTAACTAAGTACTGATAGACAGTGGACGTGTTTTCTTTGTAGAATTCTGCCTTTCAATTACATAACAAAAATGTCATGAAAAAAAAATATGGCCAAATGGCTTTTAGCACCTTTTTAAGTGTGTTACAAATTAATACGTAGAAGAAAAAAAAAAAAAAAAAGCTATTTAGAAATATATAATAAAATGAAAAAAATGCTATCGTATTCCATTAGTAAGTGAATTGGAAAAAGAACCAAGATTCTCTAACTCCTATTGTAAAGCATTTCTATAGCTACACAGCAGCTATAATTTTGAAATGTAAATATACAGATCTTTCAGTTCAGCTTTGTGGTAGTTTAATACAGAAATGCAATAACTGCTGCGTGATTTTCTTACTTGTTCATCACTGAATGATAATTTACCTTAATTTTCTTTAATTTCAGCTACACTGGAAAGAATTCATTAATAGAAATCTCAATGGCTGATACAACTTTCAGTATAAAAAGAGAAAGGCTACCACTGAATTCTCTACGATCAGGATTGAACATGTGAAATTATCAGGAGTAAAAACACTTATTTAACTTAATCTACATGACTGATACAGACCTATTTCCATCATGTAGTACTACAAATACAGTATTGCTTTTGTCAGTTTCGAACTCTAAAAGGAAAAGACAAAGTAAAAAGATATGGCTCAGTATATAAAAAAAAAAAAAGTTCAGCAGTTTTATAGAAATCCATGAAATGATAGTTAATAACTAAAAAATAATTAGGGAAGAAATAATTAAGTCAACATTAAAATAAGTGTTTTGGTGCTATACTGCACCACATTCTTGTTCAAAATTGTTCACTAATTTACGTAAGAACAGAAAAGTAACTAAATTGTTTCTGGGTTATTGGTCTTTTAATCTTGTATATTAATTCAGGTAATGTACCACTACGACTAGTTTCCATTTAATTATTTTTATTTATGTACCATTAAACCCAATTTTCATTATTTCTGTTGTTGAGAAAAACAAGGATGAATCCACTGTATTTGTGTTATCATCTTATTTCCAGTCCTCACAAGGTCCCTTTTCCTTATTGATGAGAGAATCTTTCACATTCTTTAAAGTTGGTTTTTATTTCTTTAATTAGGAGGGTCTATCAGGACCTTCTCAGTGAACTCTTCAAATTTTAATATACTTCTGCTTCACTACTCTAGCTGATTGTTTCAGAGTTTGTGTAGAACACACGCCTGATCTGCAAGAAGACTCTTAAGGTCTTTCATATTCTGCCATAATCCCCTGGTAATTACAAAGGCTCTCTCTGCAACAATAAGCAAGTCTGAGAGAAGTTCTATGGCTCTGCATCACACATTAAATTGCACATGTACATTTCAGTTAAATTTACTTCCCTTGAGACTCAAGCTTGCATACAAAACCTGTGAGATGCCAAAACACAAGAACTGAAAGGTTATGATGATGGTAACTGTGTCTGTAAGAAGCATCGATTACAGAAAATACAAAACACAACTTGGATGAAGGTTTTACTTTAGGAGCAGTTAAGTCCTCATTAGAAAAGCAAAGCTGACAGAGCTTAAAAACACTTATTTTATGGCTGATAACCATTAATCATCTTTACTGATTTTTTTTTTTCTCCCCTAGGACTTTGACCATGCTTTTCAACACTCCTCAGTAATTACTCAGTTTTAATTTATTATTATTATTTTTTTCCTTAGGGAAAACGGGTCTTTCTACCAAAGACAGAGATTTTGCCAGGTTTGTGACTTAGCTGCAGCTATTGCTCCATGCATTTAACCCAGGAGCTATCAGCTCCTGGGTAATTGTCAGCTTTCCAATTACTGTGCATATATAAAAGAAAATGGTATAATACGTAGTATCACATATAGAAAAACTTCTTTGCTCTATTTTCTTTCTTCCTTCTTTGAGTTTCCACAGCCTATTGCACGTTGATCAAGAATATACTTGTATATATCAGCATTTTCTATGGGACACACCATGTTCTATGTCTCAAAAGAAAAATAATAAGGGTCCAAACTACAGTAAACCTCTCCCATTACCACGATCTCACCTTGGCCTAAATAAGTTTAAAAGAAAAGAAACAGCTTTGTGCAGTTTGCCACCAATATAACTGGTCTAAATCATATTAAATGATGCTGTGCGTTATGATAGTCTGTTGCGAAAATAGTTTGGCAGTGATCACTGCTCTTGAGAGGACACCATCAGTCTCCTTTAGCAGACTGTGACACTAATTCCCCATGCTGTATCTGTATACCTAATGCTTTCTCTTACCCGTTACCTTAAGTTTTCTTGCTTAATAATTCTGTGTTTCTCGCTGTGCTGCTTCCCTGCAAACAACACGGGAAGCCAATATTTACTGGAAAAAATGAAACCAGACTAGGGAATGGTGCAAATGATTTTCCACATATTTTATCAGCGAACTACAAACAAACGTATTTTTCCTCGTTATTTTAATTGACGTGGAAAATTTCACATAGCTCCCATTCATAGAAATGAGGATAAAATGATACTAATAATCTGAGAGCCATAGACCTCTTGAGAGACACAGACCTGTTGGAGTGCATCCAGAGAAGGGCCACAAAAATGATCCAAGGGATGGAATGCCTACCTGCAAAGAGAGGGGGAAAGAGCTGGGGCTGTGCTGCATGGAGAATAGAAGGCTCTGAGGTGACCTGATAGCAGCCTTTTAGTATCTAAATGAGAGCTAGAGGAAAGAAGGGGACCAACACTTTAGCAGAGTCATTGGTGAAAGAACAAGGGGAAATAGCTTCAAGCTTAAAGGGAAATTTAGGTTGGATATAAGGAAAAAGTCTTTCACAGAGAGACTGGTAAGGCACTGGAAAAGACTGCCCACAGATGTGGTGGATGCCCCATCCAGAGAGACTCTCAAGGTGAACTGGATCAGGCACTGGGCAATTTGACTGAACTATGCATGTCCCTGTTCACTACAGGGGATTTGGACTAGCTGACCTTTAAAGATACCCTCCAACTCTAAGGATTCTATGATTCTAATCTGGTCCGCACTCTTTTTGCCTAGTAACAGTTTTTCAAGCAATCATCTAGTGTATGGAAATCTCAACTTAAAATGCCTGTTCTACCTGAAAATTATTTAACCCCTGGTCTCCCAGAAACTCTCTTAACTATACTCCCATACTACAGGGAGATTGTTGCTAAATATTTTTCTATCTCTCTTGAAACTTTTTACTACTTTTAATAAATATTAATATACCCAATGAGCCAGAGAAAGTAAAAATCATTCTATTTCCTCTTTGTTGGAGCATTTGTACAGGGAATCCAAGCTCTAATTACATCATTAATGAATATTTATACAGTATATACAAAGTGGAATTACATGAACAAAGAAAAAGTGTGATTAAGGTATCTGCAGCAAAAGAGAGATGCAGTTTCAGGTGAGATTTGTCTTCCCCTTGCTAATTAATTTAGTAGCTTTTTCAGTGAACGAAATAGGCCTGAACTACTGTGAATACACATTAAACGCTAGTATGGGATATAACCATTTAGTTATGTTCAACTGAATTTACTGTTTCTAAATTAACTGTAAGGCTAGGACATCCAGCAACACACAGCTTTCACAAACTGTGTGTGAATGCACATCGTGCTGTCTAAAAGAATGTCTCAGTGTTTCTGGAAACAATTGCAGGTAAGAGCTATTAGGAGATGTGCATGTTTTCATTGGATAACACTGTGCCAGCAGCTGGCACCTCCAGGGTCTGTCTCCAGTCACAGTCACTACAAATTTATTTAAACAAAGAAAGGTCTCAACAACTAAATGCTAAATGAGTTCATGCTTTGTTGATTGCGAGCAGTATCTTATTCTCTAGCACCCTGGATGCACTGGATGTTGGTGCGTAGTAAAATACGGCAGTACAAGGCACTCTGTAGAGCACTGCTTAATAAATAAAACAAGTATTACATGTAATTTATGGCTCTGTCAGTATGGCCTCTACAGAATGCATTCTAATAGTCTATTAAGAATACAAAATGATCAAGCAGAGATGACAATAATGAGGCCTGTATCAGAAAAAGGAATGTTCCCCTTTCTTAGAAAGCATGAATGGGATTTGATGAGGGTTAGGGTGTGCCCCAAACACAGCGCAATGAGGAATGAATGAGACTCTCCTGTGAATAATTAAGCAATTGCCCACAGGCTGCACTCATCTAATAGTGAAGGTGAACGCATTTCCTTTTTAGCATTTTTCTAATCTGCTAATAAAGTACAATTTAATGTCATTATAATTTTCCTAGAGATCACTACAAACATACATTTTATGTATGTACATTTTATGCCCACAATCTTTCATGATATTTGCCTCATAATTCTGCATCAATGTCCTTATTTGGGTCTTGAAGATGCCGCAGAAGATTAATAACCAACCAAATGAACAAAAGACAACAGTCAGAAATGGAAGAGCTCATCAGGATCAAAAAGAAATGGCTCAGAAAACCTTCTACCAATCCCTTAGCATTTTTTTATTTCAGACAGTGCAGAGAGTGTAAAATAGCTTCACAGAGTAGAATGGAAATGGTAAAGCTAAATTAGCACAGAAAGAATTTCTATAAGTGATGAAAAGTGACAACTAAATGCTGAAAATAAAGATTTAATGGTAGATTATTCTAACTTGCTTTATTACAGTTACCCCCTGTTGGCTCATTATCAGTAAAGGTGAGGGGCAGCAGTCCCTCCAAGTAAATAACTAATTGAGAAAAGGAATGCAGTTTTGGAACTACAGAATACAATTTGTGTCCTACAAATGTGGAAAATTGTGCCCTGTTTGCTATGCATACATTGTCTAACTGACAAAAGTTGGTACCATACTCTCTGCTGACAGCACTACAGCAAAGATTAACTTATAAATTCATATTACTGTATTTTTAAATCACATTTGTGTGATACACTAACTGTACCAGTTTCACATTAGTTTATGTGAAGTATAGTAATTATATATATATAGCATATAATATATATATATATAATGTTATGCATATAATATATAAAATATATATATAGTAGTTTATGCAGCTGGGTTCTCAGCAGTAGCCATAACCACTAGCAACAAGAATATTCAGTAGGACAAAAAGAATTAGAGTTAAGATTCCAGATAATTGATAGGGTTTTATTTACTTCTTATTTGTAAATGAGTCTTAGAGTGCACTACAGACAAGTACAGAAATATTACGGTACAATTTAGGGAGCATTTGTCTTCCCATGGATTTTATCTACACAGTTTGATAACAGAGTGAGGCAATACATCACCTGATATAATTTTGGATTTTTAGATTAGATATCATCACCATTAAGCAGATTTTTGAGGTATGGTGTTCTAGAGGAGTTTAAGAAAGGAGGAAGAGAAAGATGGTATAAGCATCCCATTTTTGCACTGGAGATGGGATCAATTTTTTAAAAATACTAGTGCCTGGAAATCACATTGTCAAGATAGAGAAATTCACAATATTTCCTTAAATGCTTTATCTTGTAGTCATTGGACATCAGCATATCTCTTTTTTTTTTTTTCTTTTTTTTTTTTTTCCCTCTAATATTAAACAGACGTCATTTACAAAAGAAAAAATATGGGAAATTATGTGACAAAAATACACAAAAATGTCCTGTGTGTATGTTATGTCAGCTCTTCATTTGCAAAATGGAGATAAAATTATCTTCCAAAGTCAGACAGAAATTTCAGATGAGGCACAAAGCTGGACAAAATTATTAGATGTTCCTTAGACAGTTGCTTTATATTTCAAAGAAAGAAATATTCTAACCACTGAAATTTCTACTAGAACTTCCAAGTCATTTGTATCAGAATTTTAGACATAGCTTAAGAAATAAATATATACTTATTATTATTATTATTATTATTAGCTTAAGAAAAAAAAATAATGAAATTTAAAATAACTGGTTAATGAATAAGACCTTTCTCTTTTATGCTTTGTACCTCAGTGAAAAGTCAGAACAGATTCTAAAGGGGATGGGGAAACCTTACACAGGTTTGCTGTAGTTTAATTTGTACTGATAGACATGTAAGATATGTTTGCATTTTTCCTGTTCCATTCTGTCTTTGATCTCTTTTCCCCCTATTAATTTCTATTCTTCTAAATGGTTGTGTATTTGCTATTCATTTTTCATATGCTAACATGTCCCAGGAAACTGTATTACCTGTCTGCCAAACAAGAAGGGGAAAATCACTGGCAATCTAGTAATTTTTTTTTTTACCAGCTATTGTTCCATCTAAATTCAGTAGATGATTTTTTTCAAAAACAATCAATGATTTTTAGCCTTTCAAGTCAAATTTACATAAAAAAGCAAACAAACAAATCAATACAACACTCTCAGCTCCCCCAACACACAAATCGAAAAAAAAAAAAAACACCAAAAAAAACCCTTCAGTTTAAAGAGATTTGTTTTCTCCTCAAATATTGTTCTAAGTGGTGTCTCTTGTGGCCTAGTTATTGGTAAGAGAAAAAGAGTTCTTATAGTTTAACTGTTACATATAAAATGAAATAACTGTGTTTATACATACAACATATAAATATTATCCCTACTTAATTTATACTCAGATTATATGTATCAGTAGAGACTCCTGCATTCATATGCAAAGATCTGTTCAGAAGAGTTAACAAATAGCTACTTTATTTATTTCTACTATAGTGTCTGTGATGTTATTTCTAATTTTCTTTGCTCCCGTGAAGAGGCATATTGAAATCTTAAGGGAACGGAAAACATACAAATGCTATTACAATACACATTTCTAAGCAGTGGGAAGTCTGCAGTAAGTGTCAGAGATTGATCAGGATTTTGTTCTGTATATAAACAGCCACAATCAGGGCTTCTCTGCCAAAAGGTTATGTGTGTATCATCCACATGTCCAACCACCTCATGTTTTCAAGAAAGTAACAGAGAGATTGAACCAGTTAAAATGAACTAAAATGATCAAAAACTTCTATACCAGTTAAGCTCTAAAAATAGAATGACAACAGAATTTGTATATATTTCCAATGGGAATGGAATGGTGAGCTGAATAAATTAAAATTTATGTGAACAGTCACAACTCGATGCGTTTATAAAAACACTGAAATATGTGCACATGTAACCCTGCCTAGATACACAAAAAGAACTGCATGTATGCCATGGATTTCAGACATGCACCATGAAGTCCGAGAGAATGTTTTTAACTATTAAAATGTATGAGCAGGTTGCTATCAAGAGTTGTGTGAAAGGGATTCATTTACAGATTGCCAAAATTGCATGGAAACTTCTGGAACCTCTCAGAATTTACATGGCAAATATTGTATGCATCTTAATTGTTTTGCATTCAGTACAGAGGGAAATTAGTTAATAATCCCTTTAAGTATGAAAACACTGAATTCATATGAATGAGAGATACTTTCATATTATAATAAGAAGATTCATAGTCTGGACTATCACCATTCCTGATAGCTAGGAACCTTGAATGAAAGACAGTCCCTGTGCGGTGCCAGAATGAAGTCACTTCTTTGTACTAAAAAGCTTCACTGCAGAAAATAAGGAATTTAAAGTAATTATAGAATCCTATTAAGATACTGTGAATTGAAAGGATATGGATACAACAATTTCATGACATTTTCAACAAAACAAAGTCCTCTGAGTCACAGATTTCCTCTCTCTCAACTCATTTAAACATGTAATTGCACTTGCAAGCAGTATCCCATGAACTGGCTGCTACAATGTCATAATTTGAGATTACTCCAAAAATCAGAGTAGAATGTATCTTTCTGACAGGAAGTTTGTCACTGATGATAAACTTGATGCCTCCCCAATACTCAGAATGCCATTAATATTTAAACATTAATATCCTAAAACACACATCTTTAAGGAATAATGTTAAGACTGGAATCTGATCCCAAATGTCTTCCAGCTAAATGTAAACCTCAAAGATTTGGTGAATTTGATCTCAATTAAGCAGGCAAACAACCAGTAATATCCAGACATGCCCTCTGCTGTTCAGCACCACAGCAATTACTCAGTGCTTAATAAAACTGCAGAATTGCAGCAAATTTGCTTTCAAAGAAATTATGGACGTAAGGATGTTTTAGCTAAACAGCTTTTACGAATACCAACTCTTTTGAAAACTGTTTTAAAATACATAGCTGTCATTATGAATATGACCAGTCAATGCAAAATAAATAAATAAATAAATAAATAAATAAATAAATAAATCTCTGCTATCTTCTGCAAGCACTTCATACTACACATATGCAATTACCATTTACGATTTAAATCTTGAATTACATCAGCCTCTTTTCAACCCTTATCCACAGTTGATTAACTTTTTCTTAAAAGTGCCCCTTTATACAAAAAATGTTCTTAATTAAGTGCCAATAGTGTCTTAAATGTCCCAGGGATCAGCACACTTGTTTTGAATTTATATAAATCTTTCTTGTTCTCCTTGGAGAAAGAACCTGCCTGACATAGAATGAGACAAACAAAAACCTCAGATATTGGAATTGTGCTGTATAAAGAGATTTTAATTATGAAAATGTCATACAGTTATATTTTTTCAAATATTCTCAAGGCTCTCAAAACACTCGCTAGTGATTTCAGAGACAATTATGTTCATAAAAGATTTAAACTCAAAATAAACATTACCTTCCAGCAACTATTTTTCTCTACTGTAGTAAACAGACAACATAAATTTAACCAAACCAAATATTCAATAGACAGGTTTTAAAAATGATAGCCTTCTCTGCTTGAAGCATGTTCATAACCCCATTAATATGAATGAAAGTTAACCATGCACAGGAGGAAAAGAATATATTTTCTCTCCGTATACTTGCTCTTCGGAATCTTTGAATATTTCATTTTAATAAATATATTTTAGAAAGATGTCTAGTTTATCAGAACAAAGGCTTTGGTTTCTGCTTAAGAATTACTGAGGCGCAAGATAAGACCAGAAAAGTTCACCCGGCCATGTATATTTTACTGCAAACATGTCATTTTCGACATCTTTCAAAGATGTATCTGGAACTGAAAAGCAATCCTACTGAGGTATTGTTTGCCACTGCTCATTGACATATTCATGTAATGTAAAATCAATCAAAGCCAAAAAGCACTTAAATGTAAACCCCGAACTGAACTCTAAAACTTCCCACTCGATATGAAAATACACAGCTGTATCATTTTGTTTTTCTAGATCTTCTCTGTTTCAAAAGGATATTGAGTAACCAAATTTATGTTACAATTATGTGAAGATTTAAACTATTACAACAGTATCAGATTATAGATTAATTTATTTCGGAACTTCTCTGTTTGGCTAAAGGAACAAGTGAAACTGCTGATTAACAGGAAAGGTAGTTAAGAGCAAGGAAATAGTGCAAGTTTAGCTTAACTTCCTAGAGGGTAATGTGAAAGAGATATACCAATTTACAGAAAAGATGACTCCCAGGTTTCTAAATATGTTTTTGTAATCTAGCGAGCACAAAAGCCTCTTGGTATTTTCAAAATGATACTCCAAATCTTTTAAATTTTTATATCAATTACATGAACAACTATTGTATCAGAAGGGACATGACAGAATCTTGGAATATTTTAGCTTGGAGGAGGAGGCTGGAGGTCAGGCTGTCCACTTTGTGAACAACTACTCAACCAGGTTCTAAATATCTCTATAGATGGAAGTTCAACAGCTTGCCTGGTCAGCCCACTGCAATGCTTGACCATCCCCACTCCAAAATTATTTTTCTGAGTATTTCTTTGGAATTTGCCTTGCCAAAGGTTGGGGCTATTGTATCTCATCCATCTAAGTCCCAGAAAGAGCTCTGAGAACATCCCAGCTCCATCTTGCTTCTACCTTCTTATTAGGATTCTACCTGAAGACAGGAAGACCTGAAGAATAAGAATCCCCCTTAGCATAACTATATCATGCAAATGAAAAGCGTGACAAAAACAAATATACTATTTTATTATTCATATTTTATTCAATTTTATATATCTAAATTTAGTATTCAGATGTTTCAGCATCCAGTCTTTGCTGTAATTGTGACTAATTGAACACGTCAAAATTTAAAATAACACTGAGAATTTGCAACGTATGTATACAGTTACAATTTCTGATATAAGACGAGAATGATGTTTAAAGCAAATATTAGAATTAAAAAATGCATGCTGAAGTGCCAATCAAAGCAGTAAATGATTCAGAATATTTCCAGTGGCATTTGAAACTTTGTATCTCTCATATCAAAAGTATATATACATTTTTAGTTTACTTCCCTTTTAAACATCTGCTAGCAGATCAAATCCAACAATATTTTGGCAGCCTAAAATTACACTCTTCTGACCTTGACATTAGTATTCAACAGCACTGATGAAAGAATGACAGCTTCTCCATCCTTCTGGGTGATCTTGCAAGCTTTTACCTTCATGACTATGGAGTTTCTGTCAAATGTGCTTCCAGCTTAATGATCACATTCTTTTGAATTATGAAGTGGCTGAAAACTGTGCTAATTGGGTCCATATTGATGCCACTCATAAAGATTAAGTAGACTTAATAGTCTTCCAATTATATAAATACTTATTTTACTGCATGTTAGCTGTAACATATATTTGGCTTGAATGAATAATTTGCAATAACTAGAGAACACATGCAAACCATTGCTTGAAAATATTCAGTAGTATTTATGCCTTAAAATAAGAAGTAAAATTAAAATTTCCAAAAGGAAGAAAAAAAATGAAAAAAAAAAAAAAAAAAGATTAGGAAGTAAACCCATAAGCTCTTGTATGTAGTGCTGCTACGTTAAGTAGAAATTAAGAAATGAAGCAGTTTCTAAATGAAACAGAATGATAGACTCACATCAGAATGATAGACTATAAAAATAAAAATAATTACTCATTTGTGGAGAATCTGGTTTCTGGAAAAGAATTCCACTATTCCTAAGACACTCAAGAACACTCTGTGATTGCCTCGTTTCCCCCACCACCATTAACTTCAGAGCAGTGCACTACCACCTTTCAGAATCAGGAACAATAAAATTTACTAGCAGAGCATCCTGCTGTGCCATGGATACCTTAACACCTTCAGGGTTCAGCAATCTCCTTGAATCACCCAGAACCTGAATGAGAAGTACTGCCAAGTTGCTAGGAAGGGTTATATACTGGATTGTTCTGCTGCATTTAGAGATAATGCAACTTTTGCTGAAAGGATACAACAGTCAAGTGTGTTAGTTCTGAAATTATACTGAGTGGTCAGAATTAGCAATTCAGCTACTCTCCAATTTGCACCTGTGGTTTACCCAGTGTTTGACACAGCCTGCAGAAATCTTCAAGATACAATTTTCCTTTGTTTGCTCAAAAGATATTTAAGGAGAACTTCTAATATGTTGCTTAATATTGTAAATCCTAGTGTATTTTCTTTTTAAACTGACACAACATACATATCTTAGACTATAACAAGAAGTCTGATGCATCCATGATTTAGCACTACTTCATCTACAAAGGTTTGATCTCTGTGGTAGAGAATGAAGTTCCCACAGTACTCATTCATTTGTGTGAACCTGTACAGGGTACACACACAACTAGTTTCAGTCCTTTTTGCTCAAACATATTAGTGATAACAAATACATTATTTCTAAAAAGTCAACCTAAAATTGCACTTCTTCTGTACCTTTGTATTAAAATACTTTTATTCCTCTCTGAGATTTGCTTTGTACATTATACACCACTTTAAATTTTTTGATCATTTTAATCTGCGTGCAGTAAATATACCCACATTATTATTATATGTGCAGTACCCACATTAGTCCCATGCCTACTTTAGTGTGTGGATGTCTAGAAACAAACTTCTACTATGTAAAATTATATCATGTCTTGACTCCACTGTTTATTTTAAGTAGAATTAACAACAGCTTTTCTCCAGTTGCATTATGTTACAATGTTCTGAGATAGTTTGTTTCATAGTTTTACATAACTTTACAGTTAACACCCTATCAGGTGAAGAAATTTTTATTATTATTATTAAAAAATGCAATATGTTCTGGATCAAGATACGCTTTTGTCTATTGATTAATGAGAGGCATGATGAACATTTGGCCAAATGTTAAGGCAGAAAACTCTAGACAAAACTAGTTAGAAAGATCAAAGATTGAACACTCATTCCTCCTCAGGCATGTAGCTCTGAAAGTAATGCCTCCTATTAATTTCCACGGAAACTACAAAAGACACAAGGAGCCTAACAGCACTATTTGATAGAGCAAATTCTCAGCCACAAAACACTATTTTGCAATGAAGATACCACCATTAGCAGGGCATTTTCACCAGCCAGGAACAAGAGCCTGCATTCCCTACTCATAAAAATCTACACCAGCAGGGGTGACACACTCTTGCTGTCACAACTGCTAAAATGCACCACCTACCACATCACTGTGCTCACATCCACTGTTTGGTCTCAAGAAACATTCAGCAAGCATCAGTGAATGTCAACGAATGCCATTTTTTTTCTGCATGGAGGAATTAAATTACACAATTTTGCTTCATATGCACTTCTATGTCAGATGCCATTGTGTCAAACTGCTCCTCTGCTGCCATTTGTCTTATAACAACATGTAATGGAATACTGATGGGAAGGTCAGTCTTTACTGCCATACCACCAACATTTGCCTCTGATGACGTGGGGCAACATAATAAAATAAGAGGTATTACTTTCACAGCTACTTCCATATTACATTGGGAACAAAATTCAGTAGCAGAATTAGGAGCACATTAACTCTTGCACGCTTGGTCTGATAGATACCTGGTTACAGATGCAATCCGACAGCTCAGCAAGGTACCTCTATCCACTTGCAACTGGGAGAGCTGGACACTTTTGAACAGAACGGAAGAGTACAGCATATGGTGATGAGAGGGGAAGAGCTGTTAGAATAACACCAAGAGCTACAGCAGGGAGTATCACCAGGGCCAGGTCACCTTTTGCTCCTACTTCCTAACACCGCTAGTCAGAATTTTAGGGAGATATATTCCCTTGGAATCTAAGCTCTCAAATGCTTGTATGCCCACACTTCCTTTTTTTAATGAACCATGTAGGGCTTATTTTCCTCATTTACAACACTTGCGCTTTCAGTGGAGGTTCTGACCTTTAGATAGCAGCTGGAGCATTACTCAAAATGGAAGAGAAAATATCTGGAAGCCTTAAATCCACAGATTCTATCTCCTTGGAGGGCATCTTATCCTAGTTTTCAGATGGTCGGAGACAGATTTACGGATAATTGGGAAACGGAAGAGGAAAAACCCGCTAAGACCTCAGTCAAAGTGTGTCTCTCCCCATCAGACAACTAACTTCTCCACATACTTCAAGATTAGCTGTGCCAGCAGGAATGGAAATACCTAAGAAATCTCATGCTCTTTAGTTATCCTTTGGGCATCCAAGGCCAGTCAATCTGCCCAAACATGGTTTGGTGTAACACATTGTAGTAGCCCACAGCTCAGCACCTATCACTTTCCACAGAAGGTGCCTAGTTCTAGTGCCTAGCATGTCCAAACGGCTTGTAAATAAAAATAGTAACTGTCAGGCAACATCTATATAGGGGATTTAAGAGAGAAATTTGGATTCCTACAGTGTATTTAAATCATCGCTTAGGAAACAAAATAAGATCTCTGTATTTTGCTTTTGAAATCCATTATTAGGTATGGCACCTGGCTCCCAGCTCGAAAGGCGAATTCCATAGAGTTCACTTCAATTAACAACACATTTTTTCCCATAACAGAGACGTATCATATTTTTCCCTTTCTATACAATCATCTTTTTTTTTTTTTCTATATTATCTCCATGAGACAGCTTGATAACTTTATAATTTGTTAATGACATAATTGCTTCTTATAAAATCTATCAAGATTACTAACCACTAATTGTTACTCTCTGCAGCTGATTTTGAAACTGAACTCTTAAGAGATTATATTGATTATGGGAAAAGAGCCAGGTGTTGTTTCACTTGATACTCCGGGTGGAAAAGACACTGATGAAATCCTAACTCAACTAATTAAGTATGCCAATAGTTTCTTTTATACAGTGTTTTTGTTGTTGTTGTTTTTGTAACAATAAGTCTAAAAGAAAAACTTCATTTGAATGTAGATGATTAAATATTCCAAGATATTTGCAGTTGTGTTCTAAGAGGTTAATTAGTTTTGCGTCTTTATTGTGACTAATTTCTGTTTACCAAAAAGGGGGAAAAAAAAAGAAAAAAAAAAAAAAAGAGATAAACATAAATACAATGAAAACAACAAAATACAAACTCAAGTTGTACAAATCTCCAAAAAGCGGTTTGACATAGCACAATAAATTCTAGCATTAACTTGCTCGTGCTTATATGAAGCAAATGGGTTATTTATTCTAGCAGCAGGCAGTTTAAATTTCTCAGCTTGCTGATAGGATGTAGTATCTAAGTGCCTCACTCCAGTTAGCGTATCATATACGACTGAGCTATATTCAGTTAACGTCCAGCCACAGTAGAATTTGACATTATGAACTACATTTTTCATCTCTACAGCTAATGATGAGCTCTCTTACAATCCTTTCTTCTTTTAAGTATTTTAAATGATAAGATTATTAGTTCAAAATCTTTTTTATTGGTAGCCTTTAGAATAAAATCAAATGGTAATTATTGCTGAATTCCGAGGCTAGCTTTTTTCATCCTTTTTAATAATTAAAAAAAAAAAAATAAAAGAAAATAAAAAGAAAAAAAGAAAAGAAACAAAATAGAAAGATGGGCTTGTATGAGTAGTAGCAATTATATTTTAAATCAAAGTAACAGACACTACCAGTGGTTCATAGTAAAAATTAATATCATGATATATCTTCAATAATTTTGTAGCAAGAGTCTGTTAGATTAGAGACAACCAAAATTTGTGTAGCCAGAGCCAATTGATATAGAATGTTTCTTTGCATAGTATTTGAACACAAATAGCTTTATTTCAAAGCCAGCTGTATTCCTAAAATGCAGGGGGACTGCAAATCTATTCACAATGCAATTTGGTCTCAACATAATATATTCATTAGCTTTTCACAATTACATAAGGGATTCTGAAGAGTATTTTGACTCCTAAGCTAAGGAAAAGATTCCAAGAGCCTGCAGTTATGTTGTCCTAGGTTTCTTCAGTAAAACTTAGTTTGCTATTTACACTCAGATCAATTCCTGTAAATGTATTGCTGTGGGACAAAACCTGATAACATCTGGAAAGAATAAAACATTCTGACTCTCATCAGTATCTCATTATGTTTCCAAATGAGAAATCTTTCAAAAAATGCCGTAATTTTAAATATTGTTATCAGGTACTGGAAAGCTTAGTCGCAAGGAAGTGTTGGGTGTTGACAATGAATGTCTCCAGACAACAAGGGTGCAGCAACAAAAAAAACAAAGCAGAGAAACACAGAACTAAGATCCATCCATGTCAAAAATAAGGTATTTATTTGAACTTCTGGCACAATCTCCAATTTTAAACACTTCCCACTCATTAGCTTTTGATAGCTCTTCACTCCACCTGGAGATTTTTTTTTTTTTCATGCTCTTAAGTTCTAATCACACCTTACAGAAAAAAATCTGGATTTTCAGTCCCGCACTTTGATATTTAGTACCAGATGCATAATGACAGCTATTGCTGTGCCTACTTAAACATTTATCAGACGTGTCCTAAAGTGCCTTTAGAAAAACTGCACTGGGCACGCTTTCACATCGCAAAGCATCTTTGGAAGTCTTAACTGAAAAACATCCAGAACTTGAAATTGATCACATTTATGAAAGATCTTTAAAAAAAACCTTTGTTTATAAAGGTTTATAAAGCCCAAAAAAGTCTTACGATTGTCTCATGTGGCTTCCAGCACAAACTATGCAATTTGCACTATGTTTTCTGCACTAACACCATAACTTCCATGAAAATCTTCAAAATGACAAGTAACGCTGGTTTCTGAACTCTGGGTGTTGTGTTTACCACATTCCTTAACAACCTTCTAGAGTACTTCCACGTTCCATTTTTCAAAATGCCTGGCTAAATCTCTTTGTCAATATAGGCAAATATTATGTTGCCCCCTGAACCAAAAGCATTACATAGGAATCACTGGTTGCCAGGTTGTGGGTTCTCACTGACACTAAGTGTCAGTGTTCACCTGTTCAATGACTTCAGCATATTGTTCTTGCATCCTATGCCTATCTTTTTGCTTTGGTTGTACTTGCTTCCTAATAACAATGATGTATATTTCTATTAAAATCTGAGTAAAAAAGACAACAGTGTTACAAAATGTTCTAATGAGCTCAGAGCTGTGACTTAGGCTCTCCTATCCATAGTATCTCAGCACTTCGACATATCCCAGTAAATTTGTTATGGTTACAGAGAAATATAAGCCAAATCCTACCAATGGAAGTTTTCTTATAGCTCAGTGGAGACTGGAGCTGATACTGTGATATATAAGCCTGCAACGAACAAAAACCACTGACATCCCAAGATATAAAGAATATGTTTAAATTTATCTTTTTCCATTTGAAACACAGAACTTTTTTTTTTTTTTTTTTTTTTTTCCTGAATGATTACTAGATTACACATGAGGCTTTTCTCTTTTCAAATTGTCTAAAAATGATGAACAGCAATCTTCATTCAAATTGAATAAACAAACGTAGAACCTGCAAACCCCGTGCTGCCACCTCCTCTACCCAACACTAGGAATCCAGGGCACTTCTCTGTGCTCTCATGGCAACTTAGCTGAAATTTACTAAAATGTATACCTTTATCTCTTAGCAAATTATAAAACTATGAGGAAAACAAACAAACAGCATTTCTTGTTACTGTACATAAATGAAACAGTTTCAGATCTCGTGCACAAGCAGAGTGTCTTAATCACAGGGTAGTAATAAAGCTGAATGCTTTGATGAGTTTCTTCCATATGCAAACAATTGCTTATCTGTGCATTTAGACTTTGAAATCTCATTCTATGTTTGTCTGTTCGTTTTTAAAGGACCAAATCCAATTGGAAAGGATTAAAACCATGGGAAAAAAATAAAAATTTCCCTGCAGTGAAATAAAGAAACAAGTTGCATATTTCTCATATTACTTAAACAGCACCTTGTTTCAGCCAGATCTCCCAGACTTATCCTGACAAGATGCTCCCATGCTAACCAGCACTGTCATTCCAGATGTTTTCGGCAAAACACACACCTTTTCCTTCCACGCCTCCTGGAAGTGTTAGAAAAATCAACTCTTATTTTATCTTCTGTTTTTAACTGCTTGCAAGCTCTTCTTTCCACCTCAGTTTTATTAGTGTTAGGTCTTCAGAATCACAAGTTGTCACTGATATAAAATGAGGGGAGTAGTGATTAAGGCTAAGTGGATCTGTTAATTCAGCAACATTTTAAAAAGACTGAATATGAGTAAAACAGTAAAATACAATTATATTCCTAAGAGAGTACATATGAAATCCATATTAATACCACATTAGTTCATCATGACTAACATTATTATAGCTAATACTAAATGATAAAATAATGACTACCTACTTATAGAATTACCATTTCTAATCTTCCAACTAGAAGGAATATAATTATGCCTCTCTAGAAAGAATACAAAGTTTTTCCTTTTTAAGTGATTATTTAGGCATAAAATACAGTTTTCAGTCAACTTAAAGTGCATGATTTTCAGAGGTTAACAGCAAAACCTAATGAAGACTTCAGAGCAGTATCAAGCAAGTGGACTAACAGATATCATCTATGTACTCTGACCTTCCACCTACTTAAAAGTTTCATGTTTCGATTCAAAACTGAATCCGCAAATATTCTGAGAGGAGTTGAGAAGTGAACTTGGGATGTTCTGAGCTCCAAAGACAGTGTCTCAGACTGCCTTGCAATAGTGTTTATGTGGCTTATAGGACAGAACTGACAGTCTGCTGTAAGTGAGCTATATGGACAAACAACATTGCTGATAGCTTTAGAAAGACATTTTTGTAGTAAGAACCTGTAACAGAAATGAAAAGAGAAAAAAAAAGGGAAAGGAAAAGGGAAATGTGGAAAGGCCCCATGATGTTCCATTGAGTCACATGAGCGCTTTTAGGAGAGGCTGAGGGGGAGCTCTCAGCAATGGGGAGACTACAATCTTGTGTCATTTCCGAAGGAGGCAGTAGAGCCATTAAGAACAGGGGAGAAAACCAAAAGGTAGAAGTTAAATTAAAAACAACGCAAACACTATCTGAGAACAGTGTGAATGTAAGAAAAAACTAAAATGATGACAATGTAAAGATCAATCTGTCAGCATGACAACCAGCAGTTTCAGCTAGTTTATTTTTCGTACTAACTCACAGATGTCTTAAAATTGTTAAAAGAATAAATTATTTGAGCCTTGCACAACAG
The DNA here is from genome assembly GCF_987193195.1 of Phasianus colchicus. Classification (NCBI taxonomy): domain Eukaryota; kingdom Metazoa; phylum Chordata; class Aves; order Galliformes; family Phasianidae; genus Phasianus; species Phasianus colchicus. The sequence continues at coordinate 22,437,931 of NC_143439.1, forward strand.
TTAATGATTGTGATTTGCAATGTCTTTGTGTGACATATTTGTTATCATGACATATTTGGGTCAGGAACACAGGCTGTTGTCAGGTAAACAATTTAAATTAATCCAGTCTTTAAAGTTTCAGGGGGGTTTATGCCCTTTCAAGAGGAAGTAAAAGAAGGGAAGAACCATTCTTGAGTCTGCCTACCCTTCCCTACTAAAATTGCTGAGTGCAGACCTACTGCACAGGAAAAACTGTAATTAGCTACACTCAAATTAGCAAAGATTTTACATGTATATAATGCATTTTTAGTATGACAAAGCTAGCTCTTGCTAAAACAGCATAAGAAACCAAATGAATGATAAAAATACAGGAAAAAAAAAAAAGTACTTCTAAAAATAATTTTATTGCTTTCCTTGCAAAAATGCAAGCAATGGGAAAGAAAGAAAAAAAAACAAAAAAAAAAAAACAGCAGTTGAGAGGATATTCACATTTGCACAGTGAGATGTTATCAGGGCAAAGCATCCCTTACAAGCTCTGGAAAAATTTTCCCTCTTGTGAAAAAATCACAGGTGGAGAAAACCTGGGAGATGTTTCCCTGGGTTGCACTGTATTTTCTTGGATCACCTTCTAGTTGAAATACTACAGTAACTGCTTCTGCAGTTTATAAAGAATAGCAACTGCTGACAAGAGTTTCAGGAGTCGTACAGAGAATGGGAGTGAGCCCTCACACCTGCTCCTCCAAGGCCAAATTCCCACTCTCTTATTCATCACAGGGATGCAAGTAGAGATGTTCTGCTTTGCTGCCTGCAGCAACATTAACATCAGCTCACTGTGAGAAGACTGCCACACTAGGACAAGCCACTGCCAAAATTCTCCTGTGGAACTTGAAACACTGAACCATCTTCATTACCCACCCCTCAGTACTAGGAGCATTAGTTTTATCCAGGCTCGTCTAAGATCATGGCCTTGGAGATGGTTGCATGCTCACATCAGTGACAAATACGCTCAGCATATACCTGAATTACAGGACTGTTTGCTCTACAAATTTACCTGATATGTTTTATAAAGCAGTATTTTCTAATTAATTTCTGCTTTATGAACTACTTTCTTATTACTTCAGTTACATTTTGTTAATTACAAAAATAGCCTTAAATAACAAAATGAAAACAAGTAGCATACTTTATTAGTTGAAATACAGATACTAAACTGATTTTTAGAGAAAAAGAAAATACAGACCCTGATGCTTACATTGAGAATTGTATTCTCTAATCCATCTAATTTTCACACATTCACTTTCACAACTCATCCCTTGTGAATCAAAAGAACGAATTACAGACCAGAGTGGGAAATACATAAAGTTTCTATTTATGTATCTATCCATTTTGCTTTGGTTATTTTCTCTCATCTTAAGAATAAATCATTGATCATCCCTTTAAGCTTTTCTCACCTGCAATAAAGGCACAAGTTTTACTGATTCTGAATTAAAGATAATAGCTAAATGCCCAGCAATCAGAGTGAACAGCTGAGTACCAAAGCTGTCTGAGATTTTAGAAACAGGGTCATAAATTCTTTCCAGGATGTGCATAAAGCCTATATGCACACACAGCCTTTGTGAACCCCCAGGAGACAGGTGCCATGTAAGCTCTGTATATACATCAGTGAGGCATTTTAATTAGTTTTCCATTGGTGCGATAGTACAGGCAGATACCCACAAGAACCGGAAAAGGATGGAAGAAATAAAGATTCGCAAGTTAAAATAGTCAGAAGAAAGTGTTAGGGCAGTTTATGCAGAGCAAGGGATAAGGAATGAAAGACACCAGTTGTAAAGCTGTTAAAATGTTGAAAGATGCAAAGGAGACTGTAATGAAGCAATTTAACAGTACCAGCAGGAAAAAGGCAATTTCACCTTTATACAGTATGGTGGAATTGGAAGTCAGAATGAGTAAATATGGAAAAGATGAGTTGTGACTGCTTTCTCATCCACCAAAATGCACGCCAATTGCAGCCTCAGCAAAAATTAACAAAAACGATCATGAAAAAATGTAAATAGAAAAGACCTTCAAACTTAATTATTTAGAATTAATGTGCATTTTTAAATTTATTTTATTTCCCATTACCATGTCTCAAGAAAGAAAAAAGGAATCACAGGACTTCAGAGTGCTAGGTTTCAACCAGGCTCACTAACAGGAATGAACAAGCACTGAATATTGTCAAACATGATGGACAAATCAGGCAGTGTTATTCATGGAAGGGATGTTTAAGGCTTCTTCACTATAGATTACAAAGGTATAAAAGTATAGTTTTTGCTATGCTACTACTTCCACTGATTGATCAGTAGCTAAAAAGTTACACAGTTTTGTTTGTCAGCAGGTACTCAATGCATCGTAAAGTTAGAAAATATTGAAAAAAAAAAAAGCAAAAGAAATGAGTATTCCAGGCTAACCACTAGGAGATTTTTTTTTTTTTTCAGCCAAAATGTAAATCATTATTAAATATACCTGTACAAAGATCCAATGAATAAGCAGACATAATTTGGTAATAGGATAATATCCCTCTATATAAGATGCAACTTGCTTCCAAGAATGAAAGTGCTCGAATTCTGAATGTAGAAATGAATCTTGCAAATGACTGCATTCTTTCTAGTTGGCTGACCCAAGAATCTTTAAAACAGACCATCAATGAACTTGGACTCACATCCTCAAACATATGCGGGTAGGAGTTTGGTGACTAAATACCTTGCAGGAGCAGGAGGCCTCCATGCGCAATATCTAAATAAAAGTAGAAGGGGAAGGTTGATTCATTTTTCACAGATCTGTCATCACTTTACTCCCATCTGGCTGCATCTCGAAGTACATAAGACTTCCTTATTCACAGACCCTTCAAGTTTATTCAAACACGATGATTACTGCTCTATCAGCTGTCAGAAAGTAATGTAACTAGGAGAGTCCTTTTTGCTCCCTAAAAGTAGTTTTATTTTTAAAAGAGCATACATCTTGTATTTTACATCCTCAAGATTAGGGAGAATGAGCAGAGAAGTACAATATATTTTCATCAGTGCATGACTACTATAGAAAGTAAAAACAAGCAAACAAAAAATACAGGCTAGGAGAATGAGGGCTATTCTTTGAGCACACCAGCTGGCCAGGAGCACTGTTTGCAGGAGAGGTAGGGGTTTGGTAGAATTTCTGATCATTTTTCATGTTGAAAACAAACAAACAAACAAAAAAAAAAAACCAGCAATTTTAAAAGAAAAGGAAAAAAGCAAAGGAGGGGAGATAAAAGGAAAAAAAAATGGAGAGTGGGAGAAACAACTTTTCATTGCAGATACAATTCTTGCCAGTTGATGGTTAAGAATAAAATGAGAACAACAAAGCTTGCTATGTTAATCACTAACACTTCTTCAGAAGTAGCCACAGTGAACTTTATCAACCATCTATAGAGTTTTAAGAAGATGATGAATAAGGGGTTTGCAGTGGATGTAGGGGAAAAAAAACAAACAAAAAAACAACACACACACACACAAAGCAACAAACAGATGCAGCACTTTGGCAAGCAAAACAGCTCAGGATGTTCCATTTAATGAAAGTGGGAAAAACACTTATGCCAAAGTGTCTGCTTTGTTTATAGTCACTGCCATTCCCTCACATCATCTGCCTCTTTGCATTATTGTACTGCCTACATTTTTTATTTACTGTCGAATGATCAGTGAAACAGTGTCCAGCATACTCCTCTGTGACAGATGTATTTAAATTTATGGAACTCTCCAGCATTCTGCTTAGAGCAACTGCTAAAATCATGTAATGCATGCAAGTTCCTTTACTCGTAATCAAAAGTGGACAGTGTATAAAGAGCAAGAAAAATACAGCTACGGAAAGGATTATGAGAATTCCATGTCAAAATGGACACAAAGAGATGGCATTATGCAGTCAGGAATAATGGTATTTCTGTCTCTTGGGCAAGGAGAAGTAACTTCTCCACCACGTAATAAATTTATTAGGCTTTCTGACCTCATCATGCCCACCTTAACTTAGAGCTTCAAAGACAAGAACATCTGTTTGACAACCGTGTTTTCAAATTCAAGCCCCTTAACAAGCATTGTGACAAGATTCAAATTTACTGCTTGAGCACCACCTTGTGGAAATTGCTATAACTGCTAAATCTTCCTGAAATACGTGTACCCGTGCTTGTGTATACATGCCTGAAAATGATGAGAGACATGTAAGCAAATCACAATGTGCTATACTGAATTTAAGTAACATCACTATATAATCAAAATGAATAGAAATATCCAGATATAAACAAACAGCATTATTTCTCTTAATTAATTCCCTGAACCATTTTATAAGTATACAATTACATAATTCGTCTCTTTATTCCACAAGAAATGCGCTCTAAACTTATCCAACAGTCACCCATTTTTCCAGGTTTCCAGGTATTCCTAGTTACTAGAACTGCATGTGTTTTAAGAGAGTTATTTCATGTTGCCTTGTTTATTACCCACATAAATACACTTTACATTTTTATTACCGAAAACTAATTATCCTTTTCTCTCGTTACTTTTTATAGTAACCCCACGATGTTTAAAACAAGGACAAATTATAATGTATTCCAGAAATTTTGGAGCACTTCTTTATTCCTTTTATTTAGTAATTAAAATGTTTGGACCTCTAATTCTAGCACCTACTATCAAAATAATGATGTCAGCAAAGCATATCTGAGATAACACAGTTTACGAAGTGCAGGATTAGACAAATTGGAGCCAAAACCTAAAATACTTATGACATGAAGTTTATATGCATACACTGTGTGATCTCTTTCAGGATATATTTTAAAAATTGAAAAAAAGAAAACACCTTACTTAGATCAATATAATGTAATGACTCTAACGTCCAATTCAGCCTATTTTAATCTAAGAATTAAGGGAAATACATCCAAAACGCACTTTGCTGACTTTGCAATTCAGTGATCTGTTTTTCTTAGATGCTCTTAAATTCTGTGGTTATGCACATCCTGGGAAATCCCCAAGCAATTCAGCTCCTAATGAGTAAAGGCTGATAATAGGTTTAAATTTAAGCTTTTCCAATTTCCACTTAATCATGTTTGTCTCTCAGTTAGATCCAGAGGAAAATCTGATGGACTGAGGCCGAGCTCCCTACAAACACTGCATCATCCTTCCCAAGTCTGGTCAGAGGGAGCACATTGCTCATTGCTGGGCTGTCTTTTGATTACAGCCCATAAGACAGCTATTAATACTTATACCTAAATGCTCACTGTATTTGTAATAAAGCAATCACTAAAGTAAGCACTGTTTGTACATTATTTATAGAATACAATTGTCGTCCAAGAGAATGCATAATGAGATGTTTGTAATGTAGCAGATTTGTTTGTTAATTTTCAAGAATCAACTCTTAAATATCACTTCAATTAGGATCATGCAAAACCAGCTTGTCCTCAGATATAGTACTGAAAATGCACATGAAATATGATCTTGTTGAACAAAAATCAATATAAATATTGAATATTTGATACAAATCCATGAAACTTTTCAATGTAATTAAATTAAACACTTGTATGCTATCTCACCAAAACAATTTACAAGCGTTTATAAATCTATTTATGTATAACAATGACAATAACAAAGACAAATGGGCCAACTAAGTATTCAAGTCAGATAATCAGATGGATAATACCCTAATCGGTCAAGGCTTTCTAACTTCCACTGCCTACTCCCCCACGACCATGAAAGATAAATGTAGGGATCCGGTCATCTTCAGCTCCCTTATCAGTCCTCGATTATTTACTATTAATCATTCTAGCACCCTTTGTAATCAACTAAGCACCATATTTAGAGAGAAACAAACAAAGAAACAAAAAAAAAAAAAAGAAAAAACATGCAGCAGACTTCTTCAAAAAACTTTGCTCACAGTCACGGAAGATATGTAAAAATGAACAGATACAAACAGCTGCCTACAGTGCTGCTTTCAAATCTGCCACTTCTTCGTACTTAGTATTTCCTCCAGCACCACCCTAGCAATGAGCATATCAGTATATAAAAGATGGCTGAAATACATATTTATACATCTACATCTATAATAGAATGGACACAATTTGGATGTATGCATTATTGGTGTAAGATTGACAGTGCCTTTGTTCGCATTTAGGAGCTACAAGCCCACAAATAGCTGTATTAGAAACTGCTTTATTACTAGGCTCATATATAAAAGCAAACACAAAAGCATTCATGAAAAGCAAGTTGCAAAACCATCCCAAATGCCTTCTCTTGTCTAAATGTGCATAGGCTCCTACATGAGAATAAAAAAAGACAGAGACATTACTGAAGTGATTTAGAATCAATTCATAAGAAAAACCACTATCAACAGGACAGATAAAGACAAATTTACAGCATAGCTGGTAAAGCCATTACAAAACGCAGGGCAGCAGCACTGCTCCTGGCTGAGCAGCTATTCCACCTGCTGAGCTGTATGTCATCTGTTCTAACCAGCAGATGCAGGACATTATTAATCAATGTTTCTGAATATGGCACTTCTTAAATTGCTTCCACCTTCCACAAAATCTAGTTATAGGCAATAAACAATATATAGCAACTGTTAAATTAGTTTAGTAAGCAACAGCTTAAATGCGAAGTCATGAGAATGTATTCCATGTTTTAGGTTTGTGCCACCTAATTTTCCAGGCTTTACTCCATGTGGATGGATTATACATTCTGTAAAACATTTCCCTAAGCCACTTAGACTTTAAAACAAATCAAGTCAAAAAACTGTTGGTCAGCAACTTCCTTTACAGTTTGCTTCAAATACATTTGAAGCATTAACTCTGTTTGGAAAAAAGGAAAAACTATTGGAAACTTGTTTGGCTGTGTCCACTGCCATACAGTGTTGTCGCACTAAAGCAGTGTAGAATTTCTACTATCTTCCAAACAGTCTGGACTAAATTTGCTCTTTTTCTTTCACAACAACAGACAGAAATGCCAACCCTCCTCACCAGCCAGATGGTGCCATTAAAGGATGAATGAAGCACAGAGCAACCCAGAAACAGGGGCAAGAGTGACCTTTCTTTTACAGATGACAAAAGTTTCTTTCCCTTGCTCTGCAATCACAGAGGATCGTTGTATCCTCTCCACAACAGGCACATCATTAACAGTGAGGACAAGACTGCTACCTGAATTTTCTGAGCACAAAGGCGCTGCTTCATGTTTGTTCAGCTGTCCTGCAAGTTTTATTTCTCTTTCCAGAAATGAGTGCTTTTTGATTCTCACCACCTTTAACAAGAAATTCAGCCCAACACAACAAGAACACCATTCACCTGTGATATGGATACGTAGATATCCATACACAAATATGAGCAAGTTCAACTTATCCAACACCATCTACCAGTGTTGCTATAAACAGGCAGAGTATACCAAACTTATCAGAATGCAAACCTTCTGTAACTATTAAAAATGGAGAATAAATAAATATGCCATCATTTCTAAAGATACCAGGTAAAATTTCTGTTTTCAGCTGGAGCAGGAAAAGACTTCTTCATCAATGGAACCTAGCGTGTTGCCAAGTACAGGCAACTTCATATAAGGGCTAATGTTTCTTTTCTTCCAATGTTTTTCTACTTTACCTACAGATTTGGACAGGAGTCCCTAGGCTCGCGCCAGCTCAGGGTGCCTACCTAGCTGCTTCAACATTTAGTTTAGCCTTTGTAACAAATACTTGCAACTAAGCGGTACTGTTATAAAGATCCCTTACTTCCTGTTAAGCAAAGGGTAGCTGTAGCAGCTGCACAGCTGCCTCCTGCTGTACTGAGTGGCCCATACAGGTCCACATCACTTTTAGATCATTAGCAAACCTCTAAGGGCAGCTTCTGCTGATAATGCTGATAACTCAAAGGTATTAAGATCTAAATTTTAAGAGCACATAAATTTTACACATTCCAAAGAGGCAGTGTTTGCATTGCACAAGAAAGTCAGAATACTTGGCCATCTCTCTCAACTTTATTGAATGTTCTGTTTTCCTGTCTAACAAGCAGCATATTTGCTCAAACAGCCCCGCTGACACAAATCTTAATTTCTTTTAAGGTTTCTAAACTTCAGCTGAAGAAAGTATGCAGTATTGGTGCAAGAAGAATTTTTATAAAATCCAAACACCTCAAATTGAAGAGAAGGCTGCTAGTGGGCTCTTCTCTCAGTGCCTGATTAGTTTTCTGTGGAAAACAAAACAACCAACCAACAATACTGGTTGCATTTGAGTCTCAACATGTCTATTCTCTTCGAGACTACAATTTCAATCAAACACTTGTGTTGCATGTCTGTACATGCTTATCATTGCAGATATTTTAATAGGATTGCTCAAAATCCTCTCTCTTGATCCAATCCACACTTTTCCAAGGTAAAAATGCATTTTTTTCATCACACTAAAAAATCATTTAGCCCACCACATTGGAAAGGTGAAGTAATATTAAGGGAATTTTATTGTGGTAATGCCTACATGAAGCTCATATCCTCCTGCCTTGAATAAGCCTGCAACTTGAATCATTTGTGAGTATTAGTGAATGAACCAAAAATATCATTTAGATCCTTTATGTCTTTGATTATCTCTGTGCATTTCAGAAAGAGCACAGATTCTACAACTATTTTTAACAGCAGGTGAAAGACGGGTGAGGTGAGGTGGTGTTCACAGCCCTGATTTCGTCACACTTTGTTCAGGACCATCTTGGGTCACTCCCAACTACATTTTCATGGCAAATCAGATCCTCACCCAGAGGCATGTGAATTTTCAAGTCTAGCAGGAATTCCCTGCTACAAATAGTAAAGAAACTACATGATTCTTATCAGTTTTAGTATCAAAAAACACTCATTTAAAATTGTTATTTAATGTTTTACCTTATTTTAACAGGGCTAACAAAGAGTGGCAAGGAGGACAATGTCAGAGGAGATCAATCAGTTTCAAAGGGATGTTATTTTTTACTTTTCTCCTTGGTCTCATGATGTAACTAAAAAAAGGAACAGTAGATCTTCAAAGTCCCCTGATGACTTTTTCTTCCCTCAGCCTGTTAATGCACATAGTATTAATTCACTAAACTAACATTTAGGATGATCCACTTTGAGTACAGCTGTTCTTCATTCTCAGATTTGTAGGATCATCCTATTTTAAGTAAGCATATTTTAGTTGCAAACACATAATGATTTATCCAAAATTGTCTTATACTGATATAATCTGACATCTTCACAGTCTATGAAGTATGGGTGCCCTTATGTCAGGTGTTAGACAGATGAGCAAGAAAAAAGATCAGTAACCTTATCAGTCTGCGCTAAGTTGCAAGGAGTTTTATGCATCACTAATTAGGACAGATAAATAGCTGCAACCTTATGATGCCAGTAAGAAATAAAAGCACTAGGATAATATTGAGAAAAACTGCATTCCAGCTTAGCTAAAAATAAAAGTAGCTAGGGTAGGGTAAAAGTGCTAACATGAACCAAAATCAAATACCTTGCACTCATCTAATAGGAATTCATTAAAAAATCAACTGTATATCTAAAGATAAATGCAATACATTTCATGAAATGATCCAGGTAATGAGCTCATGTTTAGATATAATAATGTAAAACAAAAATGCTGCTTCATGCCCAAATGTGTGAATGTGCTCTCTGAAGAATTGTTTCAGCCCTTTACTAGAGTTCCGCTAATACAACCTAACAATGTAAGCATTAGAATGAAGCCACTGCACATTCAGGATGCAGCACTGGAAGTAAACTGAAAACAGTACGTCATCCAACCTTATTTGTGTTGCTAAGAGTCAAACACATGTCAACAAGCAGCATATTAGGAATGAAAATTCAGTGCTTCTTATTTAAGAAAAAAAAAAAAAAGTTGTCTTTTAAGAGATTCCACATTACTAGGAGGAGTAATTGAACTGCACTGTTCTTGTCTAGAATCTATCTGCAGTTTAAGCATGCAGCGGTCAGGCACCTCTGATGGAGGAATGCGTACCCCATATGATGACAAAATATGCAAAACACTTAAGACACGACATGATGGCAAAAGTCACAAAGTAGAATTCCTAGAGCGTGCTTCAGGGGCATTACAACTAAGAAGGGATATTTAACTCACAGACAGCATACCAGCAAGTAGTGCTTATAAGTATGAATATTCAGTATTTATTGTAGTAATATTATGTATCACCAAGGGAAATTACTCAGTGATGAACACCTGTTTTACACAGGGAGCCACTGAGATCTGTGTTAATCTGTCCCAAGTTTCATCTCAGAAAAAAACCATCTGAAGAGCCCATACCTTAACCCCTTTCAGTGAGCTGTATTTCCAAAAGCCTCTTTGTGTGTCCGTGGCAAGGACTTGCCTGGAAAATACACGCTTGGGAAGAAAGTCGAAAGTCACAGAACCAGAGAACTTTACTGTTCTCAGAGTTTATCTCACCGGCAGTTAACATGTTTGGAAATGAATAACACTGAAATCAGGGAAGTTGCTCATATCTACTTATTTACTTATTGTGTTGGGTTTAGTTTGGTTGGACTTCTTTTACTTCTACTTTTTCTTTTTTTTTTTTCTTCCCTTTTTTGTTGTTGTTGTTTTTTGTTTGTTTCCAAACTTCTTGTTCTCCCCTTGTGGAAAAACATTTTGAAATAAAGCCCTGTAAGAAACTAAAGCTACATAAAAAGTACTTATTTCATTTTACCAGGAAAGCTTAATGAAAAGTTAGTATACTTTCTCCTTAAAATGTCTATTTGTGCTTTTCTTCCCCCTTTGGTTTTCATGAAGTATGGGCTGAGAAAATGAAAATACTTATAAATATGATCATTTTAACACTAGGTTCACATCCCAGCCACCTGTTGGCCAACAGTGCATAACAGAATTAAAATAGCTGAAAACTGCAGCAGTAGCAGAATGATTACAAAGACAATTAGCAGTGATCTTCTTACTGTAGCAGCTTAAATTTTAATAACTTTTCTTAGAAAAAGATGTTTTTTTGAGATATGACCTATCCGTTATAGCAGTAAAAGGTACTGTGGCTTTGAGTAAAATTCAATTGTGAAATGCAAAATAGCAAACCAAGAATTTAAAAACAAGTCAGAACAAGCTAAGGCACAACTGAGCACTTCGTTGGTACGACACAGATGCAATTATTCAGCCAGCATCCAGAAGTTCATTCCTCTTCCCTTCCCAGTAGCTTCACTGCCAGCAAGGTGAAGGGCTTTACCATAAATCCCCCCTTTGAGCAATCTAGTGGCACATGCTGCATTTATGCTCCATAAACTAATTACAGATAAAATATACTTCTTTGACTAACTAGCCACTGCTAGTTATTATTCCAGTATAAAATAAGATAATTGAGCAGTTTCAAATTACTTGCAGTGATGGCCTCCCCGCTCTCAGCTCTAATTTCTCTTCCCGTTCACTGGTTTATAAAACTGCAATAAAGGGCTATAGGAAGTGTTTTCCTTCAGGTGTCAACATAAGGAAATTGCACTAAATTTTATCAAGTTATTTTTCCTCTTAAATGGGTACCTAGAAATTGTCTTCTTGGCTGCCTGAAGTTTATCAGCTGATAAGTCACGCATGTGTACATTTTCAGTAGATTTCTAATTTGTTACAGTTCTCTCACTGAGTACATTACAAAAAGAGGAAGAAATAGCATCTGAAGTGTGGCAGCTCTCCAGAAGCATGTGCTTAAAACAAATTCATGTAAGATCAGGGAGTTAGGGCACTTCAGTAAGTAGCAATCAGCACACTGTCCATCACCCACGCTGCTCTGCTTGCACATAAGCTGCGGTCAATGGGCACCGCAGGTGCAGGTCTGGCCCTCAGCTCCTCTGGTCATTAACAGTGCTACTGCCAGCTTTCATTTATTATAACCACAGCACATTCGGTGTTCTTTCTTCATGTTGCAACTCCCCAAATCACTATAAACTACATGCAAAACTGAAATGGAAGTTGAGGGGGAAAACAAAGTCAGCCTACCGTATTTCATAAGTGCTGCACAGTGCCCTTAAAAAAAAAAAGCAATAATGTTTTAAAATGGTCTAGCTGATACATAGTGATTTTTGTAGGTTTTGTTTTTTAATTTTCAAAATATGGAAGAGTGAATCAGCTTAAGGACTTTTTAACTACTTTAAGTAGGTAGATATTTCATTTAAATCATGCTTTCTCAGCGCAAACAGAATATTCAAGACAGTAATAAGAGTATATGACTGCTTATAAGGTTATCAAATGAAATCAACAAAGAAGAGAAGAAACAAGAGGAGGTGATAAAAACTGCCTGTAGCTATTGAGATTAAAGGCAAAAATTGGAAAAAAACAAAAGTGAATTAATTGTTCATTGTCATGTAGCTGAAGCAATCATCACATACACACAAAGAGCAAATATGAACTGAGTTCCATTTGTTCTTTAGAAAAGAAACACAGATCTGGAAAAGAATCAGTAGTAAGTCACTACAATTAAAACATAAATATTCATTAATATTTTATTTTTCTTTGAACTAAAGCCCTCTTAAGACATCTGCCAAATCAGTGAAATCATTTTGAAGCTTGGTTAAATCACAATTCTATATTTGCACAAATATAATAAGGATAAACAATTTGAGCTTTGGAATGTTTTCCAGTTTCCTGGAGCAGGCATTAAAATAATAACCAGAGAGCTCACAGGATTATCCAGAAGATAAAAGAAAAAGATGACTCTGATATATTTTCTTGGCTTCTGCTTTCTACAAATAGTTTAGAAAGTGTTCATATCAACTGTACGTGGTAGAGGAGTGGATCAATGGTAATAACATAAGATGCATGACATTTCTGAAATGACGACCAAGACTTTTCAGGTCCATGATGCATTTCCATAAAACACGACTGACTGAGGAAAAAGCAACAATGTCTCTTAGTGAAAGCAAATGGATGGTTATGATGAAAACAAAGAACAGTATGCCTTTTTCTTGTCATCTTAGTCTGTTCATATTCCTGAAACTCAGGCAAGGATGTCCACAGACTATCTCAAAATTAAACCTCTGCAAAAGTAACCAAGCATTATACCCCACACAAAGCATTTATGTTTCACAAAGTACTACATGAATTGGAAAGCTGCCTTCATTTTTTCTCTTACGACACCTAGGATTTTGGCTGTGTTCTTTACACCCTGAGAGATACTTCCAATTCCTTTCCTGGTAGAAGCTGTGTAACAGCATCTCCTAAATGGGACTGAGACCTGTAGGAACAGCAGTTGAAGTTAAGGCAGATTTCAATAGCAGCAATGCCTCCTACATATTGAAACAGTAATACCAAATATTAATCACTGTTAACACAGAAGCTTGCAGGCTCATAATTTTCCCAGCACTACCCCATGCTGTGAGCAGGTGCTCATCCTGCTGAGCAGAGGTTAAGTGGATGCTGCTGATTCCTGAGGCAGGTGGATCGCTACCTCTGTCACATGGAAGGGGGTAGGAGCGGTTCCCCAGGGACTGACCAGATTTGGGGATTATAACAAACCATTCCTACCAGAGAAGCCGAAGGACAGGTTGGCCCAGGGAAAGTTTCCAGATGTGTTTTGTTGGCAATCTGTTAACAGTGACTAATCACTAGAAACAGATTCTATGCTACAAACTTTGCTGTCTTTGTTATAAAATTTGCTCACAGACTATTAGGTAATAGCCACTAGAAAATAAAGTACAACTCACAAAAAATCAATTGCGAAAACATGTTTACAAGTAACAACAAGGAACAATTTTAGACCTTTGAGATTCAGAGTTTAACAGAGGTGTTTTCAGCTGTTCTGTACTTGAAAAATTCACTAACGTTTTTAATGATTGCACCATTTCAAGTCTCTGAGTTCCAATGACGTGTTACAGTAGCAAGGAAAGCAAAAGATGAACAAGCGTGAAGAGAAATGGTGGTAGGGACGCAAGATTTGTCTCTTTACAGTTAGTAGCTGTGAGTCCCTGGGGTTAAGCACAGACTCTGCTGTTTTCCTTCATGGGTTCACACTCAAGGACCGAGAATAGTAGAGAAGGTGGCACACTGTCCTGCAAAGAATGCTCAGCATTGAAAGGCACCTGAAGTCCTGTAGCATAGCACAAATTAACTAGAATAGGGTTAGACTGTGTATGCCTACACATGCTAAAAAAGCATACTAACTGTACCTACGGGTAAGTATAACCACCTGTAGCTAATCCGATATATATAGCTATATCCGATCGGGAAAAGTGGAAGAGAATAGAATAAGAAGCAAATCTCAAGATATCCACTAGAACCATGAAAAAGGCAAACCATAGAGGTGTCATACTTTGGCACCATTCAATAATAGATACACTAAGTATGCAAAAATGAAACTAGTCTTCTTATAATGGCACCTAGTTACAGATATTGATGTTCCCAATAAAGGTATTTATAACAATAATAGGCAAATATATTAAGCACTCATTTGGAAAGGTCAGAATACTTGCATGTGAAAATAAAAAGAAATGATAAATGGGCTAACTCAGAGGGTCAACAAATGTGAAATAAAAAAAAAAACAAACATGTATACATTAAAAAATCGTTTGCCCTACATTTAAATACTTCAGTGGTATAGGAGTAATGTGTAAGCAAACAATGAAGAACTAATTATGGCAGAATTGACTTTTATTTTTAACTATTCAAACCCTCAGTTTCTCCCAAACTTTTTGTAGTGTTACTTTTTTCCCATCTGTCTGTTTTGCATAAACAGTATACAAGGAAGCTCTGTACAATAAATGTTCAATAGCTCCTGGCCTTGAACAGCTTATTCGTCTAATTGTGCATCCCTTGTGAATTTTTCATAATACTTTACAGATCTAATTTAAATACTTTTACAGATTCATCTAATACATTCTCTGAGGCACATTTATTCAGCTTACTTTTAAAACTTCTAATGAATTCTCTCGATATGTAATTCTATATTCAGCATCATGATTTGAATTAAACATTATTGAACAAGGTGTTCATTATTGGATGTGAATTATAATTAGACCAATAGTAACCTTTTCTATGATAACAGTTTTACTCCTTTTCTTGGGAGCTTTATTTCCTATCTGTGTAAAGACCTTCCATCTGAAAATCTGCCTTAAATGTGAGGCAGAAATTAGGCTTTATCAGTCCCCACTGTACAGAGACTGGAACAAAACTATTAGGTCTTTCCTTGAAAGGATAAACACATATTTCTGCTTTGTGCCACCAATCAGCAATACAAAAGTGGCTAACTCGATACACGCAACATAACATGCTAATGCTATAATGGAATCTTCTAGGTACCACATATTAATTTTGAAATGATTGCTCTACAGATGCATTTGTTCAGAGCATTTATTATCAGCTCTGAACAGAGAAATCAGACCCTCAAAGGATTATGAAGCACGTCCTCTTGGATTCTATTTAAATCCTGAGGGACAAGAAGACAATTAGGAACAGCCAACATGCATGTAGCCAAAGGCAGAAGATGCACCACCAACCTGTCTGCCTTGTATGGTGAAATGATTGGCTATATCGATGACAGGAGATCTGCATGAGTAATACTCCTTGACTTCAGTATAATTTTTAATATTGTGGCTAAAGTGAAATATGAACTGGAGGAAGATATCGTAAGATGCAACAAAAAGCAGCTGGAGTGCCAGGCTTCCCAAGGACTTGGCAGCAAGCAAAGGGTACTGTGTCCCATCAGTTCATGCTGAGGCATTATTGTTCAGTAAGCTCATGCACAACTTGGATGATCAACCAAAATATACCTTGAGCAAATATCCAAACACTATCAAATTAGGGAAAGTGGCTGACATCTGGCAGAACTTTCATCATCAGTGGTTCTCAAGAAAAGCCTGATGGAATTCTACAAGAAATGAGAATTTCTGCACACGTGGTGAAATAGCATCACATATCTGCTCAGACTGTGAAGCAAGAGACTGAACAGAAGCAGTCATGGGGAGAAAACTCAGAGAGAGGAATTCAGTGACTGCAAAACTGAGTATAAGCCAGAACTTTTCTCTTTTGTGAACAAAGCAAGCGACATAGCAAACTATATTAGAAAGAAAATGGCCAGCAGATTAAGCAAAATTATCCACTTCCTCCATTTTATGCTGGTCAAATCCTACAGCAAGAATTGGACTCACAGCTCAAACGGGATTTAGAGAATGTGGAACAGAAAGGGGCCTAGAGCACATGACAAGGGAGGAAAGAGGTGAAAGGACAGCCTAAAAGTTTTCTACGAGCACTTCAAGGACACAAACACAATGAAGTCAAATTCTTCCTGATAGAAATTGTGAAAAAAGGGACAGTAGCCACAGAAGCTTGGGACAGGCAATGCAGAAAGGAAATGAGGAAATCTTTCTTCTGTAACTCTTCACAAGGAAGATATAAGAACAGTGTATTGTGGGATCTCCACTATTATAGGTATTTTAGGTTTGATTAGATGAAATAATTGCAAATCTGGTCTTCTGTTGGCAATAGTCCAGCTTCTAGCAGGAGGCTGGACAGATTGCCCTGCATTCTGACATCCTTTCCAACCAACATTCCTAAAATGCTTTGAAAGAATGCCAATAATAATAATAATAATGCAAAACCAAAGCCCACTGACAAGCTTCCCTTAAAAAATTTAATTCCAAAATATATAATGCAAAAACACGAAATTAATAAACAGGACTTCTGTGCTTTTGAATAGATTGATAACTCAAATACTACCAAAAAGTATGTCACAGACCATAAATAACAGCACATCTCTGCACTTGAAAACCTGCAGACACATGTACGCATGTTGTCCATATAAAACAGTACACAAACATGAGACATTCATCCTAGATGCATCTCATCTGTACTACAGAACAAAAAGGGAATACAAGATACACAAAGTACAGCAAAGAAACAGAAAAAAAAAAAAAAAAGAATAAACCAATATGCTATTTTAAAAATTGCACTCAATCTTATTCATGCTGACATTCAACTTAATAAATTATGGTTCATCTTCTATTTCACTGAAACAATCAAAGCTATTTTTTAAACGTCAGATCCACAATAACATACTGAAAATCCCTGGTATAAATTCTGCACTGCTATATTTTTTTTTTATCTTCAGTTACTCAAAAAAAATATATATACATTTGTATATTCCAAATATTTAGGTCTCCTGACTGAACCTTATCTGACAGACTTTAGAGCAAGGTTTATAAACAGTATTAAGCAGTACTAAAAACCTTGTGCCTTTCACTTACGCATCCTTAAGAACTACCAATTGATGCCATGCCAGGTACTGTCACACTGGAGAGAAACTACCCTATCTGACATAAATTTAGACAGTAGAAATGAAAATTGTATTACACTTAAATAACATCATAATCATTTGTGCCCTAATTTGAGCTTTAAAACCAAAGCTGACACACCCTCTAAGAGCCCCTGCCCAAAAAAAACCAAATCAAAATACCAGTGAAACAACACATCCTTTGTTGTAAATATCGTGGTAGTAAGAACGAGTTACTCTGAGCACTTCTTAGCTTCAAGAGCAATCACATTACATATCAAAATTTGATTTTTAAAATTAACTTATCGTTAGCAAAGCACTTTATCTTTTTAAATACATTGAGCACTCAAAAAGAAACAGACTGGGAGCTGCTGAAAATAATATCCTGTTTAGCCTCCAAATAGGAATAATACAAGCAATGCAAACATTCAATTATTATGGTGATGAGAGGCATGACAGTTACTCGCAAAAAGAAAATTCACTGCAGTGCTCTACCAGTGTATCATAGTCACACTTTGAGGGCCAAACTTTTAGAAGCAAGGAATGTAGATGTGGTGAGGGAATACTTCAAAAAATAAAAAATAAAAAAAATAGCATCTCTAGGATCCAGGAAGAAAAATACTGCAGAGAAGCAAAGAATGGGAGGCTGGCAACCTAGCAGGACTGAAAATCAGCTGCATTCCAGAGAAACTGAGAGTTCTTCCCCACCTGACAGATAACAGCCAGCCAGAAAGCACGCACACAGAGTTGGGAGCTTTTGTTAGTGCTTAGCCAAGCAGACCACATGCTCTACCTATTGTTATGGATTAGCCCAATAAATGACTGATTCAGACTATTAAGTCACGTACATCCTGATCATAAGGTTTATATATAATGACTCAATACAGATGGGTTACAAAGTCTTTTTCGGTTATCATAAAAATGACATTTTTAAAAGCTTTTGGGTACCTAGAGATAGGTAGTTACTGGATACTGAAAGCGTTTATTTAAGTCAGCCCATTGTGAGCATGTCATTAA
Organism: Phasianus colchicus; assembly: GCF_987193195.1. Taxonomy (NCBI): domain Eukaryota; kingdom Metazoa; phylum Chordata; class Aves; order Galliformes; family Phasianidae; genus Phasianus; species Phasianus colchicus. The sequence goes on from NC_143439.1 coordinate 22,456,175, forward strand.
AAAGTGATCTACCTCTCTCAAGTTATATAGTGTTTCTGAAACCTCTGCCCTTTGCTCTTGATTTATCACAGATTTTTAAAAGGTACCAGAATCTGGCATGTTAGAGGGTTTTGTTGTTGCTGAGATAACTATCTCTATTAGGATCCCTTTCTTTTCTTGTTTGATGTGTCCGTTAACTAAACTACAGTTAGAGTAACAGCTAATGTACAGTCCAATGTAAGATGCCCAGTATATCTCTGTCTTCCAGGTTTTCCTTGTTTCTCTTGCACAATTTCTCTGCAATCACTGTATAAAGACACAAAAGAATTAAAATTACTCTGCTCTGTATGTATGTTCAAGGCAGAATTCACCTTTGGAATCAGGAGGAAAAACAATAATGTGAACCAATGGCTCTAGCAAAAAAAGTGTACATTCAGAGAAGTGTACAAATGCTCTGCTTTTTACCCCTGAATTATATCGTAATTATGTTGTAAGGGAGAGCAGAGAGGGGGAGTGGTGACAGTGGAAATAAACACAAAAATCTATTGGCTCATTTTCATTATAAAATAATTTAGGATGGTAGTGACATGTAGAGCAATTCAATTACATTCTGCTATATGAAAAATTTGAAGCATCTCATTTATCCTATTGAGATCATTTGGTTTAAGAATATAGGGGACAGATGCCAGATTTTAAAATGAATCAATTTTAATACTTTCAAGTTCAAATCATTTTTACTTCGTCCCTTATGTCTGAAAGGACTTTGGAAGGAGAAAAGTTGGATTCCAAACTACAGAAATTATTTCCGCCCAAGGCAGTCTCTAAGGAACAGTACAAAATGTTAGGCTCTTTGGACAAAAGTTTGTAACTTTAGAGGAACAGTCATGTTCTGAACAGTCATGCCAGATTAAAAAAAAAGTCTGTATGTAAATAAATTTTATTATAACTTCAGTTTTAAAAAATAATCAGTTAATAATTCTCTTAGTTTGGAATATTCTGTTTGGAATAAACTTCAATTTATAACTTTGTTATCAGAAATCAGTAGCATTAGGAAAAATTATCATATGAATCACAAGGTCATAAGTAAATTTTCTTGCTATACCTGCAATATTGGATTAGCAGGTACATTTACAAGGATAACTCTACACTCAGATTTTGCTTTTTCCTGTCTTTAAGCATAGCTTGTCCTCTTTCTTCCCTGTCCTGATTGTCCAAATACACAAACATATAAAAACATACACAAAATAGCACATTGGTTCTTGATAAGGCAAACAACTTTTTATCTCTTTAGGAAATAAGAATTTATTCTATCAGTGATCTGCATAATTGTGTTCTTAATGTAAAATTTATTAATAAAATATGATCCATTTTTAAAGCCATCCTAATTCTTCCTTAGTTTTTGATAGTCAACCATTCTTTACCTATTCTCTACCGTAAACCCTACAAGTTTATAACACTGTAATAGAGAAATCCTGTACAAAAATAGTAACCACTAGTATTTGTAACTGTAGTAACATGTGGCCCCATAGTGCTTTATATTAACAGACATTCTCTTAAGGTCAAAAGAATTATAATTTTCACCCTAAATATTAAACACACAAATTACCCACCATTAAATTATTTCTGAAACAGAGACCCACGGAGGTCATTGCTTTGATAGAAACTAAAAATGCTCTAGAACTGTTCAACATTTACTAAGCATTTAACAAGCTCAAGCAAAAGCTTAGAATCAGGCACTGCAGTTCACAAACACTAATTTACTTCAGCTATTTCACACTAATAACCAAGTTTGAAAATGAGTCAAACAGAAATGGAATACTGAACAATTAAGATTCTCCCCGTAAGCCCATCTCTATCATTTTATTAAAGGCAACTGGGAAAACTCATACTGAATAACTAATTCAAAATTATATTTGTAGAAAACAAATTAATGTAATAATTTTCGTTCTGAAATTAATTTAAATCTCTGTGGATGCTCCAGCAAATTTACTCTTCACTATGCATACAAAAAGTTATGAAAAGCCTTACTGCACTGCTTTAGGCACAGATTCATTGCCTCATTGTTGACTGTAATGGCTATTCCCATCCAGCAGACTTGCCTTAAAGCAAATATATTTTTGCTCCTATATTTATATCAGAACTTCTGAATATTGCTCTGCTGTCTTGCAAGACTATAAAATGAGATGATTTCTAAGCCTAATTAACGAGCATGCGTAAATCATATGAGAAGTTCCAGTCTTGTTTCTTTTACAGTCTTTTCCAATTTCACCCATTAAAATGACTGGCTCCTTACATTTTTTACTTTCTCCTCTGTTTTTCAGGACTAAATTTTTCCATCCTTGTTTCTAAGATGAAAAAAAGATACATTCATTTCAGTGATGAATAAAAACCAACCTGGGAAAGACATTATCTAATAAACAGAAAAAATATTTAATAAAGTAGTCTTCAGCCCATTTGTACTTTTTGTCGCTTCACCTGAACGCACTGGTGAGAAAGATATCTTATGTTCATGAACTTTTTTTTTCACACCTTGTGCCAACAAATGCTAAATCAGAGGGATTAATGTTCTACGTACATATACAAACTAATTTCTTGTTTCTGTTTCTCCAAAATTTCCTATTAAATTGAAAAAAAAAACAACTCTGTATTCTGTTATAGAAATTATCTTGGAAAAACTGAAAATCTTATATAATGGCAAGAGAACAACAACTAAGACTTTTATAGGTAATTGAATTAATTTATGCAAATATCTAAAGCAAAACATCAAATGCCAAAGTATTTTCCATGCTTAAGAGAGGAAATGTATTTTTCTTCTCTAGTTACTTTTCTGAGTTCTGCACAGCTAGCTGTACTGCAACCTAAAAGCAGTTAGTGTTTCAGAAGAACAAGCATTAGTTTATAGACAGTAATTTATACACAGCCATATATCATTAGCACATTATTTAAGCAAGGAAACTCTGCTAGCCATTTAACTTCTAACCTGACATTTACTTAGATCTCTTGTAAGCTACTGTCTTGAACCTGTATCTCCAGATACTTCCAAAAAAATATTCAAGCAGTAAGTAGGAAAACTCATTCTTTTCAAAGGCCTACTACGTGTGGTATTTCAAAGTCTTTCATCTACCTGCTAAAGGGAATGAGCTATTAAAAATACCTGTTGTATGGATGGTAAAGATGACCAGGAATTATCCAGTGATATATACTTCAAGAGAAGAAAAAATACAAATTTGCTATCTGCAAACATTCAGACTTAAATACTACCGTTTAGAGCAAGTACATGTCATCATCAATTCCTCTTGACTTGCAAACTAATATTACTGCTTCACAAGACTGCGGTCCGCTCTTGAGCAGTGAAAAACTTCCCAGATCACTAATACATTAAAATTACTGTGACATAATTAGATATTAATCTGATAATAAAACAGCTACTGTGGATAAGAACTGTTGATTATCTACCATTAAACTGAATTTTCTAAATGTATCAGACTTTTAGTCTAACTCTAAACTACTGTCTCAAATTATAGGCTTGATTTGAATAGTCAAATGCAGCATGGAAAGAAATTAGTGGTTATATGATGAATCTGAAGACTAAGAGTTCTGCTAGTATTTCATTTAATATATAAAGTTTGTTTCAAGTGAGCTTCAAAGGTGATAAAGACAATCTTTTGTTACTATTAACAGTTGCTCGTTTTTAAATTATTCAGATCAAGTCAACATGCTAATCTTCATTCAGATGGAAAGACTGATAATATAAAAATAGAAGGCTCAAATAAGAAATAATCACCCTTTGAAGGTGGAGAGCTGTCTCTTTGAGGTGCATGAGGCTTACTTCAGCTTGGAAGAATTAGAATGTTGATAAAGGTGAAAAACAATCAGTAGACTCAAACTGGCCCCTCTGAGATACTTCTATTCATTAGACTCCTGTGGGTATCTAAGAAGAAATACTATTTCTGATAGTAATCACTTTTTAAGTTACTGCTAAGATGAAATATACTGGGTGCCTATAAACATTGGATAAAAATGTATGAATAAAAAGTCAGAAGATATCTGAACTTCAATTGGCAGAAAGTGCCAAACTGCAACCTACTTTTATTTGGGTCAATATGTGTCTGTCTGCATGGTTGTTTCTCTGATTGGATGCTGGTGTTCATAACTCTATATGAGCTGACAATAATTTTGAGTTTTACATTAGTACAATTGTGTGGATTAAATCTATGCACAGATTAAATGGGAGAAGAAGCTAAAAGACAATAATAGAGACAGTATCCCAGTATTCAGAAATGTTTGCTAGCACTGTTTTGGTCACTGGACTGATCCAGGCAAATAAAGAGTGTACGTATAGCCAAACTTATTTCCAGATAACATTGCAAACAAGGCAGCAAACCAATAAAAAGAATATCCATTTTTACCATGAATAAGACAGGCTTTTCTTTAGAAGAGAATAACTTTAGAAAGGACTTCATTTAAACTGAATCTATTACATTAGGAAATTTTAAAAGTTGATAAATTCAGTACATAAAAATTGATTGTGATGTTAATCTTTGATCTAAATATGGTTATGTTCTCATGTACCACAGAAATGTTATTGATAAAATAAATATGCATTTTAAACTAATGAAATTATTCAGAATATTAAAATATAATACTTAGCCAATTTGCATTAGATTTTCCTGAGATAACCATAGTTCACATTCATTAAGATTTCTGAGATGTTATAGAAAATGCATTCAGACATTCATCAAAGATCAAAAGCCATACATTTTAGTTTGCGACTTCCATATATCCAAAGGCTTACAATAGATCTCAACAGACAAGCTCCTTGTTCTATCATACTGATACACTGAAAATACCACAGAACAGTTATGATAAAATGACTTGCCATTAATAATGATAATTATAAATGGTAATGATTAATATCAAACATTACTATTATAATCTATACATAAATACATATACAATACATACATACATAATATATATAAAATGATAGTGTTTTTTCAAATACTCCATCTTTTGGTGAGAATAAAATCCATCTGAACAGGAAGTAGTGACTCACTGTGATTTGGCCCCTATTCTCCTGTTGAACTGTGCTAACAGTGCTTTATTGTTTTCTATTCTCTTCTACAGTATGACCCAAAAGTCAGTGAGGATAGAAGAGTAAAGAATTCTGTATTTACCTTCACTGTACAAGGACTTTCCCTAACTCTTGCTGCGACTATATGCCTCACAGCATTTCAAACTGTTTTATTGTGACTTCTCCTAATGTGGAGAACATAAAACACGTATGATTTCACGTGGTAATAAAAGATCCTTTTTACACTAGGCAGAAACTCACAAGCGGGACCTTTCACATAGTAACTTTACCTGTAGTAAAATAAGAGGGGCAGCATGTCACACTTTTTACCTTGACTTTATTTTAAGAAGCATTAACTTTGATAGGAAGCAGGTGTATGAAAATGTCAGCAATAAGACTATATTCACATGGAAAACAGTGCTGTTTTAGCATCTTGTTACAGTTTATATATTTTTTTTTTCCAGTTTTCCTTTTAATATATTTCCATCAGAAACAAAAACCTTTTAAAGCTACTAAGCCAGTAGGTCTGAAAGATTTACCAGCTGGGAAAGTTTTAAATAGCTGTAGTAGATATACATCATTTTATGATTGAGTATTTTCCTTTAAGCCTTCTGGCAGAGTTAGGTATCTCTGGTAAAGTGCTACCCCCACGTGTTCCCATGTAAAGAATCAGTATTTTCCCCAAAAAATACAGCTATAAAGTTACTCATTTTCATTTTTGATTAAGTATGAATTTTGATTAGATTTTGTGTCTGTATAATACCTCATCATGTGTATTAGACCTCAAACAAAGAAAAAGCATGTACTTTGCCCTCACTTTATATACCTTTTCTCTAGCAGTTTTCTCTATTAATTGGGGAGAAGTGAGAAGAACAGAGTGCTTAAATACTTCCCTGCCTAAATGTAAAATAAAGGCAAGTAAGAGAAAGAGGTATTATCTTTCAAACAAGAAAAAGTAGCTACCTAGCAATCTTCTACTATACTTGCTGTTGTACTGAGGCTTTTCTTTGTTGTGCCTTTTCAGCTATTTCTACATCCCTTCTCAAAGACTGCCTTTACTGTAGGGCTAGCACACGCAGGCTTCATGTTATGAGATAAATTCCATAAGCAGGAGCAGTACAATAAAGATTTAGGTTCAGAGAACTTAACACCTAAATAGAGCCGCAGCAAGGACAGCAAGGAAAATTGCCTTTGCTTTTCTACCACTAAACTCATTTATTCTGGGAACAAAATCCTGCACAACGTCAGGTCAGTCCCTGAGCTGACAACTCTGGTTGGTAAGAACAAAAAAATACGCCTTATTTACCTCTTTTCACTGTGCACACTAGGAAAGCAGAGATTGACATCCTGCCCCAGACACCAAAAGGCTTCAATATGGCTCTCAGTGTATGAGCTTCATATTATGAAGTTCTAGGTATAAGCTTAATTTTTGCACACAGCAATCTTCAGAAAGGTCAAAAGAACTTCTCTAAGCGGTGCACCCATGCTCTGACTGCATAATTGGATACCACATCCTTTTCTTTCCTACTGTATTCCTCACCAGCTCTAAGATCTGTGAAACTTTCCTGAAAATGCCACAACAGAAAGCAAAGCTGCTATGTTACAGAAAAATTCTTACCAATAACAATGGCTCCAGAAGTCAGTAAGTTCAGGTTCACACAACATTCAGATTTACTGTCACCTTTCACATACTTCACTGTTCAACGGAGAAGCATGATTAATTGGTTTTCAGAGGTTTAGTGCTACGGGAACAATGAATAAACCAAACCTTTGCTATTCAGCCATAATACCAAGATTAGCAAACATTAGAAATTGATAGAAATGAAAGCAAGCATATTTATTATGTTGATAGAAGTCTTTTGGTGAGAATGTAATGTTCTTCATGTTAGACTTGGATCTCTTCATTTTTTTTCTAGAATGGTATTTAATGTTTTTTGCTCATATCATTGTTATCATAATAGAAGAACAGATTGACTTAATTATTTAATTAAAATGCACCAATGAGTTCAGACGGTATTAAGAATATTTCATCCCAGGCAAGACGATATTTTCTCAATGTTATTTTACGCATGACAAATTCTTCAGGGTTGAAGCTCTGTATTCACCAGAGATGCCTTTCTTATGTGTTGTGTGTGAATAGGCTACAAAAATAATTTTTTTTTTTTTAACTTAAAGAGGATTAGCTGCTTCAAGAAATGTTCTCTTGCCTTAGAGTGCACTTCATAAAGACAGACAAATAGTCAACCCATTACAATCTGTATTTCAAAAGAAGATTCAGTTCATGTGAAATCTCATTGTCCACATTTACAAGACAGTTTTACAACTGCTTCCTAGGACTTGAATTGGTGTTTGAAGCCCATCTACTGTAAATAGCAAGCTCTATTACATGAACAGGGACATGGCAATGATCTGAATACATACTTCACACTGTACGTACTGTTTATTACACTTCTATGTAGCAAACTGCCTCATCTCACACAAACACGCCTGAATACTTATTACTGACAGTCAAAACAGCTCACAAAGGCTTTGCAAGTTTTTAATTAAACCAAGTGAGCAGACTTACAATAACAGTTCATTATAGCAAGTCAGAATTCTGCACTTAAGCAGTTTGACTCCTCCAATTGATGGATGTTTAGCCTGGCCTACAGAATCGTGTCCAACTTGTTGGGACTCCAGGAGAACCCCAAAAATGTACTAAAAGTACAAAGTTACAAATACCTTAAAATGCAGGAAAGAATTACAAGATTATTACTTACTAAAATGTTAATGGAGCCTAATGACAGGAACTAAAAACCGTTTTCAGTGGGAAAGGTGCTTTTTTTTTTTTTTTTAAATTGAAACCAACTAGCAGCAAAAGACAACAATATAAAGTGCTTATAAAGTTGGATTAATTATGCATATTTATTGTAAAATAATTATATATAGATATAGAAATGTTTTAAATTGAACTGCTTGTGGGACAGAAATTCACAGTGACATAGGAAGTCAAGGGTTCTATGATCATTTAATGGGAGACAATAAGTAAACACCTTTTATTTTCAGGACAAAACTGAAACATCCTCATCTGTGGTTTATTTAGCTAAAGGTCCATTAAGAGTTAGGAACACATAATAGGAAATATTTTTCACAAAGGAAAGTTTTCAGGATTAATTCTCATTTGTCTCTTGGACCTAAAGGTGTCAAATGGTAGCACAGCCCGTAGGAAAAAAATAAAATAAAATAAAATAAAATAAATAAAAAAGAAGAAACTAAATTTTAAGCCATTAATTTACTTATTCTGAGAATGTTATGAAAACTAATGTCCTAAATCTTTTATTTGTTTTGAGAATCACATAATTGCTTTCAAGACCTCTACTGCTAGCACAGAATATTTTCATTTTAATAATATTTACCTGTTTGAGGGAAATTAAAACCTATTTAAAAAGCTATAAGAGTTGTTCTTACATAATTTCTAAACCAAAGAGCTGAAAATAAGAAAGCACTAACAACCAGAGATTACTTAGGATAAAAGCCTGCAGCTAAATCTGTGTTGGCCTAGAGGATGTCTAAATAAAATTCACAAGTACACTGTCCTTCAGAAATAGCTTGTAGGACAGCAGTTTTAGAGTTCAAAGTGCAAATCATCCAACAGTGTGTAATGGTATACAGCAAATTCTACCTGTTCATGTAAAGGAAGAGGCATTCAGCTTTAACTGGACAAATTAATTTGAAATAAAACAGAACTGGAAAACAATCCCATGTCTGGCACTTGCTCTATTAAAACCCTGAAAATAAACTCTAAGCATAGTGAAAAGTGCATTTCAGCCATAAGGGAGAGCCTGAACACCTTTAGTGTGAGGAAGGTTCAAAAGGGTCACTAAACGGATTCCTGACACCTCTGTTGTTCAACACAGACAATCAAAAATCTAATATTCTCTTCTAACACTCAGCAGCTGCATCTCTTTGTGAAGAAGTCTGAAACTTAGCATGGGGAAAATTAAACATCAGTGCTCATCTAGATTCCTTTTTAGTATTTTCCAGACAAGAGGGGAGAGTGACGCAGGAGCCAAGAGGTGCTCTGTACTGGCCATGATATTATGCAGGTTTGAAAGCAAGTAATTGCTTTCCCATCATTCTATTATTTTTTTAATATAGTTTACTGCTTTGGACTCTTGTGGTCAGGAGTATAGCAGGGCTATAGCAGGCAGGCAATATAGGATTTCTGAGATATGCCCCCACACTAAAAAAATGCCATGAAAACATTCAAATGAATAAGAGAAATTAACATTCTTCCCAATTAAAAATCAAAATGATGCAATACACATTTTCTTTGTGTGCTCCTGTATGAAATACAACATTTTATGAAAACTTCCTGATAAAAACATAAAAACTCTATCACGATTTGTGAATGTTCCAGAGATGTAGTGAATCTCGTTACTGAACAACAAATGACAGTACAGGTATAAAAGAAAAAAGAAACAGAATTTTTGACTGCATAGTTAAATTTTAAAAGGTTTATTTTGGTAATACCAAAATGCCTTGTGGTTGGGAAAGTATGTGTATGAATAAAACACGAATCATCAAAATCCAAGAAAACGAAAAGTGACAGAAAAGGAAAAGCCCTATCTATATCTTACAGCTTTCACCCTGCTGAACATACCTGGAAACTAAGACATCTAAGGGGTTGAGCACACTCAACTATAATTACCAAAGGCATTCAGAAAATCAAAAGCTAAGAAAAAAGACACTAAGTTGACTGCTACAAATAACATTTAAAAAGTCATCGGTTTGTGTAGAATCGTATTCTCAATTGAAATACAATTCTTATGGGTGAAATGAAAATGTAATATTTTCAGTCAGCCTTTTGTGCTGTGATTTAGTGATGTTTGACCTATCCTTCTACTGTCTTAGCCTTATAAAGAAAATCTTAAACTGAAATAACAGCCTGTGAACCAAATTTGAATGCAGGTGAAGATTAAAACTTGATTAACTACGTCTAAATTTGTTGTAAGAACCAGAGATAAAATTTTGCTTTCCATTTTCCTGAGCTATGGAAAAATACCTGTAAATTTATTTACTCATTTAAATGACTTCACAGTTTGTTTTTTTCATTTGTTTTGTTTTTAATTACAAAAAGTGCACCACAAAATGATAGGACAATACACAAACAGAAAACTGAGCCAGAAAGGATTATAAAAAGTCAATCTAGTAATCTCCATCTCTTCCAAAGGCAGATAGTATCTCAGTAGATGGCAGGTGCTATCTAACCTTTCTGAAAACACCTTGTTTCCCAAGCAGGCTTGTGCCCACCTTATATTGGTTTTATCTAAACTACCACCTCCTTGCTTGCTTACAGGAACATCATCTCAGACAGTATCAACAGCTTCAGTAAATTTAAGATACGTGGCTGACAGCCCCCGCTTCTTGTCAGTCCACAAAACACTTAAAAAGTCTACATTAATTAGTTTTGTATGAATTACTCCTCATGAAATGATGCTGCTTATTATTTGTCTTTGTTTTCAGACAGCATACAACAGTTGAGGTTTTGGGTTTTTTTCCTCAGTTATTGGGTTCATTCGAACTGACTGATTTGTAATTGCATTCTTTTTCACTTTTAAAATCATCCATTCTGCTACTTTCAGAAACACTATAAATTGTTTTTTAATTATAGACAACTAACACTTTCCTCACATATAATAATTTCTAATTTAAAAGAGGCTTCTTTCCACACAAGACGTTTTTTCAACCTAGGTCCCAGTAAGAATAAATCTTTTGAGGGTTCTTTGCGCCTTTTACATTGCTTGGGAGCAGGACCAAAAATCCATTATTTGCACAGCTTGAATCACGCATTCTTGTATATATTTTTATACAAGTGTATATGCAAAATGCAGCAAACAAAAATTAATATTGCTGTGACTTCTACTACAGACTGAGAAAGAGTTACAGTTGGTGACATATTTTTTTTTTCCATAGAAGTGTTTGAATTTGTAGTTTCCTTTTAGACATCTCCCTCAAAGTGCTTATAAAATAATATCACCAGTACAGAGGGATGCAGCTATTATGGACCTGATTTCAAGAGTGCTAAACCTACATAGCTTCAGCAATAGCCTATAGAAGCTCTAAATAATGAATGCCTCTGAAAAACTATGGGATCATTTCTGCAGTATTATTTAGCACAAAGCCTTGACTAGTGAAATCAACTTACTTCTGGAAAAGAGCATTGTCATGGTTTTGTTTTTTTTTTATTTGATTTTCAATATTCCACATCAAAACATCATGTACTGGAATTAAAGTGTTAATGCTCTAACTCTACGTACCTATCCCTATACATTACGGAAGTCACGGGATCTGACCCTTCCGGGTGGGGCGGTCTCTTACTGCCTGGCAGTGGGTGCTGGAGGGTGCTTTCCTAGCCGTTCCAAGCTTTTTACCTTCAGGCCAGTCCATGATCACCTCTAGGATTCCTGGACGGCTGAGGTTCCCCATCCGCGCTTGTTGCGTAATTAACGCAATCCACTTACTCCAAGTGGCGTCAGTTGCGTGATGGGTGGGGGGAACCTTTCCTTTAAACATCCAGTTCAGCACTGGTAGTCAAGGTGCCAGAAGGAGCTGTGGACCACTTCAGAAGCAGCCCGAATCCCCGCTATGCCCGCTATGTAGTAGAATGAAATCTACTTCCTTCTAGAATCTCTGAAATGTGCAATTTATTCCCTTCTGTTTCCTTCATTTCAAACTGTCCCTTAAATGCAATTTTTCACAGATCAGATTTTAGTTTTCAGACAGTAAGTTTACCTACGATGGACCTTAATGCTAAAAGTAAATGGGATTCTGACAAAATGGTATGATTGTATTTCATACCGATATCTCTTCTGCAGCCATTTTTGCTTCCTTTCTGCTTACTTTGGCTTAGCAGGGAATCTAGCATTAGCAATATACATTAGCAAGATATCGCTTACAAGATTTCTTGTACTCTGAAGAAATCTTTTGCTGCAATATCAAATAGCACTTGAGGTTGCTGTTTGTGCTATGCAACCCCATGCACAATTTACTTGGAACGAAACAAAATCCTTTGACTGCAGACTTTGTAACTAGCAAAAGAAATTTCAGCTTCTTTCAGGGAATATAAAAAAAGCACTTAATGAAAAGGGCAAGATATATTTTCCTGTTTCAGGTCAGCAGAAATTAAGAATGTTTGTGTTAAGCACTCTCAGCGTAAACACTGAGAGCGTTGTTAAAGAAGAAACCAGTAAGTGAACAGAGCACTTTTAAAAGTAGTGCAAAATTGATTGAATGGAAATCTGAGATTTTTCTGAGATACATCAGCAGGTCCAAAGCAGCTAGTGCTTTGGCGAAGCTGTAAGCATACCCAATGCAGCAAAATTGATCTAGAGTAGAATTCACAATACAATTATTCTAGTACATATGGAGCTGTTGTTCAAAAGGTGGTCTCAGCAGGTCTTCTGAGCTCCATAGTTTGTGTAAGGACTGGCTCTTTCCTAAACTGGTCTCAGTCCAGGATTCTAAACCAAAAAAATCTAACTCCTTCCTCTACATTATCTTTTTTTTCCCCTCTTCTGTTATTTTCTTCCTTCTTTTCTTCATTTTGCTTTTTTGTTCAGTTGACTGAGCACAGAGATGTTGGTTTGTTTGTTTGTTGGCTTTTTATGTTCTTTGTTTTGGGTATTACATACTACTTTAATATATTTTAATATATTTTATATATTTTTATGTATTTATTAAAAACAAAACAACAAAACAAAACAAAACAAAACAAAAAAAAAAAAAAAAAAGTGATCCAAAAACTAAGTTCTGCATTTTGGTCAACAGCATTGATGAAATACGTACACACTGTCTCTACCATCCACTTGATATTACACCAAACGCATTGCTCCAACTTGCAATTATTGCTTCAATTACAAATACTTTCTCTGAGTTGCATGCTCAGCTCTCAAAATGCTTTAAGATCAATCCTCTAATCACCAAAAAAAAATCTTCAAATCTCCTGACACATGCATAGCATCGCTCCTCCGAAGTCAGTGCCCACACAGCCCTGTTTCCTTCAAAGCAGGCCCTGAAGGGGAATGATGGAAAAGCAAACGCTATTTGCCCAAGGCACCAAAGTTTGGAAAATTGGAGCAGTGTTTATCTGTTTTATTCAGTCCGTTACAGCTCTCTCTGCTGTGTTCTTGGATGCCACAAGACTTTACACTTTGAGGTTATGTCACGGCATCATGAAACAGGCTGGAAGAAGGATGCCTCGGGGTAGCCTTGGAGCAGAGCAAAGACAGTCATAGATAAATGAATATAACAGACAAACTAATAACAAGTGAGCGGTGGGCTGGAGAGAGATCGGCAATGCCATTCTTAATAGTAGCAGAGGCCAAGTTTATGTGGAAGGGGGCAGAATTTGGACTTGCCTGTATAAACATAAAATCTGAGACTATCCTTAGCTAGACTCCTGTAACATTTCAATTCTGAAGTAGGAAGCCGAAATCAATTTATCTTTCAATCTGCCAGTGTACACTGAATTTCACCATCCCAACTGCCACATTTACCCCTAACAGACTGCACATAAAATCAAGGTCATGCTAAAAGTTTAGTCTGATTGACAGACTCATCCAGTAAAATCAGTGACAGCTGCGGAGAGGGCTGACCAGTCTGTTCTGTGTCAAGCTGGTGCACAGCCTCTTCTTGTACCTTGCATGGGCATGGAACCAGATGTTCTCTGTCTACAAAAAACATCAGTCCTATCTATTCACTGTAGCTTATTTCTTGACTCAGAGCCTGCTGGTATTTCTGGCAACGCTATATGATTATAATGTCAGAATGTCTAAAAATATTGCAAAAAAAAAAAAAAAGAAAAGAAAATGTGTAATCATTGAAACTAGCTAGCTAAAAGATAGCTCTAGTAAACAACAGCTTTAAAAAGAAAGACAGTTCATGAATTAGGTTACTCTAGGTTATAATCCAGCTTCGCAAAGCAGGTACAGTAAGTACACATGATAGAATAAGAAACCAAAGGAAATATCCTAAATGACAGAGGAATCCTAAGCTACCATCACACAGCTAGTATTGATAACCTATTGGATGAGTCTAAATGGTTCCCGAAATATCTTTGCCTGCACTGTGGCAAATGGCTTCAGTTCTGTCACCTCAGCAGGGTCAGGTGAACAGAGCCTCCCTCTAAAGAAACTTGGTTGAAGACAAGAGATTGAAGAACTTGCTGTTGATGGGACACACAAAATGATGCACCTTGTGACTCGAGATGCACTTACTGCACAATCGCATACTGATTTGCTGGGACAAAGATGGCTGATCAGCTTTACCATCCATAGATCTCACAAGTACAGAGGAACAGATGAGACAGGGATGTCATTCTGGAGGTGTAACTCATACTTAGCATGGAATAGAGGAGAAAAATGAGTCAGAATTGCATGTGAAGGGAAACAAAAAGGAAAAGACATTGTGATGATATGACAGTGGCTTGAAGTAAGGTGACAACTCTAACAAAACTGAATAAGAATCTCTATCAAAATAATTATTCATGAACCGGAACCATTCAAGTTTTCAAACATTTGTAGAGAAACAATGGAATCATTGATGTCAAAGTCAAATAGAACTCTTTAAGAGAATCACTGTGTTACTCTGCTTCTGATACCACATCACTTAATGACTATGAATATCACCATATACATTGGAGAACTAATTATAGCTCATGCAAACACACAGATATGCAAGGATGCACAGAGAAGAATAAGAGGTTAAAAAGAAAAATATTTATCAAGAATCTATGTTGACTATGTGTGAAAATATCTCTAGAGAAACAACACAACAAAAAGACTCTTTGCGTATCACAGGGGAACTGATAACCTCCAGATAGTTCTGCTTTTATACCTGTCTCGTGCAACATTCCTTGGAAAATACCTGGCCCAGCCACAAACATGAGTACAAATACAAGAATAACTGCATTTCTAGTTATTATGTACACCTATGGATAACTAAAGCTGTAAGACTTTCAAAACTGCAAAAAGAATGACAAATCTTTTATACGTGTATAGATGCACACGCTTCAGACAAGCAAGTGTATCTACTCCTAAATAGCAGTTTTTTGTATGCACGCCACACCCACTTTGCATTGTTAGCTATCAGTTCTTCTAGCTGTAAGTTATTTTATTTTTTTTTCTTTGCCAAGGGTAATGCACACTTTGTGATGTTTATTTGATGTTGATTACTAATATTAGTAAGTAATTGAGCTTGGTGTTTCAATAATTTGTATCTCAACACTAAAAGCTTTGGTCATGAATATATACAGAAAATGATAAAAATCTGCTATGCCAGCTGGAAATAATCAGTCTAGTAATCAGAAATTGATATACACTGATTAGGGAGTATTTTTTGAATGAAAACAATGATCAACCACATTATAAAAAAAAAGTAAAAATACAAAACTCAAGTTCATAACTTCTAGCTAAAAATTTCTAATAGCAAAGTCTACACAAAACATAGGTTTAGATAACCCAGAAACACATGTGACTGAGGATTTTTCTCAATCCAAAAAGGGGGGGGGGGAAATAGCATTCTGTGTATCTGTCTGCAAGGAATAAACTAGATACTAAAAGGCGATGCTTGCAAAAGGAAGTGCCAGTAAAGAGCCTCTGGCTACTAAAGAATTTAGAGATTTCATTGCAAATCTGCACCAAATTAGAATGGTGGTCTCTATTCACCTCGATGTTCTTTGATGCACACAGAGAACATCATATTTGGGACACCAAATACAATCAAAGAGCATTTACATCACTAAACACAGGCAAATACAACTGCTTAGATGAGATCAATATATGAGTAGTAACACAATAACGTGGGAACTCAGCAACTGAATTTACTACTTGCTGAGAGTTTCCTCATGTTTTCTGCCTGCGGGGATTTGATCCAAAAATACTTATTAGAACACAGCACTATTCGCAGCAGCAAAATAATCACAAAACAATCAGCAGAAAAACACCTTCATCTGCTGGGAACTTCTAAAGCCTATCCAAACCTCCCAAGGTGGAAAAAACACTATTTTATTTTCTTTATTCAAATCTATTCTAGTTTTAAGTGCTGTCACGGCGTTAAGGGGGCTTATTAGCTACTATAGAGGTGAAAGCAATTTATTCCACATATTTGTTATGATTATATTTTAAATGAAACTGCCCCCTAAGACTGAAAAAGTAGTAACTATTCGCCTACATGAAGGAAGCTGTTAGTGCCTTTTTTTTCCCTGAAGTTGTTAACTCACTGGTTATTTACACCCATTGTCAATAACAATATAAAAAAATAATGAATAGGAAAGTTATGATTTCTCAAGACTTGAGGAATATGATATGTAAGATCTCCAAGGCAAATATGCTTACTCTCAACATAATCATTTTGCAAGCCCGATGTTTCTAAAAACATTTATTTCACAATTTTCCTTGCCAATTTAGAAAAACAGGGCATCAAACACAGCTTGATTTAACCTATGTTCTTTGATCGATTTTTTTTTCTTGCTACAATATTATGAGGGCTGCTCCAAAAGTAATGCATCCTATTTTATGACATTGACATCAGAGACAGATGTTGCTGAGATGGTACCAGATGTTGAACTTTCCCACTAATACTCTGTGTCAATATATTGTTGTCATGTGACAGATGGCAGCACAGGGGCACTCTGACAAGAATTTCTGTGATTCTGTGATTCTATGAAAGACAAGCCACATTATGGAGGGCCATTTTTTGAGTGTGGCATGTAGGCTCCTGTTTGTTGCTGCCAAAAAATGCACAGCTAATGGTGGTAACTGGTGAAAAATAGCATTTTGTAGCTGAGAATTTGCTCTATCAAGCAGTCTTATTGTGTTCATTGTATCTTCTGTAGTTTCCATGGAAATACATAGGAGGTAGTACTTTTGGAGTGATCTATGTAGCAGTATTTATTAACAATTCCTGCACGCCAAACTACACAAATTGAATCAATTCAGTCTTCAAGTAAGCTACCTGCCATTTACTCACTGGAAGCAAAGTAAGCTTAAGAGACAGACTGAATGCATTGAGTCAGCTTTTTTTTTTTTTTCTTTTTTTTTTTCTTTTTTTATAAACAGTGAAAGACACTGCCTCCAATTACAGTAAATATAGAGTTTCAAATTACATGCTCAAAAAGTGATGAAAGACTAAAAAACTCTAACCAGTTGCAGAAGGACGCATTTAAAAATATGATTTTCAGACTGAAATCTATCCCAAGTGCTGATCGGAAAACTTGTCAGTAAATGCCCTTGTATAATCTGTATGAGCAATTTGTCTGCATTACCTGGGTTAGGAAACAGCAAATTCTAACATAAGTGGAAATATTTCACCTACAAGTCTTATTCATCTAAATGCAGCAGTTTCACATTTTAAACTCAGAGCACCTCGGTGGACAAGCTACAAATATTTTATTGTTACAAAGAAGACCATGCTTATTTTGCTACAGGATTCTTGTCCCCCTACTGCCTTTTAACTAAGCACCCAAGTATTAGCAGCTAACAATACTTCACCTCTCTGCCAACCAATCTGCTTAAAAGACTATCTTATGTACACTAGAATTACAGAATGCTTATCTACAATAAATATATGATTTTGTCCTTCCACTAAATCTGTGTTAATTCCCATTGTCCATTTTCAACATAACGTTACAATCACAAGGCATTTTCCTTCATCAGTTTCTTCTTTTTATGTTTATTCCAGCTATTCCAGCTTACCTCTGGTAAGAATAAATTTTAAAAATGCTGGACATGGTTAGTGAGGAGGAATGTTTGCCTCCAAACACAAAAGAAACTGCAGACAAGAACATGCAAGAATTTCTACAATGGTTTCAAAATAACAAAACCAGTTGGTGTTTAATAGTATTCGTGTAACAAGGACAAAATCTGCGGCTGCTTATATTATGCATACAGGAGTTCTGTTTGTTCTCTAACATCCAGATGCATCAGGCAAATTTCTGCCACTTTTGAACTTCCCATGAAAAGATTTGTTAATAAGCTCACTCACTCAGCATGCCCACAGAAAGGAAAACAAACAAGCACCTTAGATGCACCCTTCTCACAGCTCCTGCTCACTATTCGATATCAGGAAACACAGAGCTGTTCCCAGTACTGCCAATCCCTCTGCCAACAAGGATCAGATCCATCACGGCACCACAGCAGGCAGGACAAGGACTGCCTTCTGCTCCCTCTGATTATATTTCTGGCCCTGCCATCAGAGCTCCAAAGCAGATCTAGCAGAAGTAACAGACTTAAGTTTGATAAGGCCGATTCCCTCTGGCACACAAAACACATCCAAGTTGCCCACAGTTCTCCCAGCATAGTTACAAACAGATACTTAACCGGTTGTGAAGGTGAAAGGGAAAAAAAATGCCATATAGAACTTTATTTATAACATTATATATAATTCTTCTCATTAGTATTGTGTAGAGGTGTTTCATCAAAATCCAACTGTTTTTAAGAAAAACTTTAAGAAAACAGATAAAAAAAAGAGAAGCAAAACTAAGAAAGTTTCATTTCATACACAAGGCAAGTACAAAGCCAGCAAAAGATACAAAAGATGGTGGCAGAATGCCCGATTAAACAAAAGCAGAAAGAACCGGACTTAAAAAAAGTTATTTTCTAAAACCTGAAATGAGCTTCCTAAGATTACTTATAGATATCTCATAATTACAAAAGAAAGATGGTATACTTGATAAACTACAATGCAAGTACCAGGCCCTAGTAGAGAATCAAATAGAAGAAAAAGCCTCTCTTATCAAGCTGTAAACTTCTCATAGTTTCCATTTACAATTTCTTCCCACATAATAAAAATTGCAATTTTAAAGATACAGAAGAAAGGATTTTATAGGCTAAATATTATAGCATAATGTTATTTTCTTGGCCACTTCTGAAACGCTGATAATTACTTTTACTTGCAATTTTAAATTCCTTTCTGTGCTTCTTCCAGGCACCTTCCTTCCTATTACACTTACTATATTTTCTGATACTGTTTAAATCCCTCATTACCTGTCACGATTCTCCGTTTTGATACAGGAAAGGTTTCTACCTAATTAAAAAGAGGTAGGCTATTTTAGGAAATTGCTGCAAAGAACTACTATTCTTCCAGAGAAGAAACAATTCCCTGTACGTAACTATGCATGGAATAAAAGATGTTGGTTCAGTATGAACGAATGATGTTACATTGGATTCCACATAGCAATTCAGTCCCAAACAGCTTATTATTCAACAGTATTTTGAAAGAGGTTTTCTAGCTTTGAGAGCATTTTTAATGTTTAAGAAAAAAAAAAAATTTTTCAAAGGATAAGATTTAACACTGATAGTCTTGGGTAAGCCTTCCTATAGATGCCCATATATAAGAAATATATATTTTTTTTTCCGTGAAAAGTAAAACACATTTTTTTTTTATTTATTGTTTAATAATTGCATCCAGGAAGGAAAACAACTGCAAAGTCCAAAAGGAGGCAGTTTTACTTTAGAAATAAAGGAGTTTCTTTATTTGGTGTTCGAGAGTGACTCTTTGGTCCTTAACTCAGTATTTACTTCAGTTTTCTGCTTGCTTTTTCTTTTTCCTTCTGCATTACCTTTCTTAACAAGGTACAGAAACTCAGCTGTCTAATCTAATCTTTCTCAGTCTGAAAATGAAAATACAGATACATAATTTTTATGCCTGGGATTCTAACATTTCCCATTATACAATGGCCATTTTTGATTAATACATATAATTTGCAGATAAACTATGAAACTCCAACGTATTATTTAAAAAACAAGATAAGCTTAATGCTCCTTCTAACAAGATATTTGAGACACTAACAAATGACCTTTTTATTGGCAAAAGATTACTTTAGCTAAGTCACAATACCAAATGGTGAAAGACTAGGCTTAAATAAGAAAATACTCAGAATAATCAAGCTTAGATGCTGCTTTTTCTCTCCAAAAAGCAAGGTTTGACTGAAATACATTATGATTGTATTATTCTGCACATCAATCACCATTTGAATTTCTGCATTAGTCTTGTATTTACAATCTCTACAAACACCATGTTTTCTAAAATAAATTTTAGCAGAAGTTACACTGGAACATCTCTTGAGATAGTAGAAAATACCTTCTTTAAAAGTAATCTCTGAACAAGGATTAAAAAGATAACTTAACTGCCTTTTTTTTTTTTTTTTTTTTTTTAATCTTATCACACCTTGGCTCCCTCACAGAAAAAGCAGTGATAAGTACTATAAAAAACCAACAACACTGCAGACAGATTTCAAGGCTGTAGCCTTTTAGATCAGCTGATGGAGGAACTGGAAAGGAGGAACTGTCTTATCCTTATTTTTAACTACATTTCTCACAGTCCAAACGTTTGTAAGCAAAGATGTGATTAAAAAGCCAAGACAAATGGAACAGAATAGACATGGGCACTAATGTTTTTAAAAGGTATGTACAGAACTTCAGATATCAGACAGTAAGGGTGGAACTGCAGACATGAGGACAAGTGAGCTTTGCTGATGGGGCTCAAAGTACTTCTGAAGAATTATATGGAACATGTCAACAGTGGGCTGCTGAGTGACTCACATGTGATTTTAGCCACATGTCAAAGAAGGTGGTCCTGTCATATGTCTAAATTGCACAGTGAAGCAGGTCTGTGAAGTTCTCTTTTTAAGAAAATAAGAATAATTTTCTTGAATATTTGGTGAATATTTATGAAGAATAAATTAATAAAATATATATTCCTACGTGCCTCATTTCATTACAGCCACAAGATACTGTGGATGAAAGAAGTCATCTATCATAACGTATTTATAATTTTCTTTCCGTCAGCAATGTATTCACTAAAATACCTTTGTACCTTCCGACATTTGTTTCAACTGTCTAAAAGAACTGGAAGTGTAAGGGCCATGCTATGTTAGTCGTCTTATATTGAATAGCACATTAGTAAAATATAATTATCCATAACATAGCATTTATCAATAGGAAAAAAAATTGCACAAGCTGATGACCTACAGAAAGAAAGATGCTCAATTTTTACTGTAGCTATATCTGTTCTTTGTGCTCTGGTAACTGTAATATAACTAATAAACACCATTTCTGATACCTTGCAAGGTAGAGACCACACTGCAGTTAATTTTCTTTAAAAATGATATTAGTCTATAGGGAAAGGTAACCTAAATTTTTTATGATGTGACACGATAACCTAGTCAGTGTTTCAGTACAGAACCAGAGTAATTCTGAAGGCAGAATACATGAGCAGTCATGAATTCCAAAGATGAAACGTGACAGTTCTTAAATAACAAACTTATTTTTCCTTCCCAAAGAAAAACTACAGTTCAGTAAGTCCCAATTTGTTTATAAATTATCCAAATGACTCAAACTTATTTTTGTAAATATTTTAATAATATACTTCTATAAGAAGCAGGCAGGTTTCTGATCCTGCCCAGTAGTATATGTTTGTTTAATTTCAAGCATAGAAATAATCCACACAAAATGAAAATAATCCAAACAGGAATATATATCTCTTTGTATGCATGCATACGCATGTATTATGTGTATACAGGAAAATAGACACGTATTAAGCAACTGCCCATATTTTCCAGTGCAACCTGTTAAAAATCATTCAAGTCATCTCAGAAATTGCATTTCTATTTGCACTTTCTAATAACACTACTCCATACACACAGGCACAATCACTTGAAGGTGATGGTCCACAGAGAGAGCAACAGTGTTTCCACTGAGGCTAAAATTGTCATACATACAGCAGAATCTATTTGAAACCCTATCTCACAAAAAAAGTACAGTATGTAAGTACAACGCATACAATTTATGTGCAGAAAAATCCTCACAGTACTTCTACAAAGTACAAAAATTTATAGAGCCATTTTAAACTTCTCAATTATATCATTAAACAGAAAAATAGCCAGTGCCTATATGGAATTTTTAATTTGATAATGTTTGTTTGTTTGTTTCTTAAGGATCAAAATGAAAATCATTTGTGACTGGATCTGCCTCTTAGAAAAGCAAACAAAAACCCAAACAGATGCTATCTGGCAGGCAGGATTTTTGGATCTCTTACTGCCTTAAGTTTGAAGTACATATGTTTTACTTAAAACAAACAAACAAAAAAACCCCACAAATCTACATTTACAGGGATACAATATACAAACAGATCTGGAAAACAAACGAAGGATGAAAAACAGAGCAGGAAAATATAACCGGATTAAGTTCTTCTGCTGTAAAATGACATTTTGTCTCTAAATATTAAGTACTATACCAAGAATTCTAAATTATATCAAAGGCAAAAATATCAAAGACAAACACACGCAGCGCTCATTTTTCTGTCGCCTTTTAGGCATATGATTATTTACCACCCAACAGGTAATTATCCACTTTTCCTTTATTCTAAGCATCTATTCACTCCTCCAGAGAATGTTATTTGCATAAAGGCGATCTCCTGGGAGTTTTGGCTCTATCTTAAAAATCACGATCAATTTCTGTGTAATCCAGCTGGATATGAAGCGAGATATGGCACATAGACGAATGGAAATGCAAGAAGCACCAAAGCGTGAAAGAAAGTCACCTTGAAGGGCTGATGCTGCAGCGTATTTTGCCTTAGGTTTCACAGCTTCATTACACATGCATGTTCAAATATACATTGCTTAATCATAAACTATATGAACAATCACCTAATAGGGCATCTAAACAGTTGCAGGATGTACATACTAGTTTAGGATCTAAGTAAATTGTGCCTTATTGATAGCTTGTTTTTCTCTAATTAAGGTGACAAATAAACTCCTGCAGATGGCTTAGATAAATCTAGATAAAAATGGTTCCTTTTAGCAGAGGAGCTCTGAATCTCATTCACTGCACAAAGTATACAGCGTATGGAGTATCTTTCTGAACCAAAAAGAAAAAGCACAAGGTTATCACTTTTGATTAATAGCTTTAAACCTCAAGATGATGTTGCCTTGGAATGTTAATTTGTCCTCCCATTTGGGGCATCCACGTTATCCCAGCATTTTGCCAGTTCCTCCACAGTCCCCAAGGTCACCCCCAAGAGATCTGGTTGGTCAGTGTGTTCTTAGTATAACATCAGATCATTTGTTTAAAATACATTTCCACAGGAAAAAAATATCAGTACAAAATCAAATCAGTACTTCCCACCTAAACTAAGGTCAGATGTACATTTCACTTAAAGAGCTTCAACAACCTGAGTTCACACTCTGTCTTTAGATGTAAGCAACTGCAAAATGCCTTTATATCTTAGTGAGTCACACACTTTGCAAACTTAGTTGGTTATCGCAAAAGTAATTTGAAGTATTTAAAAAGATTCATTACAATGAGGAGGAAATCTTTTTACTGAGACTATCATAGAGAAGATGGCCCACAACTTGTGATGAGAAAAGGTACAAAACCTGAAGAAAATCTCTTCTAATCTCTAATAACAATGCATGACACCTTAATAGATAACATATAGCTTGAGCAGGTTTGAGTATTTGTTGTAAAGTTATACCAATAACACTCCCAACACAGATAGAGAGAATTACATTAAACAACCAAAAATAGCAAAGTTTCATTCTAAGTTGTCCTTAGTTGTGCAAACGTTTAATGTTCCCAAATACAGTAAGCAATTTTGAGGTTGCAGCAACTCCATTGCAGAAAAGAAGACACCTGCAAGGCATTATAAATAAGTTGTTCCAACAACACTACTCCATTTGATGAAATGAAATGAATTCCCTCCTATCACCAGAAGTTAACAAGCTCTCTAGAAAAGTTTCCAATAAATGTAACTTCCTTAAATAAGCACAATGCTAGAAATCCTGACATTTATCCTAGGAATCAGGGGTATTTCATTTTATTATTTTAAAATACATCAATTCTAAAATTGACCAATGCAGACAGAATACTAGGCAGATGCAGAGGTGGACTTAGGATCATTTTGTAAGTGTGCAAAATATTAGAGAAGGCATTTGCATATATTTAGCTAAGACTGGTATTTGCACTTTTCAGCTCTATACAGACATCCACACATAAACCTAAATCTTTATCACTTTATTTGTTTTGGGTGGACATCACATGTATCATGCTATGCACACCTCAAAGTCACTACATGATTTATTCAAAGACTCAGAAAGTGCTAGAACAGCCAAATTTTGTGGTGGCTACTGTTTTACTATGACACACGAATCACAAATCAATCTCTTAGCCCATTTTCCTGAGTCAGGTACCCTCACATACAGTTGTCCAGGCTCATTCTAGAGTACCACAGATTTTCCTTCTTCCCTACTGGAAGAATGAGATAAAGACATGTAAGCTAAAATCAAAGGTTTCAAACTCGAGTGCAAAATTTATCTGTTCAGTACAGCTCCGTACATAAGCGAGGGGACTATTTGTTCTCCCCTGCCCTCACAGATACACTCAGCTCCCTGAGATAATCTGTATTAAAAGTCTTCAAGAATACGGTGCTAAAAACACCACAAAAAACAAAATGGAGAACATGTTGGGCTACAGCACTGAACATCAACCCAAATGAGAAATCACATATTGCTACCAATTTAGTCTGTGGTATTAGCAGAATAAAGGAACAGAATTTGAAAGATTACTGTTGAATGAGATAAAATGTGAAATTTAAAAGCCCTTTAAATAATGAGTTTCTTGCTGCTAGAATTTGCTACAGCCAGATAGCAAAACAATTACTTTGTGACAGATTGTGGGGAAAATGGCAAGTTTATTTAAAGGCTAGACAAATTTAATACAGTTACTTCTTTCTTTATTTTCTTCTTTGTATTGTGCATTCTGAGTGAGTGGCTGTCAGGGACTTCTATGGACAATAACAATGAAGTAACAAGTGACTACAAAACACATTGCTTCTATAAGTGAACTACCAGTGGACAAGCACAATGGTTCTGCTTCTTTCATAGAATTTCTGTTAACAGTTGGTCAGGAAATAACATTTTTCCTTTTGAAAAGAAATAAAACCCACAAATGATTCCACTTCTCTTACAAGTCGCTGTTTTAGGGGGCGCTGCGTCCTTTCTTCTTACCTGTGCTACAGTAGAAACCAGTTTTTATTTTCTTAGAAATGCTACCCAACATTTCATGAAACTCAGGTCTAACTGAAAAAGAAAAAAATTGAAAAACATAGTTTGATGGGCTTAACAGTATTTAGTGGTTAATAATATCTAGCTCTACTTCTTCAAAGTGAATTCCTTAATCTTGGCACTGGTACTTTGTGTATTTTTAAATTTATTTCTGTTGGAACTACAGGGAGCTGTAGCATGTTCATTACACAGTGCAAAAAGTTGATAGTGTTTTAATGTGGTCCAGCTGAATTAGAGTGATAATTAGCTTCCTTGATTTTTCGCTTCAACAAGAAATTTCTGATAAGAGTCCTGAGAGTCAATGGTGCTCTCCTTTAGGTATTCTTCCTAACACTACCATTACAGCATGTTAGTTGCAACTCCTACATGAACGTAAAAAATATTTCTGCTGAAGGAAGGCATTCTAGAAGGAGAAAGCAGAAGAATGATTCCTACCTATATACACAGGACAAGGCAGGAGGAAATTCTGCAAGTTCCAAAGCAAGGAGCTAAAACAGACTGTCAAGTGTCAGAGTACCTTGAGAGGGTTTTTATCAAGCCTGGGAACTTGAGCATGCACAAACCTGAAAACTTTGCCTGTCATTATTAGGAAGTGGCTGCCTCATCTGCACTCAAACAGAAATACTACAAAGAGGAACTATTCAGCTATAAAATTATGTGTAAGAAATATTTTAGTGCCTTTCTGGATTTTCTCCGTGGTAATAGATTTAAGGAAAAACTAGGGATGCTCTGAGTCAATCTACCTCAGTCCTCTTGAACAGCCAAATGAGTGTATGGACTTGTATACGCAGGATGTTTGAGGAATGAAAAGGAAATGTATATCCTAGCAACGAAGAACTGTACAAGACTGAGCATTCCAGTAT
The DNA here is from genome assembly GCF_987193195.1 of Phasianus colchicus. Classification (NCBI taxonomy): domain Eukaryota; kingdom Metazoa; phylum Chordata; class Aves; order Galliformes; family Phasianidae; genus Phasianus; species Phasianus colchicus. The sequence goes on from NC_143439.1 coordinate 22,482,192, forward strand.
TTACAGAGAGTATCAGTACAAGAACAAGCAAGTTATAAATTCACAAACATGACTTGAACACTTCTGTCCACAGTGATGTTAAGAATAAGATCTTATGGATTCTGGACCATTGGGCATATGTTATGGCAATCTACTAGTTGGAACTGCTCAAGATTTAATAATTATAAGAAAGGAAATCATACTTCTCTATTGTTACGTAGGTATTTTATTCTTCCAGAATGAAGAAAAGTTCATTTCAGGAGCATATAATAAAATGCAAGATGACAAGTTTTGGCCTACATTAAAAAAAGAAAAAAACACACCAAGATTAAACTTCACTATATTAAAACTTGCAGGTAGTTTTTGAACACATCCTTCTGAGACTTCTGCATATTTTAATTGCTAAAAATGATCACCTGCAGTACAAGTTGAAGTGCTGGGTTTCTTTGGAAAAATATTAAAGTAATTTTTAATTTTGATCAATTGTGAGATAACGTTTACCTAGGATTTTCTTAGTAAATGTAATTAGATTTATTTTCTTTCACTGTGATTAGCTAATCGTGCCTTTGTATGCTTTCTGTTTCTCCTTTTTTAAAGTCAATTGATACACTTGAATGTGGAACAACACACAAACAGGATACACTTGTAAGTCATACTGAGTGTGACTGCAACGTATGCTCAACGTGAGAAAATGTTTTGTATCTAAAACTATTATTCAGATTTTTTCCCCCTACTGTATAATTTCATAGAAGCCACAAGAAGAAGAGAAGAAATTTCCTAACAAATCTGCAGTCTTTAAACTCAAAGCATTCAGCAGCCAGAACCTCCTAGTACGCTATACTGAAGACTTTCTCAGACTGACATGAGCTCTGATGCCTGTTCCTTGTGCTTTTATTGACACAGCAACAAAAGAAATTCCACACCTGCACTAAATTGCCCCAACCTAATTCTATTAAGAGCCTAGCATTATAAAACAACATTAAACACAAATACCACTTCAAAATAACTATGTAGCTGCTTCTTAAGTTTACATTATACCTTGACATCACCCCCTACCTACTTGGACATACCGCATTAAACGAAATCATGCACTTTCACATCTGATTTGCTTCTATTCTTTGAGACCTCATGTAAATTACCACAGTTGCTATAAAGATCAATGGATACAATTGAGAGAATTGAAAGTTTCCAACTCTAGGTTCCATCATTTGCTATTTTGAAATCTTCCAATTTCACTTTTCCAGCTCCTCTCCTTTCTACCAATTTTATGCCCAACTACTCCACTTTTCATTCATCTTTCTTGGAACACCTGAGACTGCACATTTTTCTCTGTATGGCTTTAAAATAAGTTCCAGGCATCCCATATAGCACATTCTGACACACAGAATTTCTGCTTGTCACAGTAAGGAATGATTGAGTTTAGAAATAGCTATATCCTACAAGCAATGAAAAAGTTAAGAAACAGTTAAAAGAGCATAAGCTTCAGGAGAAGGTACCAAGCTTAGGATACGCACTGTAATACCTTTAACACCTAAAAGAGATGGTTTATTCTGAATTCCTCTTCAGCCAATGAGAAATTATAAATTTCCTCCAAAGAAAAGTAAATGTCCAAAATTACTCTTTGGAGCAACCTCTTCCCCTCTGGAACTCTAATCCTATGAAGCAACTAGCTCTTGTAACGCTCTGGCTTATTTAGGAGGCGTAGCTCTCAGGTCAGAAAAGGTAGCAAGAAATCCTGCTTCAAGAGGGTGAGCTGTGGGTATAAGTAACCTCTAACCTACTCCCACTGAGCGCATTTGAGTTGAAATGTCAGGTTTAGCAGGCGTACGGCTAACTACTAACACATTTCTCTAAGCATCACAGAAGTTTTTTTTTTTTTTTTTAGGAAGGGGGAATCTAACAATGGGGCACAATGAGCATGTTTGCAGAATAACCTTACCAAGGGTGCAGTTAAAATGAAAAAAATACTCTATAGAACTTGTCTAAAAAAAGAAATGAACTGATATCACAAATTGATCGCTTGCATGTGCTGGTTTCATCATAGGAGTGATCATGGAGAGAGGATCAGCTCCAAGTAGAAGCCACGTAGCTTGCCTACAGTTGATAAGTCAGAGTAGAGGATCCAAATGAATAGTGACAAACAGAGGGCCACTGATATTGCAATAGTGATATTGTAAGAAGTAAATGAGCAAAAAGAAAACAATCTTTGAAAGTAATTCAGATTTATTTCTCATCATTAGACACCTAAAATGCCAACTATAGGTCTATAGTATGTTTAGTGAAATCCTTTTTTTCTAATTTCTTATCTTTTGTCATATGTCAAGTTCAGAAACAGAATTAAAATGTTTTGAATATATATCTATTTTTTTAATTTGCAGTTCTAAAAAGTACACTGAAAAACTCAAAAGGATTTTGATAAAAATATTAGAAAGCCAACTACAAAGTTTAGAATTCTTTTATTAGAAGAAAGACACAAAACAAAGTTCAATGGCTGGGAGCTCAAGTCAGATAAAAAGCAGACTAATAGCAAAGTATGTACAAGGAGAATCTGCTATTCTTTCTCTTCACTATCTTGAATACTTCGGAGTTCTCTTTAAAGCTGTGGTTTTCAAAAGATTCTCCCACAAAACTTTGAACCTCACAGAAGAATCATTTAACTCTAACTTCTCAGCATTTATATAAATGTTTTATGCTATGATAGTGTTTTTGAGGTTATTTCAGATCATGATTTTTTTTTTCTTTGACACAAGCTTGCTGAATGTTATTAACTGAGTACTATGATCTACTGTGGACTGCCCAGTATAAGACAGACATTCTGGAGAAAATCAAATCACAGGGTATTAGGATGGCCAAGAGGATAACATGCAAGAAGCTGAGTGAAACACTGGTAACCTAAAGACTTTCCAACAGAGGGGGAGGCATCTAAAAAGATGAGTATTTGAGTTATTTTTAAACTTTGGAAAATAATGTCTATAGTTTTTAGAGTAAAGATTAGGAATCTTTTCAATACATTATCTTGTCTGATTTTAGAAGCTGATGCAAATTAAATTTAAAGCTTTTTATAGCTTTGTTTACTATTCATACATCAAGGCAAGAGTTCAGAAGCAATCAACATACCAAATATAAAGTGAAAGTACTACAAGTACATCATTTAAAGACTACTTAAGACAGCAAAAGCACCTTAGAAAGAAACTGGGAATACATCTGAAAATCTAAAAACTTACATCATAAAAGCCAGAAAATTACCATATGATAAGGTCAAGAGTGGTAAAGTAGGTAACACTTGTTTCATGAGAATTGTGGTTAATGTGCAGCTGTTTTTAACAATTCTTAAGTTGAAGATTTGAGGTAAAAATTCTTCTAACATTGGGGTATTTAGTTTGCTTAAAAATATGATATGGTGATCTGTATAAAATTAATTTGAAAGCCAATTCAGCATTTAAACCAATTTCTACTATGAATTCCTCTGAAAAGAAGAAACCCAGCATAAGATTTTTTTTTTTTTTTGCTGAAGAACTACATTTTATTGAGCTACTGTAAAAGTCTGCATTACTCTATTTTGATTATGAATGTCTTATCTTACATCATCTCTACTTAAAAGCTTCCTCCCCCTCAATGCTGCTTTATCTCTGAATGTTTATCTTAGGAAGTTCAAATCCCAGCTGTTCATGAAAACACACTTGAAAAGTAACTGAAAAAAGTTCACTGTATTTATTTGTGTGCCCAATAGTTTGCAAAACACAGTTAATTCACAAATAACACACTGAAGTTCCAATTGAAGTGGCTGGAATTTCCATGGAGTGGTTAACTATTTTATGTAATAACCAGTTTTGTAATTGGAGAAAAACTAAACTTCATGAAGGAATAGCTGCTGAGGACAGGAGAAACACAGTGGAGTGCAAGAAAGAGTACACAACACTAGTATTATGATCGAAATGAAGGAAACCTGTTAGGTACAGAATGGGCAGTCTGGACAGTGCCCAGTTCATCAGTTGGGCTGAATTCCTGAACTCATTCAAGGAAACTTCTTTCTCTGAAGAAGTTTGCAGTTTGAAGTCTGTTGGCTGCCACTCTGCAAGAGTCAGTATCTAAGGGATCCTGGAAATGCTGAAACCATTAAGTATCTAGAATCATTTGATGTGCCAGTGAGGACCCATCCAAATTACACGACTCAAAGTTACATCTTAATTTTCATTATAGGCCATCTGTTGCCTTCTATCTTTCTAGACTTTCAGTATTTGAAAAACAGGACAAAATAGGTAAACCCATGCACAGGCTTATACTGGCCAGTGAGAGTCACTGCTGAGCCAAAACCTCTGTAAGAAACACATCTGCTATTTGTAAGCAATACACCCCATAAAGCAAACAAGGCATACAACAACAATAGTGACACCTAGTTTATCTCAGTATAAATACAAAAAGCACTTTTTCAGGTCTTGATTTACGCCAAGCAAGCTCCTTACATGTTTTATATTGCCTATGGCAACACATCTTAACACCATTCATAACTCCACCTGAGAAAAAAACTCCAGTTATCTACATTTGCATTACTGTTATTAAACATTGGATAACCCCTCAGCATTTCCCTCAATGTTTACATTCTCCAAAGCAAGATCAGTCTCTTACCACTGAACAAAATGCTTGCACATAAAACTAGTGACTATATAAACCCAGGCAGTAGCCCCACACAATACTTGAAGACAGTAGGATTGCAGCTGGGGAGACTTTTCTGCTAAGGGTAGAATGGCAGTAAAAAGCTAGACTAGAAAGTCGATATTCCTGTTAATTACCAAATTCACTGAATGCGACAGAAAAGAAAATAGTACTCCATCATGTAATTAAGCATTGTTATCAAAACACACATGCTGTTTTGCCAACAGCATTCCAAATCCCTTCTCCTAGTTATCTCTTGAGCTGCCTTTGGCCAAAAAAAAGAAAAAGACAAGTCTGAGTAGAAAGTTCCCTTTTTTTCCTAAACAGTATTGGCACTTCTCAGTATCTATCATTCATTAGAAGAATGTAAAGCAGAAGTGTTATTAATTGGCAAAATGACTTTAAAAGCATTGCCCACACCCAGAGGAAGCAAAGTCATAGAGCACTAAGGAAATTAATCCCTAGATGGCACCATTACTCTGTCATTTCTACTGTGTAAAGGCTTTCGTAAGAGTAGGAAGAAATAGTACTGGTGGTTTCCCTGTATAAATTTCTTGTTGGATCTGTGGCAAGCAGCACTGGAATGAGTTCGCTATCTCTATTCTTTTAACTACTCAGCTTGCAAAGTCGTATACATCTTACATGCTTCTTAAGAGAGGTATGCCTGAATACACCTTTGTCACAGACCAGGGAATGTCACAAATGTTTGCATTTAAAAACAAACCACTAGTTGTTCCTTCTTAATTTGCTAATATTTGTAATTGACACTTTCATAACATAAATATCTGAAGAATAAAAACCGCAGTAGTCCAGGAAGCAAAACAGACTAAGAATACTTGTTATTTCACTGTGCAAGACTCACTGGCTCAACTATAGCACTGCATTCCAGCACCACCTGCTGACGTGCCCGCAAACAGCAGCACGGCAAGTTCACTGCTGTTTGTAGGCACTGCAAATTTCTGCCTGCCATACATTCTTCCATTGTAAGAACATGAACAGAAAATCCAGATTTTTTTTTCTTCTCCGTGTTTAAGTAATGTAGAATAGAAGGAATGTGTATGAAATCAACTAGTATCCATCCAGCAAAACTGTTCTCTACTTTCAAGATGACTTCTCATTGGAATCACGTGGCTTCTGGCTACAGAACAGTGTTGAAGCAGCAGACAAACTCCAATGTTGAAAATTAGATTAAAAGGGGTAAGGACAGTTGAGAAATAAGAGAATTCTGAATTTGGGGCTAACATTAATAATAAAAAGTATTTCTTATAGCTTCAGTATTATAGTTTAAGCACTTGGTAAATCTAAGCATCAGACGAAATACATCCTTCAGAACACTGCAAAATAACAAAAGTTTCAAAATACCCAATAGCAAACTAAAAGGTAGCACTGCTCACCACGTTAAAGCACACCCTGTAAAAGAGGGATTTTCAAATACCTAGCATTGTTTTCTGAGCAGTCACACACCATTTTCCTGGCTTTGCAAAGCCCACCTTCCATTAACATTTGCCAGTAAAAGGAAAGCAGAAAAACGTGTGAAGTGAATAAAAGCATATCATCACACAGCACCTAAAAACAATGCTAAGATGTGAATACATGCAATCTCTTGGGTTGCTGCATACCATAGTTGTACTGTTCATTTGATGTCCCACTGTATAAACTTTTAAAGAACTCAGTCTAAGCAGCATTTTAGTTTTTAAACCACAAAAAACTTATGTGACAATTCCCTCAACACTAAATATGGACCTCTTGCTTGCCTGGTATTTTTATGCCTCGGAGTTCATCAAGTTAGGAGCTGCAATATAGTGTTCAAGAAGAACATTAAAGAAAAACATTGCTAGGACTAATTACCAGCAACAGTACATGGCTTAATATCTGCAACTAATTTGCCTCATTTAACTAGCATTTTCTTTATTAGAATGAATCAAAGACTTGTGCTTAAAGGTAATAAAAGATTTTATAATTGCTGAACTTAAAATAAAAGCATACATACACATATTTTGTTAACATTCTGAAAATATACACCAATAAGCTTTCAACAAATTATTATTCCAAAGATTCATATATTTCTAAAAGGTGTGGCATGTTCCTCCCTCCCCATGTGTTCCATAAAGTAGCGTTCAAACTAAATTGTACAAAAAAAATAGAAAACTTCTCTTATATTATAGAAGTTACATAGAAAGCAGTGACATGAGTCCTTTCTTTGAATAAGTATCTAAAACATTTTGAAGAATTCCCCAAAGAAAATGCAGTTGTAAAGCCAGCTGCAATAATAAATGGGACAAGTGCTTTGTGTGCTCTACTTATGATGCATCTGTGCTCTGTGGGGCAAACCAAACCAGCTGAAGTTCAAACACAGCAATTAACTGTACGAAGGAAGGGAGTCTGATCATAAGTGTTAAACACTGTGCCTTAATGAATATGAAGATCTAGACATTGCTCTTTCAGTTCAAAAATTGAAGGAAACAAGGATTAGCAAGCGACTAGAAGTACGCATCCAAAGACAATTTAAAGACGCCCAGCTATTTTCAAATTTGAAATTCTTCAAAAAAACATTGATGCTCAGATAAACAAACATTTCCTTACAGCACCATTATGCACACATTTTTTTCTATAAATTTATCAGAAATAAGTAGTTACACTTATCTAGCCAATTTGATATTAAACCCTCATTTTTATAAGACAATAACATTATGTGCCAGATCAACTCCTCCAATGCATTTGCACATTTGAAATTAATTAGGTCTTACTATTAGGTTTTATTTATTATTCACCAACTTGCCACATAACTTATTAAGTTTGCAAACTGCCATTTTTCTTAAGATTTTATGCACATAAAATTATATTGGCTAATTATATTAGCCATTAAGTCTCAGTATATTCTCTTGTAAAGCCTCTTCCATGAGGAATACTGATCAAATCAAAGAATAACACTTTCGCTTCTCAGCCACAGCATAACACACTTTAAGAATAAGACGAGGTTTCGAGGACAAAGGAAGGACAGACAACACCTGAACCAGCTAAAGAGCTATATCTGCTCTGTGCAATGCTGCTCAGTAAGCTGGGTGTTCTGGGTTGTGTGGGGCCTATTGCCTAACCTCAACAACACATGTAGGTTGTAAAGCTTCCCTGCTCCTGCAGCAAGCCCTGCAGGCACACCAGCTGGAGAAGACTGGATCCAAGCAAGTTTGGCACAATGCACTTGCACCCTATTTCTCAGTGCTAGGTAGTAATGTCAGGCAGGAAACTGCACTTCTCACAGTGCCTGAAGGTTTCCAACCAGTTCACAGAGACTGTATTACAGAATCACTTTGCAGGAATCTTTTATAGGCAACACTGCCTGATATCATCTGATTAACACTGCATTTCCAAAGCTATTCTGTTGTGTATTCTCTTCCCGTTACCTCTGAAACCACATTCTACTCACAGTCAGTGCAGGCACTGGACTGTACTGACATGCTACTTGTTTTCTGTTTGGCAGCACCAAAACAACTGACAATGTAAGAGAGGCTCTAGAGACTGATGAAATGATGGAGGCACAGAAAGTTTCCTACGTTAAGGAAGTCACTGAAATTTTGTTTTAAATTTCACAGCATTTTGCAAGGTGATCTGTAACTTACAGTGAATAAACTGTTGTGAGATCTATGAACTCTTTCATATCGAGAAAAAGAACATAACTCATGCAGTCCTTTAAAATCCCCATACTACCTCTCCACATCAACCACATCTCTGCTTTCCTCCATGCAATACGAAATTTTTGACACCACAGCAGTACATTTTATGGTAATAATACAGTAATCCAAATACTAAAACACAATATAGCAATCAGAGTAAGTGCAAATAATTAGAACCACCTCCATCACATGGAAAATAATCTACTTGGTACCACTGAGCATTGGGAGTTCATTCTCATTCAAATATGCTCTTCTCAGAGACTAATCTCTTAATCAGGCAAATCACCACTGCTGTGAAATATAGCTAGTGGAAAAGAAGCTAACAAATCTTTTATGTATTTTCACTGATATTCTGCTTGAGTGATTTAAAATAGCTATTTAAAATAGCATGCAAAATGTATGAACATTAAAGAAAAGATCTGCTACAATATAGCATGGATTTAGAGCTATCCTTGAACAGTATTTCAGAAACACAGTAAAGCAAACAAACAAATCAAATTGCTCTTCTAAAGTTAAGAAGTTCATCTAAAAGTTCAAGTTCAAAAAAGATTTTGATTTGCTTGCATTCAGAAAAAACAGGCCATCTAAAACAGAACAAAACCTGCTCTGCTGGAAGAGCCAGCTCTTATGTTCGCCATTGCCAAAGCTCCTTACTCAAATACTCAAGATAATTTTTCCCAGCTTAAGAAAGCATAGCCCTGAATGTGGTTTCTAAGCCACTACACATTTATTGAAAAACTTCTGCAATCTTTTCCCTATCTCCATACAAAGAAAAAGTGGAGTTTCTGATTGTGTGAGGCAACATCTAACGTGGAATAACGCTCTGCAATTTTAATATAACTAACTTTTTTTCTTTGCTAATTTGATACATTCTTTATTTTTTCCTCCCATCCAACCCCTGCTACTGCCATGAGCTCTGTGCAATCCAAAATGTTTTCCTCTAGCTGTGGAGAAGTGACAAATACAGCTTGTCTTCATTGTCCTGAGTGAAACAAATGTGAACTGATTGAGATCATGGTTTAATAGCTAAGTTAAATAAATCAGTTCTGCTTCTGTTTTCTAATTACAAGAAAACTGTTGTTTCTACTTAGATCCAGTAAAATTTCTTCTTACTGGGAAAAAAAAGCTTTTGAGTACACATTTTATGTAACTAAAAAGGTTGGTGAAACAAAAACCATTAAAGAACTATTACAGGGATGAAGAAGGGTGAAAAAGAAAAAAGCTGAAAAAAGCATACAACTACATACAGTTAAACTTGGACTTGCAATTATATAGTTGTTACTATTATACCACTGTTTACATTCAACCCATATTTTTCAAGTCGACGGTGAAAGGCTAACATTATATGCTGATGTTCATTAGATATATAAAATTGGTCTCTCTCTAGAGTAGCAAAATTTTATCCTTTTATCCTAACCAAATAAACCTAGTCAGAGTATTAAATTTTAACTGTGCATACTGTTATGACATCTGTCAAACTTTAAAATCCTTCCCCATTAAATGGAGCCCCTAGGGACTGAGACAGAGAGAAATATTCTGAATGTAGCATTAAGAATCCACATTTCCTTTTAAATGTAAAGAAATTAATTGGGAAAAAAAAAAAATTGAGAAAATTGTTGTGCTTTTCAGTAGTTGCTTCTGCCTAGGGGAATGGACTGAATAGGGCACTTATGAACTTACTTTCTTTTCAGTTATACAGGTGATTTGCAGTAAATAATATATGCTCCAGTAATCTGCCCTCTCATTTCCTTTCTAAATTCCTCTAGGTACAATGAGTTTATATATTAAAGTTCCCTAGACTAATAGTTCAGCATTAATTTTTAAAAAGTTCTTGTTTAACTCTATAGGGGAAACCATATCCTGAATGCATTTAAACAGCCAAATCCACTTACATGCAGAGAGATAATGAAGCGGTTTCACAAATGCTGAGGGTCAGTCTAAGCAAAGATAACTACAGCAAAATTCAGTTTGGTGAGGAAAGCCAAGATTCTGTATAATTTTACATAAATGTTTTTATGTTACACTGCACAACATTCATCCAAAAGCAAACTTTTTTTTTTTTAACAACGTGCACCCTTATTCCTCAAGGAGATGTACACAAGTCACTGACGTATTACATTCTGGGAATTCTCTGCACAATCCAGCCATGACTACCATCTGGTAAGATGCCTTCAAATTGTAAGTGATGAGCACCAACGTGAGAGGAACAGTCTCATGAACAATTCCTTGCTTAACATTCAAGAACAGGAAAAACTTATATGAAACTAATTATCAGTGTATAAACCCATTGGTATGCAAATCCAACTGTCTACTACCAAACTGCTCTGGTGTCAATTCCAGCTTTTGTTTCCTGATTTTTTTAATGCACTAAAAAAAAAAGCATCTCTACAATTTTCATAGGTCTGGGATATTTATTTTTAACATTCTAAATATGCAAAAAATTGCAGTGAGCAGGTGCAAATGAAAGTAATAGAATGAAGAAATCTGGAAGAAACAGGAGACTGTCTTGTTCAGACATCAGTCTTTTCAGTAATATTAAAAATCTGAACATTGCCTGTACAACTAACAGGGTTCAGGAATGTTTTAATTCATAGATAACGTGATCAAAGTCAAATGAAATTGTTCTTCTACAATTACTGATAGTCTAAAAAGATTAATTTCTTAAAATATTCACTAGAAAGTGTTTTAATAAATGTGAATTGACAGACCTGATAGTTCTTGGAGACTGTCAGGTTCTGTATACATTTTGAGAATTTGAGTATGCTTAGCAAAGCTGCATTACCTCCTTCTCCAGGACATTTTATTTCTGGGGAAAATAAATACGTTTGAGCACCACAACAAAAGTACAACTAACAGAAATATTTACAAAATCATGATTTAAAGGTGTTGGACTTCAGTAAGAAGAAATGTTAAAACTGCATGGTCAAAGCCGACCTCACTTACTTGCCTAATTCAGTATTTTGTAAAATTCTCTTGGGCATCAGTTCCGTACAAAACTCAGACAGAAGCCTTTGCAGGATCAAACAAGAACTATTTGCATTTTTGTGATCATATTTATAGCAGTTGCTGAGACTGAAATCAATTGTATAATCTCCTAATTTAGAATAAAAACACTTCAGACAATTAGACTGCTAGATTTTACTGTCTCAAAAATGTGACAGTTTACCTGCTTGCTTTCAGTTTAGAACTCTGCAATTCATGTGCTTTGTGCTTTTACTGACATTCTGTAAATAGATATTGAATTTTTCTCAAGTTTTACCTAATGTATTTTAAATATTTTCAAGTAATTGCAGTGATCCCTTCTTTCCCCTTATCTCTCCTCCAAAAGTCTTTGGCATTTCCTCTATTCCTAGAAACAGATTCAGAATTAAGATTCTCTGCATTTCGGCAACCAAATAACTGACTTATGACTTAAGAGAAATTAGCCTACAGTGATACAAACTCAAAAGAGCTTCAAATGTTTCAAATGTTCAGCATTAAGTACCTGGTTATGTTACCTATTAGGTCACTTTAGGGTTATTTTGTCCACTTATCAAAGAGGACAGAAAAATATCACAATGAAAATTGACTACGCCACTTTTCTTTTAGCATGCATCAAATGGTAAAATTAACTAATTGCACAGACTACTTAAGATTTTCTATCATTCCCAGATATAATTCAAAAATACTGGAAAATATTGGAAAGATAGCATTAAATATCCAATTTTGAGTTTTGTCTCTTCTTTTGTCTAAAACTTTGTGCAAAACCTATTTCTATTAGACTTTTCACATTGTCTGCAGTTAAGCCTCCTTGGCAACTTGTGTTTATTCAGTAGCAGCAGAAAAAGAGTTTTAACAGCGCACCCAACCATAAGAGTATATGGTCTGAATAATTTACCCTCTTGTGGCTGATAAACTTACAGAAGTTTATTATCAACCACAGAAGTATCAACAACTGAGCTCACTTCACTCATATGACAGATGAGAGCTCCGATTGAGTTCAAGGACTAAAAAGACAGCATAAACCTGATGGAAATATGCATGCAACTCCTCATGTGAATATTTAAGTAGATGCAATCTTCTCTTTCCCTACAAATAGCTCAGTACAACTTGGCAATCAATGTATTCTAACTTTTGCAAAAAATCCTTCGCCAGGATTACCATCAAGCTAGGCTGTTCCTACCCTTTTTCAATCCTATTTTCTATTTTCTTTTACTCTTGCATTAAACAATCCAAACTCTTTATTTAACAAGTTAAAAAAAAAGCCACTGAGACCTTAAAAGCTCTCTCTCAAGATATTCCATCTGCTTCTTGAACATGCTCAGTATAAAAACAGCGTAATAAATCCTAAATGGAGAGAATTTGCATTAGGTTTTTTGGGATAATGTGGGTGTTTGGGGATAGCACAGTCTGGCTGACCATGATAAATGAAGCACCCACCACTGACTGGTGGAAGTGTGCATGCACAGACTTTTCAGCAGCAGGTTTTATGTGTATTTTCAGTCACAGAAAGCTTGTTAGTCTCATTGCTGCCCCAGAAACATATCTACAGAATACGTTCAAAATACAATTTTCTTTCCAAAGGCTTACAGCAACAAAATGGCATGACACACAACCTGGCACAAATCCCAGTGCTGTACTAAGTTTTAAGTACCTACTAAATCACAGTGACTACAGACAGTCTCAAAGAAAGTGTCATCAAATTTTTAAACATGCACAAGCAGCAGTTTTCCTTTGCTCTATTCTCAGAAGTGACTAAGCTATTCCCCTCATTTAACATAAACAAATAGGATAAAGAAATGAACCTGTGTCTGACATCAAAATGCAGCAGAACTCAGCATGTTTCCAATACAACTATCGAGCTTTTAGACATAGGTGTTACCCAAGCAAAGTTGGTCTCACATACAGATGCAGCTAAATTAACATCAGTAGAAAGACATGGTTCATCTTAAATACCTTACCTGATATTGAGTATCTTAAATACAGCAAAGTGCAAACAAGGTACACAAGCTGTAACAAAAATTGCAATTTGAACTGGCAGTTTCTGATATTTGGCATCTACCTTTAAGATTTGACATCCATAAATTCTATCCCATTTTTTCAAGTTATATGTTAGGTGACTTCTTTAGGTGTATACTTTCCTGAGATAAAATCTTCTGGAAAGAAAATGATACTGAAAAATAAATTTCTCAATATGGAAAAGAAATCATCCAATGTTTTATTTATTTATTTTTTTTTAAGAAACTTTTTATTCATGGCACTCTGATTCTGAATAGAATTCTAGTATGTCATGAAATCAATTTGGCCACATAATGCAATGAATAAAAAGGTCAAAGCTGTACACACAACACTGAGTATATTCAGCGGTAATAAAAAAGTCAGAAAGGTAACTAAAAAGAAAGTCATCTCCAGTCTTTTCCTAAAGACTTCTAAATTAAAAATGCTGCTTCTTAAAATTATTCATTACATCTTCTTTCGTATACTGTTGAAAAGATTCTAGACACTTCAAAAAGAAATTGTTTATACCGTGGAAGCATTACCAAACTAAGCCTTAGGAGAATCAAACAAAAACAAAACAGAACATATTAATCCAATATTAAAATAGATTTTAGAAAGCAAAAAACCAGTTACTTTTTCTATGCCTAGTTATGCAAACAACTGCTGTGCATACTGAAATAAGCTGTAAGTTTCAAACAGATAAGGAAAATCTAAGTTTGTTTATTGAAACATGGTAAATGCAGATTGTTTGTTTACATGTTACATGTATTTTTGGCCCCTAAAGTTATCTGCAAACTCATATTCCTTGAATGCAGCACTATACTTGCACTTTTACATGAAAACAATGGAATTATGTTCTGCACTTTCCCTGCTGGGGGCAATGTGACTCCACTTGTCTTCAACAAATGACCAGAAATAGCACAGAAGTGGAAAAACTCCGTGCATTTTGAAATAGTAGATCGAGTCACTGAAGTAAAACGGGGGCGTTGGCATCAAGAAATGTCTTAATGAAGCTTATCAGGACCTGTAAATGTAGAGTCACTTAAATTGGCTCGAGAAGTCTAGATAGATGCTTTCCAGATTTTCTGTATTGTTACTCATTTCACAGAACAAAAGGAATAAAAACAAAAAACCCACCACTCCAATCAGTTTAACTATCAAACATTTCAGATGTGTTTTATATTAAAAAAAAACACAACAAAATAAAGTATGTCCTCTAAATCTTTCGCAAAACTGGTGTTTTTCTGAACTCTGTGAGATTATAAGAGAAAAAAAAATACAAAAGCTTAAAGTGAAATAGATGTATATATATCTAACATAAGAACTAACATAAGAACTAACGTAAGTAGGCACATAAACTAACAACAAGAATTAGAACATTTAGAAGCCATGTTAGCTACCATAAACCAGAAATAAATCATTAACCAGAAACAATTCAATAGCATTTTCTGCTTAAATGTTTCACTGTCAGATCTAGGTTCATTTATTCAAATAAATGTTTTTTTAGTCAATAAAGATATTACAATTTTAAATGCTGCCTACTGAGAGATATAATCAAATGCTTCACTATCTAGATTTAATTTGAAGTAATATCTATGTCCTTTCCAGTTCATCCCTTCCATTGGTTTCTCATTATGATTTATGTTTACATGTATGCCTACAAGTACTACAAGACTCATGTCATTTTATTTCTTCTGTGCATTATTCACATCAAAAGTAGGCAGATCTTGGCCTCCCCCCCCCACCTCCTGCCTCCAGGTGATTATAACTCAAACTTAAATCTTTCATGTTGAAGTTTTGTCTACTACTATCTGCCTTCACTCATTTCTGAAAAAAATTAAGACAGACAAACCTAGCCCATTTGAAAACATATTCAACTGTTGGGAGAAAAGTAAAGGATTACTATTAAAACAGTCCTTTTAAAGGACTGTGGTGCAATAAGTTGCTTTGCAATTAGACAAATTTGCCTGAACACCATAAAAACTGTAAACAATCCTTTTTCCTTATCATTCTGCAAAAAGTATAAAAATATGCTACGCACATACAAAAGTGCAAGGGATGACATCTTAGAACATTATGTTAAGCTTTCTGTTACTTAACCATAATTGCTATGTAAAACTTAATTTTCTTGTGTTCCAAATATTTAGCAAGTTAAAAAAAGGATGGTGACCAATGGATGCTAGATACAGCACCAAACTTTTAGTCTACTTAGCTAAAGATTACTTTTAATCCTCTTTTTATGGAGAACATACTACCCTCATTTTCACTGCCTTTGCATGGCTAATGGAATACTGTGATGTGTTTGAAGAAAGGGTGCTTTAATTGCAACATCATATTACATTTGAACAAGTGGGACAAAACCTTGAATGCGGCAGCATTAGGACCACAGCCTTAAGAAAAGCAGTAATCATGTTCCCAGGGACAGTTTGCCACAACACTCAAAGTGAGTTAAAAAAGAGTTTACTACATAGCAATGATTTAAAGGAAAAATTAATGATAGTGCTCTTCCTATACAAAGCAACAGAAGAAAATAGTTTTGTCCTTCTCAAAAATGGACTTCAAGATGAATTTGAACCTTTGGAGGGTTTGCTTTTAATTAAATGCAGACACCATGCCCCTTGAGTCATCTGCTCCTTGAAGTTTCACTTTCTTGTGTGTAAGAAAAAAGAATCTCAATAACAATCTTAAGACAAATGTTTCATATGGTTTTGGATGAGTTAAACTTTCCTGATAAAGCAAGTTTCCTACAATAGGTTGCACAGGTAGGAATTCAAATAGATCTTCAATATCTCCACAGAAAGAGACTCCGCAACATCTCCGGGCAGCCTGTTCCAGTTCTCTGTCACCCTTACTGAAAAGGAGTTCTTCCACATGTTTGTATGGAACTTCCTACCTTCAAGTTTTAGGCCATTGCTACTTGTCCTATTACTACGCAGCACTGAGAACAGCCTGGACTCAGCCCTTTGTATCCCTTCTCCTTTTAGGAGTTTAGAGGGGAAGTCTGGTTAATGTTTATAATTTTATTCTATTCCCTGCAACTTCTTCTTGCACTAACTCTTTCTCTTTCATGAACTAATATCACTCAGTAAGGTTTATGGGACTTTTATTTAAATTAACTTATAACATAACTCAGTCATTTATTTTTGTGCAAGCAGATCCTTGTCGTCTCCTCCCCTAGCTTCCAATTAAAACTGCCCAGACCCTCAGAAGCTTACTACTACAGCAATATTAAAACTCATTACAAGTAAATAGGTGTTATGCACAGTTTTGTCTTTTGATTGACAAAAGAATATAGGGTTTTCTGCGTAAAGATGAATGGGTTGAAAAAATACTGGAAAACTGAAAGGAAGGAGTTTTGAAGGTCCCTTGCAAGGTGAGAAGATTTTCTCTCTCATATATTAAACAACTTCCATAGAGGAAATACTTCAAAATAGCCAAATAGCTCTAAGGAAAAAAAAAGAGCAGCTAGATTTATTTAAGTTGCAAGAAAAGCAAAACTCTGAAAATGTAGATAGTAATATATAAAGTAGTGAAACACAGAGACAACTTGTGCCAAAGGGCATAGTATGGTTAAAAAAAACTATGTAAAAATCGCACCACTGCTGGAAGATAGAGATCTTGTTCTTCTTTCTCTCTCACCTACTTTCACTGCTCTGCTCACAGTTCAGTCTGGTTCCCTAGTATTTGAGTAATTAAATCACTAAGTCTTCATCCTGAGCATATAAAACACAAAATCACATGGTTCTTTGTTGTAGAGATGCCCTTCTGATCTAGATATGACAGCAGTTAGTACAGCTGGGACATGAGCATAAACAGTACATGAAGGGATAACTCAGAACTGCCTAGGAGAGCCCAGGATAATGCTAGAAGAAACCCTTGGTCACATTAAACACTAACCAGGATGCTATCAAAATTTTAGAGAGTTATCTCAGAAAAAGTATAAAGGAAATATGAATACTTGTCAGAACAGAGATGGTAACCAAGTAGAGAAAGTCAAACCATGCTTTGATCCCAGCTACTTCTACCTAAGCACATCTTTCCTGCCAGGCACCAAGACAGCATGCCTCAAGCAACTGCAGCAACAGTAAGAGCTACAATAAGCAGAGAGACACACAGCATCTGCAAACGGGAAGTCTGGGAATGTTTCCTCAAGAATGTATAGGCATGAACTGTATGGGCAGCCTGAGAATGGCCCAGCAAAGAATCCAACAGCCAAAGGACCCAGAGCAAAGATAAGTGAAACACGGAGCTTCATACGCACCTATACAGTTTTGCAAGAACTGGATTACAGATCCACTGAGCCACACAAGTTCAACAGAAACTGCACTCTCCGGAGTTCACATGCTGTCAGTTTGTTTTGTAACAACTCCTAAATAAAATTCAATTGATGCTACCCCCTTTCAATAGTTATTGGCTCTGATAATTCATTTCCATACAGCAGTGCTGGTGCACTTGCCTGCCACTGCTGTGATGCAAATCGCTCTCTAATCCTAATCATTCCAGGTTAAATGTAACAAAAAAGTCCTTGTTGATCACAGTTCTCCCATCAAAGCTCTGTAACTGTGAAGTAAAGCCAATATTTCTATTTAAGAAAGGATTAGGAAGAAAAAAAAACACAAGTGATCCGTTCCCTTTCATGTGGGCTTCTTCCTGAATTTTGCATTAAGCAGCCAATGAAACGGCAACCGAATTCAGAGAACAGATTTGTGCCACCTGATCCAGCTACTGATGAAACCCCCACAACCATCTGTGTTCCTGGCCAACATTGTCATTCCCTCCTTCAAACCAATCCTGCTCTATAACCAGCCTAAACCTCAGTCAAAGGCTCTGCTAAAGGAAATGAGCTTTTTTCCCCAGCTTCCTGAAAGTCTTTAACGACAGCAGGACTGCAAGGCATTTCAAAAAGGTGCACGGCCACATATATTTATATATATATATATATATATATATATATATATATATATATATATATATATATATATATATATATTTTTTTTTTATTATTATTTATATATATATATATATATATATATATATATTCAAAACCAGACTCCTGAAGAAAATAAAGACACTGTTTTCCCCATATCTATAAGTTCATTAAGAGAGATTCAAGACACTTAATTCCAACCAAGAAAGAAAGCAGCCTTCTTAAGAAATCTGAAGGAGAAAAGAAACTCATTGTCTCTCTTAAGCATAGGGTGACTCCAAAAGAATGCATTCACAGATGATGCTGAAGAGACCTCATTCATATCGCCCTCATGGGTTACCAGACCAGTTGAGCCTGGTGAACATCCAGCAGAGGCTGCAGGGATTTTCTTACACCCTGGAAGGCACCCACTGGTTCAGCTTTGTTTAAGAAGTCCCCAACTGATTCCTGAGCGATATAAACTGTGAGTTCAGATAAGGAGCATGCCTCACCTGGACTGAAATGCAAATGCAGAGACGTTCATAGACATAGCCTTGTATTTCCATATTTAGGAGTCTCAGTTTATGTCTTCTTAAATAGCTATTATTAGGTTCTCCAAATGATGAGCAAATTATTTATATTTTCTTATGACAAAAAGTAGAAATGTTGATCAAGTAAGGTAAATGATGCTTTGATATGCAGAAACCAAGAAAAACTCTATTAGGAAAATGTCTTAGATGCAAGACTACCAGTATATTGCAGTATATAGAACAACCCTATAAAGCCAAACAACAAAACTTGCCCAGAAAGCAAAACAAAGGACAGAAATCAAACATTAAAATTGCTCCTGTATTACTCAGATTAGCTGCACTGTGACAAGTGTGAAAAACAAATTTAGAAGTCATCTTAGTAATGAAATTATTAGAACCTTTGCATTCTAAGTTTTTACAATTGCATTTATATAACACTCAGGTTTTAGTATTTCGCTATACGTGACTGGCTGCTTTGTACTTTGATCTTGAACCGAGGACTTTTGTACTACTTAAAAGGAATTTTTATATAAAGCTTCTGTTTCCTATGCTAAAACATAACTACATACATGAATGGTAAAGTATAATCAAAGTACTTGGAAAGTTGCATTTCAATTACAAAGTAAAAAATACATAAAGATAAAGTAAAAAAAAAAGAATCATTGAGATTTTCCTCGTGGAATGTTTCCTTACCAATTAACAAGCTCAGAAAAACAAGACTACTGCTATTTAAAACATTTCATTTGCCTAAATACAGAGCTATGTTTCATAGTTTGTACTAATAACGTTTCAAGTCAAAACTATAAATTTTTGGACAGTTTTGCATAAGTGTTATCGTTATAATTCATCAAAAGGTGTTGTAAACTCACTATTGGTATCACTAAACTTCTTTGCTTGAACTACTGATTTTTTTTTTTTTAACCAGATCTTACTAAACATAAATCTCTACCAGATTTAAGCATGATATACTAAGAATACTATAGCCACATAAGGGCAGCTTCTTTGTAACAATCATTCATCAGTCAGTTTAAAGTATGCTTAATGAGTAATTATCTTCAGTTTTCAAAATCTGAAGTAGTATGTACTGGGCACTAATTTAGGCCTGTATTACATCTTCAATAATCTCATTCTAGGAATTATGCCAAACTCTCTGGAGTGAGTGGGTGAAAGGAAATTTACTCAACTCCTATCCCACAGAATATAGGACAGAATATTGAAGGCAGGAACATAGGCTGCCACAGAATAGCAGTTACAAAAGAGCTACAGATACAGATTGTAAAACAGAAAGGCAGGTATATAAGAATGAAACACATGGGAGGAAGATCTTACAAATCAACCTCACTAAGAAGAGAAGAAAAAATTATCTGATAGACCCATATTCCATGTCCAACAGTGATGGAAAGACTACTTAAAGTTCACATGAAGTTCTGAAATAGCCATAAAATAATGGTGAGGTAACTAGAAACATGTTTTTGATGGATGAGTAACTCCCTAAAAGGAGTTGAAGATGACAGAATACAGATATTTAGTAGAAATATAGTAATCCATTTTCGTAGTAAATATTGTTCAAGACAAGTTCACATCTTGTACTTAGCTCTTACTGCAGCTATGCAAGCAGAAGGCTAGCATCAGCAGGAAAGGTAGATCAGGGGGGATTTGGAGATTTAAGGGTTTTAGATATTTGGGTTGCCTAGGTTTGGTTCAGATGAGGTGCAGAAGTCTGCTTTTCCCAGAGGCCAAGCATGTACACTCCTCCCCAGAATGTTTTTCTTTACTTTGTTTTTACCAAGCAATAGTAGTAGTGGGCAGTAAAGAGTAGGATTTCATAAACAGAAATTACCAAAAGCCAGCTTGCAAAAAAAAAAATCTATATTCCATTTTTTTGTACTGCATTTTAATATTAATATTCAACTATCTTCCAGCTTAAAGGAGGGCTTGATTCAGCATGTGAAATTCTGAGATAATATCCTATACAAAAAGTGATGGGGGCAGGAAGGGGGGGAACACATTGCAAATGGCATTGCACAGCTCCAGTTACTTGCAAAGCAAGGATTAGATTAAACCAGTCTCCAAATTTCTCCTGGAAAATGTACTGTAGGAGAATTGAGCATGCAGTGTGAACTGAAAACATATGAAGTAAGCAAGCTTTAAAAACTACTAAAATGACTCCTCCAACCAGACAAAGTTACTGCGAACTGGCTAGGGAGAAAAAGGATTCTGAGAAATAGGAAATTCAATGTTTCATTTTATTTTGTGGTTATAGACTTTAGGACAAGCTAAGCATTCAAGCTCTTTCCTAAAAACAAGCTTTCTGCCTTTTATACTGCCTGCATTGACAGCTGGGGTAAAAAGAGTTGTTTTAATTAAAACTCTACTCTAGGGAAGATCTTGTAGAACTAGCATCTGTAGCTGGCCTGATGAATCTCCAGTAAACAAACAGACAGCATGTTTTAATACAAGCTTCAGTCTTGTAGGCGATTACAAAAAGCAATTTTGCTAGGCTATCTGAATATTCTGAACACAAATCAGTACTATTTCTAACAGCTAGAGCTAAAGCCTAACTATTTCAGGAAAGAAACAAATGAAGTAAAAACAAAATGTTTTTTTGACAAAAAAACATTTGAAGCTGTACAGATTAGTTTATTCATCTATCATCTTGTAATACAATTTGCCTAAACTAACTCAGACCAACCAATGAGATTTATTATACACAGATGTAGAAAACCAAAACTGAAGAAATTTTTCTGTGGAAAAAAACTTAGTTTGAAAATACTTTTAGTTATCTTCAAGTATTCCCACATGAGAATTGGAATAAAGCGTGGAAAAAAATTAGCGTAGTGCATAATGGGACAGCTGAATTAGAAGTAGACAATATATATTTGAACATACTATTACAGTGAATACTCAGAAGAAAGTGAGGAAAAATATTAAGTAAAGGAAGTCACTTTGAGATTCTACCACTGGTACCAGATACTTTCACAGCCTTCAATTTTCATAACAGTAGTTACTGAGGAAAAGTATTTACTCTTTTCTATTCAGTCTTGAGTTACTTCGCCTCTCAACAGTTCTCCACCATCACTGTGTATCATGCTTAGACTTCAAAGTCATATGATGTGGGATATCTGGACAGTGTTCAGATCACCCTGCATCTTTATAACAAAGATGATTTACTTTTTTATACTGCAAGGGCTGTTTCAAAAGTAATGCCTCCTATTTTTATTTTTATTTTTTAACACTGACCCAAAAGTCAAAGGCAGACATTGATGATACAGCTGTAGAGGCTGAACCTTCTACATGTATACCATTAAATTTCATTGCTGCACAACCCATGACAGCAGAGGGGCAGCCTGTCAAAGCAGCACCTGACAAATGAGTGTGTACAAAGCAAAGATGCATCACTGAATTACTTTATGCAAAAAAAAAGTGCACACTGATGTTTGCAGAATGCTTCTGGAGACCAAACAGTTTATGTGAGCACCATGAATGATGGGGCATTTCAGCAGTAGCAACAGCAACATGAAAGACATGCCATACTATGAATGGCCAAACATTTCTTTTATTTAATTAACACGAGCACAGTATGCAGGCTCTTGTTCATCACAGCCAAAAATACATAGCTAATGGTGGAGACTGCACTGAAAGCTACTGTTCTGACTGAGAATTTTCTCTATCAAGTAGCCTTACTGTGTTCTTTGCCACAGTTTCCATGGAAAAAAAAAGAGGAGGTATTACTTCTAGAGCAACAGATATGTTACAACATAAATTTCAATACAGAGAATTCCAAGCCACTTCCCTAGAGAGGATCTTGATTATACACACTGACCAATGTTTACAAATTGAGCAATAGTATACGCAGTGATTATATGGAGAGATCAAGAAAAGTGTCTAAGAACACAAGATCACAAGACCTGAGCCTGATCATAGAGAAGTGCTGCAACGCAGCATCTTCATACCCTTAGACAAAAATCATCTAAACATAACACACGGACAGCAGAAGGCAGAACATCAGAAAAATATCCTAGTAGTACAGAAGTGTCACAGAACATTCAGTACCTATTCAAAAAAACCTTAAAAAAAAATGCCTTCCAAATAAGATTAGTAGTAAAACAGAAAAAAAAAAAAAGGAGAGAAGTCCAAGCTCACTTGATTGTGCTAAAATTCAAGTACTAGCAACTTCTGTTTTTCAACAATGACAAAGCATCACAGTAAAACACCACCACAGTAAGAAAGAAGTATATGTAACATTCCTGTCAGTAGTTTCTATATTGCAATTACAAATTTATTAGAAACAAGACACATTGTAAAAGAAGTGAATCTCGCCTTGTAGAAGCCTCATCTTGAATGCTGCATGCATTGCTAGGCTCCACAGATGTTAAAATACTATGTGGCAAAATTATTAACACACTGCTTGGCTACATTTCTCTTAGCCTCCTCTCCTCCATCCATTTTCTTCTTCCAATCATTGAAAGCAAAAGATGTATTGACAAGTACATGTTTATTTGCTGATTAACATGATAACTAAGAGATCAGAGAATCATAATATAGCTTGGGTTGGAAGGGACATCAAGGATCACCAAGTTCCAACCCTCCTGCCACAGAGCTGCCAGCTGCTAGATCAACTAGCAGGTTGGATGGCCTTGGGCAGCCTGACCTAGTCTTGAATGCCACCAGGAAAGGGGCATCCACAACACTTATGGGCAATCTGAGATAGTCAAATTATTCTTTTAGCTAGTATTTCCAAGTCATGCCCACTGTTTTTCCAGGTATTTCTGTGTACAGATGCCTTAGATTGAGACTTTTTCTCCTTAAATACATACAAAAATTTATGAATGAATTACTTTATATCACTGGAAGCATTTTCTTGTTATTGTTTAATATTCCCTGTCATGTGTCTAAACAAGAACATGAACACCCTGAAAAGTTTGAGATTATTTTTTTTGAAGGGTACAGTCAAACCTTAAGTTACCATGTGTTCATCAGTATCTTCAGTACCTACCTTAAAATGCCTTGAAATAAATGCTTGTTTTATTCACAGTTTGTAAATGATAACATCAGCTACTCCACTGAGAATTTTTCTGTCTTCTTCATTCCATATTTATTTCATATTTCATAAACTGTACATGACAACTTTTGGAAGCTTCCATACTTGGTCATGAAACACTAAGTGTGCCAGTTTTACTGAACATTCTTGCTTTTCACAAACCAAATACACTAGAGAAATGAGAAAAATACATACTAGACATTTGCCTCTCATAAGGCACAACAGTTTCTCTTATGTATATATGGAACACAAACTGTTATTTTCCAACCTTTGCTAACTGAAGACAGTTCTCCCTGTCACACAAGACCTTTCTCCTCTGCCAATATATTACTATGCCCTATGCCTACCTATGGATTTTTTGTAAAAGCTAGTAAAGCAAAAAGCTGTTGATTAGATTTTTCTTATGATTGTAAATACAAAAGTAATGAGTGAGAAAGACTCCGTAATTTTATGATTTGCATGCTTACCTGTGCTAAAACACAAAAGATAACAGTAATGACTTTCCAATTAAGCTAAGAGTACAGAAGCATCTCACCTTGCACACATCTTGTGTGCCCAGGTGTTTCATGTTTGCATATTATTTTATAGTGTTTAAATACCCTATTCCTATTTTCAACCTTGGAAAACTGAAGGCAGAAACAGAGACAATAGAAATGACTACTAGAAAGCTGCAGTAATCAGTCTGTGTAATTCCACAGGCCATTCAGCAGCTGTCCTAACATTTCATTTCCCCCAACTGGGGACCTTACGTCCCTGGCCCCCAAATTAAAATAAAGCAACTATGGAACAGAAAAGATTAAACTTATAATAGACCAGAATTATTCTAGAGAGGAAATGAAGCATAGTAGAGAAAGGCAGAAAAATTATATCAGAGACCAGATTTCATCTTGGAACAACTTTCTGCCATAAAGCGAGTGCATGTGGGAAGATTTTGTTAAACCTGAAATTGTATCTGATGTTGCAGAATTATTGAAGAGAGGTGGGGAAACTCAAGATCTCAGTTATCTCCAAGATCTATGCTTCTCTTTGTTGTACTCAAGATTATCTATCTATATTTTATCAGACCTCTCAACAGAGCATTGTGGATGAGCTGAGAACAGTTGCTGAGATTCCAGAAGAAAAAAGAGTCTATGTCGTCTGGAAGAAAGGACACGATACTTGGGGAGATTACAAGGAAGTTACTAAGGTACGCAGGGATGAAGTTAAGAGGTCAAAAGCCCAACCTGAACTCAGATTGGCCACTGCAGTAAAAGAGAATAAGAAATCCTTTTATAAATATATTAAGGGTAAGAGAAGAACCAGGGAGAACTGTCTGGATGAGGAGCTAAGAGATATGGTTTAGTAGCTTGTGGTAGCAATAGTAATGGGAGTACGGTTGGACTAGATGATCTTGCAGGTCATTTCCAAGCTCGTGATTCTATGAATCTATGATTTTCAGAGAATGCCACATTTATAAGCTTACTGTCTCATGATATTTACTTTGATAGATCTTTTATATACTTTGCATACCATTTCAATCATAGCTATTCTTTGTGCATAATTTTTACAAGTAGAACCTTACTACCATTCAGTAACTTACGTTGAATGGTTAAATCTCATTACAACTTAAAACCTAGGCTGGTCATGCTCAACTCAGTCTTGATACTTTAAGAAAAAGCCCCAATGTGACACATTGTACACTTCAGTATCATTTCAGGCAGAAAAAAATCTATCCAATAACACTGCACTGCAACTGCTGTGCCAATGTTGCAGACAGTATTAACAAATGGAATGTAAACAGAAAGAAAGCATGATATTGTTTGGAATCAAGCATAATCAATCACTATCAGGTTAGCTTTTTCTATCTTACTGATTCCCAGAGTATTTGCCAAGTACTGTTGTATTGCAATGATAGAAGAACAAATCCATTGCAATGCCAAAGTGTTTTTCCCCCAATACTTCATTAGTAATAGAGGGAACCCAGCATTTTTAGAGAAAAAAACTTGTAGTTTCTATTGTCAGCAGTAAATATTTGGATTCTAGTATTTACCAACCAAACTTGGAAGACAGTTTTACCTCTCCGTAACTATGAGTATATGCCATGTACATAAAAAGTAGATGTAGTAAACATAAAGAACACAGTATGAAATGTTATAAATTTTAAAGACCGCAAGATGTAAAGTGATTCTTTCCCATTCAAGTTTTTAAGAATGAGACTATCCCCACACACTTGTCTCACATACATATGTAAGTGCTGCACTGAAGACTTTCGTCAAGATTTTCATCCTGCCTACACTATGTCAGGAGACACAAGTCAAAATCTTCAAGCTCTAGTTCATAACTCTCAATGCTGGATCTGTGCATAACCATACAAGTTTTATTTGTATTAGACATGAAAACAACTACATTTTTTCCTCAAATTAGATGGTGCACACAATATAGTCTCTGTGATAGCTTCATGCTCTACACACATTACATGACAGCTATAGAAGAATGGATAATAGTCAATCCGTCATAAAGCCTGACAATAATGTTGACTTGTCAGAATTCCTGAAAAAACGTTGAGCTAGCAGGATGTTTGTACTGGATCAGTGCTTGCCGTCATGTAGGTGCAACATTCTTGATTAGAAACAAGAGCCCTAAAGCTAGAATCAGCCTGCTGATGAACCACAGCCTCAAAACAGCACGCCACAATTTGAGCGCAGCTCTGTGAGCCGCAACTTGCCCCCACTGAGCCAGTTTGTACAGACATCCCACTGCTCCACTGCCCACACAGGCTGAGCAACACAAAACAAAGGCTTAAAAAGCAAACAATAGCTTACTTCTTCTGGCTTTTAATTTGTGTTAAAACAATGCCCATCAGAAATAATTTCACAGGTAAAGATTGTACTCAATTGCTTTATTGCTGGGCTTCCTTGATCCACAGCAATAAAAATAACATAGACCAAAACTCAGTTTTGCAGAGCCTGAGGCTAAGAAAAGACTAAACCAATGATTTTTTAAAATTATTTTTTCATTACAGTATTCCCCATATTAGCTTACACTGTACAACAAGCAAGCCCAACACAAACTACTAGCATTGTATATCTCAAAGGAAAAGATCCCGACCTTTAAAAAGGTGTTACAGATCCTAGAACTTGTCTTGAATGTTTCTGTCTTGTTTCAATAGTTCACTTATTGAACTGAGGAAGCCTGACCAGACAACACTGCAATATAATGCCTATTTTAGCAGCACTTCATTTCAGAATTACAGAAGCACTTCTCACAGGGTAGGAGCAAAGACAGCTAGAGGAACTTGATTGGATAACCCCTAATAGCTATTAGTGATAACTGGATAACATACAGATAACCTCTCCAGAAAGGTTTGCTGTCTTCCAGAGGCACACGTTAGAGATGCTAAGATGACTCTACCACATCGATAAAACCTAAACACCACTTCTTGCTCAAGATTACTGCATCCCTAAGTTTAAGAAAGCAAGGAAAGATGGCAGGAGGATGGATGAGCAAGGACCTCAGGGAAAAACTGAAAAGAAAGAAGGTGGTCCATGAAATGTGGAAAAAGGGCCGAGTCCAGACTTGCTCTACATATTCATCAGTAATCTAGATGAAGAAACAGTCAATGCTCAGGAAATTTACTGATGATACAAAGCTGGGAAGAGTAGCTGACACACTGTAAGGCCATGCTGCCATTCAGCAAGACCTAGACAGGAAGAAACCTAATGAATTTTAACAATAGCAAGTATGGAGTCCTGCACCTGGGGAGAAATAACCACATGCATCAGAACAGGTTGGGGACCAGCCAGAGAGCAGCTCTGCAGAGGAGGACTTGGGTGTTCTGGTAAACAACAGGTTGGCCAGCAGCACATCCTCATGGCCAAAAAGGCCAATGGTATCATGGGGTGCATTAAAAAGAGCATGGTCAGCAGACTGAGGGAGATTATCTTCCCCCTCTTCTCTGCCCTGGTAAGACCACATTTAAACTACTGTGACCAGTTCTGGGCTCCCCAGTTCAAAAAGACCGGGATCTCCTAAAAGGAGTCCAGCAGAGGGCCACAAAGTTGATAAAGGGCCTGGAGCACCTCCTATGTGAAGAAAGGGTGTCTCCCCTCAGCCTCGGGAAGAGATACTGACGAGAATCTGATTGATGTTCATAATTATCTAAACGGAGCTGGGAGACAAAAACTATGAGGCCAGGCTCTTCTCACTGGTGCCCAGTGATAGGACAAAGAGTAATGGACAAAAGCTTGAACATAGGAAGTTCCACACAAACATGCATGAGAACACCTTCACAGTAAGGGTGATGGAGCACTGGAACAGGCACCCCAAAGGGGTTGTGAAGTCTCATTCTATAGAGATATTCAAGACCAGTCTGGACCCCTTCCTGTGAGACCTATTGTACGGTACCTGTTTTAGCAGGGGGTTTGGAATCAACCTCGAGGTCCCTTCCAACCCCTGCAATTCTGTGATTTTAAATCAGTGATAAAACACAGACAAAACCAAATCAGTCCCAAGGTTCATCAGAAGATTGTGCTCCAGTTCTTAAAATAAAACACAATTCATCTGAGAGTCACAGAGTAAGGAACTAATGAAGAATATTAAAATGAGAAACCAATTTTAGTCTTTTCTAGCACTGAAATTATTTTCTAATTTTTAGACTGGTAACAAATACATTACATCACTCTCAAATAGAATACATTAATATTAAATATAGAATAAGCATATTTTACATACACTTTCATGCCCATGCATTGAATAGGATCCCCACAGAAGACAAAGCACAAAATAACAGCGGTTGCTTGATAAAATAAATTTCCCACGGGCCATTTTAAAGAATGTGATCCCAATTTGGAATCTGACCATCTTTTTCAAACCCAGCTGACAGACTCCTATTTAACTTGCCTTGACTCATTATTCAGTAGCAGCACTTTGTTCTCTTGGCCATAACAGTCCCAAAAGCCACAATTAGTCTGCAAGTAATTATTAGTATTCCCTGTGATACCAACATCCTGCAAGTTCCTAGAATACTGGTTTCTTCAAGCTGAAGTCCCTACACGCTATTGCCAGTGCATCCAAAGAGTCTTTCCTGCCCTCTGCAAGGCTTTGGGAGAATCACAGATGAATGCAGTTTTCTCAGAAGGCAATCTTGGGAACTTTGCATACACCCCAGAAGGAAACTGGGAGGAAGTGATAACATGTATCCCATTCTAGATGAAGCTTGAAACTTTCCTTCCTCCTCCCTACTCTTAAATAAAGAATGATACATGGAAGGTATGTATTTACTTTCCTGTTTTACCAAATAAGGTGACCACGACTTATAAGCAGAATTCCAAAGATACCCCTTTGAATGAGAATACAACAGTAGCAACTCTCAAGTATTAAAATGCATTCTGTACTTTTTATTAAATAAAAAGGCACCTCATCCATAATGTTTCTCTTTAGGTCTTCATGACAACCAAATCCTGAAAACAAATCATACAAGCTTGGCAAAAAAATCTAGAAAAATAGCTCTACGATGCATGAAAACCCACTTCCAACTCACACAATGACTATTTCAAATATTTAAAGATGACAATTCATCAGAATTATTAGCCATCTAGTTTCTCATTGAAAAACAAAGGTGAACACAGCACTTTAAAATTTTATTTTTCAAAAAACAATATTAATGCAGTATGTATAATAACTAATGAATTCAGATTAAAGACTAGAAAAGTATGGAAGGTATGAAAAGGTTGCCTCTTCAGAACTTAGGCTGATTTTTGGACAATTCAGTACTCCTACACAGCTAAGTTAAGAGACAGTTCTTACTGTTCCTTTTAAGAAGTAATGAGCACTAACTTGAACTTCTGATTTTTTGCTAATGCAGAACCTGTGCCCTTTTATTACAATCTACATGTGAATCATTTCAAGAATACTCAGTTTCATCTAATCTGACAGCTCAATAATTTACATGTTGATTGTTCACACTTTCAATACTTGTGATTTAGCAACACCGTCATGTTCTTACTTACATATTCTTACTTTAACAGGCTTGACACAAATACATAAATTTTAGTGGAATCAGTCTTCAAGTCCAATTAAGTTTTTAGACAGTGATCTGACAACCTGCACAATCTATTACAAGGAACTTATTTCAAGTGAATCATTTAAGGAAAGTATGTTTTAATAGAGAGAATCCCCAGGCTTACCTTGGCTTCCATATATTTTAAAATACAATGTGGTCTTGGAAGTTTTTCACTTTTTTTTTTTCCCCAAGATCACTCTAACTTGTGTAATAGCTACTTTGTCTAGGATGTTGGGATGGTCTGCTTTGGTTTCAGAATATGCAAGAAAAACTCTTGCAAAATCTGATTTTTTTTCCCTCTTTTTTTCTCCCCCCAGTTTCCTACTTTGGATCATATCAGTCTCTATAATCGAACAGAGTACCCTTCTGTACATCTCAGTATTTCTCAACTAATTGGTGCATAGCTGAAAGATGTAAGCCAAAGTGGAAATCTATGGGGTTCTTCACTTATTGAGACACCCACCATAAGTCTTGGAGTAATCTATAGCCTGAGACCACAACAACAAGAAGAAACTGGTGAACAGTGATAAATAAGAAATCAGTGGTAAGAGATGGTAGATTATCAATAAGAATGCGCATAAAACTGTATCCTTATTTCTCCTTTTCTGCAAACTGAGCAGGTTATAATACTTTCTTGCTCATCTCTAAACGTTACACAGCTGTGGCCAGAGAACATAATCAATTTATTGAATGTGAAAGACAGCCTCTGCTTTCATGCTTTCATTCTTGACATATCAAAACAGTTTCACCTGGAGCTAGGATGCTTTCTTCAAATCTTGTTTTTGTTTGTTGTTGATTTTTTTTTTTGCTACCGCCTGTTGCATTCCTCACAGCCTTCAGAAAAAAGCTGTAGGATTCTAAAATTCTGAATAGAGAATGAACGCAAGGAAGAGAAAACTAAGGTACTTTAAGGTGTATTAATAATAATAAGTTGTAAGAATTATTTCCATGCAATCTTAGAATTCTTAAAAACAAAGAATTTGTTAAATTCTTTAAAATTGAGACAATTATTTAAGAGTGTGTGCCTCATTGCTATATGACTCAGTTCTACAGAATAGTTCAACTAATAAGGAAACAGTTCCCTGCCTATAAGAAATCAAACTACAGCATATCTCATTTTATTCTTTTGTTCCCCACCTCTATATGAACACAGCTTTGAATTATCCTGGAACCTGACTCTTCTCTTCCCTAGCTGAACATACTAGATGGCAAGACCCTCTTCTGAGTGCAGTGAAACAATTCAATTGCTGCAAATATTTGAATGGATCACACAAAGAATTAAAGGGTTCAAAAGCACATAGCATTCCTGTGAGAGAAACATTATGCTTGTACTTTCAATGTTAAAGTACAGATGACTTTTAGAGGTTAAATATATCAAGGGGAAAAAAAACAGCTTCTAAGTTCTGGAGGAAAAGACCTCAAGATTCTGATTTAGATAACAGATTGGAATGATCTAGAATAAATATATGTATGTTTCACCATTGCAATAAAGAGCGTAAGTGGAAGACATCTACATTTCCACTAACGTTTACCATACTCATCCTAAAGTAATTTGAATTTAGGTGAAAATGCTTCTTCCTATCATTACAGGTGCAGGTATCAATTTTGCAACTTGAGTCACACTTAAAATATAAAGAAGCTATAACAGATATGTATAACAGTTGACTTTCCAACTTGGCCTTGAAGAAAACATTTAAGTACTGTAAAGGAACTTCTGTTTCACGGTTTTTGTTATTTTTCCCAGTTCTGAGTCAAATTAGAAGTCTATACACACTGAAGAAATTTGTCATTTGGGGAACTGTTTTCATGCATATATGCTCAGCAAAATTTAATTAACTAAAATCAAATATATCAACACAGATGTTTCTTCCATTACAAATCTCAGAATTAATCCACTAGTACTTGCAAGAATATGAATATGTAGTGTTTTTGTAATATCCAACAGGAGAGATTGAAAAAAATCAACAGCAGAGTTCAAGACAAAGCTGAAGAAATTCAAGCTGTATTTTGCTGTTTGAGCCTCTGTGATCATTCAAGCTGGTGAAATAACTAGCACAGAGTATCATCAGGTTAAGCAAACAAACAAGTCCAGTGAAGAGGTAATAACCATTAACAAGTGCAGCCCCTTCAGATTTCCCTGTTTTCTTGCGATGGTTTTCACTCATAAATTCACTGCCCAACCAAATCATCAAGCCTAGCCTTGTCTCCATACCCTTGAGAGCAAGCCTATACTTGCTGTGTTGTAAACATCACCCTCTTCACAGGCCAGAGGTGTACAAAAGAATTTCTTCCAGACAGCACTCAGATTACCCAGTCAGGTAAACTGAACACAACCTTCATAGAACACAATTCAATTTGTAATAGTAAAAAAATGAAGTATTCATATATATATTTTACTTCTACTGAAAGAGAAGGGTTTTTCATTGTTTGTTCTGCTTTTTGCCTTGTCTTTTATTTTCCAGTTACCCTTTATATCTTTTAAGATGGATGATAAACCATGTGAATATGTCATTTAAAATGAAATCCAGAACACTGTCAGAATTGATTCCTCAAGAACTCTGTAAAGAAAGTGGTAGGCAGTTTACTAACCCTTTCACTCCTTTGTAAACTACTGCAGCTCTTAGGGTCAAAACCACTGCCAACATATTCCTGCAGGCTCTAGATTTAAACTAGCTTTTTATGCTAGGAGCCTACCATATTTGTTTGCTTCTTAATTCCATTAGTGGAGCTTGTTTAAACTGGGATGCTGAAATACAATGTCATCTGCAGACAGCAATTAAATCCTTTGTAAAGAAATCTTTCTGGTTTATCTTCTGGTAAGCATAAAAGCAGTTAATACTTATCCAATTATTGGCTTTATACATTAATTCTCTATAGAATTCTATATACTTGAGATGAAGATTCTGCCCTTAGCAACATTTTTGTCTACTGAGGACATATCCCCTCTGCCTGACAATTAGCTCTTAATTCTGCAAAGTTGAAGAAGCTTTCTGTTACTGATAACTCCTGCTCTTTCACATTGAAGTACTTCACAAGTCTGCAAGCAGTTTGCCACTCAGGAATTTATTTTTTTAAATTATTAAGCATACATGAAACTGCTTATGAATATTTCTCCTTTGCAATTATATACTTCTCTTTTAATGAAAGATTTTGAAGATCACAATGAGAAAATGTTTTCACGTACTTAAATCTTGAGTATTGAAAGAGACATTATCTGCACCACTCTGTTCTTTTCATTTACAACTTCAGTAGATTGAGCTACCACAGTCTTTTATATCTACTGTGCATTAAACTGTTTGCTGGTTTGATCTTTACCCATATTCTGCCTGACTGATCAGCCACAAAGTTGTCCTTCATCTTGATAGCCTCAATAAACCATCAGAAAGAGGTGAAGTGAAATTACTAGTCAGCACATGAAATACTGAACAGTCAAGGCACAAAAGTAAACAACTGTACCACAAAACATACATGAAGAACTGCATTGCTGATATCTTTTCCACAAGGACTGAGAAATACAGGCAATAAGTAGCCTAACATTAATCCATTTGTCTTAAAAAAAAAAAAAAGCAACAACAGGAAATGTTGTCAATTTAACCTATTTCATAAGGAGGTCAAAATCCCATATCCCCAAAGTTATCAGAAGCCACAACAGAAGTTTTCTTTTAGACAAAACCTACTACTAAGAAGATTAATATATTCAAAAGTGACTCAATAGATACACAGCACGCAGAAGTCAAACAAAAACTATTAAAAAATACTCAGTGTAAGTCACAAAGTGGCTCTAGATAAAAAGGCAGCTTGATTGCTAACACTAAGACTATGTAATCATTAAAATCAGTTCATGCTCTGTTGATATAGCCTCATTACAGCTCATGCAGCCTCCCAAGTTAAAGATATGTCCCTGCAGGCTGCTTATAGATAACCTGGCATATTCTGACAACTTCAGACTAGTTTTCAACAGCCACAATAGAAGTCAGTGTCAGAAAAAGTGAAGAAACAACTCCTACACTCAGCTAGAATTTCTATACTTCTACAGATATTTTACAAGTCAGCATTTCACAGTCTACTTTTCCAGTAGTTGTTTTAAGACATTTTGCTTAATTTTCCCAAGTCTAAAAACAAAATGCAAAGTAAGAAATAACATCTTCAGACTGCATACATTAAATTCAAAGCTTCAAAGATGAGCCAGCATCTAGTTCTACCTCTGTAGAAGCTTTAAGGTTACAGGAAATCATAAGCCATTTGTAAATGAAACATAGAGCCATTAAACAATGAACAAATTAATGTAGCATAACTCCAAACCTAGCCATTAATTGTCAGAGCAGGAGGACTGCCTATTTAAACAAAGAAATAAATCCTATTAGCATAGCAATAATTAAGGAATATTCTGAAAGCAATTTGATTATGCCATAAACTGAAAGCTATAAAAAAAATTAGAACAAGGAAGTAGTAACTTGTGAATAGCTCATCCAAAACTGTAATGCTTTGGGAAAATTCAAGCAGTACTTAGTTTGTTATTAATGTTCATATTTAGGTATTCAAATTAACTGTCAGTGATACCTGCATGCATATGTTGTTGATAAGCAACACCGTACAGAAAAGCTTCATTACTTCTGCACAAAGATCCAGTACCACTCACCAGTTCAGTAATGTAAGGTCATTCTAATTACCTTCTCCACACATTATTCTCCCCTCCGTGGCCCTCGTAATCATGAGGACTCTTTGAAGTGCTGATACAGCATTATACTGATTTACTTTGACACATGGTATACGTAATACTAATCATTGGAACTGCATATTAGGTATTTGCTGAGCCTAGCTTTAAAATTATTTTGCTAGATACTCTGCACATGTGAATACTACTATTAAGCAGCATTTCCTGTTGTTAACTGTGGAGAAAGTTACGAGTATATTCAAGAAAGAATCTATACGTTGGACTGATGAGCTTCTAGTGACCGCAGGCAATTTACTCACGCCTTGCAGTGAAGGTGATGACTCTGCCTGCAGAACTTGGAGTGCTTTTCAGTACAAAGTCTCTGTACTTCCCTCCTAATGCTCTGCACCATGCAATGCTAAATCAACTTTTTTTGTACCTCAATGTAATGGACTTAACTATCCATTTGACCCATCCATTAAAAACCTTTCTGCACTAGAGGGTAAAGCTCACTCCACAAGATTAGAGCTACAAAAATATTCTCATCTTAGAAAAACAGGAACAGAAATCACAGTCCTCTCTGCATTCACATAATATTGATATGCTTGAGAGAAAGCACTGTCCAATCATCTAGGAAGATCAAAATCCCCATTTAACATTATTGCTAATGTTTGAGCATTAGAAAACACAACTGCAGCATAATTCCCGCAAATGGCACTCTAAAACAAAGAGCTTCCAAGAGAAGCAGCATTTAAAATGTATTTTTCACTACAGCATTCAGAATTATTATTAAAAATTGTGTGATATTCTCATGCAGTAAATATACCAAAGGTTTGCCCTGCACAACAGCTTTCCTCCCTCAGACATGGCCCTGAGTAAAAGCCTGGAAAGAGTCTGAGAACATAACCAACACATCATCCTTCCCTCAGCGCTTTCCCAGCATCCAGACATCCTCATTTAGATTCTTTCCTGAGCTAGAAATGTTTTCTATGCATTTCTTACCTCTGAATTCTTAAGGCAGTCTTTTATGCTAATCAGTAGGATAATGGAAGCAGAAATGGATGTTAATTTCACATTTTATAGTTAATATAGTGAACACAATACAACTCATGTTCCATTTGATTTTGCAGCCAGTAGTAGATTTTATAGCAGAAACCACAGCAATCTGCAAAACAATGTCTTTGGAAAGTTCCTACTAATTCTTCCAGTTCCCATTTCTGTCCAGAAGACAATATTTTATGCTACACCAGAATGAGTACATTCATAACTGCAAGTCACTATGAAAAGGAACATTCAAAATATGGATTTATTTTTACATAACAAGCTTAATACAAAGACCAGGTCTTTGTCTTTCTGTAGTATCTCTACTAAAACTCTAGTCATCGATCCAAACTTTTCTGAACAGCTACAGAAAGTTCTGCAGTGCACCCTTTTTCAAGAACAAAAGCCAAATAAATGATGTTTCAGCTTATTTGATAGGTCCCTCATAATGGAGCACCTCATTTTCCCCTAATTAGTTAAGCACTCCCATGCTAGAACTGCTCAGTTTTAGTCAAGACCAAGAGATGCAGCACCTTGGAAACCTCAAGCCTGACTTCTTGCCTGCTACGTGACCAGAAGTGCAGTTGCAATAACCAAAGCTCAAGACAATCCTATTACAGAGGACACTTACACCTAATGAGGGGGCAACAAGACCAAGTCACATGCAGAAAGCCAGTTGAATATGCATGTTTAATTACCCATACATCAGAAATATCAAAGATAGCCTTTACTTTACTCAGAATTGCTTATGCAGAGGACTACTTCACTTAGTGAACTATTTTCAGTTAAATGAAAGGTGACAGGGACTTACTGAAGAATGAGATACAAGAACAATTCATCCACTCTAATTCACCCCCTGCCCACTTGAAGCAATTATAGCTTTTCCATATTTCCATAAGGAAATGGAAAAAAAAAAAGGAGGCAAGTAATGCACGACCTATGAGTCAACAGATCTGATTCAGACCTCAGCCATCATCTGGTCTAGAAGCATCTAAAGCTGTAAGCCTTTTAAGTTACTGATTACATGAAACATGTACTATCACTGAACTTTACGAACACATTATTGGCAAACAGGCAGACGTTATCTCACTTTCTATAGTATAACATACACATACACCCACTGCCACCTACACATTTTTAAGTGCTGGGCACAGTCACCACTGTTCAGCTTACCTTTATTAGAGTTAACTAAGGAAACTCAGTTAATCCACTAAAAATTTTATTCCCTATTAGAGTATGAACTCAATTATTTTCCCTGAGAGAGGTAACATTTTATTTTCAAACAAGGAAGTCTCTCCTCGTAGGCTTGAAGACTTACTAGCCCATTAAGTTTTGGGCAGTAAATGAGCAACTTTTTGAAGGAAACCATACCAGTGACTAAAATAATCAAGGTATACATTAAAGCAGTAAAACAGAAGAGAATAAGACAGAAAAGATATTACTACAATTCTTATATTTAGGCCAACTGATCTTCTAAGAGTATCTTTTATGCTTTCATTTTCTTTGATCTGCCAACACCAGCTTCTTGTTTGTTCTTCCAGTTTAATGTGTTCAGTGCTAGCTGAAGAGCTTTTAGTTATGACCCTCATTTG
The DNA here is from genome assembly GCF_987193195.1 of Phasianus colchicus. Taxonomy (NCBI): domain Eukaryota; kingdom Metazoa; phylum Chordata; class Aves; order Galliformes; family Phasianidae; genus Phasianus; species Phasianus colchicus. The sequence goes on from NC_143439.1 coordinate 22,519,276, forward strand.
TGAAAGTTACCCTTGAAAGCATGTCTCCCAGACTATCATAATCATTTTGATTCCATGCTAACAATGCTTCTTTTATGCAAAAAAAAAGAAACTGAAAAAACTCCAAACCCACACACATTGTGCTCCTGCCTCATGGCTCATCTGGTTGAATAGTATGACAGGCTCTTTTTTCAAATACTACTGTACAAAACTCTCATTTATATGAATTAGATAACATTATTTCACTTACAGATGAAAATAATTAAAAGAAATGTCTCCAAAATGACTTAATTTACCATAATTTAGCAAGTCCGCATTTAAATATGGTAACATTCGCTTTACGGGAATGAATTTTGGCACTCCAGGCCCATGTGTAACATGGGACTTTTGGCTTGTGCAAGCACTATCAACAGAGAGTGACCCGGGAAGACAGAGCACAATGGCCTTCAGTAGCAACAGCAAAGTCAGAGGTTACCCAGCTTCCTGTGATAGAAAAAACTAAAATAGACAGGCAAGCACATTCATATCAACACCCTGATGTTCATAAATGCTAGCTCTTCATACCTGAAACATCAATCTTCATGATTTCTTATTGGCAATCAAATCTGTACTGTTGAAAAAAAGCTAAATCCCACACAAATCTTTTCCATTCACATTCAAGATAAGCTAACAAAGCAGAGAATTTTTACCATAACTAGAGAGGGAAAAGATCAGAATTAACTAGCAAGGGTATAGACAGAAAAAGTAATAGCTACCATTGGAAAGACCAGACCAGCCAGGACTACAGAACCACGGCAGTTTAATACTGCCAGCAGCACCGAGCTGCTCTTACTGTCCCTCCTTAGAAGGGCAAGGAAAGAAAACAAAAGGTAACAAACTCAAGTGATAAGGGCAGGGAGATCACTCACCAACTACCATCATAGGAAAAACAGGCTGAGCATAAGGAAGATGACGTTACTACCTATTGCTAACAGACTGGAGCTGGGAGAACTAAACAGGTAATCTTCCTCCCGCGTGCCTCTCTCCTCACGCAGCACGGTGCAGCCCTCCAGGAGCACACTGCTCCACACGGGTCCTCACGTGCAGCAGTTCCCCCAGCGGCCCTTTCCCACGGGCTGCTCCTGCGGGGCTCTCCGTAGGATGCACTCCCTCTGGACCCCATCGGCTGCTGCACCGCGGGCTCCTTCGCGGCCGCAGGGACCGTTGCTTCGCGCTCCGTGCACCTCCAGCCCTCCTCCTACACTGCCCGCGTGCCCGCAAGCCCGCTTCTCTTCCAGCTGCCGTGGAGCAACGCTTTGCCCTTCCTTCCTTCTGCTCCCCCAGAGCGCACGCGGCCTCGTTCACGGCTCAGCTCCAGCAGGCACGAGTCCCCTTGGAGCAGCACGAGGCGGCTCTGCTCCGGGCAGCGCTGGGATGTGCTCACAGAGGCCAGTTTGCAGCCCCCCCAGAACCTCACCCTGAAGGGCCAAAACAAGAACATAGAAGATATGGAGACAGACAAAGAGTTCGCTTGATTAATTCTATAACACAGTAATAGTGAATGGCATCTCTTGTGAAGTTTGATGCTCCCTACATGTTTTGCATTTGCCTTTACAGGGGAAACAGTGAGTTTATCCTTTCAAATATTTTAAGTTCTCTCTCATGCAGATAAAGTTTGGATCTATGAATGTTAAACATTGTTCCCACTGATCAGCTTCTCCTCCCCAACCCAGCCACTAATTTCTATTACCTATATTAAAAACAAAAGCACAACACTCTGCAAAAGAACAAGTTTTCTACATAACCCATAGTGTCAACAGGAAGTAAAAGATAACAGGTTGCAATGATGAAGAAATCTATTTGAATTTACATAAATATTTATATGGACCCTTACAGATCTTGCCTGCTAACAAGTACAACAGGCCACTAGCAATAATTAAAAAAAGAAAATCAACAAAACCTAACCCCTACAAAAAAAAGGAAAAAGCCTTTTAAATTGTGTGGGTAGTGGTAAGGCTATAGAGTTGTCTCCTAAAACACTTAATTGCATATCTGCCCATGATTTTAGTGTTGAAAAAAATGAAGAATTAAAAGCAGAGTTGGTAAGTTGATTTAAGAATACTCAGGAAAACACTGTAAAACGCTTAGTCAGTGTTTTCCTTTCTCTTCCTGTAGTACTACTTGTGAAAAGAGAAGATTACTACAAACATTTTTGTAACTTGCATGTAGATGTGAATTTAGGAAAAGAGAGACTTAAATGAAAAACAAATTACCAAGAACAGTTCTCCCAGCACAGTTTTGTACCAGCACTGATTATTACAGACCCCTCCAAACACCACAGGGCTTACTCTATGATCTTGCCCAGACATTGCCCTAAGCTATTATGTCCTCAAGCTATGAACACCACATATAGTCACACGCCACCACTCAGTGTGAGCTTGCCTGTCTCCCTCCAACAATCCTTTCTCAATGACTGCTGACAACTGAAGCCAAGCTGGAAACCAATGAAAAAGATGAAATCCTCAGTAATCTCTGTCATCTCTAAATGATAAACACTGCAGCTAGCATGTCTTAACTATTATATCCTACTATGTAACAGGTATGTGCTTAAAATACATTTAGAGAAGGTATGAGTCTTCATTCACACAGTAATTTTGCATTTTGTTTTTTTTATAGGACAACTGTTGAAAGCCATTGAGAGAAAGAGAACCCAAGACAATAAAGACATCATTAAAAACACTGTGTTTAATGCTATTTTCAATCCATGACTGAAAAAAAATCATGCAATAATCTAAGAAACACTTAACATTTATCAATTTAGCACCCTGTTTTAGCCTTACACAATACTGACACTTTGGTTGTAATTTTTTTTTTTTTCTTTTCAGGCTTTCTGTTACTCACTAAAATATAGTGAAACTCCAGGTATGTTAATGCTTTTTCTTTCACTTCTAGTTGTCTGTAATAACTTAAGAATCATTTCATAAATGCGATCACAACATTCAATGAAAGACTAAACAAAACAGAAACCTTTACTCAGTCTTACTAATTTTTTTTTAATCTTTCATAGAAGGAAAATAGATGATTTAAAAACTATCAGATGCACTGAGATGTAACTATTGTATACCATTTCAGAACCAGCCATAGTTGGCAGTTGTATTGCATTTCTAGAATACATTTAGATTAAACAAAACAAAGATAGACAAACAGTTGGCAAAAAAACTTACTGTTACTTGGTTGCTATAGAATCTATGCTCTCAATGAAAGTTTGAAGTTAGCATTTGAAGTTATTGCCTGTAAAGAGTCAAAACATCATAAATGTTAATATAATATAGAATAAGATTTGAACTGCAACAACTAATAAGGATCTTTTCATATCATAAATAATAAATATACCCACAAATAATATCTAAGGTTTGCTTTGTCCCCATGAATTCAGAATCAAAATACAGGGTGAGAAGAAGTTATGTATTACTATAGATGTCATAGAATGAGTTAAGTAATGATATCTTGGGACCACAGAGAAAAAAAAAAATGGGGATGCACACCAATGAAAACCTAGCAAAATGAAAAACAAGCCCTAACTCACTCTAGTACTCCAGCAATGGACACAAGTTATAATAATAGAGATAACCTCTCTCATTACCAGCAATGCTAAGAAAATCAAAGATTTGGATTAGATAGTGATATATGCTGAACATATATATTTCTTTTTAAACATTGAAACCAAGTTGATGGGAGCACATTATCAGTTACTGCATTACCTTTGAGAGATAAATATTTGACCCCACTGCCAATACTGATTTTCTTATTTTCAAATATAACACAAATAGCACAAAACCTCACTGACAGCAAGGTATTCTGATTTTGACATGGAAAGTGGAAGAAACATGGAAAATCCAAACAAAGAACATTTCATAACGTGTCTTTATCTTACAGGAAATCCTACTTATATTTCCCCTTCCTCAGAGAAATACCAGCTTTTATTAAGTGAAACAGTAAACATGGATTTTATTAACATTAATTATGTCAGGCCTTCAATGTTCATGAAAGTAGTTAAGCCCATATCAAAATACTTTTTCCTTTCCAATATCAAAATTTCCATATCAAAATGTAATTTCCTTTCCAATTCCTGTTCTTAAGTATTTTGACTGTAAATACATTTTCCTCCTCACTACAGAAAAAAATGGTAGTCATAAAAAAATGTTGGTTGGCAGGCTGAACATATCTATGATCAAGATATATTGAAGGGAAAAATACTCTATATACTTCATTGTCTAAACTATATTCCATAAATTTTACTGATATTTCTGTTTGAAGATCATAGTCAGTTTACATTGCTCCTAGATAAAAGTCAAAGTACAATATAACAAGAAAAAGCAGTTGAGATGTCTGTGGAACATCTGCAGGGTTTAAGTTCAGGGCTGGAATTGGCTTATGGAGGTTGCTCCGGAAGTAACGACTCCTATTTATTGCCACTGAAACTACAACAGATACAAAGAGTACAATAAACTATTTGACAGAGCAGATTTGCAGCTATAAAATACTATATTTCAACAGCCACCATCATTTGCTGAGCATTTTCTCCAGCAACGAACAAGAGCCAGCATACTGTGCTCATCTGAACTTGCACCAGCAAAGTTGACCCACTGTCACTGCTGCTAAAATGCACCACCAGCCACCTCACCATGCTCACATCCACTGTTTGGACTTGATGAATGTTCCGCAAGTGTCAATGAGTGTCAGTGGTTTTCATTTTTTCCCCCACATGGAAGAATTCAGTGACACACTTCTGCTTCACGTGCACTTCAAGGTCAGATGTCATTCTGTCAGACTGCCCTTCTGCTGCCATCTGTCACACAGCAACAACATGTAACCAAACACTGGTAGGAAAGTGTGACCTCTACTGCCATCTCAATATCTACCTTCGATGTTGTTGACCAACATTATAAAATAAAAGGCATTACTTTTGGAGCAGCCCTTGCATATATCAAACCTGAGTTTACAATATGCACATATTACACTGCAACAGACCTATGTATTTTCCTCTATAACTCATTAGCAGCCATATTAATTGAAACAAAATGCTGATGTTCATATAGAATTGCTTTTAATCTCTGACAAGTCAAATTAAGTTAGCCTGAAAGAAACAAACAACACAGAAACCCAAAGAAATCACAACTATTTGTTTTCAATTTCCACAATCCACACCATACCAAGTAATTGATTTTCACAATTAATCACAATGGAATCCGTGCAACAAGAATAGGGAAAAATTCAAGGAAGGTTTGTTGAATTTGAAGGAAAAAGTTGGAGATCAAGCCTACCAAAGCAGTTAACTGTCACCATATTAGGGAGCCAAATGTATTCTTTTTGAACATCTGCATCACAGTGTTTTTCATACAGAGTTATTTAAAATGGAAAGTGCAGCTTCATGCCATCAACTGGTGAAAATGGCGCAGTTTGCTCTTATTTACTGGCAGACAAAGCAAAGCTATCACACTACCCTACATATTTGTAAAAACAACAACAAAAACAACGAAACAACAACAAAACTCCAACCTTGATGCAGCGTCTATTGTCACTGAATGGTCTGACTATTTCAGTGACAGAAATTAACAGAAGAAAAGAACTTGAATTGATAAACTGAACTCATCCATGAAATTCGGACAGACTGATATGGGAAACTGTCTCAGATCTCTTGTCTGGCTCTTGACCAAGAAGGAAAGCAGATCAGCTGCAGATGAAAGAGGGATCTTCAGCCTGAGTATATCAAGAATATTTCCTGACCTCTTACATTTTATTAGCTTTTCTAACTAGCTTCAGTATCTTATAATAAATGTCATTTTATCTTAACATGATTTAATTTCCCCTCATAATCACATTAATAACAAGGGCAGCATCCAGGGCAGCAGCAAATCTGCAGACTGTGTCAAGTAAGCACTCTAACAATTGTTCTACCTATCAGCACACCTTCAGCTTGGCTCAAACACAGCAGAGCTGCACACGTCCATTTCAGCTTCGTGTGCCAGGCAGAGAGCTGGCAGCAGATGAATCATAGCAGTAGCAAGCGCCTGCCAGCAACTTGTTGCTATGAAGGGCTGACAGGGTTTAAGGTGCACATATCAGCTAACCATAGAATAATCAGCTTCATTTCTTATGCTCACTGCTAGCAGGAGCTTACAGGAGGTATCTTACTGAGCTGATGGTCAAAAACTGTCATTATATTTACCAGTTCTTGAAGAGGTGGGTATAAAAAACATATGAAATCTTGCAGAATGAACATGAACACATTCAAGTCAGTTCTAAATTAGTAATCAATAGTTTATAAAAATCACTTAAACTTCTAAGTCACTTAACAGATTTGGTAGAGCCAAATCCATAACAACTGTGAGAACACATTTAAGAACTAAGGGAGAAAAAACACAACATCTTAAGGAACTATTTAAGGATGAACAAAAACCAAAACAAAGTAAAAATAAAAGGCCACATGAGTCAATGAAAGTTACACAGAAATCAGTTGTAATGAAGCAAATCACAAAGAAACAGTTTTACTACACACAAGCAATTTATCATACCTGAATAAGCAAAGGTAATAGACCACTGAAAAGAAAACTTAATTCTGCTTTTGGCTCAATGCAGACCCTCATGCTTCATTCATATTTTAGATCTACTCATTTAGTTCTGAAGCAAAGAGGAACTACTCCCTTGGTTTGAAAAAGAAAAAAGGGAAATAGAACTTTGATAAATTAAATTCTTCAAGCAGAACAGCTAATATCTTGTGCTACAAACCTATGAAGCTGAACTTAAGATAACAATTCTGAAAACAACTAATCACTCTTTTGAGTAAGACAATGGAAACAGAGTACCTCATTCAGTCTTAATTCACAAAAACTGAGACACAGGAACCAATAGAAACTAAAGGGACTGGGCAAAGATCTATTGAACATCTCCAGAAATATCACTGTGGAGAAACAACAGAAACAAAGAAACAGAAAAGATAACTTTTGAAGGCAAGTAGCTAGAAGAGGGCCTGGACTGTAAGAACATGCTTTGTACAACACAGAGCACTACAGAGAAACACATGTCCTAAAGGTTAAGGTCTCCAAAGTTATACTAGCATAGAAATCTCAAGACAAACCTACACCTAAGAAAGCCTACATTCCAGATGCAAGGCTCATATTACTGCATACCCATTACACTGACAAAACAGCTGTACTGTCTTTGCGTAATGCAATCGTACTGCATTATTCTGCAGTAGATAATCATAAAGATCCAAGTAGTCAAGCAGCGACTCAGATATCCACACCACCTTCCACTGAGTGGTGCCAACATAACCTTACCCTGTCTTGGGTTGAGATCTTTTAGTTGGTTTGGGAGGTGTGCTTTTTTTTTTTTTTAGCTTTTGTTGTTGCTTTTAAAAAACCTGATACATAAGTATCCCAGACTCTACTGCACCAATGAATGCAGCATTAACAGCAGCACATAGCTTTCCCCATACACACCCTTTTATCTCTCTTAAGTTGCTTATACTATAAAGAATGACCTACAGTTGGGATCAGACTCTTTTTTCCACAACTTCACATTTCCATCTGTATTTTTTTCCCCTAGTGGGAAAGAGTTCTTAGAAGATACAAAGATTTTAGGGATAGTAAATGAAAAGAACTTGTTTGTTCCTAAAGTAGGCAGCCATTAAAGTGCAATCGATGTGCTTAAAAAAGAAAAATGAACGCTAATCTAAAAAAGCTTTAAAGTACCAATGATTAAATAAATAATACTTTTGAAAAAAGAATTCCTACTGTATAGGTCAGAGAACCATAGCATGTCATTTAAAATAAGGTTACGAGCAGCAGCATTACAGTTAGCAATAATTAGCAGGAAATGGGAGTGAGAAGAAACAAGATCACCTTTTAAGAGCATCAAAAAAGAATATACAAAGAAATTTCTCTTTCACTTCTCATGCACCTGACATTTCCTATGCCTTTGGAAAGTTTATTTAAAAAACCCAAAGCAAGCTTTCATATACTGAAGGAGTAATTGGAGTGATCCTACTTTCTGTGACTGCCAGTTGTTTTTAGTAACTTCTAAAATCACAGATTAAATATCAGTTCACTGTAAGGTCTAAGTTTCTTCACTGAAGTTGTCTTTTAAAAATCCTATTTACAGTTAGCTTTCTGAGTTACATTTTCCCATGCATTTCCCATATTTCAATTTCCCTCCCAAGAGAGAAATACTGGTTGGTCAAGTGTCTTTCACCAGATGGAGGCATCACTTTATTCTGCAGCTTCTATATGGGCACCTGCAGCTCATGCCCATATGGAGAAGGGGACAAGTGAGTCACAGAAGGAAACGTAATTTGTTCTAGCAAGTACAACTGATTTGCTTGTAATTAGAAAAAAAGACCTTTATAAGGGAACTGGCAAAACACTTAGTTTGTTCTTACCTTAACAAAGTCCCCTTGAGGGATACATAAAGAAAACAGAATGAGATAGATGAATGAGACAAGATACTGGAAAACAGGACCAGAAAAGAATTGATAAAGAGAGAACTAAAAGGAAAGTTGGAAACAAGAACAATTGGTGGTTGAAGAAAATGTTCAAGAAAGCAAGCATCCGAAATGTGCAAAAAACTTAAGGAAAAAAAAAAACACAGAATAAGTTCAGCAGCAGAACAGACAAAGGCTTAGATTAGAATCTAGAAGGGACAACAGTAACAAGGAGCTGTGTAATACAGCAGAAGAATAAAAGAAAGCATACCAGGAGTATTACCTGAAGAAACTATCATTTGCAGCAAGACTCCTTATGCTCCCCTTGACTGCTAAGGTTGAGAGCACACCACAATGGGAGAAGGGAACTATGGGCCTCAGAGTCCCCAAAACATGGGAAGGTCTCCTGAAACATCTTCCATTCATAGCTACTTCACTAAGTAGGAATACTGCACACAGTAGCTCAAGTTACAGGAGCACAGCCTTCAGCTCCTGTCACTGACACAGCAGCATATCTGCCTCTAGTAGCTCATATTAGTCATTATTTAGCTCTTCCTAACAGCCTACGGGGACTGATTAGTAAAAAGTTACTAGAATATCGAATAAATTATCATAGCAGCATTTAACTCTACCTTCTCCATTTTTGACCCCCCTTCATTGCCATGCCCAGTATTTTATTTCAAGTTACTCAGCATAATATAAACTACTTTCCCATGGAAAGTTTACAACTGCTTTCAAGCAGGCAGCCATATCCCCTAAGCCTTCACCAGCAAGTCCCGTTACACCCTCAGTCTTCCCAGCTGAGCTCAATCAATCCCAACAGGTATCACCTGCTTGTTCTCATTCTCACTTTTCTTTCCTTTGCTCCTCTATTCCTGCTCATTTCTACAAATTTTTCTCTTAGTATGTTATATAGTAGATTAGAGCCCCAATCTTCACTGGAGTGCAATCGCACCAGAATTATAATAATAAATAGTTATGTGCTATCTCATTTCTGCAGTTATTTAACATAATTATTACCAGAGCGATACCATTATGTGTCTATCTCCAGATGTTTTTTCTGAGAAAATGAGAACAATAATGTGAAGCATGGCTTACCATTAAACAAAGTGAAAATATATTGTCAGGAAAGAATTACAGTAATAACAGAGACAGTTACAGCACAGCTCATCACATACACTAAAAAGATTATCCCTTTTACTTTGGATGTAGGAAAGCTGTGATTGCAGACAATTACTGGAATTATAAACAAAGTAGAAGAACACTGATGTAAAAAAAAATAATGTGTTCAGTAACCTGGACAGTTACATATGACAGAAGGTTTGATTTCATGTACCTATACACATGTAATGCTTCAAAGAAAAAACAGATTTGTTCATGCAAGTCTACTATGTTCTTGTAAATTAAAGGAGGTAACTGACTTTTGTTAATATTTCCCCAAGATAAAAATGCAACATTAGAATCCTATAAAGTTTTAACTACATTTTATAAATGTTAGGAAAAAAACGGAAAAGAAATAATGTAGAGCTTTGCTTCCCAGCTCCTCACATATGCAGTTGTATCCAGTTTTTTTTTTTTTTTTTTTTTTTAATGTACCTAGAGAAACTGACTTCCTACTTTTTCCTTCACTGTGAGCTCAAAAATAAAATGAAAATTTTCTATAAATTGCTTGGCTTCAGAATCTATTTAAACTTTAATCTTGATGAAAAGAAGCAATTTCAAATGCCAATATGACAGGAAAAAAAAACAGATGAAATTGTTTTACATTTGTTAAATAGTTGCCCCATTGATTAAACAGTTCTGACTATGTAAAGGTTTTGGTTTTTTTTTTTGTCTTTGTAGATGAAAAGGGCAGATATGCATAAAACACATGCCAAAACAATTTAAACTGAACAAGGAAATATTTTTGATTACAGAAAGAATGAGGAAAACATAACACTCAATATTTCTGGACACAGAATGTTTACATATACAACATGACTGACAGAATAGACTAACATAGCATAATATAATAATAATATAGCATAATATTTACACTACTAGACACGCAGTTTTAAATTGATATCACATACCCTACACTTATTTCTTCGATCACATTTCTTGCTTAACTGCATTATGCATTTCCCAGTAAATTAGTCTTACCCAACTTGATAATACTACATAACATTCAAAAAACTCAACCTGCATTGTTCTTCAAAGCCAATTACATTTTTAAAAATTCCTCAGTGCATACTTTTCAAAGTAGCCTTTGCAAACATTTTTTAAATCGGTTCCAGTAAGTTTCCACTTATGCTTGAATAGGTTTCAATATTTAATCTTTTGTGTTCTGACCTTTAATAATGAAGAAGGATCAGGTCAGTAGCATTTATTCTGTTGCAGATCTGGAGTGTTTCCCAGGATTATTCCAGTTTTCTGTTTTCTAATCCAAAAGGCTTATTTCTGAAGCTCTAAACTTGTACAAACTGAAAATATTTACCTTTGAAATATAAACACCTCTAGTAAAACAGTTAAAATGTTTACATACAGTTTAATACATCTATGAAAAAAAGGATGTTTAATATTTTTAATGGTTGAATGATTATTGATCACAAGTACAGTAACATAACTACCCACCTATCAGGAAAACTTCCCTTTACAGTGAATCTCAATGCCAAAACAGAAGCCTGCAGACCAACTATTACCTTCCACTATGCTGTTGATACAGAGATTTCCGAAGCTGAGAGTTGGCATAGTTATCTACTATATTAATAGCCTCTGTACATTTGTATTTGGATCCAAAAATGAAATAGTACTACTTACTGAGGGCTCTGCTAACATAGAAAATGTAGAATCAGTTTCAGAGATGTGCTGTTACTTTACAGAAATTATTCTGTTCGTACTTTTACACTTTTTTCCCTCCTAAATTAATGTAAAAACAACTTTGCTTTTAAGAACTTGTAAGTTGTTTTCGTATTAAAGAGACTGAAAAGAGAAAATTGAAAACTATAAACACAAGAACAATTTGTGAACTGAATCTAGAAAATTTCAAGATAATGTATGATTTTAGTAAACAAAAAGATGTTAGTAAACTAGCAATAACTGAACTTTAGGAATGCACACTCCAATTTTCATCCTTCTAAAATGATTTGAAATTATACTGCATACTTTGGAGAGATGTTAGAGCTAGAAAGATAATAGTGGTAAAAATAGGAAAGCTCACCTGTATCCAAAGACCTAGGCCTGCAGGAAAAACTCCATGGAGAAGGGATCTCCAGAAAGAGATCCTTTTCCAGTCAGCCCTTAAATGGGGTCTAGGAGAGGTGCAGCCAGGGTCCACCCCTTTTGGCCACACAGCTGAACTGCCTTCACCTGTGCTCCCATGGCTTATCTCAGGTGATCAATCAGTGGTTCAGGCTGTGACTCAACAGTTCCCATACACTACCCATATGCAAATTGAAACTACCTTGACATTTACTTATGCTTTTCTGCAAAATGTCTTTTTTTGAAACTCAGATGAATAATTTTTATCTAAAATTAAGAATTCTTGCTCTTTTTTTTTTTTTTTTTTTTCTTCTCCTTCTGTATTTTTTACTGAAATATAAGCAAATATTTGGAGAAAACACTGAATTAATATTGCCACTGTCTTCTATTAGGAAAAATATGATTACATATAATAATTTATAAATATTACCATAGTCTCTTTTCTTTGCTGCAAGTTGTTTGAAGTAATGCTTGCTGAACATTCTCTTGTACAAATTTCTCCTCTAATCCAGATGGCACTATTTCACTTTATGCTCATCACCTTTTGAATTAAGCATCTTTGTTCAAGGCACTCTATTTATCATTTCCAGAAGATATGAAAAAACAGATTAAATGCATTCTACCTCTTCATTTTTAAATGGCTTAATTACTAACTTGAAAGGAACTTTTATGTTCAAAGACTCTGAAAGTTTGTAAGGAGCCTTTCTAGTGAACGTCAGCTTCTTAAAAAACAGAGGTCAAGTCTGAAGAGTCATTCAATTTATCTATCTAGTCCTGGTCTCAGACACAACACATCAACTAACTACAACAACATCAAGTAGGTCATTAGGTACTTGGCCCAGTACTGTTGTCAAAGAACAAAAAGGATTCTGATAAGCTGGGGGGGGAAAAAAAAAAAAAAAAAAAGCTGCTTTGCTCATCATGTGAACAGAAATGCACATGCTCAGATACATTATGTAGGAGCTTTGATAGCAAGATACAGCAGCAATACATTGATTCATCTAGAGGAAGATCGAGTAAGAAGACTAGGTACATAGAAATCTACTCAAGAGTTATGACTCCAGTAGCCAGCAGAATTACTCATCTATCTTGGCATAGATTAAATGAGATCTATCACAAGGGGGCCACCAGAGTTTCCATCACTCTGTTCAGCCCAGTGTTACAGAAATAACACAAAACCAAAGTGCAGTGTAGTCTTTATATTCAGACTAAAGGTACTGAAGATGTACAGACATACATAAGCATTGAGTTTAAATAACTATCCATACGTATGACATTTGGTAAGGACATCTTTTTTGTTTGTAACTGATGATGAGAACATACAATCCATTTTAGTGCAAAGATCAAAGAGGAACACTTAAACCACAAGCAATCACATTTAAGATAGAAAATTTATCCTGATTTTTTAACTTTCTGAAAATGCTTTTCTTTTCACCTCAGATAAGGAAGCAACTGAGGGAAACAAGCCTCTTACCCTGAGCACGAGCTAACAATCCATAGACGCAGTGAAAATAATCCCATTCATTTCTATGCTTATTCACTTTGGTGGTATAATTTTCAATCAAAATTAGCTCATTAGTACTGGGCTGTGCTACTGCAATTCAGTTCAGATAGATCTATCACTCTGAATCACATAATCACAGAATCACAGGGGTTGGAAGGGACCTCAAGAGATCACTGAGTGGAACTCCCCTACTAATGCAGGTTCCCTACAACAAGTCACAGGTGGAGTCCAGATGAGTCTTGAATATCTCCATAGAAGGAGACTCAACAACCCCTCTGTGTAACTGTTCCATTGCTCCATCACCCTTACTGTAAAAAAGTTCTTCTGCATGTTTGTATGGAACTTCCTATGTCCAAGCTTTAGGCCATCGTTCTTTGTACTACCACTACACACCACTGAGAAGAGCTCAACCTCAACCTTTTGCTTCCCAGGTCCCTTTATACATTTGTAAACATAAATCAGATCCCCCTCAATCTTCTTCTCCCCAGGCTGAATAATCCCATGTTACTCAGCTTTTCCTCATATGTGAGATGTTCCAGGCCCTTTATCATCAGTGAGGCCCTCCGCTGGAAGGATGATATATAAAATCTACTAGCAAAACCAGTAAAAAGGAGGAAAAAAACCTCCACAATTATCATTATGGAAGAAATCAAGCAAAAAAACTGGCATTTAACATATATATATTTACTAAACTACATTTTCTAAATAAAAGAAAAGTACATTCTCTGGATTCCAAGTACAGACTTTGCTCTAAATCACTGATGATATTGCAAAAGAATAAAATGACATCTTTTTCTCTGAGATATCTGCAAACTCAGAGATTTGAAATTATTGCTAGAAATGGCTAAAAATGCAATAATATTTTCATTATTTTTCTTACTTAAGAATTGCTGACCTATATGTCCATAAATTTGTTCATTTAAGTATTTCTGATTCTCTGACTACTTTGGAAAATTGTGATATTTCTTTACCATTTCAAAAGGTGCATATTTTTTCACATTTGATTAGAGACACATGCATAATTCACATGCATCTGAATATTTCCATTTTGTTATTTTTTCCCAGTACTTTAAGGCATAGGGAAACGAAAAAACATAATTATGTCTGTGACCTCAGAAATTGTGTTTCTATCTTTCTTATGAGTGGTATCACGTGAAAGAAACAAGGAAATACATATGAAAATGGAAGGGCAACAGATAAAAAAGAGTAACAAAAAGCAAAATAAAATAAAATAACAAAGATGGCACAGAAGAGAACAAGTTTAGAAAGCAAAAAGAAACAAAAGCATAGGTACAACAGATATGAAATAAAAATTGAGTTAAAATGAAGTGGAAGAATTCAGAATGGATTAAATAAAGAAAAAATAAAAATAAAATACAAATCTATAGAATAGGAAAGGTGAGTGGCAGGAATTAGCCTAAAAGAAAATTGTAGAAATGAAAAGAGAAAATGTGTGCATTTTTGAAGTATGATTAGAAGAAGCAAAATTAGGACAACTTGTCTGAAGCTGATCTTGGAAATAATTGCCAGAAATCTTTTGGTGCTTCTACCCCTAACTTTCAGTTATTCTCCTTTGATAGTTTTCCACAAATTGAACAGACGATACAGTATTTCAAAAGCCAATAAAGTACTATATGGCCAGAAATAAGCTATCTTAACTAGTGCAAGAAATGCTAAAGCAATTACAATAATGACTCATCATTAAAATTATTCTTCTCTACTAAAGTGGCCATAGCTGCAAACAGCTTATGATTATCTGAAAGTAGCCGGTCTTCAAAAGAAAGGGCAAAAGTATTTCTGTTGAAGAAGTCAATTGAATGCTCATTGTGCCTTTTACCATTACCCTTCTCCTACCTCAGAAGGGTTATTTCCTCCTTTGTCACTTCATTTATATTCTATGGTATAAGGTTCATTGATTACAATCAGGAGAAAAACTTACAATGAAGTGAATTATAACTTCTATTCACAAAGGCCTCTAGACTTGCAGTAAAAGTTGCAGATAATATCCCTTAGGCTTCTGAGATACAGCATGGCAGAAAATTGCTTCATATTGCTTAATTTGGAAACATTAACATAATGGAAGACAATCAATAGGCTCTAATAATTACAGCAAACCCACACAATTCCCACAAGTAAACATGTGCTTTATGTGGTATACAAATTGCTATCCTGTAAAATGCATAATTACATTCTCTGTGAAGCTATTCATCAGAAAACACAACTATCTCGTTATACTCTTGAGGGTATTTCAAAACTTCCTTCTGTAATCCTAGCAGTATCAGTTAAAACAAGGTCTAAGAGCAAATAATAGCAAACAGGAGACGAGACAGTTACCTCTTCATGTATTTGAATGAAACAACCATCATGGGAATAGAATTCCTAAACCTGCTTCTATCTGTAACACACAGAAGCAGAAAAACAATTTTTGAAGAAACATTTGGGCTCTACAATAGGAATTCCCCCAGCAGCTAGCACTGATGGCTTGCAGAGAAGTCTCCCAAGTGAAGTCAAGATGGTTCCTCCGCTGTTAAACACCAGTGAAAGAACTAGAAATACCTTTCTGGGAACAGGCTTCCAATGTCAGAGATCAGTAATAAATGATCCTTTTTTTTTTTTTCTCTCAGTATAAAGTCTTTCCTTCTCTCATATTCTTCTCACAGACACTGAGGACACTAGTGGTTTTATGTACTATGAACTTTTACTTTTTTTTATAAAAATACTGCTGGAATAGCCTAGTGACAATAGAAGAATTACTTACTGCAATATCCCTAATTTTGATGAATTGCAGTTCATCAAAAGTTACAATGGAGCTAAAAATAGAGTGCTATGTTTTATCCTAAATATGTGAGCTGAATTCAGAAGCACTTAAGTGTAGAAGAATGACAAGATTTGGGGTAGAAGAGGACTAAGAAAAGAATTAGGATTTGGGCTTAAAAAGGTATACTGCAGAAATGTTTCTTCCAGGCTGGCATGAAATCCTACAAACACATAAGACTTCTTACAGGTTAAATGTTTTTTTGTTTTGTTTTGTTTAATTTTTTGTTTTGTTTTGTTTAATTGTTTGTTTTGGATTTTTTTGCATAGCCAGAATCCAAATATAAGTGGTAGGCTTTTTCCTAGCATATAATGTAGCTGCTAATAATGCCAATCTGTGATTTATTCAGTCGTCTGCCTTATTGGCAAGAAGTCCTGTGTGGTCCTATGAGCTATCACAGCACAAACAGCTTTTCAGATGCTAAGTAGACTTTCTTTAAAGTACATACATGTTAAAGTACCAATGAATATGTATTCCCAATATTAGAACCGATCAAACAGTTTTTTCTTGGTCATTTTCTTGCCACATTTTTCCACAGCTTACAGTCATTTAATCTGATGAAAACTTTCCTTAGGATTTCTCAGTCTGTGCAACCCTAAATGTTGTCTTGCTCTCAAAAGAAATTACCACTCTTACTGAGACCATATAAAAGCACATATGCATACGGGCTATCTGAACCCAAGACATTTCTTAACCACAACATTCTTGTCCTTGAAATTGTAAAATCACTTCAAAAATTTGCTTATTTTTGAATAAGGTAATAATGAAGTTCCAACCCTTACCATCTATAAAGAAGATTAAAGAAGGTTAGGAACTTTAGATTTCCAATTTGAACATATTTAAACTGAAAATTGCATAGCAATGTCTAGCTATCTACCTAATCTGTCTGTCTGTCTGTCTATCTATCTATCTAATGCACTAATGAAAGGAGAAACATAATTAGGCCAGTCACTACTAGAGGACCTTCAGCTGTCTTTTCTAGGCTGCTAATAAATTCTGAAATTAGCTGTGCTTCCTGGATATGGTTCCATACATAGGCAGTGGTCTTTAAGAATTACGTGCTGTTTCTGAACGAACTGGTTCGTGGGCCCTATGCATACTTTATGTTGCAATTGGAAGGAATATATAATCCCAAACAGTTTGAGCTTGAAAAAACTTGGATAAAATGGTTTTAAAATGGAAAAAAGTTATGCAGCCATAAATATACTTAACGTCTCATACCATAATAATCAAATGCAAACTCATGTATTCATTAATTTTATGCTCACTGGAGTTCTGCTAAGTGGTGCAATGCATTCAAGTGTAATCATGATGTTAACAAAAGAAGAGGACTATTTAGTGGAAGATAGATGACAATTCTCACCTGATAAATAGGCAACGAAAAGGAACCATTTAGTTTTTGAATTGTAACTGTTCTAATACAGTGACAGTACTTAAGACTTCACAGAGAGAGGTTGAGCGCAGATAGAAAAATGCCTAATTTTTGCTCTGTATGTTTTTTCTGACCAAAAAATTCCTCTAAAGACCACTGGCATTTTACTGACGCTGGTTGTAATACCCTTTTCTTCTTCTTTTCACTGCCTTTCATCACTAGCTAATGTATTCCTGTAAAATATAATAGTAATAACAACAACAAACATCAGTAATACGTAGCTTTTATATACCCTGCTGTTCTTACTGTTGTGAAATTTCTTTTTAACTCAACAGGAGTTTTGTCTGAGTAAGCATTATACAATTCTATCCTTGATTTATGAAGAACAATTCACCAGAGCATCTAGATGGTATTTCTAAAAATTAAAAATAGATTCCACAAAGCTATTTACAATGAATGCTATTTAATAGGCCTACTACTATCACTAAGAATATATTGGTAATCTTGGAGCTGATGGCAGCAGGAGCATTTGATTTTTCATCTTTTACAATTAAACTCAGCAGGGAATATTTTTCCTTTTTCTCCTGGATATGTCTATTTTACAGACTCTCCATAAGTTAACAAGACCGTTATTGAAGAGGGATCTCCATAGGTTTGTTCTTCAAAGCACAGTAAAACTTGATTTAATCACAGCTTCAAAATATCATACAATAAAACTAATTTAATTACACTTAGCAATGGCCACTAGTCTCATTAAAATGCTAATGAGGCTTATAATTATTAAATTGCTTAATGATTGTTAATAGAAATAAATGACAAAATAAAGCTCAAGCAGAAAGTCAGAATGCCCTCAGGTAATTTTTCTAAGTGGCAGTTTCTCGTGATATAGTTACGTTGCAGTATTTAGAAAAATGAGGCAGATTAAAGATTGAGATAAGAGGAAATAAAAAAGAAGAATGCAGCTGGATATGTAGCCAATCAATAGTCTCCTCTTAAGATGTTTAAATATAGCTAATATAAACTTTCCTTTGGTGGCATCCTCTAGAATATTTGTTTTCATATCTTGTGCCAAAATAGAATGTATATCTAAAACTCTCTCAAACAAATCCAATTAGTGACAAATATTTTACTGACAGTATTGCTAAAGTAGTGTAATAATATTAGCATCAGTATGAATATGGATATAATGGAGAATAAAAATGGAACCTTGTTAATAGTCAGAGCTCAGGATTACACTATTATTTAAATAAATCATAATGGATACACATACTGATAATAAAACCTATTCCCATGGAGAAAAAGAAAAAGGAGCTTGGTCACTGAATTACAAGAAAAGGAGAGCTATAACCTTTGTGTCTTCCCTATAGCTAATCACATTTCCAGAAAAATCACAAGCATGATGTTTCTTCAAGGAGACAAACAGATTTTGAGAAAACTTATGCTACAGTCAAAGGTGAAAAGGAGATTATGTATTTCTGAAATGATGAAAAATGAAAATAAATGAAGTCAAAAGAAGCATTTGCAGAAACAATTTGTGACATATTCAAAAGATGTTGTTCATGTCTTAAATTAAAACATTATTTCAAAACAAACTCTTCCCATTTGGGTAAATGTAAAACATTGCTCTAGATCCCCACATCTGCAGAGCTGTTCAGTGGTTCTTGGAATGTAAGGCAAGAAGCATAACGTGAACTGCTCTGACTCCAGAACATACAGGAGCACTGAGCCAGGCTTCAGTAACTCACAATATTAGCAATGAGGAATTCCTAGCACTCTCACTTACTGGAGTTTCAAAGACAGCAAGGGAATGTTCCCAGAGGCTTATAAATAGTGACAAATATACATAAGAAAAAAGGCCAAAACAAATTATGTCCAAAATATTCACTGAATAACCTATTTCATAATAACTTTCTTTGTTTAAAATTTCTTCTCTGAAGGAGTGGTCAGGTGCTGGAACAGGCTGCACAAGGGGATGGTGGAGTAACCATCTCTGGAGGTGTTCAAGAATGTTTGGATGTTGTACGAAGGGACATGGTTTAGTGGGGAAATATTGGTGGTAGGTGGACAGCCAGAATACATGATCTTGCAGAACTCTTTCAATCTTGGTGATTCTGTGATTCTATGATTCTCTTTAGCCCTCCAGTTATATATATTGGGTCCAAAGAATGTCATGTTAAATTAGGGCATACTGCAAACATGCACTTTATTCACAAACAAAAAAAATAAAGTAGAATGTACCTAGCATACTCTCCAAAAATAATGAAGCAAAATGGTACTTATTTCAAATTTCTGTAACTGTAACATACAGTTAAGTAACCTAGCCTAGCTTCTTTGCCAAGTTAACATGTCAAGACCATGGCTCCAAGGTCATACTATAAAATTTTATGTATCAAATTGTTACAGCCCAAAGGGTTGCAAACAGAAGGAACCATAAGCACTGGAATGGCCAGCATTTGGCTTTTCTGGGAATCAGGCCTTATTAGAGAGCAACATACTGTTTCACTGCTTTAAAAAATAAGTCTCCCTCCTCGCTGAGACCAAATAACATGGATGAATTTCTTCATTCTTCAGTATTTCTTTATTCCTACAAATCACTGTTTCTTGTTGAAATACATTCTGTTATAGCTCTGATTAGAACATTACCACACATCACTACCAGAGCAGAAAAAGTTATAACATCAAAGCCTCCATATGAGTAGAAAACTGGGCAAAACTAACGTATCTTTAGCAGTGTAACTCATCAGTTATTTAAAAACATCAAATTTGTACATTCTGAAACTTTTGGAGCAGCTAAACCTCAAATTTACAATTTGAAGTTTTTCTATTCTATTCTCAAATCTTTTGTTCTTTCACAGTGAATTGCAGTGACTCCACAGGTCAAAGTCCACTTGACATGAAAATGTAACACTGAATGTAATTCAGTGAGGCAAATTAAGTCAGTCTGCCTACTCACTGACATTTGTCTTATTAGTGTAGTCTACTTGTGTTCTACTAATGCTCATGTCCAGCTTGCAAAATGTTGCACAGTGCCTGGATGTGAAAGTCTGAAATTTTTGGGCACCCTTTTCTCAGTGGTTATAGAGGGAAAAGGTGCAGCACTGCTCTAAGAATTCAACAAAAGCATTTTGTTAATTTAGAAAAAAAAAGTGAACTAAGAGCAGTGGTGACAACTTCATCTGAAGCTATGTATGAAAGTAAACATCTGCACAATAGGATGTTTCCTTTCATACAGGATAAGATAGGACAAAGGATTCTTGACAGGTTCCCTTCAACTTAATGACAGATGAATATGTTTGTCTGTTTGAGTATTTTGACTGCTTTATATGAGAAATATGACATTCAATTACACTGCTAAATGTCTTAGGACATGTTTGGGTTTTAGTAACCGGGTACTCACACACAGCTTTTAATTATGTTGATTATATAGTGATTCATAAAAGTTAT
The DNA here is from genome assembly GCF_987193195.1 of Phasianus colchicus. Classification (NCBI taxonomy): domain Eukaryota; kingdom Metazoa; phylum Chordata; class Aves; order Galliformes; family Phasianidae; genus Phasianus; species Phasianus colchicus. Next base: position 22,540,091 of record NC_143439.1, read on the forward strand.
CTGGGAATACTTTATGACTTATCTAAAGTCAATGTAAAAAATTCAGAATGCATAAGAATATGCATACTTATGCACTGCACCTATTTCTTGCATGTTTAATTTTTTTCAAAATTCTTTAACAGTTTTAATAGCTCATTTAGAGTGGCCACTATTATTACTATATTTCTGAAATACTGAAATACAAGTGTAAGGAATTCCCAGAATCCATTTTGATTATGCTAGAATAGAAGCACAGTTTAAATGATTCTTTTAAAGTAAAATATTAGTTAATGAAGACTTCTCCAGGATATCCTAATGGACTTGGAATAATTCACTCACTAACTTCATTCATTTGTAGCAACTTCCCACCAGAATTGCTATGCTCTCCAATTAAACAATTCATCTGCAGAGAAAATCCATATAAACAAATTTCTTCATTTGGCTAGAAGTTATCAGTAGCTTTCAGATATTTGGAATTTTGCTCAAGGAAAATGCTGGGAACATTTTGGTGCACATCACAAAAAGTACATTGCAATAAATTAAATAAACATACTTCAGCCAGTCACATGTTGGCAACTGCCCAACCAAAAACTGAAGCTTGGCAAGTAATACTTCTGTCTGGTTCACAACAGAATGGAGGAGCAATCACACAGTTGTAAGGTCACCCTTTTTTAAAATTTCTGATGTTATAGTTTCAAAAACTGGGGAAAAAAACATTCCAATTGAAAATTAAAAAAAAAAAAAAAAAAAAAAAGAAAATGGATAACGAGGAAACACATGAGAAGCAAAAAGAAGGATCTGTGTGAGATGCCTAAGGAAGAAAAACATATATTTATAGTACAATGTAGTAATAGAAAAGTTGGTATCTAATGAAGTCAAGAAAACAAGAATAGAGTTTTAGAGAAGACAGCTTGAGAAATCTAGATTATAGATATTATCTAGAATGCTCAAGACCACCTCAGGAACTGGAGAAGTTTTTCCCACCTAGCTTCTAAAAGAACATAGGTTATTAAAACCAGATGATAGAAGTTGAGAGAATCATCAGACATTTGCATGATGATAGAATTGGTCCAAAAATAGACTGATGACTTCTGTTTCTGCAGGAAGAAATCAGGGTAAGAAATTAGAAGGAAGCTGAGGCTGAGTGTCCAAAGTGGAACACGCAAAACAGCATGGCTTGAAAAAAATGGCATTGAAGTTGAAAAGAAAAATTACGTAAAATTTAATTAGGTCAAATAAAACATACAAGAACTATGTTGGTTTTATGAATTCTGAATGAGATTAGGTTATTCCTCAAGTACAAAACAAAACAAACAAAAAAGCCCAAGGTGATGGCAAGAATGGATCATTTTATAGCAGCAGGTTTTGACAGATACGTCATTCCGACATGTTGATTCCTGAGAAAGCTTGGATTAAATAAACTTGTATTTAATCTAGCTGCATGACTTTAAGTAATCAAAACACTTGCTTTCAGGATTTCTCAAGAAACAATTTATGTATAAAATCATCTCAGTTATTCTAAATTCTGTCTTATGGGAAACTTCTCAGACTTCAGATATCTCCTCCAAGAACCCTGGAGAATGCAGGATGGGTCCTCTCTGTGGTGGGAAGAGACAGATGCATAAGGATTTAATTCTAATAATAGATCCAGTAAAACTGAGTGGTTATAGATTGGCAAGTAATTACATTCTGAGTAAAATATGCAGGTAAATCACATTCACTTATGTGCAGAAAGCTTGTATAGTAATTATGACTCATCAAAAATCCTATTTAAAGCATTTGGTTTAAATCTTAGATGAGGCTTAAGTGATGCACATTCCTTTTCATTCCCAAAGTGCAGTCCTATGGAGAGGAGCCAATTTTATTCTCAGAGAAGCTAAAGGAGTGAACAAAAAATAAACTGTTGCATACTATATCAAACAAGTACATAAAATAATTTCTACTCTGCATTTAACAGAATCACAGAATGGCCAGGGTTGGAAGGGACCTCAAGGATCATGAATCTCCAACCCCCCTGCTACATGCAACCTCCCCATTTAATGCTAGACCAGGCTGCCCAGGGCCCCATCCAATCTGGCCTTGAACAATTCCAGGGATGGGGCATCCACAACCTCTCTGGGCAGCTTGTTCCGGCACCTCACCACTCTCTCTGTAAAGAATTTCCCCCCGACGTCCAACCTAAATCTCCCCTCCCTCAATTTAAAACCATTTTCCCTCATCCTACTGTTATCTACCCTTTCAAAGAATTGATTCCTCTCCTGTTTGTAGGCTCCCTTTAGTTAATGAAAGACTGCAATGAGGTCACCCCGCAGCCTTCTTTTCTCCAGGCTGAACAAGCCCAGCTCCCTCAGCCTGTATTCATAGGGGAGGTGCTCCAGTCTCCTGATCATCTTTGTGGTCCGCCTCTGGACCCTCTCCAACAGCTCCCTGTCTTTTTTGTACTGGGGTTCCACACTCGGACGTAGTATTCCAGATGGGGCCTCACAAGAGCAGAGTAGAGGGGAACAATCACCTCCCTGTCCCTGCTGGCCACCCCTCTTTTGATGGAGCTCAGGATACCATTTGCCTTCCTACCATTTGTTTGGGGTAAAAAAAAATAGATATTGTATATTAATACTTTGAGATAAATAAATTAAACACTGTAAATATTTGTCGAAGACCATAGATACCAGTCCCTCTAGATCCCATGAAGATAGGAAATTCCAAGGTAACTGGAAGCTATTGAGATTGCAGTATTTACAGCATCAAATGTACATTTTCAGATACCTGCTTTTTCTACACGTTGCTTAAAATATTAAAGTAAGATTAGGTTTATCCGTTTTTAAAAAAAGTTAAGAAAATGGAAAAGACAAATAGAAAAAGGGAGAAATAACAAAATTGTAAGTGAACGAACATGTTTGTTTTGTTTGCTTGTTTGCTTTTGCCTAACATAATTCTTATTATTAGTAGTCTTTTTATAGTCAACAACAGAGGAATTTATGAATGAAAGTTCAGTACACATTCTGCACTTTGCCACATCCTGTGGGATTTAAAAAAAAAAAAAAAAAAAATTAAACTGAAGAGTAGATCCAGAAAAAAACATCAAAAGGCTTTGTTTAAGCTGCACGGTTATGAATGCCTTTTACCCAGTAGCATGCTTTTTCCTCATAAATTGTGAAATAGACCCTTTTTTTACCAAGAACATAGACCAATATGGAGCAAAAATACCTGGTTGAATTATGTTATTATTCCTTTTATATGACAAGGCAAAGCATAAGGGTAAAGTGAGACTGTGAAGTATGAGGAAGCAATAAGAAACTATTCATATACATTATTTTAGTCTGTGCTTTCAAGACATCAGCAGTCTAATTATTGTCAAGTAAACAGTAGTGTGGATATTTATAGGAGAGTTATCCCATGTGAGAAAGTACAAAAGTGCTGTTTTGAAAATGTAACAAGAAGGTGATGGAATCTGGCATCAGAATGTAGTGTATCTTTTCTGTCATTCTACAGAGCATGAATATCCTTCTCTAGTGTGGCACAGATCCTTCAGGTCACACTGGCTCAATTAGTTAGTGCGGCATGCCATCACACTGCTTCAGTATGAAAGCAGCACGCCTACATTGTTGTGTTTTGGCTTATAAAGCCTTTTTAATTCCTGAGAACATGAGTGTTTTCACTTTTGACCTAAATTGTTGCTGCTTGAGAGCCCTGCCTACCCAGTCACGGTATTCCCTATTGCTTTCAGTACCAAGCTTAGTTTCCAGCTCATTTGGAATTTACTAGCAGCAAATATCCATAAGGTCCATTTCCTGCAATTGTAAATCAGTCTTCCAGTCTCGCCTCAGCTTGTAACCAAGCTGTAACTTGCATTTATGCAGTCTTTTATCAGAATATTCTTGACAGTCTTGCTTGGAATGATTATTAGTCAGTAATCTGAGAATCAGGGATGAACGTGTCAGACACAAACAGCATTCTCTAATTGCTGCTGAGAAAGAAAATATATTTGCAATGTGGCATTACTAGTTGGACAAGGTGTGGCTGTAGTGGGGGAACAAACAGTGCAAGGCATCTTTCCAGACAATTCTGATACCAAATCACAGTTTAGGTGTAGCCAGGCTTTTATGTTTCCATGTCCTCTGTTGAAATACTAGTTCAGCCATTCATATCTGTTGTAACCAAAACTTATATTCTCCACAAGGAGGCTTTATGTCTTAACTGTGCTTAAAATATGTCTGTTTTCTATTGTTTGCATCTGTTCAATACTTAACTGCAGTAATTCTTCTTTTCTGGGTACACAAAACTGTAGCATACTACTCAGTATTCTCAAATACATTATTCTTCCAATAGTATCATAGAATGGTTTGAGTTGGAAGGGACCTTTAAATGCCATCTGATCTGACACCAACACAATAAACAGGGACATCTACAGCTCCATCAGGTGCTAAGTGCCCTGTCCCAGCCTGAACTTGAGTGTCTCCAGGAACAGGGCATCCACTGCCCTCTGGGCAACCTGTGCCTTTTTTTTTTTTTTTTTTTATTTTTTAGTTTGAAACCATTTTTCCTCATCCAGTCACTACAGACCCAGCTTAAAATCATTCAGGTATCCGCGTATGTCATGTTAAACCTGGTCCTTAACAAGGAAGATTCTCAGATCTGGGTGACAAGTTACACAGATAACCTGTCTGTAATGAGAAAATTCTGACACAAAATGTCTGAATTGTCTGAACATGTCTGCATGCCTGGAAACTTAGCCTGTCAACAAAGGATATCCTTGAAGAGTGACTGAGAGGCATTCTGAAGATCATCCTGACGATTGCCTCGATAAAGGCAAAACAAGAAACTGAGGGACAATTTATTACCTGAGAAAGTGGAAAGCGATGTGAGAAATAAAAGCTTTGTTCAAAGAAAATAAATGGGAACAAGAAACACGTAATTGTTGACCATCCAGAAGTAGGACAGAACTTAACAGTTGGCATTTGGTTGGTTACCTGTGGAGGCCCTACACCCTCTTAGTCTCACAGATATTTTTACCCAAAGTTGAGCTTCTTTCTCTTAGAAGCATCCTGTGCTGTATGTGCTCCTTTCTTTCTGTTACTTGAAGTAGGATGAAGCTTTTCTAGAACACTGAGTTAACTGTGTGACAGTATGATGCTGACTCCACTCTGAAGTGTTCCACACACTGTGGATCACCAGAATAAGACTCAGTTCCTTACTTTGGTCCCGTTCTGGGACTGGTTTTAGACCCCTGGGGTGGCAGTTGGTTGGTCTCCCTCTCTCTTCCTCTCTGAGTTTGTTTTCTTAACTTAATTAGACACCTCTTTAGGTCAGTTTGACATTGGCCAGTCCTTCTGGGATTGGTTTGATGTGTTTTGTGCTGGTGATTTTATATTTGTATTTATATAGTCTTAGCATGTATGGTTGTGTACTTTTTCTTTCATATACAGCTGTGATGAGTATAGTCTTAATAAGAGTACCTGTGATGTTTGCTATTACATTACTGTTATTCATAGTAGGTCAACTCACCGTCATAATATTACTGCTAAGTTTGCTGAATCTCTAATTATTCCCCAACCATACCTGCTGCTGTATTACTGTTTTTCTTACCTCAAACTGCCTTTCTACTGTCTCTAACTGCGGCTACTACTAATTCATGCTATCCCCTTAATATCTGTTATATATATTCTTTCTTCTGGGTAATATCTGTATTAGTTTTTTATACATATATACAAATATATTCATCCTTTTGATCATAGTTTTCTTGCTAGTAGTGATTTGTGCTACTCTGTAATAAATATAAATGTCCTGTAAACATGCCTCCATGTCCTTGAGTATTAGATAATCCTACAGACTCACTGCTGCTATCTGTATACAGTTGCAGGTGAGGTAGTCCCCCAGCATACATAGTCTTGACATTGGGCTATTACCAAATGTTACTATCTTGCTTCTACCTTGGTGTCACAATCCTCCATGAAAACAGTGATTGACTGGTTAAATGCTCTTCCATACATGATGGGAATCAACAGTGTTGTTTTGCCCTTTGTTTTGCTCAAATTTTTAGTTGTATTACAGTTACTCTAACTTCTATGTTAATTTTATATCAGCAGGCACTCGCATTATGATGTGTCACAGCACTAAATGCTTTGTTGAATATCAGATTGATAAGATCCATCCATTTTCTCTCATCTAGAAACTGGTTCCAATAAATGTTGTGTACACAAATGTGTGCATAATTTAATTTTACAACAGGTTATTGATGGGTCTCCAGGTCTAAAACCAGACATAGCTTAAAGCATTATTCTTTTTCATTTTAAAACTGTGTTTCATGTGTCTCACAGTTCAGTAGTTTTATGGCACTACATAAACCAATACAACTGGTTAATATCACAGAATGTAGTAATGAAAAACATGCAAGTGCAATTTCATGCATCTGTGTGTATATATTTATATTTTATGATTCATATTTTAACATTCATGGATCTTTTAGGATAACCAAAGAAATGACACTTATTTTAAGAGTTGCTGCAATACATATAAAGTCTTGCCTGTAGCACTAACATGCTGAAAACTATGATGAGATCAGAGAAGATGGGATTTACTTATCTAGCTTAAAGAAAGAATTTGAACAAAAACTATATATAACAAAATCTGACTCAAAACTGCAAGCTTCTGTAAAACAATGTGCAGACTGCAAGGCAGAAATCTCTTTTTCACTGGTGCTATATCCATCTTCACAAATTCTTATGAATTGTAGCTTTTTCCATTCAGAACAATTGTATATGAGAAAGCTTTAACAGGATTGCAGGCGTGAAGCTATTACCTAATACTATAGAATACATTAATTTTTACCAATATATTTTATATAATATATGTTAATATACAGTAGTCAAACGAGACAATAATATTTGAAAAAGATACATCTGAACTTTTCAGTATCTTTAAATAAAGCATTTTAGCTTCAGCTCTCTTATTGTTACTTCTGTTCAAATATTTCATTCAGTACCTCAGCAAACATAGGCTTGGATTCAAGCAGTGAACGTCAATTTAATATGCAGCAATTTGAAGAATCACAATAGCAGTAAGCCATTTGCTGTGTTTTTGCTGCTGATGTGAGTAAGGAAAAAGAATTATTTCTTTTAACACTGTTTTATCTTCTCCCTTTTCTAAATTTAAGCTCAGCTTTAGGCAATAGCAGAAATAAAAATAGTGCTATGATCCTCATTCACCAATGTATCAAAACACAGTTTTATGTGAGTGGTTCCATTCAAGTCCATGATTTTATACCAACATTTGAGAAGAAGAACTATATAAGCTGATGTTTCTGTATAAGTCAGCATCTTCTGCCAATTGAGTTGTGAATCTTTTTTAAACATCGCTCCGATAAAAAAAACAACAAACAATATGGTTTTTTTTTTATCTTGTAGGAAGGAGAGGAGAGGATCTGAAAACTGCTGTGGAATAAGCACTTAATCACTATTATGCATGACTCCAAGGAATGTGATCAATTTCCTGATATCTCTGCACCAGTTTCAGTATGATAACAATAAAAAATCCCTATCTCCATAGGCCCTGAAAAAAGGTCTATATATCCACAGTTTCAAAGGGAAAATAATTTTCACTTTCTACTTCCTATTTTCTTTCCTTAGATATTTTAAAATAGTCATGTAAATTGTTACAGATTGAAAAATACAATTTTCTGGAATTTGTTTGTTTGCATATAACACGTTAATGTGAAACAAGACATAAACAGTAGATAACATTCAATATGATGGATTATTAAGAATAATCTTTCAGCAGAACGGATAGACTTCATCAATTCTAACCTATCAAGTAAAAATAAATACATTTTCTTTCATCTCTTCAGAAAAGTAGATGAAAGAAAATAATGCTCTCACTTCCAGCTCCTAAAAGGAATAAGTGAAGTACAAGCATAAGCATAAATAAATCTTATCCCTGAGTTGCCTTAATAACTAGACAGTGTAAAAAATAAAGGATGAAAACTAAACACTAAGTCATTCTTTTAAGTGATCCTTGAAAAACTAACACACAGTCTTAGGAATACAGAAACTTGCACTAGCAATTCTTTATGTTTAGACATTGATTTGAGCTCGTGGAAATCAGTAGGAATCTGTCAACAGATCAAATGAAAACAGTATCAGGCTTTAAAGACAAGTAATATCATCAGGTATACTTAAATACCTCCTTTCTATCCCTGCTGATTCACTAACATCAATTTTTCTGAGAACCAGTGACCAGATCTCAGACCACAACTTAAGAATTTCAGGACTAGAGAAGTAGTTAAGGAACAGCCCAAGGACACATTCAGATAGGATGTGAGAAATTAATAATGTTCCTTCACCTTTCTCAAATTTACTCTTCTCTTACATGAGATATACTTTAGCAATCATTCTAATTATGAGAGGGGAAATAATTTAAATCTTTTCCCTCTTGCACTCTCATCTGTTCGGACCAAGAGCTTCTTTAGTAAACACTGATTATTATTCTCTGATTGTACAAGGTCTAGCGCTGGGGGGACGATCTTAATGTGAGCCTTTTAGGTTTTATTGGAATATAAACAGCAATATTACAAATGATTTTTTTTATAGCTTTGTATCATAATGCAGTGTAACTAATCAACTCTCCTCACTCATCTCTGCCCTATTGAAACCTGGGACTACTTTCAGCACAAATTCAATATGATGTTTGGCATGATTTTTTTACTCTTCACCAAGTCATCTAAATCTAATGAAATTATAAATCCTTATAATATAGACAGTTGTACATGTAGGCTTACCCTTAAATGTATGGATATTGTACATAAATTGTAGAGACTAGTTTGCTATTTTAACATTAATATATGTCTAAAGGAAAACCTTTTCCAATTTAATTATGAAAAAGAAAAAAAATAATTTATTGTCTAAAGAATCTATATATTTTGGAATATACTCTATAACGTGTTGAGAATGATCCAGGTTTTCAGAGGATAAATTGTTAGTGAAAATTCTGCATATCCAATTTCTTGTCTCCTACGAAATAAGTGATTATCTTTGGCACCAGGATGTGATTCATGAAGATAGCTTTTGACTGTGATGGATGAACAACTTAAATGTGTACTGGCCAGGATTATAAAAAGCAAAGAGACAAAGACAAGACAGATTTTTGCAAAAGACTCAATGAACAGAAAATCAAATTGCAGTAGAAAAACACAGTGTGTTTAGCTTAGCTTAGCATAAACTGAAGTTATAAGACGAAGTGAATCAAGTCTGAAGATCAATATAACAAAATGTGGAGTTTGTGGTTTTTCTTCAAGACAGATATTTTCCCCCCTTTCTTCCCCCAATGACTGCTGACTTAAAAGCTTCACTTTAGCCCTTCCTCAAGAGGTTCCACCATCTAACTGATCCTGATCCAAAGTTATACTGATAGAGTCCAGCTGTATCTCCTTGTCTCAGAGAAAATTGCACAACTGTAGAAATTAGAGAAAGTCCACAGAAATCAGATATGAAAAGTAAGAAAGGTAATAGTGCTCTCAGAGATGGAGACAGCTGCTCAAATATTCAAGGAGAAAAACACTGATAAAGATACAAAGTCCTTAAGCAAATTGAAAGATTTGCAAGACAACAATTCAGCAACAACGAAGATGAGTATGCGTAAACTTAAACGTAAGGTCTCACATGAGTTTGGTGAGCATAGTGATACTTCACCTGTAGGCTCATTAGTCCCAGTTAGCTATTGTGTCTATGAGGCAGTACTAATTACTTTGTTTTTAAGTTGTGTATATCCTACTTCCAGGGTTACTTAGTGAATAGAAAAAAATGAAGTATCAGCTGACCGAAAATAGCATTAACAACAAAAAATAACTTATAAAAAAGTCTCAAACTTAATTCTCATGCTCGTTTCAGCTGGGACATATGTTGGTTGTTTTTTCTCCATAGCGTCTGGTATGAAGCTGTGTTTTGGGTTTCAGAGAAAATGAATGTTGAGAACACACCAATGTTTTAGTTGTTGCTGCACAATGCTGTACAGAGTCAAAGACATTTCAATTTTTCATCTTCTCATACTGTCCAGCAAGGGAGGTAGGCGGATGTATGGAGGGGAGGGGACAGAACATCTGATCCAAACTGGCCAAAGAGATATTCCATACCATACGCACATTAGGTACAGAAAAAACTACAAAACTGAAGGGAGCTGGCTGGGGGGCTGATGCTGCTTGGGGTCTGTCTGAGTATCAGTTGGTGGGTGATAAGCAATTCCACTGTGTACTGCCTTTTCTGTCTTAGACAACAGTTTTTATCTCAACCCATGATTTCTACTTTTTCTTTTTTTTTTTTTTTTCCCCCAACACTCTCTCCCATCCCACAGGGGTGAGCTCTCTCATTGTGGCTGAGTGAAAGACTAAGTGGTGTTTAGCTACCTGCTGGGTTAAACCACAATTCCTAAGTACGCATCAGAAAAACATAGAAAACATAGAAACACATCTACAGATTTTACTTAAACACTTAATGGAGACAGTATCTATGATTAGGAAAAACATAGTTGTCATGGTTTGACCAATTCTATACTATCTCAAAGTCTTTTTTCAGAAGTTGCTTCCCAGGTATTGATTTACATATTACATTATTGGAAAAGAAGTATGCCATAGCAATCATTTCTTCTTTAGCATTTCATAGTGAGGAGGTTTTGCAGAAGCTGTTCAGCATTCTGGACTTCTTTGGTTGATCCAGTATTTCCCATTATAGTTTTGTAATAAAATGACTACACTGCAATGACATGCAATAAATTTTATAAGCAATTGCTTGTGGTTTCATATACCACAAGCAGGTATCACAAGAAAGGTCAATAGTTTAGGACTTTTTATGCATGTTTGAAAGTGAGGTTTATTTATTTTGAAATAATTATATTTGTTTTAGAAGTGTAGCAATATCTTTGTTACAATGTTTTTCTAAGAGATAATCATATTATGCTATTATGATACAGTACTTAGCCTGTGGTCTTTAGCCGCTTGAAAATTAGATTATTGTAATGCAAACAGAGGTGCAATTATATTACTCTTCTTGTATAAAGCAGAAAAAGAGCCCAGACAATCTGGAATTTGTAGAAATTGTAAGTGAAATTTCGTGATGATAATGCAATAATAAGTTGACCCTTGATTTACACTTCCATCCTTCATTCTTTGGCCTTTTCTTAATTTGAAGTGTCTTTTGGTATCATTCAGATGTTTGAGAGATTCCAAGTTACAGCAGCCTCTGTCAGGATTCTTTGGGGAAGTCAGAATTGTTAAAGCATTGCTCTAAAAACCTGGTAAGACTCCTACGGTGGCTCATAGAAAGTGGTAGTTTTTTTGACAAATTCAACACATCCACAGTGCTACAAAATCTTTCATGCCTCAGTTCTTCCTGAATGGGAATTTTTCTCCTTTGACTTTATTTTATATATAAGGTCACTCTCAGCGGGATTAAAATTGGGATTTTAGGAGAACTAAGGTCTCATGGATAGCAAGGTTCCTCAGTTTAAACAAATTAAGAACAGTGTATTCCAAAATGTAGACACAAGATCAATTTAGGATCCTCAAAGCTAAGTGTAGCATAGGATTTCTAGGTTGCCTTTTTTGGGTTTAAATGTTCAATCTCACCAAATTTGCCAAGTAGTTGAATGGACTGCTGAAATGTGCTTTGATGACTCAGTAGTCTACTCTCATCCATAAAATATTTCTTCTTCATAACCACAGCAGAATTTATTTCTTAGATTACAGTATATCCCGAGAGTGTTCATGCAGCTATATCTACATAAATATGATAATATGTAAATGATAATCTTACTATAAAAGAACACTCATCTCTTTTTCAACAATATCAAGAATACCTCTCTTTACACTTATATATTGGCTTGGAATTGTAAGAAATGCTGAGGAATCCCTGTGATTCCAGTTTTCATTTTCTCTGTGGAAATCTGTTCTCAAAATAACTCACATTCAATTACACAGGTCACTTGTGATACTGACTTTTCTTGGTGAACCTGAAGAAAAGTCTACAATTTTTGAACCATGAAGTAGTATGCATAGTATTTCATTTTAAAGATGTGCCAGATTAACAGAAGGTAATTGGGGTAGATTGTGAATGGCAGCAGCTGCTTATTTGCAAACGCTACAGACACCACTTCCTTTCACTTAGAATTTTCATTAGGTAATCCACTAAGTGTTATAGTTTATTTTTAGCTATGTCACTCTGAGCCAATATTCCCTTGCTATTTTTGTTGCAACTGCAACCCTTCTGCATCTATTTTAGGTAAATAAAGGAGAAATATTATACAATGAGAGACCGTTTAGGATGACTTTTCTCTTGGCAGTATTTTCCTCAGATTTAAACTATGTACTGGTCCAGTAGCATTCAGTGTATTTAGACTGAATTGTAACACAATAATAATACGAAAATAAATACTTGAAAATATTATACTGAGATATATTTTGGAGGACTCCATAGGCAATGCCTCCTAAACCTAAACATAGGTCTCGTCAGCAGAACTCATTCAAAGTTACCATGTTAATTTGTGTTTAGAAGTTAGCACATGACTAGAATGAAAATTAGAAACATTGATTTTCATTATATATATGTATACTGAAATTGAAATCTGGGATATTTTTAGAAGTTCCTCAGTGATTTGTTGGGATAGTTGTAAAAATAAATTTGCCAATTTGCCTCAAAAGACATGTCTTAAAAAAAAAAAAAAAAAAAAAAAAAAAAAAAAAAGATTCTTCTGACTGTTTTGACTAACAAGATTCTTCTGACTGTTTTGACTAACAAGCTGTCAAATATCAACAACTTTTTGGCCAAATGAACAAAAGAATCACTTTATGACAACAACTACCCCACTTATTCCTTATTTATTTATTTATTTATTTCCCTACTGAAAGCTGATTTGAACTTACCTGAATAGACTCCAAAAACTTATGAATCTTCCTTGATTATCTCAAAGATTTTTAGTTAATATAAATATAAGCCAGAGGAAATAAGATGTCCTGTAATATTATGATATCAAATAGGCAATTTGCAACAGCATTCCTTTATTAAAAACGCCAATTATAATTTCACATAAAATTTAATTGAGGTCATTACCCTCCTGGCAAGTTATTTCTAAATTCCTTCTTCTAATAAGATTTGTTATTTTAACATTTTCCACATCAATGCTTCTTTCACATCTATATACTTCTTATCTATTTATAAAGATAATAGAAATTACCCCTCATTTGATTGTATCATTTTGTTATTAATAAGAAAGCTATCTATTAAACTATTTATCTGGAAGATGAGATTATCATTTATGTGTAAAGTTGTTAATGCAACCTTCTTAGAAACATAATTTATTACTACAAAAATTCTATTTGTTAAAATATGAATTAAAAAATTACACTGAAGTTATGAAAGAATTTTTAAGATTGTTTTATTTTGTAGTCTAGATGAAAATGTTCAGAAAATTTACAATTTTTGAGATAAAATTAATTTTCACATTGTGTTTACTACATCATTGCTATGTACTTTGCAAAGTTAAATATGGCTTCTCAATTCATTTTGTAGGCAAACAAGAGAGGTCATATTATTCACTAAGATGCCTCAACTACTTGCTCCTACTTAGCAATAATACATTGGGCAGGATAACAAAGTTTCATACCTTGAAGGTTTCCTGAGTCTCATGGGATGTTTTATTTTATGTAAATATGTGTGGCAGAGGGTACCTTGGCTGAAGGACATTAAGGTTTCTTCTTTTGCAACAAACTTGCCTTAGGTATGTTTGCCATTGACATGCAAGTAGTCAGATATTCGAGACACAATTAATTCTGTTTTCAGCCCTTCCATTATCTTATACATTTGGGAAGGTCATTTATGCTGAATTTTAGTATCAAACCAGCTCTGGACTGAAAAAAAATCTACATTTGATCAAACTATTTTAAATATGTTCATCCCTATTCTGATGTTACATAGCTAAACAAAATGAAAATTTTAAAAAAAGATTTATTTTTTTTTCCTTTTCATATGTTTTACTAATAATAGGCACGTAAGTAATTAACAAGACAAAACACTCTTACTAATTAACACGTTGTTAGTTGCTCCTAAAGTAACAACGTACTATTTTACGATGTTTGTCCGTGATGTTTCGATGTTTGGGTAAGGCAGTAGAAGTTGAATCTTCCTGACTATATACCACTAAATTTCGCTGCCCTGCAACAGATGGCAGCAGAGGGGCAGTCTGATAAAATGGTGCCTGTTATGGAAGTGTGTGTGAAGCAATGGTGTGTCACTGAATTGCTCCGTGTGGAAAAAATGGCACGCCATTAACTGACAGTCATTGATGCTTGCTGAGCATTTATGGAGACCAAACAGTAAATAGCAGCTTATGACCCATTATTCCATATGGGTCAGTTTCCTAATTTCTGTTAAAAGAGAACTATTTCTTTCTAACAGAGCAGGCACTAAGAATGAGGTATTATGTCCTAGATGGGAGCAAGAAAGCAGGAGAGACATAGAATGGTAGTTTGCTAAAACTTGCAGTTAACTCAGATGGTTATTTTGTCCCCTCTTTAACTGTCACTCAGAAAACCAATGCTAGTGTAATGTAGCTAAGAATCAGAAAAATTTCCATGAAATGCAAAATATAAATGCACTTATTTGTGAAAACAAAACAAAACAAAACATCAAGACCTATTTAATTTGCATAATGTTCCCTCTCGAAAACTCAACTCTAAGCTCACTTACAAGCTTTATAGTCCCTCTTTCTAAGCTCCAGTGATATCCCTCTATTCTTTTTGAGGATTGAAGCTCTAAGGAAAAGAAAAATTAAGATGACACTGAACTTATTTATTTATAACATACTTCACTTTCTTTAAGTTCTGCATTTAGTCAAAACGAACACACAATGTAGAAAGACTGAAAGATGTATTCTGTTGCTCTTAGTGGCCTATATGCTTGTTTCTATCGGTAGCACAAGTAAAATCAGCAGGAAAATGTAAATAGTTGCAGTGAAAAACTCTTTTCCAAATATTGTTTAAATTACCATAATTTTGTTGATAGAAAGATTTTCAAGGAGGATAAGATTCTATGCCTACAAACTCCAAAATAATTCACTGCTTTGTGACAGTTGTGTGTAGACATAGACATTCACCTGAAAAAGCCACTGAGATGTAAGTGAATTTATGAAAACATAATTTTGGCACCTACTCAAGTAGATCTAGCTTTGGTAACAATAACTGCGAATTTTGAAACTTTGAACCAGACCCCTTAATAACCTGCCCATTGACTTTTAGATGTATCACACAGTGAAGAAAAAGCATCTCATCATTTGTGGGCTGACTGAACTTGATCAAGCATATCCTAATTGATAATGACAGAAACTTGCATGATCTGTTAGGTATGGAACATAAAACCTATGTTCAGTTCAGCTACTCCATGAAGCCTCATAAGCTTTTGAGAGTTACACTAGGCTAATAATACATAGCTGCATCAATTGAGCCAAAGAAAAAAGCCCATTAAAGTGTTCCTTTTACATGCTCTAAAGACCTCTAAAGGGAGAGGAGGGGGAGAGAAGCAGAACTGTATTTTTCAGTGTAGCATAAGTAATGAGAGCAGAAGGACTTTGTGCAAATACCAGTACCTGCTTTTTGAAGAGACAGCTAATAAACAGCAAATATCAGAAATTAATAAGGTTCGAGTGTCAAAGACTAATAAAAATAACTGACTTGAAAAAAAGATCACCTGAATATGAGGAATTTTCCCTACTCCATTACATGGCATTACAAACATGTCCTAGTATTGTATCCGGTACTGTTACTATGAGGAACAAATTAGCACGGAAATTGACATTATATCTGTGCCACATTGCCTGATAGACTGATCCCCAAGTGTATTCATTAATGAAAGATATAATTTTAATAAAGGATACAACAAAGCAATAAAGTAATCTACATATCAAAATAGATAACTGGCTGAACATACGACTCCATTTTAAGTATTTTTTAGTGCAGTTAAATCTACATTTGATTTTTTTTTATATTAATTTAATAACAGCAAATATATTTGAAACACTGTAACATTTTACAAACTCCATTACTATTTTGTAAAATCCTAAATATTCACTGAAGTTGTGAGGCTTATTCCTTAACTCTCCTCTGAGTTAAGCATGTAAAAACATCCCAGCTAAACAACCTGCCTGTGGGTACACATGCCATGACAGATGAGTCCTCTGGGTGAAAAATCCCTGTCTACCCCTGGTCTTCAAAACACCAAAAGCTGTTTTATTCACAGGCTGTACATAAATGATTTCCATGAAGTTTTCAGTGAAGGCACTGAACTTTCAAGCTTTATCTTAAACCATATTATTCAGAGGATAAAGGACTCACCATCCCTAGACTTTCATAGTATTGTATGCCTTTGGACAGTATTGCTAAGAGAGATTATATACATAAAATCATCACAACACACAACTGATCTTGTCCTGTTTTTTAGTTTGCACATTTTCCACAACCCACATACGCTGCAGCCACAACTGGTAAAACCTGCACATTTCTGAATGAAGTTTCTTTGGGTTCTCTTTCCCAGGACTCAGGGATATAATCTCTGACTTTTCTGCCATGATTGCTCTTCCTCCCCTTCCCACTTCCAGGAAAATTATTTTGTGCATTCTCTCATCCCCTGCACAGTCAAGATACAGTCAATTATTCACCTTCTGAAGTTCTCCACATCCCTCTGCTCCAACCTGGGTCTCCTCTTGGAGAGCTTAGCATTCAGTATTGTACACCTGCCAGGACTGATGATGCCAATGGACAGGCTCTTGTGTGGCAAAATGCAGACAGCAATACATGACATTGCAGCAATTCCAGCTTAAACCAGCCTGCTCTTCTGACAGCTGAGAACACACTGATGACAAGTAGTTTCTCACCTTCTTGAGTCTGCTAAGATTTAAGTGAGGATTTTACTCTGGACAGGTGAGATAAGACTCAGGAGTTATCACATGATTATAGCCTAATCCTGAGCAAAGCAACCCATGTTGCCTGAGCTCAACTTCAGCTTGAAACTCTCTCAAAATATCAGCCAGCGCATTCAGGACCAAATCACTTCATCTCTCCATCATGGGACAGGTCATCAGCTGCTGGTGGGACTCTGCTGTTGGCTGCTCCCCACAATGGGTTGGCAAAGGGGCAATGTGAGGACACGACAGTGCTGCACACTTCTTCCACTGTGCTGGCTGGGCATCCTCAGCATGCTTTCCCTGAATCATTTCTGGATATTGAGCTAACATAAGGGTAAAACTGAAGCTTCAGACCTAGCCTGCTATTAACTTTAGCTTTACACAACCACAAAGATAAACTAAACAATTACACATACACAAATATTTTCCCCAAAGCTAATACAGGTAATTGTTCCTTTTCCAGCTGAGTTAGTGAGAAGAGTTCCAAATTACTTGTTCTGGTTTTGACCCCACAAATTTGCATTCCTGCCATGGATTCAGCAAATTCCAATGAAGGTAAATGGTGGTCAGAGTTATGTAGGCTACTGGAATAACACACTGACACTTATGCTGATTGCAGTAAAAAAGTGACATTTTAAGAAAACTATGCTCAAGTGCCAATGCTTGAGGAATGGGTTGGCTTCTATTCTCAGCTTTCAGCCAGACTTCCTCTGAAGCATGAATAATGTTCTTACTTTTTTTTTTTTTATCTCATCCTAGAAAATAGGAATGTAAAAAGGAGAAAATGCACACAAACATTTTATTTGAGTTTTGTTCGTAGTTTGGAAAAGCAATCTACTTTGGAGAAACAATCTTATCTCTATAATTTTATCTCACAAAGTTTTTAAATAATAGCCAATGTCTGTGTCAGACTGACACCTGCATTAAAAAAGAAATATTTCTTCATGATAAAAAATAGCTTAAAAAGCAAGGAAGCAAGCAAAAAAAAAAAAAAAAAAAAAAAGACAAGCTTCATGACAAGACACTTAAATGCTCTTGTACTCATCTCTAAATATAATAACTGTATTATATTACAGAAATTTTTAGAATTTGAATTAATTTGAATAAACAAACAAACAAAACATACAATAGGTGCACTTAAAAAATATCAGGAAGTAATTTTTAAAGAGGAAGTGCCAGTTTTATGTTACTTAGTATTATTTCTGCTTTGATGGAAAAGGAAATTTCAACTGTACAGATGAAGGCCTGCCTGGAGCAAGTGTGAGCCATCTGGCAAACAAAAGAAATACAAGTGGCCTTGATGAATTTTGAGGAACACAGGCAGAACTGCAGGGAAGACTGGACAACTGTTTGCCTACTACAGATGATCCCCAGTTTTCTAACAGCCCAGAACATGGATGTTCCAGTGATGCTATGAAGCACATAGATGCTTTCCTGTTCAGAGAGTTCAGGCATCTGGATGAATAAGAAATCTGAAACATCTCTATCAGGCATGAAACAGTCATACAGCAGTATCTTGCTTAAAACTTGGGCTACTACAAAATCAAAATAGAACTGAATGAATTACTCCTTAACTCAATAATGTGCTGTACTCCCGATAATTTAAAATTGCACTTACTCCATAATTAAATTGTAATTAATCTTTTTATTGTTTACCTATTTATCAGTTAAATGTTCTGTTAAAAGTTTAATTTGCAATAAATTGCTTTTTGTCTTGGTGCTAACATAAAATTCCTGATCCATGAAATCCTTTCCTTCCATATATAGATCCAAGGTTCTCCTGTTCAAAAATGCAATGGAAAATGGATTTTTATTCATGAACAAAAAGAAGTCAATGAGTATGACAGTATCTGGCAGCCAAACTACATATTTTATAGGGTTACTAATGGAACATGTGCAGTCGAGTATTTGTTTTATAGAACTATTCACCATATTATTTCTAAGGTGGACATGAGTTCATAGAGAGGTGGAAGGAAGTTTGATTGTTTGAAAATAGGTATAGCTCACTTTTTCTGAAAAACCAAAAGAGGAGAGCAAAACCAAACCATTTACACTATTAATAATAATTTTTAAAAAAAGATTTATATATATATTTATAAAAGAAGATCTACCAGGAGCACAGGCCTGTTTTTATTCCTTGTGGGACTAGAGAAGAGAGGAAGAGGGAAGACTGCCAGTAGATAAAAGTAAATATCAGATAAGAGAATCCTAGTCAATATATTTTTCCCTTCAATCAAGCTATTTTTAATACATACAGTCCTGTCTCTTTCAGGAGACATATGTTATTGGAAAGATTAGTTTTGCAGTACCTATTGCTTCTGCCAGCCTGCATCAAAGTAAATTTAGAGATGTGCTGACAGTCTAATACCTGCTATCAGGTTCTACCTGTAGATAAGAGGTGAAAAAACATCTGTTGAAGGCCACCCTTAAAAAAATATCCTGGTTGGTTGGATTCCAGTAAGTTTCTTAAAACTCAATCTGGCAAGCAATTTCTTCACAATAGTCAAATGTGAGGGATTCAAAACAAAACAAACAAAAATGAGGATTTTTTTTTCTGATTTTAAAATAGAGAGTGATCATTTCTGATTTTATCTCCTATATTTGCATAAAGATAATCTGTGAAGCTCTTGTTCTTAAAGGTGACTGGATGGAAAGAAGTGCTGGATCTGACTGTTTTTCTAAATAGCAATTATATAGAGAAGAAAAAGAGCTGAGGAAGAACATGCAAAACCCCTACAATCCCAAATGCTTTGTTCTCGGTTCCGAATTCTCCTTGCAAACAAACAAACATACATACAAAAACATTTTTCCCCCTTTCTCGTTCAGTTTCAAATCATACCAAACCACAGAAGTCATTCACACTTCTCCCACTTCAGCTCTTTAGCAAAAAAAAATGTGCTATCTGTTGCCCATTTCTTAAACTAGATCTTTAGAAAATGGTCCTCAAAAATACAAATACGATTCTCATGCAATATATGAATGAGTGTGCATGTGTGCATGCACTTGTGAACACACACACACACACACACACACACAATTATTCTCCTTCCAGATAAGAGATTACTTTCTTCCAAAGGGAAATGACACAGAGCTATATCATCTTCTTCCCCTGTATTTCTCAAATCAGTTAAAAATCATACAACAGTTACGCAGTATTTTTAAGGTAGAGGTCAAGAAGTGGTAGGCACTTCACCAACTCCATTACTATCACACATGTTTTAAAAAATATATCACATTTAATACGGTATGTCATTCTCATATGATATTTTGTATTTCTTGTATGTGATTCAGTCTTATGTAGAGGTACAGAAATAGCTCATAAAAGCAACTTGTAAGGATAAGAACAAAAGAAAATAGTAGAAGAAACAGTTTTAGAGGCACTTCACGAAAAGCCAGTTCAGCTCCCTCCACAGTGCATGTTCCTGCATTTATCAGTTCAGGTGTTAAATGAAATCTCAGAACCCACAGATTCTAATTGGAATTATAATAGTGGAAAGTCTATTTATAACACATTAGGAATTAGTGTTCTTAAATAAAGAGTCTGTGTCTACAGAAAGTTATGCTTAGACCAGTTTT
Source organism: Phasianus colchicus (assembly GCF_987193195.1). NCBI lineage: Eukaryota > Metazoa > Chordata > Aves > Galliformes > Phasianidae > Phasianus > Phasianus colchicus. The sequence continues at coordinate 22,560,581 of NC_143439.1, forward strand.
CAACACAAAAGGGCTCAGTCTTGGACAACTGTATTTCTGCTAAGTACAAGAAGTTGTAAAAAACAAATAGAAGAAATACAGATGTCTTCCTGAATTATAAATAGAGAATTCAAATTCATTTACAAAACTCTTTCTGGATCACAAACAGATCGTTCACATTCATTTTTCTTAATTTTCCAGTGTGTTTGATCTTTCACAATTAGATAAACACCTCAGTTATTTCTCTCAGAACTTTTTGCATTCTGATTTCTAATTTTTTTTACGGTAGACAACTTACTAAAATAGACAACACTAACTGGATGTTTACATGTGAGAACATTTTTTCCATGCGTAATTTTATTTCTTGTTTGTATATATGCATTTTCCCCCCTAGGAAGTTATGTTCAATATGAAATTACCTCAAAATTGTCTATTACATCTACTCCATAATGAACAGTCTCAGAGATAAATTTCAAGAACCAAGATTAACTAGAATACACCAAGTGGAAAAGACATATTTTCTAGTTTTAATCAAGAACATCAAATAGCATCTGAAAAATGTGCAGTAATACCTGAGAAGCAAATAATACAAGTGTACTGCATGTAACAAGGAATAGCCTCATGTTTTATGGGATTTGAAAAAAACACAGTCATTACCTTTACTTAAAAATTGAGGGAAACTACTTGACAGTTACATCCAGAAATTCACTTTCTTCAGATCAAGATGATACAGATCTCCCAAAAGAACGTGAGGACATTTCCACACATAACAGCAAATTCTCTCTAATTATACATCACTAAATAGAAGTGATTATTCCTCTCCATAAAGTATTCATGAGACTGTACTACGTTAAGTTTTGGTTCCCCAGTACAAAAGAGAGATTGCCAAACCAAGTGAGGTCAAGTGGAGAGCCACCAGCCTGGTCAAGAGGCTGGAGCAGATGGGTAGAAAACCGGACAAATAGAGGTTCAGAAAAGAGAAGAAAGGTCTCCAACTGCTGTTTTCATCTATCTCCTGAAGGGTTATAGAGGATGTTAAGCCAAAGTCTGTTCGGTGCACAGTGAAATGACAAGATGTAGTGGCCATAGGTTGCAGCAAGGGAAATTCTGATTAGGTGAAAGAAAAGTAAATATATATATAAGAGTTCGTAAATATCTAGGAGATGAGCTGACCATTTAGCCATCATGTAAGCAGAAACTGGCAATTGTACTAGAGGTCCCATTGGCTTGCACTACCCTGAACAAGAAATTGGAAGATTGTCTCTCCCATATTTTCTGCTTCCATATCAATATTCAAATCATTTCAGACTACAGATGAATAATCTTCAAAGTCTACTCAAGATCACTATGCCTATCAGAAGAGAAGGAATTTAGCGATCCTCCCTTTTATGAACAGTCCAGACTATGAAACAAGCAGCAGGTACATTACATTACATTTACATGCAGTAAAAAAAAAATAAATCTATCTATGGAATTCACACTGACTCAGCACCATCCAAGGAGATGTTTCAAAGTAATTTTAACAGTTTCAGAAAAACTCTTGGGAGTTCTACTACCTTAAAGTCAGTACTTTAAGGTAATTGGAAGGACAGGAAAAGTAGTTCCTTACTGACAATTTCTTACTGTCTTAAATATTCAATTAATGATACCACAGCATGTTACAATAAATTACGATTTTGCATTGTTTGGATTTTTGTGTCTATTTCAGGCAGAAATATAAAGCTTCTTAATGTGCCTTAAAACAAACTGGTTTACAGCGGAGATTTGATTGCTTAATTAACAAAATATTTATACATCCATAGATGTAATTTAAGCTTCCATATACTGCCCTACTAATACACCGAAAGCTCTATTTTAGAAGGTTGGTCTTCAAGACATTACATATTTGATGTCAATTTAATAAACTACAAAAATACTTCAAGTGCACAACACTGAGGCATTTCTCAAGAAGACAGAAAAGCTGGCCACCAAATGACTTGAAAGAAATAGTGTAAAATAATATAACCATAACTTGGTTGAGATTGTCATTAGACATGTAAAACGGTCAGCAGAATGTTTTTTACATCTATATTAAGAGGAAATCTATTGGTTCCATTTATTTATGAAACAGTTAATACAAGAAATATTTCCGTATGTATAAATACAGAGACACTTAATCTTATATTCAAGATTTATATTATGTTAAATAATTGTCATCCTTTAATGTTCTTCATGAAAATACATTTCTTTGTAGGTCTCAAACTATTGATTCTTTTCGAAGAATCCCTTAGAATTACCTTTAGAAGGGAATTCTACAACTGATATTTATTTTATAGATGTTTTCTCTAAATGGAAAGAATATTTTTAACTTTCAAATAAGACTGACATGAGGTTTGATAACAAGGAGTAAACAAATTGAGTTCATTAGGCAAAAGTTTGCTTTGTGGACAGTAACATCTAGCTATGAATAAACTGAAATGATTGTAGATGTGCTAACATAATTATTATCATTATTATGGATTAGCCATACAGAATGTTGAAATGGCCAAAAAAATGCCAAGTAGGGTCTGTATCTTTACAACAAAAAAATTGTATGTTTTTTTTGTTTTGGTTGTCTTAATAAAAGCAAAAGCAAAAAAGTATTCACTGAAGGGTGGAATTACCTCATTCCGGATAGAGTTATCTTAATGCAAGTAGGATATCAATCAGTAGAAGGCATCAAAGATGAAAGCCAGCAAATCCATACAACTATAAAGCATAAAGAAATCACAATTGATTTGTGAAAAGCTACAGCTACAACGCAGATCATCCAAAACCTGTTATGGATAAGAATTCCAGTAATATTGAGCACTCAGAGCTTTGAGGAAGTTTCTACAGAAAGGCAGTAAAGGGTAGCAAGCCCAAAAGGGAGGGAGTCCTATCTATTTGTATGGATTAGGCTTCAAGATCTTCATACAAAATCTAACTTGGAGAAAGAGCAAGAAGTAATTTCTGTTCCATTTCTCCAAGTCTTTGAAAGCATTTCACTGGGTTAGAGACTTAGGAGTTATTTTTAAATGTATATTGGCTGAAAAACACAAGTTCTTATTTTTAATTTCAAGCAAGTATGTTCTACCCATAACATCAGTTGTTCTTCCCTAACCCAATATAAAATGGGAAAACTAAATAAGAATGTGAAAGTTACATTAAAAAAAAAAAAAACAAAAAAAAAACACAAAGAAACAAAGTCAGAGCTTATTTTATCTTCTTATTTTCACAAAAGCAACACTGTTAAAAGATAATGTTTTTTAATCTTCTGCCTAGTAAGAACACACCAATCAATATTAATTGGAGTCTAGTCTTCCAGTCTTTGCAATAAACAGTTAATAAAAAAATAACTGACAGATGAATAAGCCACTGGTCAAATATTCCCTTTTGTAGAACTAGTGCAAATTTCACTGAAATGAATGAAATAGCCATGATTTACATCATAGGAAAAAATGAAGCCATTTTCTCTTTTTTATATCTGGAAATCCTGGTGAAATTTTCTATTCATCTTCTCTCAAGAGCTAGCTGATGGTCTCAAAAATGTAAAGACTACATATGGTGCATGAAAATCTTGAGGCTGTTCTGAAATATACACTTATACAAACTTCCACTCTCTTGGCTAAGCAGTTCAAAATTCAGGATAAAATCTGCAGAAGTTTAAAAATGCTTTTGTCCTGCAGACAAAGGAGATTGACACATACAGTTTAGCTTTTGGAAATATTAAGGAAATTATTTTTATGACACACTGAGAATTCATTTTTACCCTCACCATTTCAGGACCTGTATGTATTATTGTCTATGTGAGGAAGGAAAATCAGCACCAAAACTTTTGATTTTGAACTCATTCTGATACAATTGTATCAGAAGCTAACTGTATTAGGTAGGATGAATAAATTAAAATGGAATTTAAAACATACATTTGTAGCTCACAAAGCTAGCAGAAATCATGCCTTTTCTGATACTGATCTAATCTGTTCTAGGCTCATATGTATACCAGCTTAGTGTAACATACAGAATATACATAAATACAGATAAATTTAGCTTTATGACATGTCTATAAGCTGTGTATGACTTCTGAGAAACAAAGAGAATTAAAACAAGTGAAATGAGGACAGAGTCAGAATCACCTATCGTAGCCCTGTACTAAAACTATATGTCAGGAAGTTTCATATTCAGTTTTTCTCTCTGTAATAAATTTATTATTTCTAAATTCTACTTTAAGTATAATGATGAAATATGATAGGAAACTTTAAGACATTCACAAATTGAATAGAACATATGAATAAATGCAAAATAGCTACAAAAAGTATATAAATTTACCCTGATCAACACCAGTTCAAACACTCAAAGCATACATGCTTTGATTTTAAAAAGATTTTATAAAGTTTTATAATTGTTAATTTAGTTATTGAAAGGGATCTGTCATTGAAAGTGACATTGGATGCTGTATATTTTGAAACAGTAAGCACAATTTGTGTGTCTGTTCTGAAATATTGGCCTTGTCAGTGTTGCAGAACTTCTTTGACTCAGAACATGTCAAGTATATCAAATATGCAAAATATAAAATACTATACAGTACGCTACATACAAATACACTATATACAAATATACTATACTATATTTACAAATATATCAAATATATTATATGTAATACTACATACTATATTATATACAAATGTACTATATATAATTATTATATATAAACTACTCTTGGCAAAAAAAAAAAAAAAAAAAAAAAAAAGCACCGTACACCAAAATGCAATACCAGCCAATCTGACCATAAATTAGAGTACTTGGGGTGGAGGTGGGGGGAACAAATCAGACAAACTATTTAGAGTTTCCCCCTCACTGAAATTCTGTGCCAACATTGTGTCAACAAGAGAGGATTTATTCTATCAGATCTTTCCGTTCAGCTATGCACTTCCTGTTAATTAGATCAATAGCTGTGTCTATTAGGAGCCAGTTTAATATTCTTAATTAAGGTTCATTTAAGGTTCATTCTGGTTACAAGGTAGATTTTTTCTGATCTTTTAAAGATCACTTTTTATACTAACCATTAATTTGTAGGTAGAAATTGATCTACATTTAAAATTTATGTTTGAAATAAAGAGTAGTCACGCCACAGATAGTGAAAAAAATTAATAATATTTTTTTTAAAAGTGTTCAGAAAATTATTATTTTTTTTCTTAATCCCCTGAAAACGCATATGTACTTTCATTTCTTAACAATATTGGTATAGCTTTCTGGACTTGTATGGAAAGAAATCCACCATTTTGGCAATTCATTCTCTCTTCGAACCTATTCCTTTATTTGTTTTTAAACAGAAAAACTATTATAAACCTTGAAAAGGAAAAAGTATCTTAGAACTGTAAAATATGAAAAGCCATGTTAACTAACAACACATTTAAATACATAACTACCAACAAAAAGCACTGCAGACACCAGAATTATCAATTGCTATGAAACCAGCAAGATTTGAAGTTGCTGAGAAATGTATTCAAACAATTTTTTGTTTAAAAGTCAGTTATGGTCTTTTTCTGACAAAGTTTAAATTTGGCTGTTCCACACTTAGCAGAAAAAGGAGTACACTTTGCATCCTATTTTTGTACGGTTTCAGTGATACACAGCCAGGTATCAGTGGTTAGGTCACAAGCATCCACCTGCCATTTCTTACGACAGATTAAAAAATGATATTATATATATATATATATAAATTACATCTCCAAAGGAGCTTTTCTAGCAGAACAGGGTTTTGAGCCCACAGTGATTTTGTTTTCCTTACTGTCATTATAAACTGCCACGATGTGCTTTGAAGCTGAAGAAAAGCCATCAAACTACTTCCTTTAAAGAGATCAGTTAACCTGGCAGCTTAATGGCTTGGCTTTAAACCAGTTCTGTGGAGTTATCTCTGGCAAATATTCCATACTGAGTAGATATCATGTTCTATTTGATGAACAGAAATAGCCTGAAGCTTCACAATTCTTGTTTTATCATACAGAAAAAGTTTTACTGAAGGAAGGAGATGCACTACTGATGAAGTAAACATTCATATAAACTTCTGTTTACTATGCACTTCGTTTGTTTGTTTTTTATGAAGCAGGCAAATATGAGGATTTTCCTTGCAAATCCTTGCAAATACGAGGATAATTATTTGCTTTTATTTTTTTTTTTTTATTATTATTTTTTTAAAGAAAGGACAGAAAATGAAGATTCCCATGTAATTAATTTCCTAACATAAAAACTAGGTCTTTAACTGTAACATACAATGCCATGAAGCATATGATGAGATTACAACATTGCATTTGAGTATATACTAGAAGTAACCCAGAAAAGGACTAATTTTAAGTATTACTCTAAGTATTTTGTCTTTTTCTGGCACAACAATAATCTAGGGCAAAAAGTGAAGCAATTAATCTGATTGTCTTAAACCTTAGTGTTGTTTGGAATAGGAACTGCTACTATGGTCTATGTAGAATTTGCACAGTGAAAATGTAAATTTTAATTATAATATGTTTTACATACCAAAAGAAGTATGGCTTAAAATGTGTCTGACATGAGACTCCATCTCCCTGTCCAGTTCTCTCATTCATCCAGAAAGCAAATAAGAGAAAGCAGCTATTTAAACTCTAATATATTACAAGGAAATAAATCTAAGTTTGACATCCTAACTCCTACAAAATTTGACTTTGAAGTAAAGCATGCTGATGATAACCTATAATAAATCTAAATGCAAAATGTGCTTTTCTAACTACATTTCCATTCATTTCTGAAGGATAAAATGTGTGAATAGATCTTTACTTTCAAACAAAACTAGCAGGTAATTACAGCTAGCTCCAAATAAAATCAAGAATGGAAAAAAATACAATGGAACATTTATAAGAAACATGTAATAATACGGGCAGCATTTTTTTCTATAGCTATGACTTTAATATAACTTGGTTTAAAGAAATAATGAATTTAAGCAATGTCTACTAAAAAATGTGGAAGAAGAATTCCTTATTTCTGATTAGCAGCACATGTGTCATGACATTTTACACTCCAGAAAGACACCTAAAAACTCCTAATCTTAGTTTCCCTTACTTTACATTCATATAATTATTTTCCAGAAATCTCACCCTCAAGACCTAAAATCAGTTTACTGGACAGTGCTAATTTCTTATGAGAATAGCTTATTATATTGGATAACGTCCATTTATTACTGGAATTTAATTTAGACTTTAATTTCATTTTAATTAAATTCTTCCTACATGTTGAGAAGACCTATATCTAACCACATTCAACTTCACAAATGACTTTATGTTAACAAGCAATTTATCAATTCTCTCCATAGGGACTATACATACAGCATGAAATCACAAGACCAAAAGAAGAGAGAAAGAAAGACAAAGCCCATACAACAATATTACGATGTGTCAAGCAGGAGGGGGAGTTTTTATGTACTTTATTCATCTACATTAAAGAATCAGTGACATCTGTTTATAAAGTCATACCATTTGTTATCATTTAGTTATACTGCTGAAACAATAAATAATAATAATAATAATAAATAATAAATAAATAATAAGAGAAAGAAAACAGTTATATTTGTTAGTTAACACTACTGAACCTTAGAGTAGTTCAATTTTTTTTTTTATTTTATTTTTTTAAGGGTAGTTCCCAAACAAAATTCCCTGTTCTAAAAGATGAAAGGCACAGCACAGTCCAAACAATCAATTGTGTGACAGACAATGAAGTGATGTTGTAAAACAACATCAAGGTGTCTGTTATAATTAGATTATCAGCACCTTTTGTGACAACTTACCAACTGCTATCATCATGTCAGTATTTGAAGTATAGGCTGAAATTAAGAAAGTTAGAGTTGCCATGCTCAATCACAGAAACACAGGAATTGTAAAGGTTGGAACAGACCTCTGGAAATCATCTAATCCCACCCCTCTGCAGAAGCACACATGAAAGTGTTCAGGTGGGTTTTGAATATCTTCAGAGGAGACTCCACAGCCTCTCTAGGCAGCTTGTTCCCGTGCTCTTGCATCTTCATGTAGGTCATTGATGAAGATGTTGAACAAGACTGGATCTAGGACCATTCCCTGGGGAACACCGCTAGCTACAGGCCTCAAACTGAACTCTGCATCACTGATGACAACACTCAGATCTCTGCCAGGCAGACAGTTCCCAATCCACCTCACTGTCCACTCATCTATCCCACACTTTCTAACCTTACCTATGAAGACAGTGTCAAAAGCATTGCTGAACTGAAGGTACACAACATTCATTGCACTCCCCTCATCTACCCAATTGGAAATACTCAAGCTAAAAATAACAGAGAACTATCAGAATACACTGACAGTGAAACAGGGGACAGTGAAACAATGATAATCATGAAGCGTGAGATATAAAATGATGGAATGAGAATGCCTATTCTTAAATAAGACTATTGACATAATAATCAGAACAGAAGCTGGAGGGAAAGATGACAATCAATGGCACATTAATTCTAGCATACAGATTATACAGGGAAGACAAAATAGTATGCTGCTATTGACCAGATGTTCTTATCAGTAATCATAGTGCACATACATTGAAAATATTCTTGCAGGAGCAAAAAGAAGCACAATAATAATAATAATAATTATTATTATTATTTTGATCCTTCCTGCAATGCCTGGAAGTTTAACAAAGTACTGAAGTATAAAAAAAAGCAAAAACAGTGAAATGAATGTTTTTTATCTGTGGTCACCAGCAATCTGAGGAGCTACCCACACTGCAGCTCTTTTTATAGAGGACATATAGAAAAGGTAGGAAAACAAAACAATGTGCCAATAGATGAGGTCATGGAATGATACAGTAGTAACAAATCATTAGCATCAGACTTTATTTATCCAAGAATTTTAAGGGAACCTAAGGCAGAAAATATCTTTATTATGGTGTGTTAATTCTCATTTAACACTGTCTCCACACAAGAGACTTTGTAAATAATTAAACTGGTGAGAATTTTTAAAAGAGCTTCAAGTAAGATGTGAGGAACTACAGACCATCACATTCTGCACCAAACAAGCTAGTACAAATTCTTTTATAGGATTAGTGGGCACCTAGATAAGCAGTGTGGAGGCTTTTGAAACATGTCATGCCTTGCAGATCCACTGGAACGGCTTGAAGGAACAAGCAAGCACACGGCCATAAGACCCAGCTAATCTGTTTTCCATGCAATGTATGATGAGGTCCATTAACCACAGACTGTTAAAGAAATCAGCCTATTATCACACAGAAGAAATCCATTATATAGACTAGTAATTTGATGAAAGTGTGGCAGTAGAGATTATGGTTATCACAGAGAAGATTACTAATGGAATTGCACAAGAGTCAGGATGTTCACATGCTGTTCAAGATACTCGGATTGTAATGATCCAGGAAGCTACTAGAGAGGGGACAAGCCTGTGATTATTTTAAGTCATGCAGGATAGTAAGGACAAGAGACATCTGTTAAGTGACTTAAAGCACTCAATAATTGAAACAGTAAAATGACATATTCAATTAAATCCATAGAATTGTAATGGAACATAAGGAAGAAAAAGTCAACATGGGCTATCAACTGACTATTATTACTCCAGAATGAGATCTTGAGACTTTTATAGATTGTTTTGGTATGTTTCTTAGTAGTGACTAAGAAGAAATAAAACATCAGGAACTATAACATAAGAAATAAAGAACACACAAAATATTGCATCTTCATATAAATTAACATAAGTGTTACTTGAGTTTTGTTCTCCCACTTCCAAAGTGACACACTTCAGGAGTAAAGAAAGAAATGAGCAAAAAGGACAATGCAAGTGACAGAAATGTCTACAGAACAAGAAGTTGGAAAGGTAAAGGCTGTAAGTTTACATGATTTTGAAATCAAGTAGACAAATTTATGGAAACAAACAAACAAACAAGAAAAAACATTCAAGGTATGCATTCTGGCTCTTATTCATGAGCCATAAATATATGGCACAGTTTTCTAGGGCAGTATAATTTAGGGTTTTCCCTCTTCCTTAGGCAAGTGTTACTGATTATGACCAGAACCATGATACTTGACATATCAACTTTTGGTCTGACAGTATCAATTTTTGTTCTAATGTCTTCTTTGTCACTATATGATTCTTCAACACTTTCTATAAAAACAAAGCTAGGTGGCTACAGATCCTGCTGAAGCATGTGTGTACATACACACACACACACACACACATACTATTCATTCAGCAATGAATAGTATGCATCTTTTATCCCCCCACTAATCATAGCAGAAGTTCAGCTTTAGTTAGAAGCAAGGATTTCTTTTCCTGTTGCTCTCATATGTGCCTGAAGGTGGCAGCATCAAGATGCTAATAATTTAGCAGTTCCAATCAAACAGAATTAGTTACTGTTAAAAATAAGTTTGATTTGCAATTTTTAAAAAATGGTTTAACTAACAGGTCCAGAAAGGATGCAGGGATCAAGGAAAATGAGTTACACTAATTAATTTTAAATAAAGTCTCGATTATTTTGCCAATGCACAATGCATTAGCTGTTCAACAACAGTTTTTTTATTAACAAATGCAAGTTATATTCTTGCTGAAATACTTTCTTAAAACATAATCATAAACCAAAATTTAAAAATTCAGTATTCTCTTGTGATGATTATGTTTGTTTGTACCAACCTCCCTGCACTGAACAGGGACACCTACATCTAGATTAGCTGCTCCAACCTGACCTTGGCTGTCTCCAGGGACAGAGTATCCATTACCTCTCTGGACAACCTGTTCCAGTGCTTTGCCACCCCTATCATAAAAATATTTTTTTCTTATATCCAATCTAAAGCTCCCATCTTAGTTTGAAATCATTTCCCCTTGTCCTGTCACACCAGACATTCCTAAAAAATCTGTCCACTTCCTTCTTATAGTCTCCCTTCAGATACTGAAATGCTGCTCTCAGGTCTCCCCAGAACTTTCTCTTCTCCAGACACAACAGCCTCAGCTCTCTTCGCTATCCTTGTAGGGGAAGCGTGCCATCTTTTAGACCATATATGTAGCACTCCTCTGGGCATGCTCCAACAGGTCTACATCTCTCCTGTACTAAGCAATCCCTATCTGAATGCAGCACTCCTGATGATATCTCACAGTGTAGAGCAGAGGGGCAGGATCACCTCCCTCATCCATCTGTCGATGCAGCCCAGCATACGATTGGCTTTCTGGGCTGCAAAGGCACACTGCTGGCTAATGTCCAGCTGCCATCCACCAGTACCCCCAGGTCCTTTTCAGCAGAGCTCTATCCTTTCAACTTTCAGTTTGTACTGATAATGGGAGGTTCATGACCCTGCAGCTGGATCTGTGGAAGCTCATGAGGTTCACACAGGCCCACTACTCAAGACTGTCTAGGTATCTCTGAATGTCATCCCACCCTTGCTTTCATGTCCCTTCTGAACAGCTTGTAGCTGTCAACAGCCACACTCCGACTGTGCAAATCATCATACCAGGTTTCTGACAGCAACTATATTATGGTTTTCTAGTAATACAGTGGCTTCTAACTCTTCTAGTTTGTTTCCCAAGCTGAGTGCATTAGTGCAGACTTGAACTGCAGCAGAACTGGCATAGGTCACAAACTGAAAGCTGCTAGCAACTGGGAGATTGTAAGGCGAAAGACCTCATACATGTATGCTCCCTCCTATCTGCATACTTACAAAAGCTCCTGGAAACTGAATTCTGAACTGAATACAAAGGTCTCAGTGTTATGGACTCAGAAATTCACTAACACAACCAGGAAAGATGCCCATGCACTGAAAACGTGATCCAAACTTCAAAGGCCGCTGTTATATTGGATTTACCCTTGGATTTACCCTGTATACAGCTGAATTCAAAGAAAGTGATTTGTTTATTTATTTATTTATTTTAACAACTGTTTCTACAATACACAAGGTCTGAATAATGCATTATCTATTTGGAAAGTGTATTTGGGCAAAAGCATTTTGTAAGTGAAAGAATCACAGAATCACAGAATCTTAGGGGTTGGAAAGGACCTCCAGAGATCACTGAGTCCAACCCCCCTGCCAAAGCAGGTTCCCTACACCAGATCACACAAGTAGGTGTCCAGGCAGGTCTTGAATATCTCCAGAGAAGGAGACTCTGCAGCCTCCCTGGGCAGCCTGTTCCAGTGCTCCGTCACCCTCACCGTAAAGAAGTTCTTGTGGAACTTCCTATGCTCCAGTTTCTGACCATTTCACCTTGTCCTGTCTCCACACACTAATGAAAACAGTCTGGCCTTGCCACTCTGCCCCCCACACCTTACATATTTATAGACCTGGATCAGGTCCCCTCTCAGTCTTCTTTTCTCAAGTATAAACAGAACCAGTTCACTTAGCCTTTCTTCATAGGGGAGATGCTCCAGATCCTTCAACATCTTTGAGGCCCTCCACTGGACTCTTTCCAAGAGATCCCTGTCTTTTTTGTACTGGGGAGCCCAGAACTGGACACAGTACTCCAGATGAGGCCTTACCAGGGCAGAGTAGAGGGGGAGGATCACCTCCCTCGACCTGCTGACCATGCTCTTTTTAATGCACCCCAGAATGCCATTGGCCTTTTTGGCCACAAGGGCACACTGCTGGCTCATGGCCAACCTGTCAACCAGAACACCCAGGTCCCTCTCTGCAGAGCTTCTCTCCAGCAGGTCATCCTCCAATCTGTACTGGTGCATGCAATTATTTCTCCCTAGATGCAAGACTCTACACTTGCTTTTGTTAAACCTCATCTGATTAAAAGATTAGTTCTCTAAGCACAAGGATTACATTTTAAAACAAGGTGTGATTAAGACCATCTCTAGCACTGAATCAGCATGAGAGACTCAGTATATGGTACTGGCAAAGTCACAGAACAACTTTATTTAAAAAACAAAACAAAACAAAAACCCTAGAATTTTTTGAAACTTTTAGTCAAAAAGTCTACATTTTTTCCCAAAAGAATAACAGAATCACAAAGGTTGGAGAAGACCACCCATTCTAATCATCGACCTATCACCACTATTACCTATTAAACCATGTCTCTCAATTCAACATCTAAATGTTTCTTGAACACCTCCTGGGATGGTGGCCACCACCTCTCAGGGCAGTCTGTTCCAGTACCTGACCACTCTTTCAGAGAAGAAGTATTTCCTAACGCCCAACCTGAATCTTCTCTGGCACAACTTGAGGACATTCCCTCTAGTCCTATCACTAGTTTCATGGGAGAAGAGGTCGACTCCCACCTCACCACAACTCCCTTCAGCTTGTTGTAGAAAGTGATAAGGTCCCCTCTGATCCTCCTCTTTTCCAGACTAAACAATCCCAGCTCCCTCAGCTGCTCCTTGTAAGACTCCTCATCAGCTTCATTGTCCTTCTCTGAACCCACTTCAGGGGCCTCAATGTCTTTTTTTGTAACGAGGCATCAAAAACTGATCACAATACACATCAAGGTGCAGCCTCACCAGGGCTACATACAGGACCATCACCTTTGTGCTACTGCTGGCAACACTATTTCTGATACAAGCCAGAATGCCATTGGCCTTCTTGGCCACCTGAGCACACTGCTGACTCATGTTCAGCTAAACATTGGCCAATACTCCCAGGTCCATTTCCTCTACACAGTCTTCCAGCCTCTCTGCCCCAAGCCTTCAGTGTTGCCTGGGGTTGTTTTGGCCAAAGTGCAGGGCTTGGCACTTGGACTTGTTGAACTTCATCCTATTAGCATCAGCCCAGCCTGTCCAGATCCCTCTGTAGGGCCTTTCTTCCCCTAGGCAGATCAATACTTCCTCACAGCTTGTTATCATCTGCAAACTTACTGAGGGTGCACTCACTGCCCTCATCCAGGTCATCAATAATGATACCGAACAGGACAAGGCGCAGTAGTGACCCCTGGGAAACACCACTCATGACCAACTGCCAGCTGGATTTCACTCCATTCAACACCATTCTCTGGGCCCAGCCATGCAGCCAGTTCTTTACCAAAAAAGACTGTACCTGTCCAAGCAACAGGCTGCCACCTTCCCCAGGAGAATTCTGTGGGAGACAGTGTCAAAGACTTTGCTGAATTCTAGGTAGACTACATCAACATCCTTTCCCTTATCCATCAGGCAAGTCACTCAATCATAGAAAGAAATCAGGTTGGTCAAGCAGGACCTCCTTTATTGAACCCATTCTGGCTGGGCCTGATCCCCCGGTCCAGCACATGCCATGTGAACTCTCTCAAGATTATCTGCTCCATAACTTCCCTAGCACTGAGATCAGGCTGACAGGCCTGTAAAGGAGATCTAGAGTCATAAATTAATTTGTGCCTATGCAAAAAATAAAATAAAATAAGACAAAAAAAGTTAAATTAGAACCCCAGCATTTTTAAACAAGTACTTTAAAATCAGCAAATAACTTTTCTGCTAAGGTTCCCCATGAGAATGCATCTACGTTAAGGTTCTCAGGGCCCCATTATTCTTACACAATTAATCTATGTCATAAGCTTTTATAGAAATCAAGTTCACAGATAGGAAAATTTAGTTTAACATCTGAGAAGAGTTCTCTGTCACTGTGTTTTCTGACCTCCCCCAAATCTTTCCAAAGATCAACAAGTCCGAATTTACAACCACACTGATAATGTAACTGCAGTAGATTTCTTAGGATTTGCTTACTTCATTTTTTTTTTCTTTCTTTTCTTTTCTTTTTTTTTTTTTTTAATAAACATACGGAAGTTAGCATTAGAGTGAATATTATGGAAACCATAATGCCAAGTGCTCAAGCTGGGGCTCTGGTTGACAGCACAAAATTAACTAACTATTGCTCATATGGATTATGAAGTACTCCTTAACTACAAGACAACCCACGGCATTTCTTAAACACTTCAGCTCCTCCAAGACATCTCCCCCAGAACCAAAGTACAGCAATGAAGGAGGCTGTTTGCTGTCTGACTTGATTTAGAAACAGAAATTAGGTAACAAGGTAAAGAAAGTCTTGCAGAAAGGTTTTCTGGCTATCAATGTTGAATTCTATCCTTGGGAAGTCATTTTTCTTCCAGAGATTTCAGTAACTAAGGAAAGAAAATTTCTCCTAATTAATACTGCATTGTCTTTTTTTTTTTTTTTTGATTACCTGATTTACAGCAATGTGTCCCCACTAGCAGAAGTGTTTCTTTCTCACAAATGAGATTGCAATTAATAGGAATTGTCTATGAATAAAGCATTATGTGATACTGAAGACAGAAAGAAACTAAGTAGTAAGTATACCCATATTACAGAGATTTGTAACCTTATCCTCCCAGTAAATGGGTTTCCTTTCTGCAAACTAGAGCTAATTCCACTCCTCGCCCACAAGGGTGTAATGAAGATTAATTAGCGTTTGTGGAAAAAGTCAAATAATATAGAGATGTGCACCACTGAAAAACTCTTGTGAGGAAATTAATCATTTCTTCTTAAGAGCAGGAACTGAATAGACTACGGCAAATAATATACAGGACAATGCAATGAACAATGAGCAGAAGACAAAATATTGAAAAGCCGTTTATTAGCTAAACACTATTCATTTTGTGTACTTAATAAGAGGGTCCTGTAACTAAAGATTGCCGTAATCCAACTGGATGAAGTACAAGTTAAAAGTGGAGGAGCAATTCCAGTTCTGAACCTTCCTAACTCCTGAGTACTTCCCAAACTCAATAGTATTTCCCTACTTTTTAAATGATATTAACAGTGACTATGCTATAATGCTATTTTTATGCTAACAGATTAAAATTTCTTAAATATTTTGTCAGAATCCAAAGATGGAAGATGCAATGCAATAGCTAAATTGCCATTTTAAAGAACTGTGTTGACTCTGCAGAAAGACAGAGCAGTGCACAATTCACTATGTGCTAGACAAGATCAGAGCCAATACAGAACCACTTCTTATTTTCTGATGAATGAGGATTGTCACTCCCTCTCCATGAGTGATAATATTGCAGAAAAGAAAATAAGCAAACTTGATTTTTTGCTTCAGCAGACTGAATGAGAAAATATAAACTATACTTAAACTAGAATCTAAAAATGAACATATAATTACTGCATTATTTTCAATAAAGCATTTTTAATTATGGAAGTGGAAAGCAGCAACTTAGTAGAAGAAAGCACATTTTTTTTTTTCTGAACTCCTGTTGTTATAGACCATAATACATTATCTGGTAATCCTCTCCAATTACACGCTAGTAGTATTCAGCGACACACAGTGCTCTTAAAAAGGTTTTAAATAATCTTCAGTAAATGCAAGTTTCAACTTTTACTCCAATTTTCAGGTTTCTAATAATAGAGTATTTGGGAGTTATAAATCTTAGAAATCTAATTAGACAATGTTAAGTTCTCTCTAGCAGAAGTCACAGATGTTTCATACTGGGAAAATCAGCAAGCCCCGGGGTTTGTTTGGTCTAGTGTAGTGTCAAATTTTCATGGATAATTTAATAGCTAATAACTCTAATTCTTTCCCATAAACCGAGAGATGATAAATAATGATTGCTCTAAAGCCATAAAATTAACCCTCCAAGCTAAAAAACAAACAAACAACAACAACAACAACAAAACAAACAAACAAACAAAAACCCACCACCAACAAAAAAAACCAGGAACCACTGAGAAGATATATTTCCGGTACTTAATGTTTCTTTATTGCTAATTATCCCTGAGTTGCATACATCTCATAATGTGACTGAAAATGCAAATAAATGCACTGAAATTGTGCAATTCAGAAAGAAATATACATCAAGGATGCTGAAAATATTGTTGATCTGTTGTACATAATTTTAGGTTCCAGTAAGAAAAAAAACAACTCTGTGGTTATATCCAACGTTTCCTCCAACAAAACAGAAGTTTCTATCTAAAAAAGACATCTCTGTTTCTAAATTTAAATAGAACTTTGTTCTTTGCAGAATTGTCAAATAAGATCTTATGGATTTAAATAGAACTAAAGAAACAGAATATGAGTTTGTTTTTCAGAGACTGCCCTCTGTATTCTAATATATGTATTTTTTCCTTTTTTCTGAGGAACAAAAAGCAGAATAACATTTTGTTTTTAATAAGGCTATATATGAGTATATGTTCTGTAAAAAATTTGCTATTGCAAAAGTCTGCCAATACATTTAGAAGAGCCATCCAGTTAATATGATGGGTTTGCAAATATTCATCTATTTCCCATGCCCCATCACAGCAGTTGGTAACTGTTTTTTCTCTCTCCTTCTTAATGAGGAAGATGAGTTTAATTTTAAGCAAAATAAAAACACAGAGGCAATACGTAAAGAATTGGAAGAAAGCTTAAATGTGGAAACTCAGCAAAATTTACCAAACACATAAATTCTGAAGACATACTACAGTATTAGGGAACAGCAGTTTATCTAATCCAAATGTATATGCAAAAGAATCATTATAAAATTATACTGCTACTGGAAAAAAATAGGGTACTGAATATATGCATTTTAAGTTAAATGGATTTTTAAGGTAAATGGATTTCAACTGGTCATAAATAAAATGATCAGAAGACAAAATTGGACAATTTAGACAAACTTGCTTTATCTTTTAAGTATTTGTTTCTTTTAACAGTTTGTTTTAACTATTCAAGAGAAGTTTATCATAAACAACTTCAAAGACCTAAAGAAGTTAAGTGCTAAAGGTTAGTAGCAGAACATCCTTAAAATTAATTAATTTTGAAGAGAAATGAAAATAAACAACCCAAACCATTTATGTTGTTTTAAACTAACTGGAAATACTACAAACAGTTCAATGATTATCTTCACTCAGGATGCAGATCCACTCAGGGAAGCAAGTAAAATGTATGCAAAATAATGTGGAGAACAATGTAGAGGGAGATCCAGTACAGTCAATCCAACAAATAAATTTTCTCTAATTTAAATAAACACTTGCAGTTATAGTCAGAAAGTGATGAGGACAATTGTCAACAACAGTGAAAACTTAATTAAGATCTAAAGCATGGGTATTATATTTTAGACAAAATAATATGAAAACAGAAAACATAATACTGTGAAAATAATATTCTCTCTCTCAGTTTAAAATCTGTTGACCAAGTAAAGAGAAAATAATAAAAATGGAACAGGACTTCAGTACTGTTTCCAGATTAAATGTGTGTGATTTAGCCTTGGACATTTACACAGTCAGTCAGTCAGGTAACTTCCAGATTCCATCCACTCTTCCCTATCTCATTTAAGAATACAAAATGCAACATTAAAAACCTAACTAACAACAACAACAACAAAAACAACTAGATGATATTTTGTATTATATATTTAATTTTGTGGTATTTGAAAGCCAGAAAAAATTATTTCAAGATGTTTTTTTCCTTTTCCAGTTGACATTATTTGACACACTGAGCTTCTCAGGACTCAATGAAAAAGTGTCTGAATATATATGTACACTAAATATTACTAAACATAGTATATATACTAAATATGTATCTTTGGATATGTAAATTTGATAGAATTTATATCCTAGGGAGTAAGACTATCTTCATTTGCAGTATGATACACTGATAAAAATATTGTCCAGAAAGACAAAAAGTAACAGAAACAATACTTTGAGCTAGCTTTGGCAATGCACATAAAACAGTCTGGCAACAAAAACTTCTTAAGTTTACTATAAATACTCTCAAACGCTGAATTAATCCACAATGATCAGAACAAATTGTTGTGCTGCCACAAATGTCTGAAAGTCAGTTGCTAGATAGATACACGTAACTGAGTAATACTAGGACTTTCTGTCTTTTTCTTTGTAAACATTCTGAATTTATTTTGATAGAAAGGAATTTTCTAATGGTTTTTCAGGTACACTGACCTTACTAATTTAAGTTTATCTTTTCTTTTTTTTGTCTGAGCAATCAGAAAGGATCTCTTCCACAACACATCTAGGAATATTAAATAGAAATTTAGGCTATACAAACTTTTGCATTAATATTAAACATTTCTCTTTCCTCTTCTCTACAAAACTGTTGTTTTTTTGTTGTTGTTGTTTTAAAGAACAACAGAATTAAATGCAAGTCACAGGGCTTACTAAAGGCTACCAAGTGATCTACAGGATGGATTTTAATAACCTGCTCCCAAGTTTTATCTCAGGTAGATTGAACTTTTCTTATGCTGGCCTACATTACTCTACGGGCTTAGATATCTTCCTAATTCACTGGTTTAATGGTATATCACAGACTAGCTGAGTTGACATAACTGCATGCAGAGCAGATGAGAAGCTAATCAAGTTAATTTAGATGGCAATTAAAGGACAGCAAGGATCTTTTTTTCCTTGTTTTGTTAGTTTAAGGCTGAACACACAAGCAGCTGTTGTCTCAGGAGATGCCCAGGGTAACACCCTAACTGGCTTCCTTTCACAGAATCACAGAACTGCAGAAATTGGAAGGGACCTCTGGAGACCATCTCGTCCACCTCTTTCCAAAGCAGGCTCCCTATTGTCAGTCACACAGGAAAGCATCCAGGTGAGACTTGAATATCTCCAAGGGAGACTCCACTAACTCTCTGAGTGGAACCTCTCTAGAGTAAGTTCTCAGGCAAGCACTCCTGTTATTGTATGTGCCATTTCAGTTTATAGCTTCCCAGGTACTGGAGGAATTGAATCTCCAAACCTGACACATCTGTCTTCTTAATTCTAGTTGATGAAATAGAAAAAAATAAAACGTTTTCATGAGAAACAGGGTTACTGAGAGAGCAATACAAATTTAGTAGTTTTTCAACTCAGATGTACCAATCAATACATAACATGTCACAAGTCTAGCTCTAAACTGACTCAGAGAAAACAAAGTTAATTACAAATTTAACTTTTTTTCCTTAAAATATCTGTCAGATTGACCAATTTCTGCCAAGCAGTCAAGGAATTCTCACCCCAAACACGTACATGTTGCACTTACTATCTTTCCTAGTAGAAGTACCTGCCTGTCTGGTTGGCTGTTTCCCAACCTCTGTATTTAGCTCACAAGTGCTTATGGGAAGGTTGTCTGTAAACCCGAGCACATTCCATTCAGATGTTTTAGAAGTTAATACAGTTGATACATCAACTAGCTATTTTTAGTGTTTGTATTCATTTATACTCCTTTGTATCAGTGATGTCTGTTGTATCTTTTTATGAAACCTTCACATACACACTCATTCTGCTTGCACACATGGCACACTGTTGAAAGCCGTTCTTAACATATTTTTTTTCCATGTTGAGATGATATGATTCCAATAAGTTATGTATCTCTGTTACAGAGAGAAATAATTATTTATATTCATATAAAACTATGTCAACAATAGCAAATATTCCTATGTTTTTCTTTTTCATGGCTCCATTGTTCTCAGACCTCTGTTTTTCCAAAGTGGCTGAAGTCTGTGCTCCCCGTGCATTTGAATGGCTGGGGCGTCACCTCCCTGACAGGGTCTGGACACGGTGCAGGACTGAGGAACTTGGAGCATGGGTTTTGCCCTAGGCAGAAGGATTACCTACCCACAGGCAAAAAGAAGTGGAAGTCTTATCCTCTGGCTTGTTACCAGATGGACATTTCAATTTTCTTTCCTGAAAACATTGTGTCAGTCATCCCTGCTTGAATTTTTGTCTTTCTATAGATTGTATGATGACCTTTTGTCCTCAGAAAAGAATGACAGTAGCATCAATGCAACACAAATCTACCAAAAGAATTTTCAGGTCATAACTTGTTAAAAAAAAAGTCAATTAAATTTAATAGCATTTTTGTTGGATAAATTACAGTAAGAAATTGGTTGCCTAGGAATTTTTCCTCTTGAAAAAGCTGATTTCTTTGTATGCATAATTTTAAATACTTAAAAGTAATTAGGAAATATACTTCATAAGCAATTTTAAACCTAAAAAAAAAACAACAAAACATCACAATAATTATTGCTTTAAAATGTTTTTGCAAATATGCACATTCTTATTCTAATTGTTAAAAGGAATTCTTCTAGCCTACCAAACCTGTGGCTTTTGAACACAGTATCCACATTAATTTAATCTTGTTTGGCATCATTGGATTATCAAGTGTGAGAAAGTGAGTGGAAAGTGAGTTTTGAATTATCACCCTATCCTGTTCATTCATTCTTTTTCCTGAGAATTCAGAAAGCCTGACAGCTTTCCAAGGTGTTAATTGCCCTATTTTCAATCCACACCTCTTGGCTTGGAGAATTGCACCCAAAAATCATCTCTGTAAGAAGAGAATCCCAATCAAACCAAGCTATTTCTTGGGAGTGGGATGCTGCTGAAACAAGCTATAGAAGATCGTGTTGATGTTGTGTAAGAACTGCATTTTAATGAAGTCACAGGATTTTCTCCATGTTTCTTTTGCCAGTAACAGTGAACAGAAATATATGGCTGGTTACGTCTGGAATCTACCTCTTCCTCTTTCCAACTATTTAGCTATTAAAACAACATGCAGGGGCACATGCATTTCTAATAACGTTGCTTTTCTCAGTTACAACTTTACTTTTAAAGTTACACATTTTGCAAATTTTTTAAAGCTTTTTTGAACATATTGTTACTTTTTTTTTTTTTTTTTTTTCTCCTCCATACACAGAGATAGAATGAGAAGCAACAGTCAAATTGGAGCAAGGAAAATTTCAGTTGGATATGAGGAAGAAAAAAAAAAGTTTCAACATGAGGGATAAATAGATTGCACAGAGAAGTTGTGGAGTCTCCCTGAAAGTGTTCAACACTGAAGAGGATGTAGCCTTGGGAAATCCAATGTAATTCGAGTTACTCTGAGCACCTACACCTCTGGAAGTCCTTGTTGACTTCAGCTGTTCTATGTTCAACTATGAAAGCAGCTGCTTGTGTTTTCCATTAAAACTGTGTAAGCTTTAAAAGATCAAAAGTTGTTGAAATAGCAGGAGGAAGGAGAAAGAAATATGACTGCAGCCTGCCTAGTGATGAGTTCAATCCCAAGAGAGATTTTGACCCTTGTTCTCTGCACTTACTGACTCATTTTATTCAGTTTCTCTTTAATTCAAAATAGATAAACAAAAATGAAAGCTAGGACTCCTACTTTCACCCTAATCATGAAGATGCCAAGCCCAGCTAGCACTTTGCTCTCTGCAAGAGACACTTGTGACACTTGAATTCTGCACTCAGCATCACTAAAGATGGAATTAGATTTTATGTAGGAAAAAGTGACTTGACCACCTCCACCTGAATCCTGGAAAGGTTTTCAGGCAAGGAATATTAATGTCACAGATACAAAGCTGCAGGCTTAGTATTCAAGTCTAAGAAGGATTCATGGAAAGCCCTTTCTCAAGTAATTCACATGGATAGTTTAGATCTCCTGTTTGGTCGTCTAGTTCAGTCCACATTAAGTTTATCCTCAGATTTTAAATTGTGACAAAAAAGGCACAATGAAATTGTCTCATTAACACCTCTGACTGCCCAAGAACATGCAAAAGACCAGAGTTCTCCCTTTTCACCACAGCTTTCCTGTGAAAAAGCTTGGCCAGCCACTTGCCCAGCTCCTGGAGCTGTGCAGTCCTGCAGGAGCTGGGTGCTGGCATCCCACTGGGCCGTGTCCCATGCTGTTCCAGCCACTGCACACCTGTGAGCAGGTGAAATCCTGCAGTGTTGTCAAGCTGCTGGACTCTTGGTTCAATTAGATATTCTCAGAAGGCAGAATCAAGGATTGTTATTATTTGCAACACAGCATTATCAGACCAACAACTCCAGTAGACTTTTCAAGTTCCAACATATACTCAAATTATGTAAACATATTTAAATCACTTATCTTCCTGACATTTGCAATAATTGCCATTGCTTGGCTTTCAGAGATAATAATGATAATTCTGCGTTGCTTTTTTTCACCCAGACTGCATGACTTGAAAATTCCAAATGCAGATAAAATTTGGGCAATCATTAAAGTTCCATATTTGCAAATTGATCCATCCATCCTTCTTATAAACATAAATTTTGTCCTGAACTTTCTTAATTTTTTTTTCAGCTCTATGACTGACCAATTCCTATTTTCTTCTGGCCATTTCAAAGTATTGTATTTCCTGGTAAACACAAGCACATTTTGTGGTAAATTAAAAAACAACCAGTAAACACAATCTGAAATGCTAACCTGCTTTTTTTTTTTTTTTTTTTTTTTCTGAACATAGTTGAAAGAAGGAAGAAAATACAGCTGTGAAACATATTCTCATGAGATGTGATCACCCAAATTGTTGCTTTTACACAACCAGCCAGAAGTAACTTCTACAAAGAAAGCTGTAGGGATTTTTATTTATTCGTGATTGCTTTTGCCTAACACGCAGCAGAGTTGCTGGGTGCTTATTGGTGTAAACAGCTACCTACAAACATAGATGTAAGAATTTAACTAGAAGTGCTAATCACTTTATCTCTCACTATACAAGCGCAAGTTTTATATTTGCACCTGATAATACAAATGCTTGTACAACAGTTTTAAAGATAGTCTAATTACAAGAGGGTAAGTGTTATCATTGTTACCATTCTTCATTTTAGCAGGGACATCCAGCTATAACACTTACACGGTCTGATAGATTATTATCTACAGTTGCACTCCCCTATAAGGGAATCCTGTATCAACACAGTTTGGGGCTGAAAATTAAGTTTGCAGTCAAATAACTAAGAAAGTTATTTTAGGCTGATGTCTGCATCTGAAGAGAATTCACATAAACATGATCTGATGTTCTACATTTGTCAAACACATTTTTCTGCTGTTCTCAGGCAGTACATTATTCCTTCTTCAAATATTCTCATTCTACGAACCTGAAAAAATCATGAAAACAGGTAACTGCTCGGCAACCAATTCTGTGCATATCACTGTGCCCTGTACTGATCGCCACTTTGTCATAACTGTGTTTTGCTCTTCCTTTCAATGGTATTAGACTCATGCACAACAACCATGTGCATAAAGTGACCTTTGCTGCCTGGCTGCAGCTTGGGAAGGACTTCCACTGCTAGCAGCCAGCAAGCTTTGCCTTCATATTGAGTGCTCCAGGCCTATCATTTTGAAGTAGAAGGATCAGAGTTCTTCTCAGATCTGATTTGTGAAGCTTTTTAAAGCTTTTTATTAAATTCATCTAATTTCAGAACTGTATAATAGCAAAGTTATTCTCTTTTTACAGTCCAGAGTCAGAGTCTGTTCTTTTGTTTTTGAGATATACATAACTTTTTTTGTAACTGAAATGTAAAAAAATATTACGTGCATTCTGTGTTCCAGACCACCTTGCTTTTTGTTATTGACTAGTTTGTTGTTTGCTTATTTTTTACTGTCTCAAATTAAGGTAACAATGTCTGATTGCATTATAAGTTGTTACATGTGTTGAAGAAAGTCTAAATAAAAATCAATATGGAAAAACCCAATGCACAGATTTTCCTCCATATGAAAAGTTGCACTGTATAATTCAAAACAAGCACTATTTGCAGAAAAAGAAAAACTCATGCTCAATTACATACTCAGGGTGACAGTACTAAAACACCAGTGGCCAAGACATATATATATAGCATAAAAATGCACAGACTGCACTTGAGCACTTTCTAATTATTGCTTCATAAGACCTAATTAAAAAGTAAGTTTTTCTTAAAACAGTGGTATCCTTCTAATGCTGCTGATTTGAGATTGATTTCAAAACGTGCTCCATTTCATAGCCGCAAACAGCAACTCCCTGAACAATTTACATGTACATCACTTCATTCTTTAAGGGTTTGAAGTTCTTATCATTATCAAATATTTTAAACAGCGTCATTGACAGTGCAGATAGCTGCTTAATAATTCAAACAGGACTCTGCACTGTGAATGTCACATCAGGATATTGACATTTTTCTGGCAGCTGAGATATTCCCAGACTTTATATTTAACAGCAGCATGAGGTATTGCCTTATCACAATCTGCACCATGTAGTGTCTACAGATAGCAGCCCTTAGGAAGGTTACTTGGTTTAAATATGAATGATACATAGAATGCTTAGGTATTTTGTATTTCTTTGTATATAACTAATTACCATGAACAGTGGTATTTGTACCAAAATTTGGACAAAAGCAGCTTTGATTTTTACACAAGAGACTACATACACCTCTGCTGCTTCAGGTAAGGGAAGGTATGGATCCAGTCTGCCCTTCAGCAGCACAGGGAGTGCTCCCAGCTCTAGGAACAGCACAAGACATGGGAGAGCACATCTGCTGGTTTGGGAAACTTCACTGTACTTCCCCTGAGATGTTTGTAGCCAGTAAGAAAAGAAAGGAGAGGTTCATGGCTCTTCACCTGCAGTAAAACATGCATACTTTCTAGCCTTATAACTTAAGTAGAGTTAGAAAATTCATGTTTATTAAGCCACATATAATTAAAGAAAGATGGAAAGGACAATAGCTCATTAAAAGCAGATATTAAACTCATTTATTTCTAAAACCACAACCTAAATATCAAACACAGTATACGATAGTTCTTTGAGCCAAAATATCTCAAGGGCTTCTCAGAAATAGATGAGCCCATCCCACACAACATCCTAATTCTATCTGTTAGAATATATTTTCAAGATAGAAAAATCTTTGCTGTATTATCCCCAATTTTAGCTCTGTTTGCGGTCTAGCAAAACAGTAAGGAATAGATACATTAGAAGGAAAAGGATGGAAATGAAAACCAAGTACAGAGAGAAGTTTCTTTTCATTAAATAGTGTGAAATTAAAAAAAAACAAACACAGATTTTAAACTATCAACATACCACCAACTTTCTTCATTGCAGTACAACACCTGACACAGATCTACAAAGAACCCCTATTTCAAGTCTTTTATTTGCTTGCAAGTTATGTTGCTAAGCTCAGGCTGCAAATACACAGAGATGGAGGCGTTACTGAGGAGAGTTCGTAATACCATCTTCAATAACACCAAGTGATGACAGCCAAAGCTGAGCTGCTAATTTGTGAACTTCAATCTTACCTACTTTTTGCTCACAATAATGAATCTAATTAAATACTGTATGACAACTGTAGTTTTAAATAAGTTACACGTGAAAGAAACAGTTTTCTCTTTTGTTATTAGAACTTAAAAAAATCAATGTAGATGTGGCCAAAATATTTTTTAAACTATTAGTGCAATAGTCAAAGCTACAACTGCATGTGATAAGGTCTCCTCCCACTACAGCACAGTTCTGATGTAACAGAACTGTTATTTCCCACACCTGGGGGACACAGTAACCTGGTGGGGGTGATGAAAGTTCCCTTTCACTAGCAAGAGCCCATCATACATTGTAAGTCAGCATGTAATGATCTTTGTTGCATGACCAAGATCAATACCATTAATCTGACTGATACGTGACACTTCTAAATTCACCATACAAGCTTTTAAATAATTGACTAACTCCTCTGGAAACTACTTCATAATTTTACATCTTGGTTATTTGGAGCAAAAATTTCAGTGCTTGTTAACCTTCCATGTTCAGTTCAGAGAAACTATGTCTGCAAATATGAAAGATGCAAGTTGTAACATTAAAATTAATAAAAAACTAAGTGTGGGTTTTTCACATCCAAGATACATGCTGGAATCAATGAGATAGGAAGAAGGTTTTCATACAGAAGATGGTGACGCACTGTTACAAGTTGCCCAAGGAGGCTGTGGATGCCCCATCCCTGGATACATTCAAGGCCAGGCTAGATGTGGCTCTGGGCAGACTGGTCTGGTGGTTGGCAACCCTACCCATGGCACAGGTTTGAAACTAGATGTTCATTATGGTTCTATGGCTCTATGTCCAGGTAGAGCCTGGTGACAAGCAGTGGCCCATGGGGGTCCATCTTGGGATCAGTAATCTTTTAACATCTCTATCAATTACATAGATGATGGGATTGAACTCACCCTCAGCCAGTTTGCTGATGACACCAAGCTGAGTGGTGCAGTTAATATAGCAGAAAGAAAGGATGCAATCCAGAGGACCTTGATAAGCTCAGAAGGTGGGCCCTTGAGAACATAATGAGGTTCAACAAAGTAAAGGGTTTGTGCTTCAGTTGGGGGTAATCCCTGATAATGTAAACAGACTGAGAGAAAAAAATCCTTGAGAGTAGCCCTGATGAGAAGGACTCAGAGGTCATGGCTGATGAAAAATCATGAGCCAGCAGCATGTGCCTTGCAGCCTGGAAAACTATCACTATCCTGGGTTCCATCAGAAGAGTAACCAGTAGGGCAAGGCAGGTGATTGTCCTCCTCTACTCTGCCCTAACGAGGCCCCAGATTGGAGTACTGTATCCAGGTCTGGTGCCCTCAACCCAGAAAATATGTTTAGCTTTTGGAGAGAAGAGGATGGCCACGAAGATGATCAAATCACAGGAAAACCTCTCCAGACGTGCTAGACAGGCTGAAGGAGCTTGGGAGAAGAGAACGTTGTGGAAAAAACTCATTATGGCCTTCCAATATTTACAGGGAGGTTATAAACAGGAAAAAAAATCAAATTTCACAAGGGTAGATAGTAACAGATCAAGGAGGAATGGTTTTAAACTAAAGAAAGGAAGATTTAGATTAGGTGTTAAGGGGAAGTTTTTTCCACAGGAAGGGTGATGAGGTGCTGGAATAGGCTATCTGGAGAGACTGTGGATGCCCTGTCTCTGGAGGTATTCAAGGCTATGTTGAATGGGCCCTGGGCAACTTGATCTAGTATTTGATCTAGCAGTTGACAACCCTGCCTGTGGCAGAGAGGTTGGAATCTGATGATCCTTGAGGACTTTTCCAAACCAAACCATTCTATGATTCTATTTGATGATAATCCAAAACATGGATTATTTTGTAAATGTTCAAAGTTTCTTATATTACTAAAACAATATATTCAATCTGAAACTATATATTCAACTAACTCCTCAATATCCAGTTTAATCTTTAAAAGTTACACATTAAAAACACAGTTCAAATCCAAGACATAACATTTTGCCACTCTAAATTCTATAAATCTGGCAAATAAAAAAAATAGTAGTCATATTAAAGGTTCTGAAAAGTATGCTTTGAGACTACAATATATATTTGGATACAAAAGCAGTCTACACATTTTTCTCCTCCAAAGCTGGGCATTTAGAGACTCAGCTTTCCTTTAACACACTGCCAGTATTAATTCAAAGAGAGACCAAAGCCTTAGGCAGTAGCATATATAAATTAGATGAAATTGCCCAGAAGAAGCAGTTAGGACTACAAATAAAATATCTGGCAATGCATTCTTAAGGGCATGATCTATACATTTAGAATTCTGATCAATAGACCACATGCTAACTCCTCAAGTTTGGATGTTAAATCAGCCTCTTCCATGAGGAAGTACAATAATGATCAGGATTTAAGTTGAACGGTCCCTTTAAAAGGAATGAACAGTATGCAGTGGACAGTAAGAAACCATTTGATGTCTCTTTATTTATTGGGGATAATCCATTATCCCTTTTGTCATACATTTGCTGTGTATGATTAAGTGAAACATGAATACATTAAAAATATATATTGGGGGAGCTGCTTTTTTGCTGTGATGTAAAATTCACAATTTTACATTTGGGGCACAAAATAATGCAAGTAAATACAAATGAAGAAACACCTCTGCTGACACTGACAGTGAATTAACAGGTTTGCCTGTTAATGATCACAAATTGCTAGACTTGCTTAATGGAATTCCAAATGCACAGAGAGGAATTACAATGTTTTCAATGTTAAGAGTTCTGAAAATAAACAAACTAATTTGAAGTGTGGTACAGCATCGTTTTCTCATTCCAAGGCATAGAAAATGTTAAATGCTAACTATTAATAGAACACTGACTACTGGTTTGGGCTTGGAGCCTTC
Source organism: Phasianus colchicus (assembly GCF_987193195.1). Classification (NCBI taxonomy): domain Eukaryota; kingdom Metazoa; phylum Chordata; class Aves; order Galliformes; family Phasianidae; genus Phasianus; species Phasianus colchicus. The sequence goes on from NC_143439.1 coordinate 22,589,347, forward strand.
ACGCAGGGAACTTATCCTGTCTCTAAACTCTATGTTTGGAGTATTTTGTCTTGTTTATTGGTAATAGAATTGCCAATCTCCTGAATTTTATTTTTACATATCCTCTATATTCCAAATGACTTATTATCTTTAATTAAAGCAAATAAACAACAACAACAAAAAAGGGAAAGCGAAAAAGCAGAAAAGGAAAGTAAATGGAAAAGAGAAAGGAAAAGGGAAACTAAATGACAGTTCAGTGAAAAACAGTTGATGGTGTCACTCAAACAAGACTCATTGAAAACTAGGAAGATATGTGGTTAAGCATCTTCCAAGACCAGAGTTCTAAAATAAGCACAAGGAATGATAATTCAGTCAAACATTATGACTAGTAGATAAGATCTACATGAAGTCTGCTGATAGGCAAGTATACAAATTAGGAATGGTAGGAATATTGCATTAATTTCAACCAATGCAAAGAATAGGACACATTCTAAAGAGTACTGCTGATAGTAACATCTAGTAAGTCAGACTCTATTTATACATGCTTTCAATATACATTTCTTAATATAAATTTCTTACTGATTAGAAACTGTGCAACACCTCATTTATTTTGCCCCTTTTTTGCTCCTGAAGTTCCCCTTTGCTAGCTGATAGCTCTACACTGCTGACTACAGCCCTATTAGTGTGGGGATTAGGGTTCCTTCCGAGGCTACCCTGACCCAGAATCTATACCAGCCTCCATATCAGACTTACCCCATTTACAGATTTCTTATCTGAGCATATTGCATCTCAAAGCCATTTGCAAAGACTCTTAAGAAGATCTATAACTCTTTTACTCAGTTTGGAAGAGAAACTAAATATGATGGGACTTCAGAAACAAAGTATGGAAAAATAATTTGTCATGACCTTTATTCAAGTGTGACCACAGTCCCCTAAGCACACATGAATGTTTTCTGTTAAAGGAGACATATTTCTCAGGCAGGATGGAGATGAGATAGTTCTCCAATTTGTATGAATAGCTTAAGTGTAGATGCTAGATGTTTCATAACCCAACTGAATCATCAGCTTTTGAAAAATAGCTTCTTTCACCTTTCCACAAAGTTCAAAACTACTGACTGACATTCACTGTTCTGCTTGCTATGAGGCCACACTGCTGAGAATGCTCACACTTGACAAGCATTCAGTACAATTAAAACATGTCCCTCTTCCTGAAAAATCAGTGTTGTCAAACTGCATCTATGGTAGGGATGTGCCAGCCAAGGTAAGACTAGGACTTCTAGGATAAAAAAAAAAAAACAGAAGGCTCACAGTAAATAAAAAATATTTACTACATAAAATAATATTCAAATTCAAAGGTGTAGTTTTCAAGATGTTTTGGTAAAGCTTATAATGCTATTTATTTCATTTAAATTCTAGTCCCTTGGTTGTCACTAGTAGTATCTACACTTCTGAGCTCCAAAATACAGATTCGGGAATAAAAGAGATCAGAAAAAACTCTTCTTCCTCTCCTCCCTACTCTGTGGTGCTACATGTAAACACTTCACTGTTGCTGTTATTACTACTTTCTCAAGTAGATGAATCCTAAAATCAACAGGAAACAATATTAAATGATTAGAGGATTTAAGAATTCTGTAGTCACAGAATTCCACTTCTTGTAACTAGCCTGGCTACAGAGAAGGAAAATTAAAAAGGAAGAAAGAGGTGGATAGCCTATTTTGCACAGATACCTCTGGAAGAATCTTTTGGTAAAGAGGCAGCCATTAATCTGATTCATATCTTCTAGGAAGGGGCAGAGTCTTCCCTCATTTGGACTAGCAAACAATTAAGCAGCAAAGCAAATTGCAGGGCACTGGCTTAGCTTTGCCTAAGATAAGTAATTTGTTAGCCTGCATTTTTTCCACACAGAGTTATTTATATCTCGCTATCCAGTGGGCTGACACCCAGGGTTGGCAGCACCTGCCAGTGCTCTTAATGAGTTCACCAGCGTTTCCCCTGAAACTGCTGACTTCAATAACTGCACTGCCACATTTACTGTAGGAAAAAAAATACAAACCAGAAGGCATTGAATAAAAAAGGTCAGTGATACAAATGTGATTTTTTGAGCTAATATAGAGTGTAATTGATAAAAAAGAAAGGAAGACAAAAAAGCTTATAGAAAAACTTTCATTGTCAAATGTCACATGAATATTTTGCACAATGCTGTGTATCAGTTGCAAAAAAAGGTACTTTCCCCTCAAGAATGTTTTAAACAGTTAATAAATCATAGTCAAATTTATTTAAACCAGACAGTTTGTTATCCTCTCTGCAAATACTACTTCAACTACAAGTTCATGGATAGTAAACATTTGAGAAGGCAGCAGTTGTTTGACTTCAAGCTTGAGTGATTGAAAAATAAATGGAAAACTAGATTTTCACATTTGTTGTAGGATAGGAACACATTTGGCCTTGATGAGATCTGAGCACTTGCCAAATGATACTGTCATCATAAAACCACAACAAGACTTTATTCGCAGGGTACAAGAGTTACTGGCAGCCTCATTCAGAGCACCCTAGCAAAAGCGTAAGGCTTGCAGACTAGGCTCCCAGGGCCTCCGGACAGCCTGTGTGCTAATACAGGCACCTCTGTAACCGGCAGTAATGCTGCCAGCAGAGGAGTGCTGACCTCACAGCACCACCTATTTAGGACATCTTTCCCCCAGAAAAGGTGGTATGGTTTCTAGCACTTTCTGCATATTTGGCATAAATAGACATCATTATTTTAAAATACATAATACTCATTTACACATTACCTACAAGTATGTGTTTTCATAATATATAATTAGATAAATAGTTACATATATTGAATGTGCTTTAAAGAAATAAAGGCATGTATGTAAAATAATAGGTACAACCATTAATAATAGTGTTTGCCCTAAAGGATTATTTACTTTCTTATAAATGGAAAATGCAAAAAATATAAAATATATCATATCATCAGCCGTTAGCCAAGAGGATAAACTCCCCCTCTGTAAGTACATCTACAACTTTAACCATTATGGTAACATTTTTCCCAAAGCACCAGAATAACAAATAGCTGTGCATAACTATTGATTCTCACTGTATCTATAATTAATAGACAATGTACTAGCATCTATAATGCCTATCACAAAAATATTATAAAATATTTATAATGGAATTGTAAATTATTTGAGGGTATTGCTAACATGTGCCATAAATATATTATTCATTTATTTTTGTAAATTATTGAAAACCTATAGTTTTGTAATAAAAGATGATAATAACTTCATTTCACCAGTAGTCTTTTGAGAGCTGCAAATGCCCATTCAAGATGGACAACCTACAGCTTTGAAGTCATCAGGAAAACACTTTACAATTAGGAGCTAAATGTAATATAGCTGCCTTTGTAACATTAGCACTAAACATTCTAGGAGTCTCATACAAAACAAACTGAAGACCAACGCACAAACTTCATTAACTTTAAAAGGTCTTTCCAGAAAGCTTGAATTCTTTTGAAAGTCTAGTTTCAAGTGATTGTTACTGTTTACTATGAATGCTTTCTATAATCTAAGCTTGACAAATGTAAAATGGAATTATTTTTTATATTGCAGTGTAAAGATATCAAGAGCCTTGTTGGACATTGAAATTTTAAATAAAATCAGAATTTAAAATCAAGGGCATTTTCAAAGACATTTTAAAAGTATAATTGCAAAGCATCATTTTACTTCATAGAATTCATTTGAATGAACTAAATATAGGCTCTCTCTTTATTCTTCATCTTTCTAAGAATATCTTTGGTTGCTCAAAAGTGCTCCATTTACCCATAATTATGTTTTCCTGCAGTGTTCCCAGATGTAGGAGTCCCAAAATGCAATCCCACTCATCTGCACAGCTATTGTAAGAAAATCTGAAATGTATTACAGAATATGGAATGAATAGTGCACATTTATTGGAATATCTTACGTAAACATGCACTCCATGATTTAACACTTAATTACCTTAAAGACAATGTAAAGCTTTTCACTTATGAAATACAATGAAACTACTATGATTGATGGTTCTAGGAATTTAGTGTCACAAAATACATTTTTCTACCTTCACATTCTTTTCGTTCCTTTATCTTTAAGTAAAAAGAAATACTTTTTGTAAAAGCATGACAAGTAATAATGGCTTTATTTATGTGACATATTTCATGCTAAGTACTTTATAAAGGCAGTAGAAGCAAACACAGAGCATCATCATGTAAATGGAAAAAAATGCAAAAAGAAAAAATAAAACATCTTTAAATTTATGTTAGAACCACTCACAAGCTAATAGAAAAAATGAAAGCACAGATATTGTTTCACTGTATCTAAACAATGATCACTGTCTTCCTTTGGCATAAAGACTGTATAAAATCCAAGTATGCCAAATTCAGTAGGAGCTTTTTCATTAGATTCTACAGATTTTGATCAGACCCTACATTTGAAATTGTTTCCTTCAAGCAAATAAATGAGGAAAACAGTACAGCATTCACTCAGGTTTTCCTGAGATATTCAGCAATAATCTCAGGGGTATCTACACAGGTACTATGGCACTGCATCTTAAGAAAGATTTTAAAAGATGCAAATCTTATCAAGTGTCATAGATATGTGAGCTTGTTCAGTAAATATAGATAAATAATGGAAGCCATTACGAAAGGAGAAAATACATGACAAGTAGGCAAACTGTTGCTATTCAAACGAAAGAATTACGATAGTCAGGAATGCAACCATCTGGACTAAAAAATATCAATAGCTGAATATGAAAGATTAGCAAGAGAAAGAAGTACAACTTGGTTTGCTTCTTTTAAGGCAGACATGGAAAAGACAAATTTCTTATTATTGCAAGAAATTTGGTTGGAGCCCATTAATCATAGCAGAGTATAAATTAAGGATAAAAAATAAATATGAAATACTTTGATAAAAGTGTCCAATTATTTTTGTATTTCTTAACTTGAAAGCAAAAGCAGTGCTGAAATACGACACAGAAAATTAAAAAGCTAAAATCTTAGATAAAATAGTGCTAGGAATGAATGAAAACAGGCAAACACTGAATAATGAGCAAGACACTTGACATGTTTGCACTGAAGACCTAACCTGTGAGGGAGGCCCCTCATTTACATGACTGACTGGGTTTGAATTATATGGCATTGATTCTGATATAACTTAATTGCCTTCGGTTTTATTTAAATAACTAACACAGATCACCACAAGGTTGAAAATACAACCCTTCACCTTCCCCTGTAAAAAATAAAAAACTCCTGCAGATAACATTTAATTAAAAGATATCAACCAAAATATTTTAGCCTCAATAAAAATGGCACCATCAGTTGCTCGCACAGCCTCCTGAGCAACATTCTGTTTTGCATGTCCAATTACAAATGTTGTGTGTACATTTCAAATGAATGGTTTGGATGCTTTATTTCTAAAAGAAATCCAATTTTAAGTTAATTATAATCTCTGCTTAGTGGAAAAAATAAGTGTTACCAGTTTTGTTCAGATTTATGTACCATATGCATAGGAAAGAGTAAAGCTGTCAAAATGTAAGCATTTGCACGTGCAGGATCTGAAGAGAAATGAGACAAAAGATAAAACTACATTTGAGTTAGAACACATCTGTTGCAAAGCAAAAGGCAATCACTCGTGTACAGTGTTAGAGTTTTCTTTGTTCACAGATATTTATGAAATTTGCTTCTATACATTTCAGTAGGAAATTATTTTCTGTACATACCATTTCCAGAGGAAAACTAGTACAGACATCTTTTAAGAAACGTAGGGGAAGATAAAGAGACAAATATGTATTGCCAGGGGTATGTCTTGGTTAACAAAAGATCTCTAAATGTTGTTTCTAAATCACTCTTGAAATCTAGCATACACAAACAGAGCCCACTGAAATGTACATTAGGAATCAAACTACTTTTTACATGGTATTGTGAGCAGAGGAAAAAAAGAAATATAAGTCTCATAGCATGGAAGCTTAAGAGCTTCATCTCATGATCTAGTTAACTCCTGTATGAGTTAATCTGTTCCTATGTTAGGAAAGATATTATCTGTATCACATCTTATTCTGTTTGGGTCTTGCAGTAGGAGATGAGCTGGTCTTAACTTCTTCTGGAAGTGCTAACAATTTCATTATTGCTGCTCCTCATTTTAATTCAAACTTCAAAACACTTTGAAATATTTAGTGGCCTGTTCTCAGAACATTCTTTCAATTGGTATACAAGTGTGCAGCCAAAAGAATGGGAGAATAAGACAAAAACAAAAATCATATTTTATGTAGTAACTCATCCTATTATTTAATTTGTGATGCAAAAATTCTCAGTTTATACGAGTTTTGCAATTATACCTCAGCTGTTAATGCAGTTCTGTTTTGAAGGCAAAAGAGGAGAGAGTGGAAAAAGATCAAAAATCATCCAAAAAAGGCAATAATGCTCATTTAACAGAGGTGCACTTATAGCTCCATTATTTCACTCACTCACCAGTGAATCTATAGCTGGAAGTCGGTAACATACAGCATCTGTATATTTTGTATCAATTAGTGAGATTATACTACAGATACTGGGAAAAATATACCCAAAAGCCAGACTGACAAGAAAAATCAGAGCAGCACACTGCCAGGAGGAAACACTACTCTAACGCAGTGCTGAAATAAAATATAACTCCCACAAACTGATTTTGTCACCACTTGAAAATACAAATGTTTGTATCTTGTTATTTGTGGTAACCTTAATCTCAGTCAAAATCTGTCTTTGGTTTGATATTAAAGATCTGGGAGAAGTGACTGATCTTCTACTGCCATCTCAATATTGTTCATATACTCAGCAGTCACTTTGTTGTTTTCAAAATGTGTTCCTGTGTTGATAGTTTTAAGGTGAAGCAGTACTTCAGAGATTGTACCTGCTTCTTGAATGATGGCATGTTGAAGGTTGTTTTTTTCCAAGGGCTTTCTTTGAGAAATAAAAGCAGGAGCACTTGGAGAATTCATACTCTTTATGCACACTGTAAATCATTTAAATTATAGATGGTCTCTATGGAAAACAGAATATATTTAGACCTAAGACATTAGAAAAGAGAAATAGCTACTTTAGATTTATATTCTCAGTAGAAGATACTTTGAATATTTCAGGCAGGGCTTACTGCAAAGTAAGTACATTATGCTACTGTTTGCTGCTAATGATGTCACAAATTTTTCAGGCTTCCCAGGATGAAGTACATGACACATGTGGGTTTCCCTTGCAAGATGCTAAAATGTGGCTAACTTACAAATCTGTTTAAGCTTCTCATTCACTCTGAAAGTTGCTTTCTCTCTTAGCTTGATGTGGTTAACCCTTTCCCATGGGCTAAATTCCACCTGCCACTCAACAGTCACCTTGCATTAGAGCATGTGAGTGAGCATGTCCTCACTTTTTTAGACTCACCAACAGAGCTGTATCAAAGCTTCATCGTTCACTCTCAGATATAAACATTCTACATACCAGTACATACACACTCCTGTGTGTACTACTTTCTCACTATATGGGAGCCCTGTGCATGCCTGGATCACCCATCATATCATATATTGCAGCACCCACCAGGCTTCTTTGGAAACAAACTTAATGCCTCTTGTGATGACACTGACTTACATGATGACACACGTGTGGCATGTTCCTCTAAGGCAGCCTGACAAGGGAGGGGACTGCACCACTTGTATTTCTATGAGCAGCAAGTTAGCTCTAGAAATGTTATTTCAATATCCATAAGCAATAATCAAATACTAAAGAACAAGTGAAGCATGATTCTTCTATTTGTATTACATGATGCCAGAAGGGAAATTATAGATTTTACAAAGAGATTGATGCACAGTGTATTAACAACAGCTTTCTTCATACACTAACCCTGACTTTCTATGACTGCCATGCCTGTCATTGATTTGAGCCTTAGGAGTGCAGCAGATTGAATTACATGCTGTGATATTAACCAGTGATATATTTAGCTTCTCTCTCATCCATGCTCTTTCTGTAGTCAAATAGTTGTGATTTCTGTGGATAAGATTAAATAACTGTAACAGTGAAAACATTTTTCCTGTAGGTTTAATATGAACTAACAGCTATGATTATTTACTCTCTTAGTCAACTATAGTTATTTTGTTATTGTGATTCTGTTCTTTGACCTGTGAATTTCTAGAACATACCTAAATCTACATTGACATTAATAAAGATTTATAATTAGAACTTCCTGTATACAGTATTATGAATGTATTGTTGCAGATGAGATGGGATTTTTAAATATTCTTGGATAGAAAAAGCATTTTACAAAAAGGAAGTAATGTCAATTCAGTTACAATTAGAAACAGCCATGTGATACATATCCCCACCACCCCTTTCCTCTGCCTTGTTGGTTCAAGACATTGTAGAGATTTTAAGTACTTCAATACTATAATCCAGAAGAAATATGTAGATAGAGGAAATAGGTAATAGTAAGGATATATCTGATGTAACATTATGTCTGAACTCACATACTATTATTTTTGTTTAAAAGAATCACTGTTTTGATCAGATCTAATTTCAACCTAACAACTGCTTCTTTCTTTACTGCCTCTGAGAACAGCAAGAAAAATTTTCCTGAGCCTCTTCTGTGCCCAATGACCATCATTTCATAGAGAAATCATGAAGTTTCTGATCATTCATGGCTGTTTCTTTAATTAATACAGAATTACACTGACAGCTTCATTTCAGATAGTCATGATGTCATACGATGTTTTAAGATTAATGTAATTTTAAAGGACAATGATGAACGTATCTCATAATGACATCAAATTCTTTATGAAGGTGAAGTAAAAAAGCCTACTTATGTATAACTTAGGAAGTAATTTTTTCATGAATTTACTATAGTACCAGTAATCTCAACAGAGGAAACAAATCCTAAATTACTGGGTAAAATGCCAAATATGAAATCCAAAGGATTGAAAATAGATTTCAAATGAAAGTTTTAAGTAAAAAGAAAACAGAGTAGCAAAACTTCCCCCTATTTTGTACTTTGTATTAATTCTTGGAAAAAAGTGAAAGCAAATACATTGGGAAAAATGAGTTTCGTTTACTATGACCATTACCAAAGTTTATTCACATTAAAGCACTTTGCTAGAAAGAGAAGACAAAGTTTTAGAAATTCAAAACAATCTAACATAGAATGTTAAAGCTCAGTCATAATTCATTTTAATTAAACTATATCTTTAGATTGTTTTAACATATCTGTGACCATGCAGGAATTTCAGTCAATATAGGTATCCTGCAGTCAAGGAGAGCTTTTATCATTTATAGACACTTGCCAATGCTGGAGCATCCTGACCTGCAGATTCAGTGCTCTGCTTTTATCACTCTGAGATTGGATTACTCACTGAACACTGCACAGGACTGCCTACAAAACTCTTCTGCTACCAAAATTCAGAAGGATTTGTCATGTTTGTACAATGATAAAGACTACTTACTGCACTTGAACTGAAAGAGTTAAATACTACATTTAATTAGCTCCTCATTCAGGATATTGCAAAAGAATTGCAAATATCAGTCTTTCAATATCTTTCATATTAGCTCACATCTGAAAGTTGATTAAAACTTCCTATGGTGGATCAGTCTCCAGATTTTTGGTTTGGATAAACCAGTCCTTCACAACATTTTGTAATTTGATAGATCTCAGTGTTAAAAGGAAAGAGGGATTAGTGAATTTGATTTTACTCTCACAAGATCATGCTTCTTAGCTTAAACAAGAAACACTCCAACAGAACTGAAATTAGGGCTCTCCTATCACAATGAATACATACATACAGAATGATCACTAATCCCACTAGTTTAAATGAACACTAAGGATATTCTGGCATTCAAATGGAAAGTATTAAAAGCAATAATCTGTGAATGGATCAAAGTGAACACCATAACAGCAAGCTGAATGTCCTGGCTAGCTATGGCCACTGTGCAGTAATCCTTGCCAGCCCCACCTATGCCACATGTTATGGTCACTGAGGCCACAGGGACGTGGATCTGCAAGGCAGGAACGGTTAAAGTTGGCACCGAGACACCACCTGCAGCAGCTCTTTGTCATGCTCTCATTTTCATTCCTGAAGATTAGCCCTCAGCATATCCAAATTGATAAAGGAATAAAATGAATAAGAGAAGTCATGAGGAGAACAATGGAACAGCTAAACGCTCCAAAGGGCTCAAACTTTCTTGATGTTTGGATGAAATTGCAACCCTGCCTCAATTTGCAAATACATGCAACACGTGCCTATGTGCCTGTCACAAAAGACAGACATTTAGAAGGTTGTTTTTTTATAAGGGATTCTGAAGCATTTCATAGTTCTAAGCATATTTGATTAGTTTAGACAGAGTGGGAAGAAAAAAAAACCAGCAACAACACTAAAGCCAACAAATGAAGTCTGAAGAGCTACTGTATCCCACACAAGAAAAAAAGAGGAAAAAATGTGTTTTTTTGCCATGAGAACAGAAAGGAAGATGAAGCTATACCTAAGCTTATGCCAGATCTGCTTTGATCTTTCAGGGGTGCAGCTGCTTTGGATATATAACATGTGGCATGTAATCTGCAAATGCTGACAAAAAATAACAGCATGACCAGCTAATATTAACTTATCAGAGCAAAGAATGAGACCACAATAACGGTAATTATACTGTCAGCATTAAAGTTAGTGGTATATCTATTGATTTTCTTCATTGGATACTAGTGTATAAGCTTGCTAAAGTACAAGAAACATCAGAGTCTCTAAATGAAAGCAACAGAAATGAAAAAGAAAGCAATGAAGACCATGACCTTATTTCCTCTGAAGACATACAGTAATTAGATATCAGAGAATTGGTAAAAAATAAGATTTATAATGGTATAATGAAAAATGATACCCATTATTGGTACAGAAGTGTCCAACCATAAGTTTAATCCAAAGGACATAAGCACTGAAGAGGAAGGGAATTAATCCAAGTGAATCTAGGTGAATTAGTATAGAAAATAGTGCAACCATTCTAATATTCACACCCTTCAGAAAACAGGATTCCTTTCAAGCTTTCATTAAGAACAAAATACCTTGTACTTTGCATGACTGTGTAAAAGGGCTTCCAGCTCAGGAAAATATAGCAGTTTTCCAAAGAGAAAAACATAGTAATGGAAGCTATTTGCAACATTTTTCTTTTTTACAACACCTGACACTCAGTACTCTATATTCAGCCTCCTTAGAAAAAGATACACCATTTATGGACAATGAGTGTTAAACTCATTGTATGGCTTTCACAGACCTCTACATGTCCTGTACTTGTCTCCTGTGTTTTCCTCTGGAAAACATTTCTAATGACCAACTTAGATAAAGTTTTGGTCTGAAGGCAAATAGCAGTCCAACAATCAGCAGCCATGGACTTTCAACAGTTTTGTGAAAGAGTTGTCAGATTTAAAATTAAGCTAACAAAACCATAATTTGCATTTGCTAAAACTTAAAGCAAGACATTTACAGAGCAAAATGTACTTGTAGGATGCATTAGAAAGAGACATTGCTGACTTATGAGTAAGTAAGGACTAGAGGGTCTATAAAACATAGTTTATGTTAAAAATCATTTCTAAATTCCTTTCCTGAACAGCAAGCCCTGGGGCACTATTTTGTACAGTCCAGGAGACTTCATTCTTAATAAAAATCTTATGAAAGAGATAATTAATTAAACAGCTATGCTGTCAGGCAATAAGAACTGAACAATCATTTACACAGATGTCTTCAAAGGCGGTACCAGTGAGGCAGCCTTAAATTACAGTCCTGAATGTTAAGGTAAGTGCCTGCATGAGACGTGCAGAGGCAGTGACCCATTTGTCTGTGGTGTAAGCACATGAGTCAAAGTCTAGAATGCCAAATTTACAAGGTTACTTTGGCCTTTGTTCACAACTACAAACATTTCATATCTTTATTTACGGGAGGCATCAACTACTTATTTCCATTGCCCCAGAGCGCCTGACAGCCTTCCCAGTCTTTTGAGAGAAAAGAGAATTATTTTTCTGTTACAAATGTATCCTGGAAAAGAAATGAAGTGTAAGTTTTCTATCACTTAGACTGTGATTAATTTGCTTACAGCCGATTTTGTGTTGCATTTCATTTGCTCAGGGCTAGTTTCTGGTACTGTCAATTACAATGAATCACACAGAAATACTTGGTTATAGAAATCAGATGATTTGTTAGAACCCCCGCAAGTGACAACATCAGCATACAAAAAACATCTTAGATTCCTTCTGGTTCTCTCATGAGAAACAATTTCATAATGTACAAGAGCAGAGCAACTTTGAACTACAGTAGGTTTACTTCCTCTCTGATTGAAGGCTTTGCTATCCACACTCACCATCTTGATAATTCCTCACAAGAGGTCATACTGAAAGGAAAAAGAAGTGCAAGTATTACAAAGACATAATGTGTGATCACTGATTTCTTGTGCTTTAAGGTATTAGTGACCTGAAGACCTGGACCCTCACGACTGGTTACCTTACCCAGACATAGGGAAGTTCAGATATTGACGGCATTGAAGACCGCTTACATCATCCAGGTACCCGCAGGGTGCAGCTGCATTGCACAGGGGGCAGGTTGCTGGAGGTTTCATGGTGTTATTTGCACCATCTATGTCCGACCCGGCCATTTTTTCAGCAGTAAAAATCCATAGCCAGCTAGAAAAGATTTACAGCCTCTTTCCATTGTTTAGCTTCTTTTTATACAATAACTAGCTTAAATGGCCTTCTTTTAGAAGAGGCTACTGAATAAAATAAATGGGTAAGCATTTGAAAAATGACTTTCTGCATATATTCTGCAGTGCTTGCTGAACCTCTGTTAAAAAGAGTTCATTTTGTCAAGAACTTTAAATGACAAAAATACCTGTTTACTCTGTAAACTCACACAGAAGAAATGCCTAGGAAAATGAAACACTGGTTTTGGTTCATCTAGGTACTCCACAATTACTACTAAAGCAAAATCAGTGCCTACGGATGGGAGGAAAAAAAAAAAAAAAAAGAGCAAGTATATCTGTTGCACTGCTAACTCATTAAAAGGTTACAATAGCCCATGAAAATTACATTAAAGTCTATTAGAGTTCATTGGCACATTTGGCCATTCACCCTCAACCACAGTGAACAACCCAGCACATCATGCCTCCAGTAATTAGCCTCACACTCAAAAGAAGGCTTCCAAGAGACGGGCTTTGTGGCCAGCAACATGAGCTGGCTCTTGGCAGGGGAGGCAGCACACGTTTTATTGCCAGCCTTGTAGGCTTGGCCTGAACCTTGGCTTATGAGCCAAGCTCTCTGCAGTATCTGTTAGCACAGCAGAATGTGATAGCTTCCAAACATGAATCTTTGCATGTCTTATGAATCTCTTCAAAAATCATCAAAATTGAAATTTCTTAATTTTGTCCATCCCTTTATGCAATTTAACAAACCACACAGCTTTCTTCCTGTACCCAATAAATTTACAGAGAACAGGTAATTTGGGAGATCCTGAGATTGATAAAGCTGACTCATAAAGGGAATATATATACCAAGACTAAAATCACAAAACAAAATGAAATGATACCTGCTCATTAGAAGGTGGATTTCTCAGAAGTTTTGACAATAAGCAGTGTTAGTCACTTCTAATTCTGGCAAAACCTGGGAACTTTAACCTCTTTTAGGACCACAGGAGCTTAACTAGGTAGAGCTGCAGAGAGGCAGCACTGAACTCTAAACTAAAGAAAAGTACGTGACCAGAATGTCCATGTTTAACTATTTTCTAAATCAGTGAAAAAAGTGTTACACTTCACAGCTTCCTGATCTTGCTCATTTCAGAGTTAGTACCATTTGATTTCAGGGTTACTGGCCTTTTGTGGTGCTGCTCATAATAAAAAGAGATTGATACTACATTTCTATTTGAGCACATTTAATTCTGCAGCATTCTCTGCTTTCACACTATCATAATTTATCTAGACAGTAAAATGTATTTCACTCCAAAAATATCTCTGACTATTTTTATGATCGGAAAAGAAATTGGTCAAGAATTGGAAGTGACAGTACGTCACATAATGGAAGAAAAACCAGCAGTGACGTTGAAAAGCAATAACTTAAAAGAAATCATTTTATATTATTTGCAGAGAAATCAATTGAAGTGAATTTCTGTTGGGCAAGCTATGGCACATAAAAGTGAGACTGATCAATTTATGGAGAATTTTCTATATATTCTTCCAATCTGCAATAATTTTCTCCATTCTGCGTCTGATAAGAATTTCTTTTCCTCTATAAAGTATTATGTTATCAGTTTATCCTTCAGGATTAAACAAGCAGCCTTACTGAAAAAGAAAAAAGGTAACAAAGTGTTCCTATTTATTTTTCACTTTATTCTTTTATTGTTAGCTTAAATAGCCATTAGATAAAGATTAAAAAATGAAATAACCGCAACCAATGAAAAAGCCAGCAGTGTTCTGGAATATCTACAACATCAATTTGCCTGCTTATCTTAGGTGTTGTCATAAACCTTGTGTCAGAGAAACTGCTACACTTGTGCAGGTAAGGAAAGCTTCATCACTCCATTCAAAACCTAATGCATCTCATTTTCCTGTACCCAAGTATTATTACAGGAATGAGGTTCATCTACAAACAAATTTGAAAAATGTGCTTCACAGTTAAATTGACTTGCATATTTCCACTAGGTTTAAAAAAAATTGATTAAATCTCATTTTCCCGAAGTAATTGGAACCAATTTTAAAAATAACTTTTTCTAGCCAGTTCATTCTGCAGGACAGTCCTCTTTTGCTTATCCACTGCAAATGCTTATTGTTGCATTACAAAAACTTTAATTAGAAGTATCTTCCTGAAGATATTTGCATCTTCTTCATTTCAGAAAGTCCTAACACATCACTGGATATTTTTAGTTTTCCTTTCCAATATGAACATCATTGTAGACTATTAGTTATTTAATTCAATAATTAAGCCTGACTTATAGTCTCTATATTTGGTTTATAAAGTACTTTGCATAATAAATGAAAAGGTTTTATTATTTGCACTCCATTCAGTGAAGAAAATGTTCGACTTAAATAATGCAATTAAAGGTGAGAAGAGAGTAATTTTCTACAAACTCTCTCTGGTGGTTTTATCAGTAGGAGTCCTAAACCTTTAAACACTTTCACAGTAGCAACCTGTTCATTTATCACTTGCAGGTTTTATTTTAGCAGTCATTACAATCTACATCAAGACACTTCTAAATGTCATAGGCCTACAGGAGCTCTATGACATAAGACACAAATTCTTAATTCTAATGACTTTAACAAATAGTAGCTGCATTGTTAGAAGCCAGTAGGGTTCCACATGGTTTTTATTTTGAGTTTAGGCCTATGCAAGTCTGGCTAAGCAAAATATTTTTTCTTCAGATTAGAACTTAGAGCTTTCATAGAGAACAAGAAATAAATTCAAATCAAGATGCTAGTGATACTTGCTGTAAAAAGTTAATTCAGTGCAGGCTGCTACAAGCTACTAAAAAAATACAAAGTACTTGAGTCTCTGCTGATAGCTAGTTAAAATTCCTATTGGAGAAAGTAAGGCCTCTTCATGAATACTGTGTTCTAAGGAGCTGAAAATTTGATTTACATTGCAAATACACAAAAGTTACAGAGCAACTAGGAAAAGGTTTCCTCAAAAGGTTAGTATGCCCCAAAACCTTCAGAAAGAATTATAGTTTCTTCATCTGTCCATCATTTAGCAAATAACTCTAGAAGACTGGTTAATCATAGTCCTAAAACACACAAAATAATGAGAAACAGTGTATATCTGCAATGGAAAAGATAAGGAACTTCAACAAACAACATCTGCTATAACTTCAGTTTTTTAGCCCTGTTATTTATGGTAATTCCTGTGAAGCAAGAAGTAAAATACAACATGACAAAATAAAAATGAATCATAAATCTCTGGGAAAAAAGTCTAGATCATACAGAAAGACTAAACGTAGTCATATAAAAAAAAAAATCATAGAAGTGCAAGGCACATGAAAGTACTTTCAACTTCAAATGGTACACAAACACAATGACTGAAGGTATCTTTTTAGTTAGGTAAAATGGATGAAGTTAGTTATAAACTAGTTAAATCTTTGACATCTGAAATATTATACTAAATGTTTGAGGAGGGAACCAAAAACACAATTTCACAAACATTAAGAATTCAGAAAGCTTTTTTTCAATTAACAGTAAGAAACAAATGAATTTATTGTATTGTATTTGAAAATATTCATCATCTAAAGTAGTGTTGAAATGAATAAATATATGTTTATTTATTTCACTTAAAAGCAGATTTGTCCAGCTATGCATATGTATCAAAAATAATTGCTCACCTAAAGAAAGGAAAATGACCAGAGAGAGACACCTTTTGAAGGATACTTTCTAAATAGCAATACAGGGTTTCAGCACTATTTCCTTTATCTAGTTAGGTAACTCTGATGCTGTACAAAATGGATCGGAAAATGAAAATCTACTTTAAATAAAATATCCAAACTGTTGAGAGAATTTCTTATACTAAACAGAGGAAAAATGTATGCTGCGAAACAAAACTTGAGCTCTCTTTGTTTCAAGACAAAATATGAGTTTTAAATAACAACTTTGAGCATTTCTACCAACAACATTTGGTAGAAATGCTTTTTTGTTTTTTGTTTCTTTCTTTTAGTAAGCATGCAGAAATTGAAATGAGATGTAAATAAAGAACAGACATCTTTCTTCCAAATAAGCAATATCTTCTCAGGAACCTTAATGTTCAGCTTTGCAAATCCCTTCATCTCCACTCAGTACACACAGATAAAATCTCCCTTCCATTTCTACTCCTGAAATGTACCCATGCTGTACTTCGCTCATGCCCAAGTCCACATTCTCTCCCCCATCATCTGCTCCCTGTGGGTGAAGTCCCCCCAGAACTCTCCAACCAGAGCTCATTGCCAGAAATCATCTTTGTGTTTTGCAGCCTCAGTTCTGAACAAATTTTCACACAGTTAATATTAAGCAAACATTAAAAAGTTCTTTATAATGCCCAGACAAAATTCAAGTGTTAATTAATTAATTAATTTATTTTTAATTGTGGCCTGCAAAATGGGAACACTCTCCTTCAGACAGAGGTGTAATTAGAGTTCTAGCAAAGTCTTCCTTCTTATTGAACATCCTAATCTGGAAGCAAGGAATCCTAACTGACATAATAAAAATGCATATTTGTACTTTTTTTTTCCTTTTGCTAATTCAGGCTTAATAACTATGAAGAGAAACTATCTTAAGCGTCTGATATCAAACATGACAAAACAAAAAAGGGAACAAGTTAAAAGTTTGTTTTTAAAGTTATTCCAGCATTAAAGAATGCTACTAAAACTACTCGATACATTCATTTGAATCAGACAGTAAAACTGAGTATAAAAGCCTTATCTTAATAATAAAACTCCTTGGGACATTACACCAGCCATTTACTACTAATACTATGCATTCCTTTTGATATAAGAACTCAGTGTACAAAGAATGCTTACTTTCTAGTGATTTATCAGTGAGGGTGTCTGATTTGAAAATATACAAATTTACAGAAAAATGAACTTATCTTGCTCTTACATAATATATACTATCTTGATAGTTAAAAAATAAAGATGACATCATTTCTGGATTAAAAACTGAACAACAGGTATTCATGGATCAGTTTTTCAAGTATCATTTACTAATTTGTCTTATAAAAATATTTCGAAGTCAATAGATCTAGAGACATCAATTATATCTCTACACACATCCTTTTTTTTTTTTTTTTTTTAATTTTCGCTATGCTGCACACTGACCAAATTTTAATGAGTCTTCAGTTAAATATAAGGCATATTTACAAAACGTCCCTTCAGTGCTCTCTGGCTTGTATATTGGATTTAAGTTCTTGAAATAAATTCATTAAAATAAAAGGCACTAAATACATGCATCGGTACATTGAAGAATTTTGCTAATTAAGGACATGTACATTCAGTGCCTTGCAGAAATGAACTTTGCTATTCAATATCTTGAACAAATATTGAAATCTTAATGTAAGACAGACAATCCTCAAGAAAGTCTTATAGAGGGTTTGTAGTTGAACGTTTGGGACCATTAACAAATTCGGTAGTATTATGATTACATGAACTGTCTCAAACATTTTCTGTCCCTCTTACTCAAGGCATAGAAACATTGTTTAGACTAGCAACAATAGCATAATTAAGCTTTAAGTCTTTGCTGGCATTCTCAGAAAAAAGAGGCATTTACTATATATATATATATATATACACTATTCACTTTCTTATTTTATACCATATCATCACTTCTTACAAACACCAGTTCCATTTAATACAGTAGTGCACTCTCCTTCAGCACTCCCCATTTCTGTCTACGTTCAACAGCTCTATGGCACCATGGATGGCTTTGAAGCTTGGTGCAGAAATAAGAGAAAGCTACGATAAATTTGCTGGCTTGTTACTGCTAATGTAACAGTTAGAAAGCACATAGAAAAAAAGAATTAAAAAGGAAGAAACCTTCCTCCTTGACCTGTGACCCAGCTGCCACTGTCAGTGCAAAATACTGCACAGTGCAAGATCTGCCTAAGTTCTGACCTCATAGGAAGCGTGGAGGTCATGCCATTCAGGAAAGATTGATCTCCCTGGGTCATTCAACTCCCACAACTCAGCAAGATGTAGAAGCTGAGAGGTCTTCCCTGACACAGCAGCAAGATATAGCTAAGTTTTTAAGTAAAATCTTACAATTATGAGAGAAAACTTCTGCCTCTCAGGTGAGGGAAAGGTTCAGAAGTAAATGGTAAATGTGGGTATGACTTCCTGTCTTAGTGTTCTCAGTAAAATCAGCAAGATCCTCATATCTGATCAGCTGTAGTTCTCTATAGATTCATTTTTCCCCATTCATTTTTCTCTCTTTGATCATTGTATATACAAAAGCTTTTAATTATTGAGCATCTATTTTGTACTTTCCCTAAGAAATGAAAATCACATTTTTAGATTAGAGGATATTGCTTTAACCTATAAACAGTGCTTTGAAATAAACAGAAGCAAAGGGCAAGATGTGCTGCCCTGTTCTCAAGGCAGATGTGAAAGAATGATTCCAATGTCAGAATGCTTCTTTAGCTCTTCATTTTACTCTCAGGTAAAACAGTGAGTAAAACCTACTTCCCAAGGCAGTTGTCCTGGAAACTATGCTTTTAAACTGTGCTGTTAAACTTATACGGTGAGGTAGAGAATTTACCTTCTTCACACTCCAAGGCTAAGACCTTGGAATCAGTTTTTCGCAATCAGAAACTTCTACTGGAGGTGTCAGTGTTGACAATCATGAAGGACATCCATTCAGTTGCAGGTTCAGATGGGCCAGACTTAAAGATTTAAAGATGGGCAGGTATGTAGCTATGGATATAAGTATGCAACTTTAAAAATACCTACAAACATAGACATACAACATTTTAACATCTTGGTGTTGATGTTTAACCTGGCAAGCAGCTAAGTACCACACAGCCTTCTGCTCACTGCCTTCTTATAGGATGAGGAAGAGAATTAGAAACAAAATACAAAGACCGCCCTGACAGTAATGCCTGCTATTTTATTATGTTGGCCCATGATGTCAGAGGATGATGTCAGGATGGCACCAGGGGTTGAAATTTCCCACCAATACTCTGTTGTATTTTGTTGCTGCGCGACAACTAGTAGCAGAGGGCAGTTTTACAGAATGGCATCTGACATGGAAGTCCATATGAAATTGAATTCCTCTATGTGGAAAGAAACTGCACCCATTTATAAACACTGATGCTTGCTGAATTTATGGAGACCAAACATTGTTTGTTAGGTTCAGTGAGGTAGTGGGTCGTCTCCACTGATGCAGATTTTTATGTGTATGGCATGCAGGCTCATGTTCATTACTGGCAAAAGTGCACAGCTAATGGTGATAACTGTGGTGAAAAAACATTGTTCTATAGCTGAGTACTTGCTCTATCAAATAGTGGTGTGCTTGTTGTAGCTTCCATGGAAATAAATAGAAGGCACCACTTTTGGAGCAACCTAGGTAGAGTTGACACAGAAACTAATTACTAAGACAGAAGCACAAAACTAAAACAAAAATGCAATGACAACTACATATGTCCATAATGCAATTACTCACCACATGCTGACCAACACCAAACTCACAATACAACTGCCCACCAACAACCACCCTATTAGCAAGACAAGGTTACAACCACACAAACTACAACCCAGACAACTTTATGGCCTTGTGTATGACGTCATATAGTATGGAATGACCCTTGAACTAATTCAGAACAGCTATCCTGGCTACACCCTCACCCTCTGCTGCTCCATCATGAAATCAGTCACTCTCCCCCACCTGGTAGCCTGGCTTGGCTCTTGCTTTGTTCCTATCACCAGAAACAGTGCAAATATTGGTGCATTGTTAATGCTGTTTCAGTCAAAACTTTGAAACTTACTAATATTTATACACTTTTCTACTGTTATTTCTGTGTTGCTATATCTACATACCAGTACAATTTAATTCATTTTTGCCCTCTGTTGAGCTGGTATTGATTTTTTTCTATTTTATGCTTAGAAGACTTCATTTCCATATGACTTCCTTCCTGAAATAAAAGCTTGCAAATTGATCTATGTTGATTTGGCAAAGAGTAGTCATGAGTAAAACTCTAATAAACCCATTATTTTTCTTCTGTTAAAGAATACAATGAAGAACATACTTGTGTGTATAAAGTTTTAACATATTTCAAGACTCTTGCTGCACATTCACTGAGGCCATATGTTGGGTATGTGTGGAGACAAATGCTAAATTAGTGACTATAAATTATCCTACACTTACAATGGTACAGAATAAAATATTTATAGAAGGATTAGCAAGATTAGCAGCCAAAGTAGGTTTTCCCTTC
This sequence comes from Phasianus colchicus, assembly GCF_987193195.1. Classification (NCBI taxonomy): domain Eukaryota; kingdom Metazoa; phylum Chordata; class Aves; order Galliformes; family Phasianidae; genus Phasianus; species Phasianus colchicus. The sequence continues at coordinate 22,610,262 of NC_143439.1, forward strand.
AACTTCATTCTTCCAAATGCCAGTCTCTTGGTGGAAGTAACAGATGCAGCGAGGTCAGAAATGTTTTGTCATCTGTTACTTCCACTGTAAAAGGCAAAGGACTTAAACCATTTGTTTCAGTTAATATGTAAGGCCAAAACAATATGTTTCAATCATATTATTCACAGATTCTTTTTGTTGTTGTTGTTTGCTACTTAATTATGGCAAGCTGTAACAGTAGTAAACTTTCATACTTTATCAAAGTATAACAATGCCTTGCTTTTTCACAAATATTTCTCCTTGATGTCACCCTCATTTTGTAAAAAAAAAAAAATAAACAAAAATATACTAGTACTTTTGAAGAACAGGATTGAAAACATGAATACATTCCAGAGACACAGAAGGAGGAAGGGAAAGAAACACTTATCTCAGTATGAATGTGGTTTTTTTAATATAATGTCATTACTTTCAGATAATCTTGACTTCTCAATGGTTGATGTTGGTAATACCAAAAACAATGATCCATGTCAGAAATATGACTTGTGATAGATGGTATTAACTCTATAACTATGTTAATAGTTGCTTCAGACTTGCTCTATAGTCAAAGCGAAGCATGCAGGTATGGTTGCTATAGGACACATGGAAAGACAATTAAGATACAACGAACTACTAACATATATGAGCAAAGAACTCTTTTCTATTTTTTGTTTGTTTGTTTTTTAAACAACAGGAAATACATGCTAGGAATACTTGACTTCAGGAAATTCTACCTCTCCTATTAAAAATCATTTTTCTATATCACGGAGACTTTCAATGTATGATCAAGATCAAGAAAACATTACGTAAGTTCTGTGTTAGCTGGGGTTAGTGTGTAAATAACAGAATGCATGGATAAATGGTACACATAAGGTTCACAGGCTTATGAGAGCTGTTGTAGTACTGTGTTGTTCTTATCAAGCATTCTAGAATTCATGAAGTTTCCTGCAATGGTTGGTAAGGAATACAATAGTGTTTTTCCAGATTAGTTCAACCATGCTTTAAATTCCTAATCTTTTTATGAAGAATAACAACCTTGTGGAATAAGATGTTTATAACTAATTTTTTCAGTACTTTATTCAGAATTTTTTACTTGCACATTGGGAGAATAAAAGTTTTTCCTGTGTTTGAATAATTAAGATGATCATTTTTCCATCTCTTTTCATTTATAACTTTGTGGCATCTCTACTAATAGATTCAATTCAGTTTATTTCTTTGGGTAAAATAGTCTCTTTTAGCACTTGTATTTAAGTTAATCTCAAGTTGCGAACTATTTCATTAAGTCAGCATAAATCCATTTCATTCACTTGGAAAGTAAATTTAAAAGTTTCTTGATACATTTTTGTAAACTCAATTTTAGGCTACAGAAAGCATTTTTTTTCCCAACGCTTACATTGTCATAGTACCTAAACCTTGCTTTATGTCAAGAGAAGCTTGCCTGTTTATTACAAAACCTCAGTGAAAATGTAGCTTACTCGGGAATAAAGTACTCTGTACTGTGATGCAATTAATCACCCAGAGTTCAAAACATCTCCTTCTGGGAAAAAAAAAAAAAAAGTTTTGGCAATTCAAGCTGTGGTGGAGTGAACTCTACATAACAGAGATGAGAATTTGGCTCTTTATTTACACACACTATCAGGAACTAGAAGGCAATGTTGCAAGCCATTCAGTGATGCAGCAAGACAAACGAAACTGCTTCTTACTAACCTCATCCAAGTGGTAAAGACTGTTATTAAGTTTAGAGGAAATATATGTCCAATGATTTTATGTCACAATATAAAGGGCTTCAAAAAAAATTTGAGAGATCTCTGAGACTGTCTCCAATAGTGAACTACAAAGAATGAGCTAAGATGTGAATAACAGGGAATAAGGAGGAGAGAAGTATGATTAATTTTTAGTAAATGGCTGTCATTTCGCTAGTTCTGGAAGAAGTGCTGAAGAGATCATTCCCTTATTTGAGCCTATCTCCTGTTATCACAGGCAACTGTGGCTTACAAATCTAACTGACCTATCCATTTTTATTTCCACCTACAGCACTACGTGCAAAAAAAGTTCTAAACCTTGTTCTCAGAGATTTGAAACTTACTCCTGATCTCTAACTGAATATCATTTATATCTGTTGTATTTTTTCTTTATATTCTTCCTCAACGGACAAATTTATTTTGGTTGCTAGTGGAAATAAGTGAAAATACCCTCTCAATTCTTGCACTGACTGCATTTCAGTGCTGTTCATTGATATTCTCTAACTCATAAAGTTAGGTCTTTCTTTTCTTTCTTTATATTCCCTGAAGATAAGGCTTATAACAAGTTCTAAAAGAAATTCCTTAGTCCCTCAGTGTGTAAGATTGCACTTCACAATATCATATTCCTGTGCCAAGCATTCTGACAGCAGTGTAAAGGTAGAAATAATATATGTTCCCTCTATTGTTTGCTGTCCAAACTGCGATATGAAAGCCTAAAGAATATTTGTTTACATTCCCTTCAAAAATTCTGCTTAAAACTGCAGCTCTAACAGAAGTTCCTGTATCCCATAGCTCCAAGACCAGCCTATTCTGCTTAGTAAAAAACTCCGCACACACACTAAAACCAGATCCAGTACTAAGAACAACAAGACATTTTCTCAAAAAAAAAAAAAAAACAAAAACACACAAGTCTCTGCTATAGTTACTACTCAAGGAATTGGAGATGTTACATTCATGACAACATTTAACTTGCTGATAACCCTGCAGTGGCGACCACAGGATGAGCCTGACTTACTAATTAAAAAAAAAATGATCCAGAAGCAGAGTAATCAACAATGCTCAGAAATTGTGGATAACCTTGTCCAATAAATTGGTTCTGTGAGAGAAGTTCCATTTTCAAATACATTGGCCTGCATTACCTGTCTTAGTTGGATAACATGAAGGACCTCTAATAAATATTTAGATTGGAGTTTGCATTGTAATTGTATTTAAACACATACAACCATTGCATATCACTGTACTACATTGCCTCTAAAGAGGAAAATTCAATACAGATTAATGCATTGTATGTTTTTTAAAAGATTTAAAATTACGCTAAAAGGTTTAGGCGTACTATATGTATAATATTCATACTTTATACGGTATTGTTGTCACCATGTCAGCTGCTGTCGTGACATGGTGTCATGACATGCTATCATGTAGCTAGAATATTAAAATGTTTGTTTGGAGCTGACTGAATAGTACAGTTGTGAAGAAACCACTCATTTTATTTAGTAGAATAGACAAAAAAAAAAAAAATCACATTCCTTTGAATAAAAGCACTCAAATGATTCACCTGTAAAGAGGAATAACCACCATAAGTACTAAGGAAGTCTTTTTTGACAGAAAACTGATCAAATTGATCAAGAGGAAATAAGACACATAGCAAAAGGAAGCAGAAAGCAAAGGGAGGATGTAAGTGTGAAGGGAGATTCTGAAAGAAAGGACCACTGAAAGTGAAAGGAGAGATAAGCTGACAGGAAAATTACACTTAGAATGAAAACAAAACCATAGGGGGAAAAGAAAAAAAAAAAAAGGAAAGACAGAAAAAGAAGTGTTAGACAGTATTAATTAGTAATAAGAAAAAGGAAAGAAGTATCACAGGAAAAATGAGAGGCAATAAAAGAAACAGAAGATGAAGAAACATTGCCTTGGGCCCACAGCTATTAATTTAATTACTAGTGATCTTCCTGTCTCTGACTTCTCTGCTGCAAGATTGTTCTTGCTCACTGCAGACCTTCACGGACTAATGCTAGCTTGCAATGACTCTCTAGGCCAGTTAACTTGAGGATTTCAGTGCCTGGGGTTTGGAATCACACAATTGCTCAGAATAGATTGTATTTTACTACAGTTATAATCTTCACTTTGGGAAGATAGAGAAAAAAATGACCAAAAAAATCACTTTTTCATATAACAACACTTTGCAAAGCAAACTCCAAGTTTTACTTGATTTCTTTTTATTTATTATTACTCAAAAACAGTGTTTACAATGGTTACCATAACCACATGATTTCTGCATCTTGAGTAACAATTACTGGAGATTCTTCACACCAATTTGCAAAACTAAGGGTAAATGCTACTTCTGAAGTGGTGAAGAATCCAAGTTAAATTTGGTGTCTGTTAAATGAGAGTGCAACAGCTTAAAAGACAGCTAAATATAGTGCTACACATCAATGTAGTTCATTTCAGCTGGTGCACCACTTATTCATGTTCTATTACTCATAATTTCAGGCAAGTGGATGGAAAAAAATTCATTGACCTTGAACAACCTCAAATAAATTTGGTCTATAAACTTTGATATATCCTTCCTACTGACTGCAATACGTTTCTCATCATGCAAGTTCTCTTCCAGGAATAATTAAAAAAATGACCATTTCACCAAGCTTTTGAAGCTACTATGATTGGATCTTTAACTGAAAAATGTTTACAATGGTGCACAGTGGTTAGTATTAATTACTAATTTTATGCAAAATGACATGCCAAATTAATTAGCAATGAGTTATTTTAGTGGATATATGCCAAACCTCAGATTGTTTTGGGCAGTAGTAGCATAGTATTAAATATTTACCATGCTGTGAGATGTTCTGGTTGCACTGGTCAATCATTAATTTCCTTTGATCCCTAGAAAGTAATTCTTGTTGCAGTCAGCTGTAACTGATTGCAAACAGCTTTTTTATTCAAGCTTCTGATGTACTTTTCCCCAGTTACTGTCTCCTGATTGAAACCATTTGTAGTAACACATCTTATCACACAATGCAAGACCATTCCTTTTCTGAGATTATACACTTAGTTATTTAATATTGTATTATAATATGATCTGCGTTTATAGTGTTATTCTGAAAGAAGTTCTAGAAGTGCAATAGCAAACATCTAAAAGGATCGATGGCAATCAAAGGAAGACACAGATGTGCAAAATATTTTTATGTGGAATAGCTCTGTGGAATCCCAATATTTTATACTTTAAGGAAAAATGTACTGTAGCTATTAAAAGCAGACTTTTTTTACTTCAGCTTTAAGCATGCATTTTGTAAGTTGGCATTATCACACTATTATTCCCACATTACTGATTTGACAGTAAGTCTGGGAAGCAGTTGTTAAAGTAGTCCTCAACCTCACTGTCAAGAGGTTGCTGGGAAAAAAAAGTGCTTTTCCATCTTTTTTTTTTTTTTTTTTTGCCTATTTTTTTTCTATAATTGAAAGGAAACTGCATTTGAAAATGGTGTAAAAAGTATTCAATACCTGTAAAAGTTTGAGATTGAACTATCAAATCATGGAACCTCAGAATTATGCGAACAGAAATGTAGGAGATAGCCTAGCCCAACCTCCAAGCTCAGAGTAGGGTCAGCAGGATGCTAAGGGCCCTGTATTTTGAATATCTCCAAATCTGGACACTCTTGAATATTTAACAATCACATAAATTTTACATTTTAAAAGCTAATCAAAATAAGACTTCTTTTTCACATGTAACTTCTATCTTGCTAGCCTTCTCTATTTGCCAAAAAAATTTTTACTTTTCGGTCAATACGTCACAGAATAAATTGACTGTTTTGTTAGTAATTTGACATAACAGAATGAACACAAGAGACTTCATACTGATAGCATGGAAAAAAAAAAAAAGTGTTCTCTAGTACTGAGAGAATATTTTATTCAGTATTTTTTCTCTATTTGCGCATAACCAGCCATGCAACTTAGGCATTAGTTACATGAAGATCCTTGAAAACTCTTTGGTGCAAGTCCTATTTTATAAGAAAATGATCCTGGATAATTTCTGTCTGCATAAAAGAAAACCTGTCAATAACATCTTGTTTGCCTAGATTTCCACCCTAGTTTCATCTAAAAGATCAATCTCCAAACAAAGATAAGTAAACTGCTCCAATTCATTTCTTCCTACTTTATTCTGTGGTTTTGTTTTTTTTTGTGGTGGTTCTGTGCTTATTAAGTTACCAGGAGATTGTGGGACACACAGTGCATACTTGCTGTCAACAAACTTTCCCAGTCCTATGTGACTCTTCCAGCCTGGAAGTTTGGTTCTGATAGCAGTTAAATTCCCTTACCAGAAATCTACCCTATGCATTCGTCTTGCTTTGATGACAATGGCTGTCCTTTAATTCCCAACTGTCCCTGCTACTTTTCTTTTAATATTGTCCAAAGCCGCATGGGAAAATTCACAAGGTAAGGAAGATATGCTAAACAATCTAAAATTTGTTCTCTATGACTGACAGTATTTTCAGTGTTATGAAATGAGAACCAATAAACTAAACTATCCAGATGAGATAACACGCTCACTTCAATATTTTCTGTATGCTATCAAATAGTTCCTTGTTTCCCAGATTTTAGAGAACTTTAGACCATTTTAAGTCCCTATTTAAAAGTCATGTGAAGAGATGCACTGTGCTAAATAAACATGCCTTGGTGGACTTAAGTTCTTCATAATTTTCCGCAAGAAAATGGCATATTTCGAATGATTTTTCTCAATTTCTGGTGATAGAAGAATAGAGGCTTCCTTTTCCTGTGAAAATAAGCACTTATCTTTAAAGTTCTTCTCTAATACAGCTGAAAGAATTGCAGAGATTATAAAATAATTTTAGTCCTGCAAATATAAAAAATACATGAAGACAGCATTTTGGTAGTGATGAATGACTAACTTGCATTGAATAATTTATGGAGTAAATTGAACAGCTTTTTTCTATTTTGACAATATACAGAAGTAAGTCATGATCTTTTGTTTATGCATTTGCTGAAACCACTTGCTAAATTCTTCCACATGATGATGCTTGTAAATGAATATTGATTGTGGAAGCATCTCTTCAAGCCCTCCACATAGAAGCTGGTTTTACTCTCAAGTAACTTCTTCACTGATGGATGAGTGCCAAAGTATTTCTAGCAAAAGTATTTATGTGCACTTCAATTGTTTTTTGAATACATTTTAATGGAAATTATTTAGTAGTTCAAATTCTGTGACCTTTGTCTTGGGGAAAAAAAAAAAAGAAAAAAAAACAAAAAAAACAGTGCTTCACTGTATACTAAGGATAAAAGCAAAACACCAGTAGAACATCAGATTGAACTATCCAGACAGCTGAACTGTGTTTCCTTTCTTTAAATTTAGACTGAGGTTTCTTCTAAACCAATACAAGTAATAAAATAAAAGGCAGATAAGCTACAAACATTCTCTTCTAGGCTCTATTTAATAAATGGAATATGTATTACACAGTCCTAGAGGGCCAGGAGAATGCTTTCTACAGATAATCCTTAACTAGATTAGGTTACTATATCTGATCTAAAGTTTTTGTCGCTTTTTTTTTTTTTTTAAATAAAATTACAGATCTTCATGATAAATCCAACTATATCCAACTACTATACAAGAGCTCTTCGTAGAGTTACAGCTTCATACTAGCAAAACAAAACAACTGACCATGGAATGAATTCAGAACTGACAGATGTCAAATCAGATGTCATCACTGAGAGCTCCATCTTTAGCACAGAGTTGTGGCATTAGACCATAATTAAACCACTAGACCTAGGCAATGCTATTTGTCATTTTCAACAATAATTTGTTGGAAAGTACATTTGAAACAGAATAGAATAGAGAAGAACAGAATAAAGAAGGATGAAAATGAATTATGAGAAATAAGCAATTAGCAAGGCAGTCAGAAAACTCAATCTACAAAAAATGCATATGAAAGTGTAAGTGCTTGTGCCCTGGAAAGCAGTAATTTTCTAATTCATATTTAGGCAAATCAGTGTACATCAAACTGAGGCAAAAAAGTGCATTTTAAAAAAATATATACAAAAAGGGGATGTGTTTAGACAACCATTATGTGAAAAAACTGTGACACATACAGCAATATTGTATGCAAATCTATTGTTATTACTTTAAATTTAGATAAGCTGTAAAAAACTCATAAAAATAAAAGGATAGAAAAATGTTTTAGAATAAAGAAAGCAAACAATAAATACTAATTCATTCAACTGATTAAGAAATACAGAGCCTTTCTACTTACATAAGTAAATACTGTCCATACCCCAAAAAGCCTTTTAACCTAATCAAGATAATACTGTCTTCTTGGAAACATAAGGCCTGGCAGCACAGTCACAATGACAAGGAGGAACAGGAGAAGAGGCAATGTGTTCTGGTGACATTAGCTTGGATGTTTCATGGCAGACAGAATCCCACATGATTCCCAAAGGAACTGCTGGCATGTTGCTCTCCTGGCTGTCCGCTAATTCAATTTCTTTGAATTTTATTCAAAGTTGGCTTAAGAAGCAACACAACTGTAGTTATCTGGCCACATGCCTATAATAATAAAGCTTTCCAGGCTTGAGTGGAAATAGTTTTTACCAAAATGTCTAACCAGAGCCAGATGTAAGGCATGAACTTTAGAGTAGGAATATTTGATATCTGGATCAAATTACAACAACAACAACAACAACAAAAAAAGCTCAGAGAAAGACTACATATCTTTTTGGAAATCATATTTTGGCCAAATATGTTATGCTTTAGTGAAAAAAAAAAAAAAAAAAAAGCAATTGTGGTCAGTTCAGTATGTGGTATGAAAGTGAAATTTATGAGAGCAGTTTTTCTCCATGGCCAATTCAAACTAGACATTCAATAGCTTAGTTTAATTGTCCCCAGACCCATTAATTCTTACTTCATAAGCTGTCAGAATCATTACGTACTTCCCTAGTATGAATAGGGCTGTCCATAGATATGAACCTGACATCTGCACACAAAACAGACAGAAAACAACAGAGTCATCAGTAGAGCCAAGAATACCTTTCTTACTCTGCTTTCCAACCCTCTGTATTCACTTAGATTCCACAGAAAACAAAAAGAGCAACGTAAGTTTTTTTTTTTGTCTGAATTTCTTTATACACAAGAGTTTTTCTAGTGGTTGGTCAGATCTGACTGCAACATACGTAGGTCTACTTGAGTACAGCTTTTCATATTCCAGTTTCATATTCCATATTCTAGTCTCACTAAACAGGAAACTAAGAATTAGGAACATGACAAATCCAAGACGGAACAAATTAGGGCTTCCTGGCCTGGAAATGGGCTGATCCTGTGCCCTTATATGACTATAGGGGATCTTCCTCATAATAAACAACATCAGGAAACTGCATGATAATGTTATGCTTGCTGTTGGTGAAAAATACCTGTATGGATAGTAATATAGTGTACAGACTCTATATATAAGTACAGTTTAAACTGGTTTAGGCAGGCAAATGAAATTCTGGTTCCTTTGGATTTCATAGTTGCTGCTGCTGGATCAACTCTGTCAAACTTCTGGTTCCTGGTTCACCAATATTTTCGTTATTAAACAAAATTAAAACAGAGCTCTACTAGTAGCAAGACAGTACAAATTTCTGCAATTCATCAGTATTGTCCCCTTTCCTGGAATCATAAGGTCATCTTGTGTAATAATTTTGTATCTAAGGACTGAATAAATTTCACCTTAAAACGTTATAAGGTTTAGCAGCCAGTTATAACAAAAGTTGAAGAGGAAAAGCACCCAGATTCACTAATAAAACATTTCTGTTTTAAGCAAATAAGCAAATCGTTGCATTTCACTCACTAGCAAATGTAATTAATAAGCATCAACGACTTTACATTAAGAAAGAACACAGGCAATATGAAAAATATGCATCCACAACTTACTAGCTCTGGTAATCTGACCCTGAAAGAAAAAGAAATAAAATTTAATAATGGATGCTGATCATAATTTAACTAATAAATTTCTAGATTCAAAAATGCAGTGTGAAGGACTACTGCTTAGTGAAAATAGATGCCCTGTCCCTTGATCTGCCAATCAAGCATGCTACCACAATGTAGCAACAGCAATAAGTTCTGCCTGGATTTCAGGCAGCACATCAATATTGCTTTAAACAACAAGACAAGCTTTTTTCAAAGTCTCACTGAAAGCCAGATTCTAAGGGTTGGATAAGAAAATTCACCAGGATCAGAAGAGAAACTTAAGAAGAGCAATATATATGCTTATAGCTGACAGGCTGAAATAAAGAGACCAGGAAATCTTCATAGAAAGCAAAGTGAAATGGCTTAAGACACACCAGTTTTACTTCTCTGGAGAAGATATATGTTCTCAGGAAGCTGACATATGAAGATGATTCTTTTCTAAACCTAGAAAATGAAATTTAGCTCTAGGAATCTAGAAAGACTGCAGTAGAAACAAGAAGCGGGTTGGTCTGTAGGACCAAAAGCTGAAGAGCTGAATTGACACTGAATTAAAGATGAGAGAGTTCTTGCATATGAGAGAGGAGGTCTCTCCTTTTTAGTCTCCCATACAGCTTATGTCTGTGCATGCATATCAGAAAAAAGATTGTGACTGTATTCATTTGTGAATGAAAACACTACTTTTTTTCTGCAAAGTTGCTATGAGATAGAATTCTTGTCCATCATACAAAGCAGGTAGTTAAAAAAAAAATTCCATTTATCTGCCACATAACTGTAAAAGAGCTAGGCAGAAGCTAAAAATAACTGAAAAAATCTGCCACAGAAGAGTAAAACAAAATATTACAGCACAAGCATGTGCCTTTGACAAGAATAATTACCCCATTTTTTGGTATAGATTACAATAACTACGGATACAGAACCGATAAATCTTAATGAAAGTAACACTAATGTTCTACCTCCTTACTTCTGGGCCCAGTTTGAAAACAAGTTGAAACAAGAAACAAATGTAGCAGTAAACCAGTTTAACTACTAGTTCGGCCATAAAAGAAACACATACTTGCATGTTTTTGCTATATGCTGTTTTCAATTACATTGTTTCTTTGTATAAATATGTACAAGAGTGTATATATACTCTGCATTTAAACACTTACTGAACAGAACAAAGAATTGATAAAGGCAACTGTCCTGAAAGTGAGATTTCTAGAGTTTTCAAAGGATTAATAAAAGATTTTGGATAAGCACAGTATTTTTTAAAAGGATTTTCTTATAAGGAATTAAGAAGTTTCACACACACACACACACACACACACACACACACAAAAAAAAAGGGTTAATAATTGCTTTCCTTTTAATTTTATATTCATGAAGTATATTTTAATAATGGGAAGATGCATACTCTTTAGTTAGTGCTATTGATTATTAACACAATTCTTGAAATTCACGATCTTTTCCTTTCAATACTGCTTTCCATACCAAAGCATGTCTTCCAATGATGGTGATTCAGGTCACATTATTTCTTATTCCTAAGATTAAGTTTGTTTTATTCCTCCAGCACAAAATTTATGGTCATATGACAAAGTGCAAGCAAGAGATAGCAAAAGCAGATAACCTATCATAGCACAGACATAAAGCACTTCCCATAAAATACTGTGCATTTCTCACATTAACCATTCACACATTACACTAGATTACAATTATTCAAACACATTATAAATTGTAGAAAGTGCTATAACAGTAAGATAATAAATGAAATAGACTGCTTGCAATTTTGTCAATATTGTTCTCATTTGTATATGTACATCAAGAATAGTTTAAAATTGAGTAATGAAGACTTTCTTAATAATGATGAAACTAAAAAGCAACATTAAGCTTAACTGAAAAATAAGAATGCAGCCATTATTCACAGTATAAATTAGAATTATGATCAGGAGACTGACTTAAGAATATACTGTTTTGTTCAGAAGGTTCCTTTACTTACAGGAAGTTACAAGGATCTTTATTTTATAAAATCATCATCACAGGTAAGTACCAACTTTTAAGTAGAACTTTATCAGCCATTTGAGTTTGACTTACTATGGAGATTGAGACTCTTCCACTCAGTCAAAAACAACTAACATTCTTTCTTGCGGGGATATACCTATTCCTTAGACAATGTATTCTAGCTTAAAGAAGGTAAATCTGGTTTAAAATGTTGAATAAAAATTCAAACAAAAATAACCACACAGTCTTCATTCAATAAATCAGAAACTAGATTAGAACTATTTGCTCAACTTCATCACGTTCTTTACTCTAAAATATTTCTTATTCCAAAAGTTTTAATTAAATAAGTAATAGAGCACAAAATTTTCAAATATTTTGCTGGTTATTAAAACAAGCACTTGTCAGGAAAGCAATGAGGAAAACTGTTATAAATCTTTTGGTATGTATTCTGGATTTTTTCAGCATGGGAGAAAGGATACAGAAGCAGTTAAAGTACACCTTTCTGCCTTCGGAGCTTTGTATAGAATCAGAGAGGGTTGTCTTCTATCTTGGAATACATATTCCTATACAAAGAGAAGATTAAGCTTGTACATATAAGAAAAGTCTTTCTTCCTTCTCTTTTTCCTCTGAAAAAGAGAACAGCTATCACTTGTCTGGTCTCAACAAACTTTGTCTTGATTAATAACATGTAAGAGGGAAGGCAATTGCTTAAGAGCACCTTCCCTACAATTCTCCCATGGAAAATATCATGTAATTTGATTTAAAATGTAACAGTTTCAGTGAAGATGCACTCTGGTTTAAATGCTTATACCTTCTTCAGCTTTCATGGGCGATCAAGTTAACGATCCTGGAATACGAATGTGTGTGTGTATATATTCAAAACTTGGTTTCATCCTGCTCCAAGACGGAGACAATAACATAACTGAGCCATGGTCTACAAAATGGATTTGACATCATTTTCTTGTTTCATTTTAGACTATAAAATACGGAGCAAGATTAAAACACTGAAATGGAAAAAAAATGTTTTATAGATTAAGTTTTCAAAGGCAGCTTGAGTTTCTTTACTGGATTTTTTCTCTGGCCTACATGTAATCTAATACTCTTTGCATGTTTGCAATAGTGCACTAAGACAAACTTTTTGCACATATATTATCTTACAGGAAACATTTTTGTACTTTGCTATTTCCAGTTACTATCAGAATAAGGTTGTTATTATAACACAAGTATTGGTTCAGACAAAAATTCAATTACAGTTACAAATGTGAGTAATGAAAAAGCAACAGAAAAAGAAAAATAAGACCACAACAGTATGGACTGGAATGAACACTCAAAACCTGTCTTCGAGACAAAAAGCTGAGCAATCAGAGAAAGCACGTAAAGTTCAAGAGCAGCTGGCGCTTTACTGATTATGCCACAACTACAAAAATCACCTAATCACAATTCTTTTTATGCTCTGTTCTCTATTGTAAGCAGTAATGAAAAGATGAAGAGGATCATCATATTGGGAAATTTTAATTTTGATCCATGAAGGTCAAAGTTTTACAAAGCGTTATTGAGAAGATACTCTGAATTCTACTGTTTAGTGCTACTTTAATAGGAAAGAATATACATAGTGCAAATATTTGTCATTATTTACTTACTTCACATAACTACATAATTTTGCTCTCAAGGTGCTTTCAAGAAACATTTTTTTTAATGCAATTTTAATTGTATCAAGTTTTAAGCTCAAATAAACAATTTATTTTATAAAAATAATTTATTATAGAAATTAATATTCAATTTAGATCTATTGTAGGAAGATTTCTTTACCCCTAAATTTTGTTTGGCCCTGTTTTTCTTGTTACTGTAAATTTTAAATACTCTGCCTTCCTTTTGAGCCTGAGTTGTAAAGTCTCTAATAAAACATCAAACATAAAAGGAGCCCACATCCATTGTTTTTCAGCTCTAGTGCATTGTTTCTTGAAACACATAAAATATTATGAACAATACAGATTTTATAGGATGCTATTCCTCATTGTGTCACTGCTCTTAAACTGGAGGTTACGAAGCAGCTTTCTAGGTCAGATCAAGTGTGTTTATATTAAAAAGCTGCAAGATGCAGCCTCTCTCTATCAAATAGTGCCACTGGGTGCAGAATGGTTAGATGAATTAACAAAGTGACATGAGAACTATGTTTACACAGAGGTACATGAGACATGACTCTCCTACAAGGGAAAATTCTTGTGATATGGATATGAAATAGCTTGATAGCCATCTGTTCTATAACAGTAGATGGTTAATCATACCCTAACCACTCCTGCTACCATTTCTTTTCAAGCATCTATTTATCACTGATACTGAAAAGTTTCTAGAGTAAGAGAATTAAAATTTGGACTTCTCTCAAACACATATTCATTTTTATTTTGTTTCTTAACATCACCACAAAATTTGACCAAATGATATATTTCAGAGGAATATTCTACTGAATTTTCATACAAATATCCAACACTAGAGATTCTAAACCATCCCACAACTTATCTGTCCTCAACACAAGAAAGCTTTCTCTGCTACCTTGATAAAACAGTATTGCAATTCTCAACCATTGTGTTTCATCTCACTCCCAATACAAACAGAATTTATTACCTTCTTTACAGAAACTCTTTACTTATCTGAAAACTACTTTTTTTTAGCCACCCTTTCATCTTTTCTTATCTACAACAGGGTTTTCTTTCATGTCTTTTCTCATAAAACATATTTTCTGACCTCTAGTCATTCATTGTGAGCACAGAAAATGCTAAATAAATTCTCATTACTCTCATCATCCAAAACAGTTTTGTTTTCATATTTATATTAAATATTTAGTAATTGGCAGATTTGTTTATGCCAAAGGAATGTCATGCTATTAGTGAAATACTAGGCTTGCTGAAGTAAGTCAAAACATTGCCATCACATCCACTATTGACATCACAAACCACATTTAATCAAATGCCTATTTTTCCCCTCAAAAACAAAGCCATTTTTCTTTCATTGTTTTAGACAGATTTACTTAGTAAAAAATGTATCACGATTTTTCTGTGTAGTAGATAATCATACAAAAGAAAACATGCACTAGAGAACGATAATAAATAACAGAGCATGCAGTTTCATTTTCACTCTATTTTTCACTCCTATGCTTCCCCTTTTTCAAGCTTGCTCATATTTTTGTTATGTCTTGACTTTTGATCAGCCCTCTCTACAGAAAACATGCAAAACCAATCGTCTAAAATTGACAAAATACTGAAAGTCTCCCCCATATTCTACTGCTATTCTTCTCCACAGAAAAATGCTACACTCCCTAAAACTGTAATACACAGGTTTTGATTAATACACTTTAAAATCTACTTCTGGTGCATTCTTCTTTTATCAGTAAAACAATCAGTAAAACCTAGGGTGGCTATTATGATCCCTTGGTGGCAAACAGAGGCAGGAAAAGGAAACATCCACTTACTAACAACTGGAGAACAGGTTGTGCCCTGGAGAAGGAAAGGAAGGAGGCCTTGCTCCGTTGCAAAGTATTTCTATCTTAGAAAATACAGAGGAAAAGCTTAAATCAGAAAGTCTAATGAGTTCACCTGTTTCTGATAATGTGTGGGTGGTTTGCAGCTGGTCCAAGAAGCACCAGGCCTCACTGGGCTTGCACTGGTACCTGCCTATGGCACAGGGCTATGTTCTGGTCTTGCTCTGTGCTGCCAGACCCTGCTCAGGGAAGCTTGGGAGAGCCTGCTTCCAGCTCTGCCTGTGCCCCTGGGCAGTCCTCAGCTCTGATCCACCAGTTGTCATTTCAGGCCTCTATTCATACAACCTGTGTACGTCAGCAACCCCAGTATGGTCCCCTTTTGTATTTATTATAGAGCCATGTAAATGTTTAATGATTTGTTAAAAAATATGTCATATGATGCTATGGATTAAGTATGGTTGTGCTATGACAGTAAAGATATCAAATTATTTTGTAATCCTAGTTTGGCAAATACATATTTTTCTATTCTCAGTGTAAAAGTAGAACTTGGGCTCAGTAGCTTATAAAGTCAACAAAGTCTTTGCAGCAGCTAGTGACAAAATAATAAAGAAAGCAGTATTTTCTTTATGTCTAAGATAATATAAGTGCAATATGGTGGCAAAGTACATATGCTCGTGCAGAGTAGCTTGCAGAACCAAGGTCTAAATTAAGGACTGAGAGTCAGAGTTCAAAACAATGGACAATTGTTTTTATTGTACTTTCAGCAAAATAAATAAGAGGAGAAAACACACAAAAATGACTTTTTAAACACTGTAGTATTCTGCAGTACAGTAGCCCAGACGTACAGGATAGCTCTGGGAAGACAGGAGCCCACTGGGCTTTCTGTGTTGCTCAAAAACAAAGCATGAGAATCCTACTGAGGGAAAGGTAAATGTAGAGGGAATGTTTCATGTGAACAGAAATTCACAAGGGACTTCAGATAAACTTTGATAAAATACTCTTTACACACCATTCTGAAAAAAAAAAAAAAAAAAAAAAAAAAAAAGCAGATAGTAACATACTTCAGAATCAAGCTGCTGTTCTTAGCAGTTTAAACGTTTTTCCTATCTACCACAAGAGTTTTTACCAGATCTACAGTATACCAAGAATAAATCCTAAACTAATGTTATTATTAACATTGGTGAATCCTATACAGAGATATGCCTGACCTGTAAATTTCAAGGGCAAATATGATTTTCCTCTTTGCCTAATTTTTTGTTTATTGCACACTGAAGCAGGAGGTAGTTGCATTAAGTTTCTACACGTAAACATAGCACCTTTTTCTGCCACTTATTGAGTCCTAATATTGCTATTTCTTGTACATTTCAATGACACGATCTCTGTTCTGTTATCTCACCAGATTCCAATTATTTGCTTTCGATGTCTGCAGCATAGTCTCTTATTTCTCATCTATGTTGTCTTCTAGAATTCTGGAAGGTTTTCTCCTGAGTTTATCTTAAGTTTTTCTTACAGAATATCTGTGTGTAAGGATGCATGAAATCTAGAATCCTCAGATTACTAGTATGGTTTTTCTGTTGTCATATTCTTGATAAAATTCATGTAAAATTGTCTGCCAAGCAAGCTCTGAACTAATCTGACATTTTCCAACTTGCCTTAATTATTCTAAGACTAATAGATATTCCCCTTCCCTA
Organism: Phasianus colchicus; assembly: GCF_987193195.1. Classification (NCBI taxonomy): domain Eukaryota; kingdom Metazoa; phylum Chordata; class Aves; order Galliformes; family Phasianidae; genus Phasianus; species Phasianus colchicus. Next base: position 22,627,113 of record NC_143439.1, read on the forward strand.
AGGTCCAAATAGTGATGCAGGTCATCACAAATAACAACAGATTATATTCATTCGTCAACAATATTGGGAGAACAGTAGTGACAAATAAATTTTAAAGACACTGATACAATCAAACGTAATTTTTCATTGAAATTATATATACAAAAGTATAGTTTAAATATATAAATCAAAATTACTAAAAAAGGCTGAAAGTATATAAAATTGGAAGTTTGTATGCTAAAATTGAAAATGTGGTGCAAAACAAGACATATATTTATGTGAACAGGATGTGTTTTCATTCCTATTCTGTATGACATTCTGTGCAATTCTTACCACGTCTCTCTGCTAAAATGCTTATTCTGTGACCAATTAGTACTATCACAGTGTTTATGCTACAAATTACGTCAAAATTCCTTTCATAAACCATTATTTTAAGATTTGAGAACTTTTGCCAAAACCAAAGATTGACAAGGTGAAACTAACTGTGCAGAGTGTAGAAATTCAGTTTGATACTGTTGAATTATTCTTAGAACATTTGTAAAGAAAACAATTCATTATTTTTTAGAGTGATTTATCCTCGCAACATTTTTTATACTTATAACTTTTTTCTTGATACATCATACACATATCTGCAACTCAGCTTCAGCTTCTTCTTACCAAACATCTATTAACAGACAGTTGTCTGTTTAGAATTTTGCCACTGGAAAATTCAGTAAAATTTCATGGGAAATTCAGTGAGGTAGAAATTCAAGGAGGAGCTGAGCTTTCCTGGTTTTCTACCTAGTCTCCCTAGAGATAATTATTCAGTTTTTCTCAAACAGTACAAAAAATGAATATTTTCCTACATTTGTACTGTCATCACCTAACAACTTTCCTTTTGTGAGCAAGATACAGGTTTATCATAGTCTTCCCAAGCAATATTTTCCTAATAGCCTTTTTTACCATGACAGATAACACATATTACCCCACACACGTCTGTAACTAAAGAATTACTAAGATTTTTAGTGCTGTACTTCCATTTCAATCATTAGGCCAGCAAATGTTTTCCTTGCATAGATTTCTTTTCCTTGTTTTCTTTAAAACCTTGGAGCTATGCAACTACAGGAAAATTCCCTGAATCTTCTCAGCACACAATAAGACTACAACAAGTGAAAAATCATATACATTATATGAAAAGTTAATTTAACTCATATCAGAAGTACTGCATAGAAAATTAAGGTTAACAACAAAGGGCAATGCTACAAATAAACACACCACCTACTAATAATTCATGACATTCCATCTAAGCAGTTACCTGAAAATGTTTCCTTTTACAAATCATGAAAGCAAGCAAGATGGATGACCTTATGCAACTCTACTTCATATACCTACTGAAACTAGAATACACATTTCTTCCAAGCAAATAAATGAAGGAGAGTCACACATAAATTCTGCATCGTATTTTGCTACTAGTAAGTTTATTCATACAGATAATGATCCTAGTAATTTAGGACTATTTGCAGTGGAGTCAGGAGGACATGGGCTGCTATACACTTAATGCACTCATTGACTCTCATCAGAAAGAATATATGACATTTTGTGCTGGACTGCAAACAGCAAATCAATTGTCAGTTGTATTTTGGCAGCCATAACCAGCTTATAAGATTAGAAGGCTAATTTGCAGCTTGATTTGTTGTCTGACAACCTTGTTTGTGAGTTTAATATCTCGGTCATTTCAAAATGCATTGGGCTGTAACAGGCTGTAACTTCATATACAAGCTGCTGGCATAGATACATTTTTCCTTAGAAAAAATGATTTCAACCCATTAAGTTATTTTATTTTAAGGTCTAAAGCTTCAAAACACTAATTTGCAAATGTAATTTGGCTGAATGCAAGCTACAGTTGTAAACAGTCTTGTTCTGCCTTTGACTGATTATAATTCAGATAAATATTTCAGATATTTTACTTTCTGCATAGCAGTTGTCGGCACTCTTCCAAATGTAGTTCACAAATCATGTGGCACTTCTGCAACTTGTTCTTCACATTGGACAGTACCAAGTCTCAAAATACAGCCTGGATCCAACCACTGCTGCTAGGGTTCTGATGCTCACTATGAGAAGCCTGTGCTGGGGTTCCTCAGCTTGGCTTCTAAGGGAGAGCTCAGCTGCTGTGCTTTACAAGAGCTTTTGGGATTCTACTTACTTGGCTCAGGCTGCCACAATTATCATTCCGAGTGCATTCCTGACAGTGCAGCATTCCTTTATTTTTTCCTTTTTCTCTCTCTCTTTTTTTTTTTTTTTTTTTTTTAATCTATGCTTTAGGGAGACCAATTAATAACATGTATTTATACATAAAACTGTTTTCAGTAACAGTAACTTTAAATGAAAACTGGAAATCTATAAAAGATAAGTAATTCAAAATCATAGTGAATTGAAAGATGATTTTCAGAAGCTGATTATCTACATATATCTAATGATTTCCAATGCTATCACTAACCAATTATTGAGGTTTAATACTCGAAAGGACTAACAGTTAAATATCTGTGCAACAGTGTGTACACATCTGTATAACAGTATCAATATTAACAGCATTTTACTCTTACATACTTGACAAATAGTAATTATACTGAATGTACCACTAAACTCCAAACCACGTTTCACTGAAGTAAGCATTCCTTTTAGTTATGCACATAATTTAAAATTTGTGAAATCAAAAGGAAAATAGTGCCAACAGCCGTACAGACCAAGAAGAGTATCATCAGAGATCTATAAATGACTTTGGGAGCCGAGTTAATCATAAATGTGGACAAGGGAAAGTAGAAAAAATGGAGGGAATAGATTGTTTACATAAACTGGTGATTTCTTCACTTCATTTGCAAATCCTGTCTCCCTTTTGAAACCATCACATCCTAAGCAGAGTAATAAAAACCTCCTCATGAGAGTTGCCTGAGCTGAAGCTTGCTCTTGTTGCTTTCAATTTCATTCTGTTGTGGAAGACCAAGATTCTTCCTCATGTTTGAGGATAAGGATCTTTCTGCATTTGAAGGTGGGCTGTGATTATGTAGACTAAACATTTCTTCTTCTTTTGAAATATATATAAAAAAACTATTTAAGATGTGATGGCAGTAACCATGATTTCAATAAACTAAAACTGCAATCCTAAATAATTAATTTTGGTGACGTGTTTTAAAACATAAAAAACTAAAACACTGGAATTTACAGTGGCTTTTCATCTTCATGTGTTGGAAACATTCCTAACGTAACACCTTTCTTTCCCTCAGAACCTGGAGGTTTACTGCAGCACAAATGCTGAATGGTTGCAATGCATGTAGATGCTTGCTTTAAAGATCTTTTCCAAGTTTGATTATTGGATTATTCAGATTCTGAAGAGCTGGAACAGCAAAATAAATTCAAATCTTCTGTTATAATGCAGAGAAATTGCAAACTGAGAAATGATAAATGGTAGGATAAAGTCAAATATTTCAAGTTCTTAAGGTTTGCTTAAGATTTAATTTACACTGAAACTCTGAACCTTTAATCTTTACTCTGTTTCTTAATCAGGATTTCTGTGGACATCATCTCCCAAAAAAGAGGCAAAATAGTTTTGTTTTCAGTTGTTCCTTGCATCATACACACAGTCATAAACAAAATCCCCCTAACAGAATTATCAAATAACCTTTTGCCTCTCTATTTTTTAGAAGTCAGTGATGAAAGACTGTTTATCTGCAATTTACTACACATAACAATCTTCACTGCTATCTCTAAAACTTTTCCATAGGCATCACACACTCCTTGCAATAAAGGATTCCATAGGCAGGGGTTAGGATTTAATGATCAAATCGATCACTTTTTGTGGAAGTTTAAAAAACCTTTTTTTCTTTAAATAATCTTTATTTTAAATTTTGGGAATACTTTAATAGGATTGTTTTGAACTTCACATTTCTAATGGCTTCATTGCAAGGTAAACAAACAACAAAAAACTGTGATTTTTTGTTAATCTCAGACCTTTAAAATATATATTCCCAATATATTGTGTTAGACTTTTGATTAAGCTTGAGAAGGAACGTGAATGGTCAGTTTACCTTCACTTATTACACAGAAAAGTCATTCTCATCCTTGGATGAAAGTCCCTACTTTCAGCAAGAAAGAAGAGCAAGCAGAAGTTAAGCTGTAATCATTGTGTTAAACAGGGTATAAAAGAATACATCATGAGGATGAATCTTTTCGTTCTCATCTTGCTGTTTTCAGTCTCCAGCTAGCAATGATATGTCAACTTCACAGCTACTTTGAAAGTCATAACTCCTTAAACGAGTACTTGACTGTTTTACTGCTTAGCCTGTATGTGCTGTAGATCAGTGACAGTGTTGACTGTGTCTAATACTGTTCTTCATGTTTCAAAATGAAGCTGTTTACACTGTAGCTGCAGAATGGACTGTGAAACTTATTTAAGAAGAAATATCCATATACAGGAGGCTCTGTCTGCTTTTCAGCTGAAACTGGAAGTTCCCAGTTGAGCAGTAACTGGCATGATGAGATTTCATGGAGGTAAATGTAGTGATGAAAATAAGATTAGGCCAGGGTGACACTTAGATGAACTCAAATCACAAAAAATAGTTACTAGAATCTCAGGGAGACATTAAATTATTTAATTTGTTTTGCTACAGTTAATAAAGCTGTGGGCAGTTTCTACTGCACTTCACTAAAGTGCATGCTGTTTTTTCATTTGTGGGTGACCTTCATATGATCTTGTTCATATTATGGTAAGAGTATATTTCCCTCATGTCTTTGTATCCATTAATGCTTCATAACTTAATTCTTCTACTAAAAGCTGGTACAAATATCAGAGTGCCATTCTGAAATATATGCATTTCATTTGTTCATTTACTTTTCTTTTTTTTTTTTTTTTAATGCACTGACAGAAATGTTTCCTACCGGTATTTTGTAACAATCATCTTTCCCAATTGCACATACATCACAGATGGGGTTGCTCTGAACTACATCTGAATCCTGGTCTGTTTCCAAATTTTGTAACTGAAATGCTGAAATGATAACTAGTTCCAGACCATTATCAAAACATGTCAAATGCACAAAGATCCCCTGTGTTAGAAATAGTAAATAAAACACAATTTTAAACTGTGTCCATTCTGCTCTCATATTTTCCCTCATAAAGATTAAAAAAATAGAATTAAATCTTTTATTACATAACTCAATATCTGAGTACTGAACAAAGTGAAAAGCCCACTCTATTCCAAGCCTGACATGTCCTCATATTAGGGCTCAAATTTTCTCCTGAGCATTAGGAAAAGAAACCCTGTAGGACTATAGAGATTTATCTGGGCCAAAGGAAAAAGAATGGCACATGAGAAAAACTGTACTCTGGGAGAAGACATAACTATATTACAAACAGAAAAGTAAATTGCTAGTCTGTAATAATACCTTTTTAAAAAAGCAAGTACATAAAGCAACTTCCCAGCTGAGATTGTACCTGTTACATGTACGTGATATAGAAAGAGATTAGATTGAGGAATTGTAACAGCATAAATATGAAATGGCAACCTTGATAAAGAAGAGGAATCTTAATTAAGTCCCAAGGAATCAATACAAATCTTTCAGTTTACATCTATGGATTTTGGAACCTTCTCACTTCCATTACATTCACCCGTTCATACAGGCTTCCTTTATATTATATGTATATAATAAAAAGCTTCACTTTTTATTTTCAATTGATCTCACAGTGGTTGCTAAAGCTTCACTAATTCCTGAAAGTTCCATAAATTTATAGCTGATTTTGAAATCCTGGCTAGAAGGTAACATATCAGATTTCATTTTTCTGTGAAATTATTCAAACGAAGAGCAGTAACTGAAGGAAGTGCTAGTAATAAAGAACTTGTACTACAAACCCGATAAAAAATGTAAGTTACGTTAAAAGGAGCTGAATAGCAAGTACTTAAAAATCCCACTTGCTTAAAACAGCTTTCTTTTTAGGAATACAAAGCCCAGGAAGATGTTTGCTTATGTAATGTATATGTACTAACATGTGAGACTGCGTGTAAATGAATACATATTATGAATCTGTATGTAAGCACTTGTATAAAATTAAAAAGGAGTGTGTTTGGAACCATTCTATTGTATACATATGTTCTGCTTGTCACGTTAAAACTTGGAATACAATAAGACTTTTATTTTGCACTCACTGTACTTTTAACCAGTATTGGTCTGTTCAGAAGATTTTACAACAATATCAAATCTTATCCATGCGCTTCTGTGTGCCTGTAGAAGGCATACAGTTTGTATCATGAATAAATGAGACTTTCACTTTTCTTGTCTGTACTACATTTGATATCACAATCACTAGCTTCTACATTGCAAGACAAGTTATCTCACAGCCTTTATAATAAAGAACTCTATCATTTATGGAAACAAATAAAATAAATTGTACAACTGTGTAGGAAATAAGGGTCAGTGTTAGGGACAGAGAAGAAGATAGATAATGTGCCATTTTCCAGCATCAAAACAGGTTCTGGAAAACACTGGATAGTTGACTATTTGCTGCTTATGCATTTTCAGGTTGTGTTCACAAAGCCTTCTGCCCTTCAGCAATCAATTCAGTGGTTCGTGCAGCAAAATGACACCCATGGCAATTAACAGGTAGTTATCAGGAAATGTAATGGATTCATGGTTCTGCCTATATTTTTAAAGAAGTATGCCAGTGTAATAGTTTCCAGCTTCTGTTACAGCTCTAAAAGTTTATCAGTAAAAGACTCAGATCAGGTAGGTGTCCGTTTTTCTGAGAACAACAGACTCCATCTGAAGAAGGGAGTAAGATATGGGATGCAGATCTCACGTGAAAAAGGAGAAGAAGAGATGCTGACGGATCAAGGCAAACATACAACCTTTTTTTCTTTTAAATAATAAGTGAGAAAATATTGTAATCTGCATTTCTGATAAATACTGGAAATGCTGATAATAAAAAGCACGAAATCATGAAATAATTTTGTAGGTAGTTATGAATTTTGAATGTAGCTACAGATTGAAAATAATTACTGCATGTTGAGAATAAGCCCATATGTCACAAATAAACACATATTTATACAGACTAACATAATTATTTTAAAATATGAATGACATAGAATTATTCCAGCCTATAAAACACATTAAAGCCAGTATTTTATTATAGTACTTTGTAGTTAAAACTCTCACATTGTTTTCTCTTTATAAATACTATTAGACAGAATGGCTATTAAAAGCCAATAATAATCACCCTTTTCCAAAACCTCTGTAGTGGAACTGCAGTGGGGACTTAAAAAATACTATTTAAGAAATAAACATACACATATGCCAACAGTGGTCTTTAAATTTTGCCAGCATAAAGTCAGCCCACTGTCCATTTTCTTTCAGCTTTCCTAAAATGCAAATGAAGATATAACCAAAAACAACTATATTACACTACTTTCAGAAGTAACTTCTTCACTATTTGCTCTTTTTTTCAGTATTTTTTATGATTTTGCAAGGAATATCTTTTAAATGATAAGCCTTGTACAACACAAATTTCATAAAGCGATTTCTGATTCTATTCATTAACGTAACTTTGAAAGCGTGTTTAGAACTATGTTTCTGAATAAAAGTTAAAAAGCATTAACTTTAGAATTATTTTCAAGTCTGTTCCATTTATTCAGAGGTTGGTCATTCCCATCTGCAGCAGGGCCCATGTCTGTCCCCAGTCCCTCAGTCCCATGATATGTCTGTCCCCAGGAAAGGGCAGCAGTATTTAGTGTCTCAGGAATTCAGGTACTCTTGTTAACCCCTTGTCTACTGTCGTAATCAGCACTGATGACTTTGCGTGTGGAGTGCTGTGTTCAGTTCCAACAAGAGAGATGTGGACATACTGGAGGAAGCCCAGCAAAGGGCAACAAAGATAATGAAGGAATTGAAGTATCACTGCTCTCTAAAGATGCTGAGAGAGCTGGGACTGTTCAGCATGGATAAAAGGAGGCTCAGGGGGAACTCATCAGTCTATATAAATGGAAGAATGCTGATGGAACCAGTTTTTTTTTTTTTTTTTCAGAGATGTTCAGTACTAGGACAAGAGGCAATAGGCACAAACAGGAGCACAGATGGTTCCTTCTGAACACCAGGCAGCCATTCTATACTGTATGGATAATGGAGCACCAGCACAAGCTGCTCAGAGGGGCTGAGGAATAGACCTTCAGAAGCCACCTGAGCACAAGCCTGGGTATGCTGCTGTGGGTACTCCTGCTGGATCATGGTCCAAAGCAGAACAACCCAGAGGTCCCTGCCAACCTCTGTCATCTGGTGGTTCTCTCTGTAATTTCTAGAAGCTGTAGTTCAGGTATTTGTAATCAGAGATACAGTTATTGTTTTTGACAAAATTAACTTTTTTGTTGTTGTTATTAAGTGCTGGTTAGCAGAGTACTAAAGAATTAATCATATGCTATAAGATTGGTCTGCAAACACAGTACATTGGTATTCATTTAATGAACAAATGGCAAAAGCAAATTTAACTTTTCATAATTTTAATTCTTTGAAAGACAATGAAATTGTGTGTGTGTGTGTCTGTGTGTGTGTGTAAATACCTAGTTAAAGAAGTTATCACAAAGGAAAGTTATTTTTAAGAGATAAGCAATATTATTAGAGTAACACACAGTCAATATGACTACAATTTCAGTTCAACAAGTTCAGAAGAAACTACATGGGGCACTCTCCTGTTGTTCCTAGAAATTGTTAGTGATCAGTCTCAACTGTGCTTTTGACATTTTTTACCCTCAACTTGCGAATGCATGCTTCAAGGCTGCAATAACTAGATTAAAGTAATAACCTAATAACCCACCAAGTGTTGCTTCAGGCTACAGATTTAGCTGACACAAGTCATCCTTCACTGGACACACTTTATGCTTTATAACATAAAATGACTTAGCTGCAAAGCAAAGCCAGTGTACCCATATTACAACTATCATTAATCTGCAGTACTGGTCTACATGTTTTTAAGCATTCATGATAAGACTGAACCAATGTAGTTGAAATGCTTTAGTGAAAAGTACAACATCACATCAGAATTACTAGGACTCTAAGACTTAACACTGTAGCAAATCCTAGTTGTTACTTTGTGATTGGTGCATTGGACTTAGAATGCAATTTTAATTACATTATTGATATAGAATTTTTAAATTTGGCCTTAATACAGTCAAATACAAAAAGTTAAAAACTTAAACAGGACTTTTCAGATTAATTGGTGAAATGGATAAATCTAGTGAGTACTAATAATTCAACAATAACAAGTCTTTCCTACACATATATTCTGTAGAATACAAGCCTAGTTGATTACAGCATTCATTTCATATGTCTAAAATGTCAGGTGAAGCTAAACAGTTGAAAAAAACATTTCCTTTACTTAAAATTACTTATAACGTAAACATAGCATTAAAATAAAATAGTTTACACACAACATCTAAACCATGAAGAAGTCTTTTAAAAGCAGAAAGAAAATAAATAATACTGGAAAAGTATATAAAAATTATTGTAACAATTGACGTTCTATACTAGGAAAAATAATATCATACCAGAAAAGCCTACATTTTATTTTATCCCAAAATGCTATGATAAATATCTAATATATCATTTTAAGGTCTCGTAAGATAAAAAGTAAATCAGAGGAATACTAATATCCCCTCAAAATTTCATTATTTTATTTGTTTTTTAGTATACTTATTTTAAAAATTAAAGAGGAAAGTGGATGTTATTTGTGAAAGAACACTGAAATACAGTACACTTGATTTGTTCAGTCTTACAGTAAAATCTATTGAATTTTTTTTTTTTTTTTCATGACAGATTATTGCCCAAATAAACTTCAGCAGCTTCAAGGGAACCATTATGGACACATCATGTTCATTTCAATAATGACCTGTGTTCCTTTCACAATTATTCTCAGACAACCTGACAGAGTTACCATGAAAGATGAAGATAATCATTCCAATCCAATGTTGTTAGGCAGCCTTTTAGTGCTCGTGTCATTCAAGCCCCAAAAGTCAATCATGGAAATTGGATGGAGACAGCTCTTGAAAAGAGGTATTGATATTCACAGTTGCCATCACTAGTAAACAGTTATCAAAATATAAAGGAAGCTAATAAAAACGAGTGTAGCACATTTGTCTGTCCTGCTAATAAAAGTGCTCATGAATTTATTTTACACATCCTGAGTTTGGGGAGAAAAAAGTCAGTAATATCACATCCAGCCTTAAGTAAGAATGCAGTTCTTTGCTTTATGAACAGGAATACAAAAATGTTAGGAATATCTGACAACTCTCAATTAAATTCAGCCTTCACTCTGTCTAGCATTTGTGATTAAAAAATCATCTACAGTTTCCACATTTTCCAAATGCTTTGTGGTTTTGAGACAAGACGATTCCATCTGCAGAATTATTTATCAGAAAGGTGGACCTGTGAGAACGCATGGGTTGAGGAAAAGAGTTGACGAGGTAGAGGAAAATCTGCACACACAAGCAAAGTGAATTCATTTGCCACTCGCAAACAGCAGTTCAGCCTCTCCCAGGAAAGGAGGGCTCATAATGTGTACCAGTTTATTGGGAAGATATTTATCAAGACTCCTAACATCTCCCTTTCCCTCTCCTTTAACCCTGCATTACACCACACAGTGTGTGACATCTCTCTGTCCGGTTCAGGTCAGCTGTCCTTGTTCTGTCCCCTCCCAGCTCCTCCCTGGCAGGGCAGAACAAGGGATGTCCTCGGCTCTGTGCAGCACTGCTCTGCAGCAGCTATCCTCACAGCGTGCTATGGCAATTACTTTAATCAAAAATCCAAAGCTCGGCATCATACAGGCCTCTACAAAGAAAATTAACTGTATCCCAACCAAAACCACATTGTGTTAAAACCGGAAATAATCAGGAATAAAAAAAAATAAATAAAAAACAGCAACAACAACAAAAAAACCCTAACAAACAAAAAAGAAAAACTACCAAGAAGAAGATTTAATTTTGATTAAGGCAACATTGTTTGCTTTTCACAAGAAATCTTACTGCTTCAGACCTGCAAAATAGAACAAATTATGTTGTGTGATTTATTTCTCAATAAAGCAATGTTAAAAAAAAAAAAAAAAAAAAAGGAAGAACACAAGACAGAATGTAAGCCAGTAAGGAGGACACATTGTGCATTGCTGTAACTCAGGAAGTCCTGGTCCTGCACTGTGTTACCACTGATGTCACTGATGACTTTGAGGTAAAATCAGTTCAGACCCGTAAGCAACAGCTTTGGTACACATAAAAACAGAGAGAATATTTCTTCTTCCTTCTAAAGAGTCTTTCTATCATATTACACTATGTATTTCTAAGTATATCCGTGTTTTCATTTGTGATTTGAATGATTTGGCAGGAAATATCATTATATGTGTATTACCCAAAAAGTAACTCAATGGATATGGAAAATAAAAATAGTGGGAGTGAATCATAACAAGAAAGCAATGCAAAGGATATGAATAAAACAGCAGCTAGCTACATAGATTTACAAACTTCATTTCTATTCCATTTTATAGGAGAGTTTTATTATAGAAAATTTAACAAATTTGCAATTACAATTCCAGTGTTAAACGTAAACATTACATGTGACAAATATTCAAATGATTTGCAAAGTAAATTTGAATGCTATACAAACACTTTCTTTTTTGTTTTTCTTTTTTTTTCTTTTGCTTTAGTAACATCATATTGTATTGTCAAAGATTTATATTAAATATCTAAAAATTAATTTAATGCACTTTAAAATGTTTTGAAGTTCAAAACCCAACTTTCTAAATTCCATAGTATTTTAACAATACTAAAGTATTTTAAGAACTAACATATAAAATTTCATGTTTATATTACATACCAGTATTCAGGTATGAGACCTTCTTTCTACTATAGCTGAATCCCTTCTCTTTGAATGTTACTTGAATATTTATATGTGCAGAGACTTTAATACTTTGTATTTTTGACAGTCATTATACGATCCACTGAACAGACTTAATTAATTAGATAAGGATGTGTCTGTGTAGATTCACAAATTATTCTAAACATGCTTTAAATATTTTAAATTAGAACTTCCAATTAAAATTGTACATGTCATATTGTCTAATGTAATTCTACCGGTTGTTTTATATGGGAGCCTCAGCTGAAAAAGCTGCATTGATGTGAGCTGATCTCAATTAGTTTCTGATGTTCTGCCAAATTGCTTCATTACCTGTCATACTAGCACACTACTGACACTTTCAAAGGTGAACTCTTTATGCACAGTTATCTCTTTCTGCAAGAAAGTTAGTATCTAAAAATACAGAAGTAAGAATGAGAATAAGAATAGAGGCTACCTGATGAATAACCTAGATTAAAACAGATGATAAGTAGGAATAATCTGTTCCCCATTGTCCAGTAGTTAGAATTATTCCAAGCTAAGTTTTTTAAAACTTAGCATAGCAGATGTGGACAAATGAATTGCTCAGCAAAATCATGTGCGTCTAAATAGGAAGTAGAGTTCACAGATGTACATGTTCCCAATTGTTTTAATCACCTCTCTATCTTGTATGAAGGATTATAGATGTGAGACCCTGAACTATGGCATCCAGCTCACATAAAACAACTTTTCAAAGGCTAACAAGCCTGCAGCTCCACTTAAATTTTGAAGTTAAAAAGACCAGGTCTCTCCTGCATATTTCCTTTTTACAGTTTTACAATACATTTACTTATTTTGCTGATCAGTATGTAGTAGAGTTAAATGGGCAGTTGGGCAGTTTCCTTCTGATATTATATATCATTTGGTTTTGACTCAATCAATAAAATAAGAGCATTCTGTTCAGAAAACAGATAGATTAAAGGCCTTAGCAATATACTGCTCTATGATATACATTGTAAATTTGCTAAACCATACTACTTAACAGATCAGGTTTCTTAGACTAGTCCATGAAATCCCTTGTGCCCTCGGCCTTACTTCCAGAAATTCTCAGTAGCTTATGGGGATACAGACAAATACAGAAGATAATGTAAGGAATATCTATTTTGGTGGAGGGGGTTGTTTCGGTTTTGTTGTTGTTTTTGTTTGTTTTTTAACCAATTCTAACTTCTTTTGTTAATTTACATTTCACATGATAACATTCTTACAATTGACCTGTCTTAGATTATTAGGTATAAAAAAATAAAAATAAAAATGAAGCACCCAGGTAAAGATTTTGCAAAATGTGGTGTAAACCTTGAAAAACATCAAATTTGTAAAAATGTTAGAGATCGCAGTTTGTAGAAGAGATAGGTCTTTGGAAAATGACTTACTAGTACAGAAGATATGCTGTAACGTCAAAGATGTTCCATATGCTTATATATTTAACAATGCTACATGAAAAAAGTCACCATACTAGTTTGCAGACAACTGCTGCTGTACAATCACTGCTAGTCAACCACGCTCAAGTTACACAGTGCTTACAATATGAATGCTACAGAATTGCTGTGTTCCTGACTGGTATTGTAAGAGAAAACAATGGTGCAAAGGAAGGGGGAGTGTTGAACATTGGTCTCCTAATTTGCATGGCCATGGAGGAAGTACTGTGTTGTGCATCTTTGAAAATATAAATTATATATTATAGATTGTGGATCAGATGATTCTAAATTACCTTTCTGATCTTTTTATTCTGACTAAGCCCATGACTGTTTTCTATACATAAGCAGATTTACAGAATAAGCAGAGCAATTTCAGTGAATTAAAACAAGCTAATGTGTTTTGTGTCTTGACTGACATATAAATTAATACCTAACTGGAATGAGGTTTGAAGAACCTTGCCCTTAAGATTTGTTGTCCAAGTATTGGAATTTAAAAAACAAACAAACAAAACTATCTCAGGGCAACTGAGAATATTCCCAAGTCCTACACATGAAGTTCCTACAAAAAGAAACGATGCTAATAGTTCTTATATATTTTATTACTCTAAACAGTAAGTTCTTCACAGACAGCAGAGATCCATAAATTACTGGCATAAGAATAAATTATGGAATATGAAGTAGGAATTCAGAAACAGTGGGAATGAATTTGCTTTCTATGTCATTTCCAGGTTCAAAATGTTTTAGTACAGCTGTGGATAATTTTAATAAAGCGGAATTCCTGAAACAGATCTAACATTCTTCCCATCATATTAAGTGCAAATATCAAAGTTAAACTGAGAGGTAATATCCTCATCAACAATATTTGCTGCTAAAGATAATGGCAAAATTTCTAAAACCTTCTAAAAAATAGAAAGAAGACACCTGTTTCCTCAAAATGTTTCAAGTTTAGTTTAACTAGAGTATTAGTCAAAAAGTTGTACCCTGAAAATAGACAGTAAGTATTATGTACTAATCAATGATGAGATATGATATGGTTTCTAAGGAATAGAATATGACCAAATTGTCAATTTGAAAAGAGAGAAAATATATGGATACATTTTCCTTCTATGCCTAATATTCTCTCACATCAGTGAACATTTATGCTTCTGTTGGGGGGAGGGGCAAGAATGGATCTAGTTTACTCAGTATACCTGGAGCATGAAATAGGGTTATGATTTTTCCCAGTGAAATCCATACCAATTTGGAGCATTAGTGTATTTCGACACAGATGTCTCACCAGCTCTCTTGTTTATTTATTTTTAAACCTTCATTGATTGTAGTATGTAACTGGAAGCTTGAGAATAATCATTTTCCCAATACTCTCTTTGTCTTTTTCCAGTTAGCAAATATTAGACTCTCCTCAGCCCTTGTGTTTTGAGTAAGCTGACATTAGAATTGATGTTTTTGATTAAAAAAAAAAATCAAGCTAGATATAGCACCTATCTTGTCAAATATCTCAGCACACGGAGATCAAACATAGCAGACCAGCTATGGGAATAGCATTTGTTAATTAACTGCTGCTGCAAAGCCAACACAAGGAGCACCAAGCATTGTGTATTTTCTTAGTGTCTGAAAAACTTATGGCTTTGTTTGTCTGTTATTTTGAAGAAAATTATTGGAGGTGGAGTGATGGATTGAAAAAAAAAGGTATTTAGAATCTGGCAGATTTCAACTATAAAAACAACTTTAATCTAAAGACCATCCATCATTTTAAAATGTGACTTTAGGCAAAACAAAAAGATTTTGGTACATTCCAAAATTGCAACATTGATTTTATGTAGTGTGAAAATTTATTTTATTCAGATACATATTCACTTTATATGCATACTCATTTTTAACGACCTATAAATGAATATGCTACACCCAAAAATCTATACTTTGGTCTTAGAGGTGCATGCTCAAAATGCATTTTTATGTGCATGAATAGTTCCCACAAAATGCACATATGTACCTCCTGTCCAATAAATAGGACTTATAAGCATCCTGTAAAGTTATCTTTCAAGAATTAAGACCAGAATCTGGAATTTTAGACCTTTGCAAGGTGCAGAATGCTCTACTTCAGTTTGGGCCCATATATCACATACCAGAGACACTTTGCTGGGCCTTGCATTCCTTGGTCAGGAATGTGAAGGTTGGGTGCAGCTTCAGTGATGAATAGATGGTGGAGTTCCCTGAAAGGAGAAGACTAGGCAAAAAAAAAGAT
Source organism: Phasianus colchicus (assembly GCF_987193195.1). Taxonomy (NCBI): domain Eukaryota; kingdom Metazoa; phylum Chordata; class Aves; order Galliformes; family Phasianidae; genus Phasianus; species Phasianus colchicus. The sequence goes on from NC_143439.1 coordinate 22,642,677, forward strand.
TACAATCCAGGACTCAAAGTTAGATCTGCCTGTTCAGGGACCTGCCTCATGAGATATACACCAGGAGAGTTGTTTTAGGTATCACTATCTCCAGGCTTAAGAGTGGTCTGATGAGCAGAAAAACAAAGGAGACAGGAGGCCTGCATAGATGAATTTACACACGAAATTTATACATGAAAACAAAACATGCAAGAGGTGGAGGAAATGACAGGTGACCAGTAGCAGTGTAGAAGTAGACAGTGAAGTGAATTGGTAACTGATCTCAAAGTGTTGCAGTCAACAACCAGTAACTAGTGGTGCACCTCAGGGTTCAGCACAGAGCTGGGGCTCGCTTAGGAGGCATGGGCATGAAGTTCAACAAGACCAAGTTCTGGGTCCTACACTTTGGCCACAACATCTCAAGTAACACTTCAGGCTTGAAAACTGTAAAGGTGTTGGTTGACGCTCAGCTAACCAATTGATAGCAGTGTGCCCAGGTGGCCAAGAGGGCCAATGGCATCCTGGCTTGTAACAGAAATAGTGCAGCCAGCAGGAAGAGGTGATCGTCCCCCTGTATTCAGCTCTGTTGAGGCTGCACATCGAGAACTGTATTCAGTTTTGTGCCCCTCACTACAAGAAAGACATTGAGGCCATGGAGCTTGTCCAGAGAAGGGCAATGAAGCTGGTGAGGGGTCTGGAGCAGAGGCCTTATAAGGAGCAGCTGAGGGAACTGGGACTGTTTAGTCTGGAGAAGATGAGGCTAAATGAAGACCTTTTTGCCCTCTACAGTTCTCTGACAGGAGGCTGTGGTGAGGGGGTGTTGGCCTCTTCTGTCAGGTAACAGTGACTGGACAACAGGGAATGGCCTTGAGTTGCACCAGGGGAGTTTCAGGTTGGATATTAGTTTCTTCTCTGAGAGAGCTATTAGGCAGTGAAACAGGCTGCCCAGAAAGGTGGTTTAGTCACCAACCCGGGAGATGACTTTAATATGATATGATTCTAATATATGTAGAAGTGTCATGGAAGTCCAGAAAACAACTGTACCTCTTCCTAAGTCAGTGCATGGTGTTTTTTAAGGATCATCTTGCACACCTATAGTTCTGAAGTTGTGTCATTTTTCAATTCATGACAGGCCAGACAGAGAACAAACTCTGTCTGTGAAATGGCATGGTTCTTTAACCTGCTACTGAGGGCATTCAACTAGCCATAGCAAGTTCTTGACCCTTGGTCCATACAGTACATACTGAAATATGCTGCTGATTTCAACTGCTATTGTGAAATTTAAAAAATGCCATACTTCAGAGTTGGTTATGGAGCATTTTTTTTTCTAATGTTCTATATTTAAAAATAAATGAGGCAGTACAGTATTTTTTTCAAAAACTGGGCAGCATGCAAGAAGTTTAGTGACAACTCTGGGAAAAACAAGAAAGATATTGGAGATAAAAGGTTAAAAGTAAAATCCATGCTGCACGTTTTAGTTGTAAACGATGCCGATGAAAACAGAATCTTAAATTATAGTATTTTGACAAACATCAGAGAATCAATATTTTATGCTAAGTTTTCAGAGAAAAGCTCACAATTTTAAAAAATCCACAGAACCTAAAGTGGCTTTTTTATCATCAACACTTTTCTTACGACTTCTTTTTTTCTAACAAGCTTCTTTTTCTTAACTTCTTTATAATCAGCATTCAGATGTAAGCAATTTTTTTCTCCAGTTAAACAGTCAAAACATTACAGTTTCTGTCCAAGCAGAGTGAAAAGAGCCTCCACTCAACAGAATGAGCTGAATTTCCAGTGTAATTCAGCTGTGGTCCATTAAAGAGGCATTTATGGGCATGAGTGAAAGAGAGCGAGGAAAAGCAGAAGGATTAAAATGAAACAAAAACCAACCATCCTAACCATATAAAGAATTTAGTTAAAATTTGTGAAAAATAAGAATTGATTTCTTATTGAGTTCTGAAGCCAAATACACAGTATAAATTCCCTTGTTAAAATGCAGCTCTTCTTTTTTTTTCCAACAGACATCATACATAAAGCTTGGAATAGTAAATACTACTTCTATTTCAAAAATAGGAAATTGGGTAAAAGCAGTGATATATTTAATACCTCAGAAGAAATTGGTTGCCTGGATGATGATTAAAACAGAGACCACTGCACTGTGTTACTCTTCCATATCATAACAATACTATTATTAGCAGGATACATTCAGCAATTTTCACTGATTTCCTTGGAAGATATTAAGCACTTTGCACTTCTAAATGCTACTGTAGGCACACAAATATAAATGTAGGAGTTTACTTTTAAGCATCCATTCTTTTTAAATGAGTGCTGCATAATCCTAGACTCACTGTGCAATTACCACAGTGAAAAAAAAAAAAATATGTTCTTATCCCATGCTAAACTTGCATACGCTTTTAAGTGGGAAGATTATTCCTTTGGTACCATGGAATTCAAATGTGTTATGATCACAAGAATTTTCCAAACAAGGATGACCAGATTTTATTTGATTGCATTCCTCAGGGACATGTTTCACAGAACTGATAACACAGAAATGTGCAAAAAATGTCACTTAATGCCAAAGTTGTGTAACTGAGGGGTCAAAGGAGATGACAGATTTATGAAGCCTATCAAATCTTGGCACAGCAGAACTGCATTGAATCTGCAGTAGGAAAATTGTGTTATCATACCTTGAAAAAGTTTTAACTCCTCTAATGCAAAACCAGATTACAACATGAAATAAAATCACAGGAAAACACCTTATGGTCAGTATATTAAATCCTCATCAACCAAAGCATGAAGTAACCATAGACTCACAGCACAGTGTTCCCACAGCAAGATGAAGGCTTTGGGATATGCTGAGCACAGAAGCCTTGTCAGGCCTGGTCTGGACTTCATTTAGCCAGCGAAGAGCCTTATGTTAGCTTGTTTAGCTGTAATCAAAACTATGAGTAACCTAATTGCTGTTATCTACTTTGATTTAGCTTTTGCTTAGCTTAGTGCAGTTATGTGGTGTGGAGCCGGTTGTTAAAAATATTTTTAACTAAATACTTGTAGAGCTATGACTTGTGATTAAAATGCAGACTTAACAAAAACATAATGCCCCCAGCATAGACCCCGAAAAGAAGAAATCGTAATCATAATTTTTTTTTTTTTTTCTGGCCAGGAGAAGAAGACACTTCCATACTATGAACTTCAGATTTCTGGCACAGACTGGGATGGCAATAACCCCTCCCCTTCAGAACAAAGTCACAGGGCTTAGGAGCCACAGGAGACCTGGAAAAGTGAATGTAGCACTTGAGAAAGGACTAGATACTGAAAAGATTTGGTTATTAGTCTTAATCACCTGTAATTTGAACTAAAAGTGTTACTATCATAATAACTGGAGTAATAATAACTCTCTGGTCAATTTTTTAAGAACCCAACTGATAATAAATTCCCTGCTTTACATGCAGGGTATGTTCCTTTGGCTTCCAATACAACTGCACAGGGCTTAGTACAAAAGTCTGATGGAGAACTCACACAACCTTGTCTTGGGAGACAACCAATTGATTGTGGTGTTGTCAGGAAAAAATCTTATAGAGAAAAAGTCTCAGCTTGTATACAAAGCCTTGGTATAAAAGCAAGAGAAGAACTGTCAGTCTGACTGTGAAGCTGTGTCAGCTGTGAGAGGCTCATGCTTTTAATGTTAAAGATGAAAATCATTGTGGGAACATAAATGATGCAAAATCCAACTGAAACCAGTCACAAAAATGAGTGAATTATCTCTTTGCTATTTAGACTGCTAGGAAATAATCTTTATAATATTCCTATAATGTACATGATATAATCAGACTGTATCAATGAAAAGAATACTTGAGAAACCTGATTGGCCATGAGAACCTCAGGAAGGTAAAACAAGGGGAATTGCACAGTCCTGCACCAGTATGTGCTGGGGGCCATTCTCCTGGAAAACAGCTCTATAGAGAAAGACCAGGGCATCCTGGTAGAAACTGATTTGGACATAAACCAGCTGTGTATCTTTTCTGCTAAGAAGGCTAAGGGTGTTCTTGGCTGTCTTAGGTAAAGTGTTACTAGAGGGCTGAAGAAAAGTGATCCTTCCACTCTACTCAGCATCAATGAAGATCAGTGAGGCCACACCTGGAGTGCTGTTTCTCGTTTCTGTGCTGTACTGAGGGACGTGGTTCAGTGGGAAATATTGGTGTTAGGTGGACGGTTGGAATGGGTGACGTTAGAGGCCTTTTCCAACCTTGGAGATTCTATGATTCTATGTTGATTCTAATTATGGACACTCCAGTAAAGCATGGTGTACTGGACAGAATCTCATGAAAGACCACAAAGATGAAGAAGAGGCTGGAGGATTTCTACAGGGAGGAAAGGCTGAGAAAACTGGGCCTGTTCAGCCCCAATACAAGGAGGCTCAGGAGGATCTCATCAGTGCATATAGACAGCTGAAGGGCGGGTGCAAAGAGGACAGAGCCAGGCTCTGTTCAGAGGTGTCCAGCGCTAGAAAAAAGGTAACAGGCACCAAGTGGAGCACAGGAGGTTCCCTCCTGTGGAGGGAAGCACTTCTGTGTTGTGAGGGTGACAGACTGCCCAGAATGGCTGTGCTGTCTCCTCCTTGGAGATCGTTAGTTACTAGAAGGAAAGACAATGTAATACATTAACATAAAACAGTTCTTGGCTCAACTATAATGAAATGAGAAACTGTATAGATACTTTGATGATCAAACCTTAAGTCCCAATACTTATTCAAAGCAATATAGCTAGGATACCTGGAAGTAAGAAAGACTGTGTCAGATGCTAGAATGACTGATACTATAATTTTTTGCATGTGTGTGGTGGTAGGGTTGTTAGAGAGGCAGAATCTTAAAAGAGAAAGAGGACATGATAGGCCAAGCCTCTTATTGCTCATATTTGAGCAATGTAATGAGGATTTTCATCCCATCCTGAGTATGTAATAGGCAAATCCCATCAGTGGGAAATACTTACTTTTGCTTTGTTTTGGATTTTATTTCCCTTTCAGGTATGCACTATGGCTCCTTTTCCTCCCAGCAGGCTCTCCTGACAACTTATATGGCACATATGCAAAATCTTGAGTCATTCTTACTACAGTCAGTGAGCTAGAGTCATACAGTTTCTGAAACTTCTATACACAACTCTGAAAATAAGACCTCAGGTACTAATAAAAGGAGAGAGAAGAACAAACATGTTTTCAGGTTTAATTTGTTTTGTTGAATTGAAGTGCATGATAGAATAAATAAGGAAAGATAGCACAAGAATGAAATGTCAATAACAAAAATGTGCAGCCATGCATATTAACCCTCCCTTGGCTGTTTTTATCCACTCAAAACTGGGGCTGCACAGAAGAATTCAGTTCTGTAAAAAGAAGTTAAAGAAATAAACTGGAAAACGTAGAGGTTTTGAAATGCAGCTACGCATATTTCAGATGCCTCATTGCCTCTATTAATAAGTATTATGTGCATATGTATAGTGCTGCTTTGGCAGTACAATTTTGAACTCTGTTTTGAGAGTGCCAGAAGTAAACATCATCACTTCGGTGTATTATTATGTCTACTTAAATCACTTTGAGTGTATTACAATATTTGGTAAGAATAATACAAATGCTTGTTTGACTGTTTTTGTTCATTTGTTCTGTTTACAGTAGAATGCAATACCTTTAAACGAGTTCACGCTTAAACTGTTAAATTATGTCCCATTAAATCAGAATTACTTGTCATTTATTCCTGATACAACATTGAATGTGTTCTGGGATTACTGACAGCTACAGTCCACAAATTGTGTAACAATATGAAACATATGACAGACATTTTCTCAAGCCTTTTGTGGTAGCAACTATTATATAGCATCTTAAAATTGTGTAACCAGAAGGTTAAACTGTGAAATAAATATTCAGAGACAGTGAGACAAAATAAGCAAAACTCCAAGAACAGAAGACAAAATACTGTGCTTACTGACAGTATGTTTCTCCTGGATGCACTGTGGAAATTTAAATTTTGGTCTCTGAGTTATCATGCCAACATGAAAAGGAAAAAGACAATTCCTGTCTTTTCTTGCTGTTGGGCAAGTGAGGTCAGCAAGACACTTTCTATGGCTAAGCTCTGTTTCTCAGTAGAGGCTTTATGTAAATCCAGCTGCTAATATAAACAAACAAACAAACAACAACAAAAACCAAAGACCTCAAAAGAAAAAACACCAATAGATTCGGGATTTATTCCCACTTTTTAAAATATTAAATAAATAAGTCACTTTCATACTAAATGTTCTCATTCCAAGGACAAGGAATGAGATAGCATTTAAAACAAATTTATACAGTTCTGACTGCTAGACCATATAAAGTTCAGAAAACAGGAGCAACCAAAGACTGAATATTTCTGCTTTCTGAATGAATCAAGAAACAATTTAATTGTAAATATTTTGGAGTTATGATGCTGAATCTATAGTCTTCATCTAAATATGCCAAGAATAGAAAGTAATGAATTCTTTGTAAATCTAGACTATTTAAATAGGATTGAGTGTCCAAAAATAGATCAGAGGAAGTCCCATATCACTCTTCTAATCAGAGAGTTAAGTGCCATTTAGTGTAAAACACATATTAAATCCCCATACGTAACAGCAGAGCTATACTCTATTTTCCATGTTGAACCACAGAACCAGAACTAATTCTCTTTTGTCTCTCTGAGTCAGACTCAGCAGCATGGACTGAAGTTCTGTAGTTCTGTTGTTCAGTTAACTCATTTCTAATAATTATGATCTTCACCTGATGGAATGTGAGAATGTCAGTTTTCGTAGGCACAGAAAGGGAATAAAGCTTGAATGCGCCAACATCCTTCATTGTATATCATTCTGCTCATAAAAGAATATATAAAGTGGTATCTTGTAATAATTCTAAAACATGTGAGAAGTTACTAATAAAACCTGCAGTGGTTCTAATACAATCAGTTATAGGATTTGTGTGTATAATGGGTAGAATGCCTATTAATTGTGCCCTTCAGTGCAAAATCACCTCTCAAATTTTTAATACAGAAAGAAGAAAGTTTAGTCACCTGAATCACTTGGTAGCATTAAGTTTAAACCCCGAGAGGATTGTAAATCCTGTCACTAGACTCATTTTCTCTATAACCTAGGATTTCCAAAAGACTAAGTATATGTATCTCTCTGTTCCATGTGTTTTGGACTGTGGATCTCATTCTTAAGAGCTAAATTCTTTTCATGCACTATAAGAAGAACATAGGTGCTTACAGCTGGTTCTGAATACTAGGTATTGTAAAGCCTAAGTGCATTTATGGATCTTGCCCAAGTCTTTTTGTCTACTAAATGACATCATCTCCTAAGTTACATCGATTTTTCTGAAACTGGGCTCCCAACTCAGTTTGGTCCTTTGAAAACCACTACATAACTCTGTCAAGAGATTCTAATTTGCTCAACCACAGATCCTTTATCTTTTTTCCATCACAACAGCTATTTCTGTCTTAAGGAAAGAGACAGAATTAGTCACGTAACTGAAAATGGCAGTGGTGGGAACAGTATGTTTTTTTTTCCTATGGCAATCATATCTGCTTGGCAAGTAAGGTTTTAAACAAAATGTATGGGACATACTTGAATTCCTAATTCTTTCTAATGCATAGATAGTAATTACCCAATAACTTAAATATTCTAATAGTTAATAGATGTGTGTTTATGGAGAAAAACTTAGGCAGTAAGCTGTGTCATAAAAAAGTATTTAGTATATATATCTTCAAAAAACTTCCACCACATTTTGCCAGTAAAAATAATATTTGAAGTGTTCCATGTAGAAAGTTTGGCCTTAAACAAAACATAATTGATTACTCAACTGGGCTACAAAAAAAAAAAAAAAAAAAAAAAAAAGATTAAATATTTATTTTTATTTTACAATTTTTTACTGAACTTTAGAAGAAAAATCCACCAGTATATTTTGAAAATGTAAAATAAATAAAAGTGTTTCTCAAATTGTTTTATACATTGAAATGGCTACAAACTTACTCACTATGCTAATGGAATTCAGATGGATAGGCAGCTATCTTCTTTCAAAATAATTGTTCTCAGGATTAAAATAGCATCAGTGAAATAACTCACTGCATTGAAATTTGTTCCTTTTGCCTTACACTTTCAGTAAGATTTTGTATTCCCCAGAACTGCAGAAGGAGAAAATACAGGTTGATATAACCGCTTTTACTAGATATGCCCATCCTTCTATTTTATGTACTCACTTGATAAAATGAAAGATAGAGTGACACTTGCCCTTTCCTGTCCCTGTCTTTGCTTTATAGCACTGCTGTCAATACTAGTCTTGTTCAAGAAAGAGCGCAAGACTGTGCTTAACTCTGTTTTAAGCACCTTGTATGACAGGCTTGAAAGGTTCTATTCCTTTTACCTCTTGTCCTTGCTTCCTGTCACTAACGTATCGTATACATGTATTCATTAGTATTTGTATGCAGAAATACATCCTTATTATCAAAACATAACTGCACAGAATAAATATACCTTTTGTCAGTTCTTTTTCATTTGACTACTTCACAGAAACAATATTAATTTAAAAAATACACCCTAAAGCAAATCTGATACTTGAGAATTTATATCATGTATAAATTACAGTCATGCTTGAGATATATGCTGTAGCAAGAATTGATAGCAATTTTTCTATCCCAATTGGAATAATTTATAATATACAACACATCCTGTCAGGTACAATGTGCTGTCATCTTTACATGAAAGGACAAAAAGACTAATACATAACAATAAACTCCCAGGACAGCATCAATTAACACTGCCAGACTAAGCAGTTCTTATTACTTATCTTACTAGAGTGGCTTATTTAATAAACAAAACAAGACCTCTCAAGAGGATTGTAATGTCATTATTTTTATACTTCCCTTCACCTTCTTTGCTGAATAGGGCTTTTTTCTATAGTTAGCTGTACCTGTCAGAAATGTGGCATGTATTTTCTCCTTCTGATACTTTATGTCCTTCAGTGATGTTTTTCCTGGCCATCCTCAGTAGCATTCAAATAGGACCTTGGAGTATGTCACTCTCACATATCCCTCTTTCTCCTTCCTCCTTTTTTTATTTTTTTTTTTATTTTTATTTTTTTATTTTTTTTTAATTATTAGCTCATATTTTTACTGTTAACATAATTTTTTGTACTTTCACTGAAAGATTTTCACTCAGTGAACGTTAGCAAGACCAAAGTCTATCAGAGGTACCTGGGAAAATTACAAATTACTTCATCAATTATATTTCTATATATGCATGGCCTGAAAAGAAAGAGTGAAAAAAGGACCAAAGCTGGTACACAAGTCTGCCATACACAAACACACACAAGCAGCCTTTTTGTGGTATTATGATTTCCATCATAATTTATGAAGTACAGTAGGCTACTGAATATTTGTAGTTTTCTGAAGAATCTAAGCGTCACAGGTGAAAAAATACAGTTAGGAAGCACAGTGACAACAGTTTCTGGGATTTCAATCAAGAAGAAAAAAGAGATTTCTAAAAGAGTTTTTGAAATGAAAATCTTAAAAGTATAAAAAATTAATTATCCCAGTGGATCCAGAATAGTGAAAGACTGAACATTACAGGCATTCTTCTGGGACACTGTACCAGGTTTGAAGTCCTTACCCTGTTCTGGGTTTCACCGTCTTCTGAGTTGAACCTCTGACTTTCTCACTCAGAACAGGTAATCCATACTGATGATTAGGATTTTTCCTCAAGAGAAACCCCACCCACACAGTTTTGTTCTATAAAGAACCCTGTACTCAGATCGCATTTGTCAGAATCCCCAGAACTTCTCCTTTTTCTACATGAACATACAGGAAAAAAATCTTATACCCTACCTATATCTGGATTTACATATATTGGTAAATCCAAACCTAGATCACAATGTCTATAATATCTGCTCTAATTTGATGGCTTACAAATAACAATTTTAGTATATCCTTGAATCCTATTTGCTAACACAGCAATATTCTCTTTAGGGTGGATATTATGGCACATTTTAACAGTTCTTCACGCTACAGAAGAAGTACTTAAAGAACAGTGAAGAACCACAAAAAAAAAAAAACAATATGCACTCAGTTATGCCGTATGATTCAATTAAAGAAATGTTTTACAAAATTAATTAAATGCTTCAAAATGAAATCAAAATTACATTTCCTAGAGTTAAGGCTGTATCAGTAAAAAAAAAAAATAATAAATAAGTTGTCGCATTCTAAAGAAAAAATTACCCTATGATAAGCATTTGAAATTTTCTCGTAGTTTAACTATATCCTTCTAATTTTTACAAGGAGAAAGAAGAATGATCAAAACATAACAAGCTTTTAATATTTTACTTTCATACTTGAAGCCTTTTTTTCTGCAACTATCAGATTAATTCTATTTATCCTAGGAAGACAAAAGTGAAAATTTCCCTTCTAATTGTAAATACAGCTTCCCAATCAAGAAGTCTGACTCTGCGTTGACTAATGTCACCGATACTTTGACTACAAAACATATAGACGCCAATGATATCAACCAGGTAGTCAGAAAGAATTAATGCTCTCCATTTTCTTTTCTAACTCAAGAACCAGAAGGAATGATCATTTGAATCCTTATTTTTAAGGATGTCCTTACCTTTGAAATGCTCTGGAGTTCTTTCTGGCAGTCTATTGAAATAGAATATTTACCTGTTAGAAAGAAGATAAAATATTATTAGTGATATCTCAGAATGGACAGCCAGGGTAAATCACCTTCATTACTTAATTAAATGTACATATATATATTAGTGTTTATGACATTTCCCTCTTCATATTTCTATGATTTGCATCAAGGAAATTGCAAAGTTTGGGAAATGTGGTATGCTCTTAAACTGCAAAAAAATAAACTAGAAGTTATGCTCTTGTGATTCAGATAGATCCTATCTGCTGGTTTCCCACTTGTTTTTACATTCAAAGGCAGTCTAAGCATATATCAGTTCTTGTTTTATGAGATATCTACAGAATTTTCTGCAGTCTCTGGAATCTGGGTGACTACATAGATTTTCATTGTCCAGCATTTTCTATATTTTAGTCCTTTTCTATTCATTCACTATTGTTAAGTGCTTATATTTTAAGTTCTCACCAGTAGGGGACACTTCTTCTTTTCAGATTGAACAATGACTTACAGAACAGACTCAGAGGCATTATGGCAATACATACATAAAAATGCTGCATACCAGTTTGTATATGACAGTATGCCATCATGCTTACACAGAAACAGTTAAAGACTTGTACTAATCATTCATGTTTGCCATTTAGTTTTCCAGTAAATAAGAGTTCATTAGACTGACTTTATTACATATGGTGAAGATTTCCATCATTTCCAGATGAGATCAAGAGAACTTATTTCTCATTCTTTTCTTGACTATAATAATCACATAATACGTATTTCTTAGAAATTTTTCCTTGTTTCCAGTTAATTTTTAGCTTCTGGCAGTGTATTCTGATAAAGAAGTAGTCCCATAAATGCAGCTTTTTGAGAAGAGCACATTGAATTTACTGTCTCGTGTCAGTGCTTCCATTGTTTCTCATTTATTTTCATCACTGCAAAACTACAGGAATGATAACTGAAACTTTCCTTTTGTCTTTGATGGGAAAACATGAAATAAAACCCCCAAGATCGCATATGCGAATGATAACAATGTTTCACTCTGTCCTTGAAGCATAATTTTCAACAAGAGTCTGCTGGCAAAAAGTATGCTGCTTTTATTGCTGCTACTAAAGTAGTTTTACTGACAGTGCTCCCAGAGTTTCACTGCAGAAAAAAATGAAGTAGATGAGAGAAAAAATACAAGTGTCTTATTTATAAAGACAAGGGAAGGGCAGAAGTTTGTCACTCTTTCCTACGCTATTTAAAATGATCTTGTTTGCAAAAGCTTTCATGCTTCGCTATAAAACAAATGATGTTTCAGTTCAATTGATTTTAATTTAAAAACTTCTTCTGAAAATAAGTTAACAAAAAATCATGAAAATGAAAAGTAACTTTCTGATAAAAGCATTAGGTTGCAGCTCAAATAGAGTAGATTTACAAAACTGCTCCGTGTTGCTCTGTCAGCCTTGATGCGAAATACAAAGAAATATAAAGAAAAATAAGAAATAACAAATTTTTATTTTCACTGACTGATAAGTCATGGGAAGAGATGCTCCAGATCCCCAGCCCTGTTTGGAAAGCTCAAGAAGTCACTTTTCAACAAGATATTCAGCATTACAAGCTGTTCATTGCTAAAATAACTTTTCTTCCTTATTTTTGAAGTATTCCCGATTTGGAGTTCCTACATTTTTTTTCAATTTAATAACATACTTCACAGTTACTGAATGCTCCAGAATAACAAGAAGATACTGAGATGAATCCTCAAACATGTACAAACACCAAAGCAGAGTGAATGTCAGTGTTTGTTCAATGTAGGAGAATTACACCGGGGAAGTTTTCATATTTACCCCAAGTAACAAAGATCCAACCATGCAAGTAATTTTAAATCAACAACTACATATATGTGGTTTTTTGCCTACAAGCCCTGAAATATAAATGACTGCATAGACATAAATTAGAAATCTACAGATAATGCATATTTCATAAAGTTTCAACATTTAGTATTTACAATACTGTGCACTTGTATATTGACTAAAATCAGTCAGCCTTACAAATTCGTCTTGTGTAAGCAACGATCATCTGCAGTGGCTTCTGAGTAGCAAATAACTAGACTGCAGAATATATACTCAGCTGTAAACAAAGATAGTCTGTTGAAAGAGTGAGGGATAAAACAAAGTATGGTAATCTAAAGGGCAATATATAGAACGTAAACACATGCTAGAAAACAGTCCAGGAAAAGGGTGACTTTTTTGGCTCTTTTCTTATTCAGTAGGAATACGATCTTTTTAATGAAAGCTACCTTCTCTTTTTGTCCACCTTCTCAAATAGATGAGAAGCCTTTCCCATAAATCGCTATTGTGCTAATAGCTTTAGTCTTTCCCAAAATGATCAACTCAAAAGAGAGGAGGCATTTGAAGGAAAAACTCTGGAACATCTTGTTTCTTCCTCATTTTCACACATTCTAGAAGTTCTTGTTCAGTATAGAAGTTTTCTTTTAGTAAACCAAAAAAAAAAAAAAAAAAAAAAAGAACAAATATTTCACAGGACTACTGCTCATTTATGTCAATACTGTACTGAAACCACTGTAAATTCCATTTCTCTTTTTGACTTTCTGCCTGCTGTATCTTTTACTGACTATTTGGTATTTTCATTGATGTTCTTCCATTCTGGAGTACCTGAGTTTATTTTTATAGTAAACTGAAAGGATATTTTTATTGTAAATATTGACTAATCTTTTACTTTTCTCACTGTAAAGAAACATGACTGTTCCAAACCAGTACATGTAGTACACAAGTATGTGCTGATAGGTAAATGGAGATTTACTTGACATATCCTTGTATTATCTTAAGTGATTAATAGCTATAATTATGGGTAGCAAACATCCTATTCCAGCACTGCTCTACTGAAATAGATGTTCATAGAATTGTGGGCCAGTGTAGATCTGAAGGCTGCTGAATTAAATATGTTACCATGGTAGCCGTTCACTGTAAACTGTATCAGAGCAGAGTGGACAAAAAGGTGTTTCCAAAACATTACTGAATTCTCCTATCTTTTTGATGAGTTTTTTAAGCATTATTTCAGAATCTGTTAATTCTGTATTACTTTCCCTAACTGCATTCATTCTATTTGCAGTAATATGCAATGTCTACCAACACAGAAAATGCTGTCAGAACACATTTTCTGACAGTTCCCAATAGATATCCAGAAACTTAGGTGTCTGCAGGTGAAAGATTTGTTCAATATAAGATTCTGAACCACAGCGTCTTAAAATTTACAGTTTATCGTTTGTCTTTAGAGTGCATCATAGGGTCTGTCTTTTCTCCATTCAAAAAGAGAACTGAGAAACAGAAAGCTCTAGGTATGTGATGTGTGACACCAGAAGGAGAATGCTGGCAGTTTCCTTAATTTAGCACTTATTAAATTGTATGGACCTTTTAATTGTATAGACAGCATTCTAACATTTTGCTAGTGATACCTAGAGATTCTAACTTGAATCTTGCATTCATTTGCATTTTAAAGTTAATTTAACTTAGAATTACCAAAATCATTTCAGCAACTGGCACCAAATCCAGATTTCCACACATATCTTAATGTTAGCACATTTTTTCTTGTGTTAATTCTTATTTGTAATCAGAATAAGAAAAAACATAACCATTATCTTCAACTTTATACTTATCTTCTCTGAAAACAAAAATTAAAAAAAAAAATCAGTTTTATCAATGCCAGTTCTAGTTCTGTTATATTTATGGTGAAATTAATTGGCAAATCTGAGCGACTCAGTCAGAACTAATGAGAGTCAACCTGCTTCAGCAACTGCCAACAGAAGGATCATTTTGTGAGATCAAAAACTACCAATAGACTGAAAAGCCTGAATATATTTTTAATTTTACTTCTCACTTTAAGTCTTCCTTTTTTTGCATAAGCTTTCTAAATTTTTGTCTAATTTTTTCAGTTATAAATGAAAACTGACATGTATTCCATCAGACATGATTCTAAATAAGATTGCATTTACAAAGTTTTGGAAATGAAAAACTTAATAAACAGTGGTAGCTCATTTTGTTATGTTAATGTCTTTGGGCAAGTTTTAGACTTAGCAGAAGATAACAAACATTCGATGTTCAGTTAAGTACTGATTTTTGTATTAAAAAAAAAAAAATCAAAATATTGAATGTCTGGAATGACCTCATTCTTTTTTCTACAATGAAGAATGACAAAGAATATAAAGGTAGTTAACAAAAGAATTTTAAAATCAGAAAATAATACCTGTAAAACTAAATAACAGATCTTCCTACAGAGGAGAGAGAAAGGGAAAGGAGGGGAGGAGAGGAAAAACAGACGAAAATGAAAAGGAAGGAAAAAAGGAAAGGGGAAGGGAAAGGGTAAGAGAAAGGAAAGGGGAAGGGGAGGGAAGGGAAGAAAAAGGAAAAGGAAACTGTTCTTACAAATATTTATTAGAGCAGCCAATTCACTCCAATTATATTTTTTGTTCTTTGTCTATTTCAGTTCCTGTAAGTGAGTTTACTATAAAGCCTAACTTTCTTACTTACCACATTTCCTCAAATGCAGTGAGCACAAGAAATAAAAGCTTTGCAGCTCTTTTCTCTAACTCTCAATAATCAATCTCATCAGACCTGTTAGGACCAAAGGCACACAACACTCTTGCAACCCTCAACAAGGTGTTAATTGGCATTGTACATGCTGAAATTTCAAAGCAATCACAGTTACTGCTTTGCCTGCCCCACTACAGCCAGTTTATACATGTCAATGTACACTCACACACTGAGTGACACAATGTGGATTAACAAAACAATTGGAGAGAACTGGCCTTAAAAATTCACAGTTTACAGCAGCCATGTCCAACTTGTGTCCTGAAGGCCATATGTGGCCTGGTTCAACCTGTTCTGAGGCCCTTCCTGCCCTTCAACACCACGGCAATAGCTCTGACTTGCTGAGAGGCTGGCCCAGCCCCAGGCACACATTTATTGCTCAGAAACAACCGAACACTGGTATGTGATTGGCACTGTCTTGGCTGAGACCAGGACGTGGGGAGAGTTTAATGCAGTGCCAAATCCAGTTATGGCAAAAAACTTTATACATTTTGATGCATTGGCTGAACATAGTTCTGTGAACAGAGAAAAATATGCAGCCATGCTTACCTTTCTTATAGTAGAATTTGAGAATTAGTTTCAAGATTGTCAAAAAACACATCATACTTTTTGATGTATTTGCACCTCCATTTTTCCACAGTTGACATAAATAAATTACCTGTGAATTCTCAAATGGAATGCCCAGAGTTGCTATCAGATATTAAGTCAAAAATGTGTCCATGCCTCTTTATTAGTCTTGTATAAGACCAAGACTACCAGATAGCTCAGTTTCAACTGGGATGAAGTTGCTTTTTTTCACAGTGTCTGGTGTGATGCTATGTTTTTATTGCAGGAGAAAAACAATGTTGATAATACATGCATATACGTTTCTAGTTGTTGCTGAGCAGTGCTGTATAGAGCCAAGGATATTTTAGTTTTCCCAGTTTCTCATACTGTCCTACCAAGGAGAGGTGCCCAGGGAGCTGGGAGGGGACAGAACAGGGACAATTGGATTACACTGGCCAAACAGATATTCCAAAGCATATGACATTGTGCAGAAGGAAAGTTTTGAAAAGAGTTGGAGTTCATCATGTTCCATTTCTGCTACTCGGTGGATAACTGGGCATCAGTTGGCAGGTCGTGAGCAATTGCTTGTGCATCACTTGTTATATACATACATAAATATATATATATTTATTTATTTATATTTATATTATCCTTTTCCTTTTCTCTGTCTTAGTAATAAGTTTTCTCTCAGCCTAGTATTATTATTATTATTATTATTATTATTATTATTATTATTATTATTATTCTCTCTTCCATCCCATTGGGAAGTTGGGAAGTGAGCAAACAACATTGTGGTGCTGAGCCACCTGCTGGGTTAAGCCACAACACCAAAGAAAAATATCCCTTGCTTCATAGTCACACTTTATTCAAATCATCACTTTTTGGCACAAATGTATGTACATTTGTGAAGAGCTATTGTCAAGGATGAAGCACAGGAAAAGTAATATTTTATCTCAAATCTCTGACAAACACCTTGAGAGCTTATTAAGAATGAACCAGGCTTCCATCAAACCAGACTGATACATTACTTTCACAAAAACCAGGTCAATCATCCCATTAGTTTTATGTTTCTACTGCTGTCTTTTTATATGTCTTAATTAAAAAGTTGAAATATAAGATGTTTCATTACTTATATGTATTAGCTATATTATATATTTTATATGCAGCTCAAGACAATTCCTCTTCACTCAACACGACCCAGGCAACCCAAAAAGTTGGACTTCTATGCCTTACAACATAGCATACAACACATTTAAAGCTGATGAACCTGAAACAACTGTCAAAAATTTCAAACAAATATCATTTATCACTGTAAGACATTTAAAGAATCTATGATCTTGACAACCAACCACTCTTTATTTTTGAGAAGATTAGAAATAAAATTGATAATAATAGTACAAACACCATAATTTGGATTTCCATAAAGCCTTTGATAATGTCTCAAATGATAGTCTTCATCTTAAACAGAAAGCAAGAAAGATTCAGGTTAAACATGGGAAAAGATAAAGAACTGATTAAAGTAAAGTGATTAGAAAGTAAAGTGTTGAAAAGGGTCACAGGGGAGTCACTTCTCAGATCTTTATTGCTTCTAATCTACATAAATTACCAAGATTGAGAAACTAGCTGTAGAATTGCCAAGTGCACTGATGACTTACAACTGAAATGAAGTAGGAAGTGGAAAGCAAAGGAATTAAATGATAATTCCCCCTGGATAATGGTTTACATATGAAATGGAAAACAAAAATACAACATATAAAGCATTCCTTAGTTTTCATTACAGAAGTACAAGAAACCTGCTTGTAAATACTATCGTACACATTTCAGGGAAACTATCCAAACCTATACACCTTACTGTAGAAACTAAGAAAATGGGAAGCTTTTTCTGTTTATTGTACTCCAACAGCAGAAAAAAAAATTGCAATTCAGAAAAACTTTATGATCATACCATTAGGAGTCACATCCCTGTTCTACAATAGTAACTATTAGTCAGTATGTTTCCCTGCAGGAGTTTCAAAATGGAGAAAATACAACAAAGCAAGTCTTTCTTACACTAACACTACCAAAAGCATAATAGAAAAGTAAAAAATTTCCATTGAAGTTTTTTTTTTTCTATTTTTCCAATCTCCTAATTTTTCACCTCAAGTAAAATGTAAAAATCATTTAGCTCCAACAGAAAAAAAAAGGAGGAAAAAAAAAAAAGCACACATTAGTCCACAAAGTGAGAACTTACTCTTTTGGATGTTATTATGTTTTATATATAATATAAATGAATATATAATAAAAATAAAAGACAATGAAGAAAATGTCAATTTGAAAAATCTAAACATACACTTAATTCATTTTATTTTATCTCTTCAGTAATTTGAGATATTAGTTCTCAAATAAGTTCTCAAATAATAAAAAAAGTTTAGTCTTGGATTTGGCATCCTATGTTGCCCCTATCCAGGTTTCCTTCGAGAAGTTGTATTATTTGATAGTACTTTGCATAGAGTAGTGACTGAGACAGAAATGGCAACACTCAAAAGAAGAAAAGAAAGAAATTGGGATGAAGAATTGCTCTAAGCTTTATTTCTTATGTGCAATGCAGATTTATAATTACATATGGTACATACGGTCATCAAGACAGCTGCATAAAGACAATGGAAGCATGAGGGTCTATAGTGTAGATAAAATTGCATTTCTATGTCTGTTTGAATGGCAGCTAAAGTGATAATTTTAAGTTCAGCTCTTGCAAAATATTTTCATACACAACACATACAAAATCAACATCAGGGGATGTTTGTATCAGAGTATAAAGCTGATAATAAGGGGGGATATATTTATATATAAGGAGAAGTAAAGAGAAAGAAAGATGGAAATTACCAGTCATTCTGTTTTATTGCCATCCACCTAGTTTTTCAGTATTTGGATAATGAATTTAATATATTTCTCTTACAGCCCACCATTTTAGAAATGATTTTAGTTTGATAGGCAGCTAGATATCTAATACAGATGGTTTCTATATTTAACATTCCATTGTTAGTACTTGCTTTGTTTTTTAAAGGTCATTAATGATATTGATTACATTAATTTGAAAGCTTCTTGAATAACAGAGAAAATTAATGTAAAATGAACAGCTGCATGATCTGACAACACACAAAATTGCTGTGGTCTTCAGAGATGACTCCTCATGGGGATTTTCCCCATTGACAGTTCAGAACAGCAGGAGCAAAAGAGCCCAAATAGAAACTTTCAATTAGATTTTTATGCTCGAGTAAATAGAAAAAAAATTGATCGTTTTTCCTTCACTTTTGTTAGTGACATCCAACAACTAGGCTGCTTCCCAGAGAGTGCCTAAATAATGAAAGCAAGTCTTTTTAGCCTTTGCGTACTTACGCTAAGTACAAGGAACAAACAGTATGATAATTAATGGCATAGTATATTTTGTTAATCTAGTGCAATTCAGGCTTAGTATTCATTTAAGAAGGTAAAATATTCAAGAATTGTCTCCTGATTTTGAGTTTAGCCAAGTGACAAAAGCATCAGTTTTAGACATACACTGTTGTAAGGCAATCTCATGATATGTCTGATCTTCCAAACAGAACCAGAGAATCAATCTAAAAACACCACAGCTTTACGTCAGAAACACTGTATGTGTTAACAGAGAAATAACTTCATAACAGAACCCCAAGTAGCAAGCTTAGGCATTTCCCTTTACATACAGCTATTTGGAAGACCCTAGCTAGGGCATTGCTTAAAGGACTTTTTGGTCATGCTGTCTTTCAATACATGGATTTATGAACTCACAAAGTACAGCTACTTACAAATGCCATCGATGGTTATTTTTCTTCTTTGTTTGTTTGTTTGTTTGTTTGTTTTTTGTTTGTTTGTTTTTTAAGTAATGTAGCATCATATTACAGAACTATGGCAGGTATTTATGGAGGTGAGCATTATCCTATGCTAAAGGGGAAAGCCTGTGTGAATACTATTGTAATTAGCGTCAATTAAACCATCAGCCTAGACTGACATCTGCACTGCACAAAAATAATTCATCAGTAACTCTCTGGTGATGAAAACAATGTATCTGTACTTTTTCAATCTTTCTTGCATGTTTCAGTATTATTTTTTTTTTAATCTTATTGATTTACATAAGTGAATATGATTGTAATCACAAGTGATAATGAAGACTACCTGGCCAGCTTTTATAGGCAAGAACTACTACTAATCCTCTACTTCTGGGTTTTAATACTTTCTAGGTGTGAAACACCCTTAATAAAAGTAAAATATAATAACTTGTTTCATCCGTTGATATCTGATGCTAATAAACTCTAAAAAGATTATATTCTTCTTACTATGTACCTATGTTAAATTTATTATGTTCTTGTGATTACTACCTTAAAACACAATTCTGTTCTTCCAGGTTTTTATCAATTTTATCAAGGTAAGAACTACGAGTTCATCTGAGTCAGCATACTTATAAAAATGTGGCTTAGAGATGGTGTTTATAGTTGACATAAAGTATTGTTTCTGAATATTAAAAAAAAAAATTAAAACCATTTCCTTGTGATAAATGAGACATTGAGGTATGAACCAGCATTATAAATTTGTGCTTTTGTTCTAGGTTTTCCAGAAATTATTTTGTTTAAAACTTGATATGTAACTAAATATTCCTATTCAAATATGAGAGTGCTGGAAACATCTTTGCTAGCGGCTGTTTCCTGATTCCTTTGCATACTTTGTATACAAACGATGACAATAAGATCTTAGCATCTCACTGAAGGTAAAATCTATTGTGAATTTATCTAGACCAAAGAGCAATAATCTTCAAGGGTTTCAGAGAAACCAACATAAAGACTTGGAATCCTTGTGGAAGCCAGTATTGTCAAACAAAACACATGAAATCTTATGCCTCACAATGGGATGCAAACACATTGGTTTAGAAGCAAAACCTAACAGATCACAGATTGGATCAAGAAGCACCCGCTTTGTTTTCACAGCACTGTGTCAGATGGGAATCACATCAGAGCCACACCAAACCACTAAAGTTGCTATTTCAGCACTACAAATAAAGAAAAGCCTCTTATTCAGGTGTAAGAAGATATCCAGAGTACAGAACAATTTAATAAGCTGAAGTTAGAATCAAAGAATGAAGTTACTTTCACATATTTTTCTTCACAGAAATGATCTTGGCTACAGCTTTAAGGTTAGAGATTGAAGAATAATGAACTCTGCTGCCAGTGATTACTGCTGTTTTTCAAGCTGACAAATATAAAAGGAATATATAAATTCATTGCCACCATTAGGAAAATATTTACGTCTACTGATTCTTAGAGCTGAGCTGAGAAATTTCACTACTTCTCTCATGAAATTTGCCCTTCTACATTTGGCTGAAAATACTACATAAGTAGAAAGTATTTATAGAAACACTGAGAATCTGTGCTCATCAGCCTCTCTGTATATTGGACTCTTTGTATATTAGACTGTACATCTTAAAATCTGAAGTTACTTTCAGATGCCTTAAACCTAATAAGACCTCATACTTCATCTTAGTCTTCCTCAAACTACTCTTTATGAATTTCAATTGAATAGCCCTATGAGAATCATCATAGAAAATAAAAACATACATAAACCTGGTATCCATATATTGAAACAGGAAGTAATCTCCCTATGCCAAATAAGATTAAGGCTTCAGGGTACTAGGAGAATACCAAACATTTAAAATAGGAAAGCATATAAGAGAGTTTAAGTGCATTTTCTTTCAAGATGCACTTGGCAGTTTGTGATGGACCCAGCTGTTTAAAAGCATTTCTTTTGAGCTATTGGCATTAAAATAAACAGTTTCCTGAACTTCCATCTGAATTTGATAAAAATGCCTCAAGACACAAATTTCTATTGCCCCAGTTCAGAAAGTTTTCAATCATTTTCCAGCGAACCTCAGTGTACATATTTGCCTAAAGCTATACATTTGCTTAAATACTATCCTGAATCGTCATGTATATTTAATTTCTCCACAAACAAGACACAATTTTAATATAAATCTTATGGCAATAAAAGTGTTCCAGAACATATTATCCACAGAACTACAAATGTTCATTTTTCTGTGGCTATACAGGTGATAGATATTCGGTGAGCTACAAGTGTCGGCCAACCGTACCTGGTTATCCCTCTACTGTCAAATGCAGTAAGTACACCATCAGATCACAGAACACATTCTCTTTTCTCTTGGTCTTACAGAGAGTAATGAGTAAAATTCCTATTTATTTATTTGTTTGTTTGTTTGTTTGTTTGTTTGTTTGTTGCCTAAGCAGTATTTGTCATTAACCTTGGAAAAACCTAATGTTTTCCAGTGCGCTGCTCACCGCTAAGGTTTGCACAAAGTAGCTACTACATTTGTAAGTGATTGACGACAATGAAGGGATCTAATGATAACTGAGAGCACAAATAAGGAAACTACATTAGGAAAAAAAAAGAAAGAAAGAAAGAAAGAAATTGGGAGTGACTAAAGCATCTTTATGGTAACCAGCATTAAATTGTTCCTTCCAGATCTAGAAAGATGAGACAAAAATCTTGCAATATAGAGAGCACTAAATTTACAAAACTGACAAAAAACTTACTTTGGCATAGCAAATAAATTAACTGAAGGCCAGTAACTATGGAAACTGAAATGAGATATAATTTTTCCTCAAAAAGTAGGAAATGAAATTTACATTGCCAGCTCAATTATACCGGTTAAAGGACATCAAAGTATGATGCAGAATGGTTCATAATGCTATCCACAAGTATTAGATATTGTGATTTGAATCCTGGGAGATCTGCATCCCTTGCAGTCTGCAAACTAATTATAAATTGGCTGATACACCAACCCTATTAGGCTGTGTTAACATTTTGAATGTGTTTGCCCACTTTCACTTCTTTAATGCAAGTCCAGCTACTTTGAAATAAACAAATTTTGTTAATGCTACAGTTGTAAGCTATTTTGTAATAAAGGCCATCCTATGCACATTAATAATACTGACAAGAACAGATGGCAATTATTGCTTTTAACAATTATTTTTTTTTCTGTTAGTATTAATTACTTAGGCTTAATTTCTGTTGCTATGTCCACTGGGCATCTAGGTAAGATGCTAAAAATCTACCCAAACCTTTTCATCTCATTGAGAGCAATAGAATTATTACTGAAATTTAAACTTTACTGTCACTTTAACTCATTAGGGGTGCATCTAAATTCATCATTATCGATAGCTGTTTTTAATGCTTTTTTTACACTGCTTCACAAAGTGAGCAGCATTCTTCTTGCTAATTATGTAGTTAAAACATCATCTGCTCTATTTAAAAATAGAGTTATACATAAAGTTAATTAAAATATCAGTCACATGAATCACTAGAAAGTTCTCTGCATCTTGTTAAGAGTACTGAAAAATCTCTGCTGATCAAAACCTTCAACCTTTGGCTCTCATATCTGTTCACTGGTTGACTAGATTATCAGTCTACTGTCTGCTGTGTTATCT
Source organism: Phasianus colchicus (assembly GCF_987193195.1). NCBI lineage: Eukaryota > Metazoa > Chordata > Aves > Galliformes > Phasianidae > Phasianus > Phasianus colchicus. Next base: position 22,665,937 of record NC_143439.1, read on the forward strand.
CTCACTCTGGCAGTGTGCTTATGTTCAAGTCAGACAGCTGGGTTCTCTTCTGCAGTTGCATTAGCAAGGAAAGAAAAAATTCCTGAACAGTGTGGAATGTAACAGCCAATACTCTTAGCGGGGAGCTGCTTAACCTTTGTCAAAAGCTAACACCAAAGCCAATCTTAAGCAAGAACCCTTAAGGGCCTCTCAGCAGGGGTATCTTGCCTTCAGTTAAGCTTCACTGTCACAAGATCTTTCAGGTGGTAGTTTCTAAGCATTAATCCAGTTATCTGAAAGTACATTAAGGATATGATAAAATTCAGATCTATACATTCCCAAGCCTGACTACTAACGTATAGTTTCAGCAGTGTGAAAGAAAACCTGATGTGGATCATGCTAAAGCTAGAGGAAAAGATGCAATGCTGATTAGAATTTTTTTCTGAGGCTAAGCCAAACATGACCTTGGAAGCATCAGACTAAAGGATTCTGCTGAACTCATAGGTTAAAAGCATGGGCAGGGCAAAGATTTCAAGATATTCCATTTACAACCGTGCAAATACAGCCTAATATCAGTCTGCACTAAAGCCACCTGCCTTGTAACTGGATTTTAACAACCTAAGTTGCAGAAGAACCCAAATACATAAAAAATTCTCTGAAATTCAGAAAAATCTGGGGGAAAAAGCAACAACAATAATAACAACTTCAACAAAGAACTAAAACCATACAACAACAATGGGTTTCCTTCAAGGCTTTGAACTGACACAAATACACTTCCCTTCAAATGTTCCAAGAATTAGCTTCTATTTGTTTTGGAAAGCGGCTCTTTACTACCTTTTTGTAGACATAAGGGCCCTCTATATAGATATGTAAGGAATTTTAATTGCAGCCCAAGTCACTGTTGAAGCATTAACCTGCTTATACTCGAACATCTTGGACTGAAATTCACCCTTTGGCCAAGTCTCACACTGAGACTAGAGATGATGTAGCATCACACACTTTGGGTGGGCAAACTGGGTGCTTTTCTAAGAGGATCAAGCACTAGATTAGGTCAGCCAACACAAGAATGTTTTCTCACTGGGAATATATACATCTACTGGCACAGATCAGAGAGCACATCAGACTTTTTCAGACTTTTTTTCCAAGGACCCTTACAACCAATGTAGACACAGCTGCCAAGCAATGAAAGAATTAATATCCCTTCACTTTTATTCCTGAATATGTTGACTGCCTCATCTCCTACATTTCAGAAGAGGACATGGGAAGGGTATGACTAAAATGTAATGAGATTTTGATAGAGTAAATCGGGAAAAATTTAAAAAGCTCCACTTAAAATATATTATGATTACTCATTCCATGTTGCTCATATTGGAACTCGCAAAGATCATCTAGGTCAACAGCCTGCAGATGATCTGCCTGATTAGAAAGTGAGCTTTCTGAAGCTGATGCACATACCTGTGCTGAGGAATTACAATTACAGATTCAATCAATAAGGCAACTAACAAATGAAATGAAATGAGTGAGCATAAAATACTTATTTCAAGTAGAAACTTGTGAAAAAATTAAGGATTAAATTCTAAAATGCACTGCCTTACACTGAAAGGAAGAAGTAAAGGAACCAGAATAAGTTCTATTTTATTGTTCCATACTGAGAATTTGTAAAAGTGATTACAGTAGTGAAATGAATACTTTCCACTTTCTGGAAATATTACATGTGGCTGAATAATAATAACTGTATAGCCAAGGACCCTACCCCATGACCTTGAAAACCTAGCAGTTTTTTTATCAAGATCATATATGTGAGTTTCTTTCCTATCAAAAACAAGACACTTGAGCCAAGAATTATGGATAAGAATGTGCCCCAGAAAAGAAGAAATTCTGAGGCTCACACAGTTCAGAAAGCTAAATCACCATGACTTAAAAGCTCGGAGGAGTTTTGGGAGATTCGCAGATCTGTTCACCATCATGCCTTTGAGATCACCTCACTTCTCTCAATTACATTTCAGCACAGAGTAGAATATGTCAGATTTATTAGAATCAGAAATGTTTTAGGCTAGAACTGCATTTCTAAATATTAGGTCGCTATTCTTTTCTGCAGGTTTCTAAGAATAGAAATTTTCTGCAAGTTTTTAAGAATGGAAATTTCCAGACATCTTCATATAGGTACCTATGATTGTACTTCTCTACAAAAATAATATACATGTCACTGCACGCTTTCTGCTGCCCTGTGAATTGTAAGATAGCAGTATGTAGCTTTTCACTATTTACCCTGCTGCATGAACTTGATCTTCAAAAAACCAAACCTGACCAAGACTAAATGTTAAGCTTTTCTGTTTTACGATATTTGTCAATGGAAACTTCTGTCTTACAGTAGAATTTGAAATGATTTAACCAAAAGAAATTCTAGCATTGTGAACTAGTTCAGCCTAAACAACCATTCTGCATCTTGACACGTATTATATTCTTGATTTAACTATTCTTCTTGATTAGATGTCTCAAAAGCAAAACAGAAAACCCTCTTACATTACTCTTTTCATTAGTTTATGGTGGTCAAAACTGACTCCTTTAGGCTGTATTTTGAGACAAGATAACAATGACAGAATCTCTCCTACGGCTGGGATGTCTCTGGATGACCTTTGCTATGTCTACTGGGTTATAAAGAAATGGATGGGTCTATCTGATTACATTTGTGAACTTGAAATTGTTGTGTAGGATTCTAAATAAATACAAGAGAAGTCTGAATGAGTTTGTAAAGTAGTTTTAGAAATACCTTATATAATGATCTCAAACCTAAGTAGACAATCTAGCATCCTTCATTCAATCTAGCATCCTTCATTCTTGCTTACATGCCTGGTTTCAGGAGATTTAAGAGGTAGTACACCATGTTATTCTATGAAGAATTTTTTGTACCCAGCACAATTCCTCTCTGTAAAGATGTGATGTCGTAGTGTAAATCAGTTTTAACACGATTCTGGAAATACAATAAAGGTAATTAGTCTCACTCTATTAATACTGTGATTAATTTGAGTCAAAATCTGATTTCACAGTCTTTCTTATAGCTCCATGTAATCTTCACAGCGTTCACTGACATTGTTTGAATGGCTATAGAAGGCAAAGCAAACTAAGTCCAAATGATCTAGCCTCTATTTCACAATAGTCACTGCATGTTAACATAAAAGGATAACCAGAGCAGCAAAGACAATTCAGTAAATGTTATATGTATTAATTCATTTGTTCGGATTGTAAGATTTTCTCTCTTTACAAAAAAAAAAAAAAAAAGGAAAATGATTATGTAGGAATAAATCTGTAGAAATTCAATCTCTTGGGTAAAAAAAAAAAAAAAAAAAAAAAAAAAAGTGAAAATATTGTACTGAAGTCACCTATTATAACCTTTTTCAGTAATGGAAATAATCTTATTGTTTTTCAGTTAGCAAATAGGATTTCCATTTTGGCAGGTATTAGCTTTGAGCTTACACTTGTTCTGAAAAGAAAAAAATGGTCAGATACCTTGATGGAAATTTACTAATATCTAATATGCTAATCCAATTAAACAGCAATATATTTAAGGGAGAGTACAAAGGGAGCATGGGAGTCTACACTACATCTACTGTATAGAGTGTATCAGAGCACTGCTCCAAAAGTAACACCTCCTATTTTGTTATGTTGGCTGGCAAAATCAGAGGCAGATGTAGGTGGTATGGCAGCAGAGGTTGAACCTTCCCACCAATATTCCTTTAAATTTTATTGCTGTGCAACAAAGCAGGGGGGCAGTCTGAAAAAATGGTGTCTGACATGCAAGTGTGTAGGAAGCAAAGGTGTGTAGCTGAATTTCTTTATGCCAAAAAAATAACACCCACTGGCATTCATCAATGCTTGCTGAATATAGAGAACAAACAGTGGATGTGAGCACAGTGAGGTGGCGGGTGGTGTGTTTCAGCAGTGGCGACAGTGACAATGGGTCACCTCACTGGTGCAGATTTTTACTAGCACAGCATGCAAACTCTTGTTTATTTCTGGCAAAAATGTACAGCTAATGATGGTGACTGTGTTGAAAATACTGTTCTGTAACTGACAATTTGCTCTATCAAAAAAAGAGAAGTATTATTGCATTCTTTTCATGTCTGCTGTAGTTTCCATGGAAATAAATAGGAAGCATTACTTTTGGAGCAATCTACATATTTAGAAGTGTGTGGTCAGAGTACCTCAGCCAGAAACAATGAGATAATCAAGAACACCTTGCAGTTCACTGGACTCGGGAATCAAATGTTACTTAATGTTATGAGACAAGGTGTGTCTCATAAAAGCATAGTGGCATTCTCTCCCAAGGTAGCCATTATATGGAGACTTTCTAGGCATCACTTTGCTACTTAGAAGTGGTGAGCAGTTGCCTATGCATCACTTTTTTCTTCTTCTTCCTTTACATACTAAGTTGTCTTAATCTTCACCCATAAGTTTTTCTTTCTTTTACCTTTCCAATTCTCTACTCTCACTTGCTGGGGTGAATGAGCATTTGGTGATTGTTTAGCTGCAGGCCAGAGTCAGCACTTTTACTACAACTTACTCTTTCAGCTTAAAGTACTCATTAATAAGTCCAGTATTTAACACATATTTTCAGTAACAATAATAACAATGAATCAACAAGTAAAAAAGCTCAGAGCCCAGTTCTTTTGGATGTTTGGAGTGCTTCTAAAATAGTATTTTCAAAATGATTGACTTATGCTGCCATTGTAATGCCAAGAATAATCTTCCTCATCCAGAGATTCATGAAAGAATATTGCACCTTCCACAATCATTAACATAACCTTCCTAATCATAGGGTTTGTCTAGGAGGTGGATGGTCTCAGCATTTCACTCATAACTGATTGTAAGAGCAGTCTATTACGCTAAAAACAACATTTGCTTCATAATCTCATTGCTATTAAACTGCTATTTTGCATTCTGTGCAGTTATTCTATGCATTAGTCTTAAATCACCTCATGAAACTGATGAAAACTATCCAAAAGCAATTACGTGGGAAAATATCTATGGATATTCTTGAGTGTAATTTTTTCTGTGTATCTTCAAATATCATAAAAAGTACCCAAGATTGGCAATATTGCACCTGAGGCTGTCTAAAATTGCACAGATGATCCAGATTTACAGCTCCTACCATACAAAAGTCTTTATCTCCTGAAAATTCAGATACATATTTTGATAGTGCTGATCAGGTTGAATTAACTGGAATCAGGTAGAGACTGATAAAGAACATTCAAAAAGAATGTACTCGACAAGATATATTTATTATATATCTTGTATGAAAGCATGAAAAATGAAGTTTGCATTTTTCTCTACAAGTGTTTTCTACAAAGCTTAAATCTAGCAGCTAGCTCTCGCAAATGCAAAGCTTTTGAAACACAATCTGTGCAAAATGTGCAAAATTTTGGAGTGAGGACCAGTGGTTAGACATTCCTGCTGCTCTCCACTGTTGGAATTATTGCTCCTTCTGTTACAGCCTTAGTGCAGATGGCTGGAGAAGACACCAGTATAGAAGCATTTATCTGCAGAACCACAGCATCACTCATGATCCCTAAGGATTGCCTGTCTGAGTGGCTCTTCAGGTTCACCGGGTTTCCAGATAGCTGGAGTATTGCTGGATGGAGAATTTGGAGCCACAAAGAGTGGAGAAATGATAAGATTTACAATGAGTACAGGAAAGAAAGTGAGGTAAGAGAAGATGTATGAATGTAGCGAGACACATTTTTTTATACTTGTGACAGAATAAACTAAAAACACAAATGCAGATGCCTTAACTATACTCAACTTTTTCCATAATTTTTGTAGTCCCTTCCTTTCTTTATTGCAATCAGTATGCATATGCAAGACAAGAAAAACTTGTATGTAATTGCAGAACCATGTGATTTTCTTCATTTTTTACACTTTTTACTAATTGTGAAAAATCACAGTATTTTTGAAGTTCACATAGCCTACAATGTTATTATTTAAAACGGCAGAATGAATTTCCCCTAAATTCATTTTTCAAAAAAATTTATGTGCAATCTGTAATATTTACACCCGTGTGGCAGCAGATAATGGTGACCTGGTATCTTTCTCAATGACAAAAATATTTTGGATCTATGGATGTAAAGTTGGCTTAATGTTAAATCTTGAGCTTGAATCTTCACTACTGCAGCTGAATGACTCTATCCTAAATTAAAAAAAAAAAAGAAATTTATAACAAGCTGTTGAAATAGGAAAGCAGGGAACAAAATTTGGAAAAAATATCTAGGAGAAATGCTGAAATAAACAGTAAAGACTAAAGTTCTTACACTGAGAAAATTAGTGAGAGAGAATACATTTATTTATTTATTTATTTATTTTGAAGTCATACCTTAAAATATGAGGGTTTTGTTAATAAAAGGCAGGTAAAATGGGCTTTGTTTTTTTTTAGGTTAAAATGCTTTGAAATTTCATTCAACATTCAATGACACAGAAGTTCCTTAATTTATATCATAAATAATCATTCAAGATAGCATATACTGCGATAAACACAGCTGTCATTGTGGTTCATTCTTTGCTGCTGTAGGATGGTTTCCTATTTTCTACATGGAATTGCAGCACTTGTCTTACTGCAGTGCCACACTTTCTCCTGCATAATATTCCAAGGTAGTAACTATGATAATAGAAGTAAAAAGTTTGCTCAGGAAAATAAATTACCAAATAACCATGTATATTTCCAAGATCATTTTATGACTCTGATTGTTATAATTACATGTAAAAGGTTCACGGAATTTTCATTAATGGTAACTTAAAATGAAAAACAAAACCAAAAAACTACAGTATTTCTTGGCCTGATATCAACCTCCTGATATAAAAATCAATATGTGACAAAAATCTCAATCAAACTGAGATAATTCTCCTGCTAAATTCAGTTATGTACAACTGAATATTATTTGCCTAGTAAGAAATTTAGAACTTCAGAAGTATATGAGAGATTCAGGAGTGAACTAACCAGCAAGCAGAGCTCTCCTGAGCCGAATGGAATGACTACTGAAGTACTTTTATATTAATTACAGGTACGTTATGGAACTCATTTTATGGTGAAGTCCACTTTTAAACAGCATATTGCAATAATATGATTTTCATAATAGCATGGTACTATATTCTTACAAGTTGTTCATGCAGAAATAATTTAAGCATTATATTTATTTCATACAGGTAGCTTGCCAAAAGCAAGAAAATAATTATTAATTAAAAAATCCTTATAAAAATTACAAAGATAATTATTATTCTTCTTTTAATGAAGGAGAAATAAAAGTATTTTGGATATGTCACATTGCATTAATTTTTCTACTATATCAGTTTTATTTTACAGTTTTATGTTTACAATTTTGCTTTGAATGAATGTTCCTGAATATACATTTCTGTGTTGTCTGTTTAATAATACATGAACCAACTTTACCTTCTTTTTAGATTTTTCATTTAAGACTGTTGTACCTCTGATAAATATAAAGAAAAGAAATTAGTTTCTACTCTGGAAAGATTTATTAAAAAATTACATTTATATAATCTCATTTTGTGATTTTCTACTTCAGATTTTCATTTGACTGTAAACAATGCCTAGCACAAAAATCAAATTATTACAAGGATCATTACACATTTTGCTTTTTAAAATATTTTAATTTCACCAAGTAACAGTGACACGCTACATAATCTGATGAAGTTCACTCAGTATGGATATGAAGAACAGAATCCACAGTATTCTAACAAATTAGATTATGCCCAGCACTATTTCTGCAATGCCTAAGAATTCTAATGTTTAATATTGTCCTAGGAAACCATGGCCTAAATCATGGAAAATAAGTCAGTTCAATTCTAAAATTGATGCATAGTTCTATTTGCATATTTCAGGAATTTAATTGAATCCAATTCAGTTTGAATGAAATTTCAGTAAATGGACAATCTAGATTCTACAATGTGCATGGTACTTTGGATTGGTTAATAGAAATCAAGTATTTTGCTGAGTATTTTGACAAATGTAACCTAAACAAAGTTTAAATCTGTTTTTTGGAAGAAATGTTTAGATCTGTTTTTCATACTAGTATAGTACTACTGAAATCAGTAGCATGACACTGAAGGTAAAATCTGTTTTCAAGGTTCTCGTTTGCATTAAATTTTGCCCAGTCATGGAAAAGAATCAAATGTATTTTCTATTTCTTTAACTTTTGGCTAACACTACAGCAAGCAACAACAATATATTTCTCGTTCTCTCTCTAGTTTCTGAAATAGAAAAGTTTAACACTGCTTTCTTGATATCAATAGAAAGGAGGGAAACAGGGATGAAAAATAAAGAAAAAAATACACAAAAAAAGTTGTTTAGATGTGTTGATACTTCTTATTCAATTAAATCTGAAATATCAATGCTTTTTACAAAGGTATCTTAAATCAAGAGTGTTAATAAAATGACTAGAATCAGTGCTGCCTTTAAACTATTTTACATTTTAAAAAAATAGGAATAATAATAGTTGAAAAAATACTCAGAAATTATTTTGATTTTGGTGAATGTAATGGAGTGAACTGTGAATTATGAAAATAAAGAAACACACGTAATACTAATATTTCTTTAAATTAGCTTGAAAAATTTTACAAGTATGTTTATTTCTCTAAACTACACTAAAATAAAAGCAACACAATATAATGATCATTTCAAGTAAAACAAAACAACTAATTTGAGACTATGCTCTTGCAACTAAGCACTTCAGGTTAACAGTCACAGATGTGCAATTTTTCTTCTATTCAAGGACCTGCACTGTGTTTTCTGCACTTCCTCTTTCTGAGCTATCATCCTACAACTCACTGAAAAGGACTCATATCTAATGCAGATCTCAGACTTGGTTTTAAGAGTAAAGAGGCATATCAGTAATTCAAAAATGTTTAAGAGCACCTACAAGACAGCTCAGGATATCACAACTGTTATCTTGCTAGCCCGTCAACACTTGCTATACAATAAAAGGAAACTTTTATTTAGTATAATGTTTCTTATTTCTAGACAGCTTTGCTTTTTCCAGTAGATAGCCAGAATTTTAATATAAAAGACATCAGATTAAAAGTATCACGTATTGCTGGTATGAGAAAATTTGTCCACGGCAGCCTGATAAGGTCAGAATGATATGGCCCTCTTATTTAAGAGTATCATTCAGCATCCTGAAGACTTTTTCTAATGAAGCGTCAAACTACTAGCAAAAATTTTCAAGCTGTCAAAAAGTGCAAGTGAAAAAGTAGTAAAATATAAATGTAGTTAATGCACACAATGAATGGACTATGATAAAAAAAAAAGCTACCATTTTTTTATTCAAGTTTCAAACCTGGGTAATAATAATTCTGCATCCTAAACAAGTATATTCTGAAAACAGTGGAAACTCACATTTAAGAAAGTATGACTAACAGAATTTTTCAATAGCTAAACATTTCAGATCGAAACCAATTCAGATTATTACACAGATTTTGTCTCCTTGCTTTATCAAATTTCTCTGGAATGTTTGATATTCCTAATTCCAAATGATCTAGCAAACAATCTACCTAAATTAATTTTACTTGTGGATGACATACGAATTCTTTGTGATTTAACCACTGATTTGACCAAAGAAACTGCTGTGTGGACATTTCTAACATTGGGCAACTTGTCACTGTGTCCTAAGCAAAGGAATAACAAGCTGATGAATGACAAAGCAATTGAGAAGCCTTAGAACACTTATCAACTTAAAATCAATTCAAGTTCAAGCTGTGTAATCTTTGTAAAGTCTCCTTTCCAAAATGAAAAGCAATGACAACTTATATGTTCCAGTCATAGGTTATTTTTCTTTTTAGTTAAGTCTTCCATGTCAAATAGACATGGTGACCATGGATGCAACCATTTATAATATTTTAATACATTTTGAGAAAAGAAAAAAACAACTTTTGAATACAAGAGTGGCTAAAGAAAGTCCAGTCTAATGTATAGTACAAGTCAGATTCAAAAAAACTGTTGCAAGATTGCATTTATTTTTATTGCTTGTAGTTGTCACTATCTTGCTCCTAAAACATTCATTTCAAATACAACATAAGTGACATTATTTATGTCTAAACTGTTTATCTAGTTAACTAACGATCACATCTTGTTTACTGGAAAACATATTTATTTCTTCAAAACAGTTTTTTCTAATACTAAACTCTCTCTTCTGTCACTTTTAAGTTATTTAGTTTCCTCATAAGAAGTACTGAAAGCAATAATTCATCTTGCCAAAGACGTAGCTACAAACAGATTTATAATGTTCTTTTAATTCCTATTGAAATATATTTAGACTTTTAGCCAAACACAAGCTACGTGGAAATGTTGAATTTGAAACCACTCCTATTGATATGAAGCACACAGCATGAGCTGAAACAGCAACAGCAATGGCTGGACTTGTGCTCTCTGAATTCGTAAACTAATTACATAACAAACTGCTTTTATGGGAACTGTTCCTTTTAGAGACAGGTTTTCATTTTTCAGCTTTTGCTACACTAAAGACAACATATTATTTCACTACAGTTAACTTGCAGCTTTGTCAATTAGACAACAAAGAGCATTATAGGAAAGTTTTGAAATTCTTCTAAGAGAACATGCAGGCATTTTCAAGGTAATAGTGAAAGAAATTTCACTACTGCCATTTCAGCTTCATTCCCAACCTGACATTCATGAATTATTTCCAAGACAAGGTCTTAATAATCACTACTTATGTGCTAATTTTGAACCACAACCTCAGCTATGTAAGCTGTGATAAATCTGTTTTTTTTTTCTGTGAAGTGATACTGACATAAAGATCACTGTAGTTGCTCAGTAGTAAAACTGGTTTTGAGTTAACTCCTGCATGTTAAGCTAGGATAGTAAGAATTATTGTCAGGATTAAGACACGGGTAAGTGCTAAGCTGTAAACAAATAAGTAAAAAGAAAATATATCCTTACGCTTGAGCTAAGGGTGGAAAAAAAACAGAAGTTGTCAAAAAAAAATACAACAACAACAACAAAGACTATGGCCATAGTAAGATACAACAGTTACACAGAGTACAACCTATTCAAAATCAATCATATTTTTCTATTATTCTCACAGGCAGGATGGAAAATCATGAACAATTCTGTATGAATGGGAAAGAAACATCATATTCTAAATCTACGCATCTGGCGCAGAAAGAATGCTGAGTCTGGCATGTGTTCTGGGCACTACTGGGTCATAGAGAAAGCCAGCTCTTGGGACAAACGTCAGGGGCCCCCGAGGCTGTTGAATTCTACATTATGTATTGTTATCTTCTGCTGAGCAGAACTGAGCTCTCACATGAGATTAATGACAGGGTACCCTCTGGCTGAGGTGTTTTCTCTCCATAGTTAAATAAAGAGGCCAGGTCACTAGAATAAATTACCTCTCAACAGGGGCAAGAGTAAGAAGACAGTATATATGGATAAACAATTTGAAGATATGCTGTTACCCAGACACTTTTATTTTTAAGATTTACATGCATATGTAAAAGTTCATCTATCTATATACATGGGAAATGATCAGTGGAATACTCCTGTCAAAGACAGGGTTAAGGAGTGTGGCCTCTGAAACACCGGCCTCAGGGTTACAACATGAGTTACTTTACAGTGAGACTTTGCAGTGGGTGAAGGTTTGGAAAATTACTGGGGTTTCCAACATACAACATTTTTTAAAACCAGTACAGGAAGGGAAAGTTTGCTGGGCAGTCTGGAACTGTTATGGCAGTATCTAAAAATGAGCTTGTGAATGACAGGAGGAAGAGGTGGAAGAAGGGTAAATAGGAATTACAGGAGACTTGAACTGTCTGAAAACACAGGTTATTGTTAGTACTTACAACCAACTGGTTTCAGAGCTGAGAACAGCAAGCTGCAGTTTTCAGTAAATTCCTCTCCTGCACATTGAGGGAAAGAACTAAATAGTTGGTCTAAACCTTCCTCACGAAAGCCATGCTAGGTTAAACAGTTTGGGACCTTTATTTTTGCAGTGCAGGCTTACCCCTAGGTGTTTGGGAGCAACAACCAGATGGTTTGAAGCAGAGATTTATTAAGTGTCTAAGATCTAAATTAATTTTAGGTTGAGATTAGAGTCTAACAAGGTAATTTGGGATTGTCCCTTTGGCAGGTGTTCATTGCTAGTACTTTTCCCACAGAAACCAGTTCCTTAATAGCTTGTGGTTACAAATGGAGGAAAGGGAAGGCTCTGAAGAAAGCTGGGAATAACTTGTGGGTTTTCTGCCAGCTGATAGAAAAGAAGACTCCCTTTGCTAATATCTGCTTAAGTTTTACACAAAAGGAAAACGTTTACAAGTTATGTCATGATTTTTTACCTTATGCAACTTGCACAAGCAAGGCATAAGTCTCAGAAGTTCCATTAATAATCGGGGGCAGGATGGGAAGCAAGAGAGTCACTTTCCCTAAAATTGCAGTGACCGAGGAAAGAATGGGTGACTTGCATTATTTTTATAACTCAGTGCAATTCCAAAATGAATTAAAGTTTCCAGATAGTTAAATCCATCTGAACCACCTTTATTTTAATTTTATGGTATAATAAAGAGAAGTCTTCCATAGCACAATGTGAATATCAAAAAAGCATTAAAGAAAAAGTCCAGTTTGCTGGCTTTATGTCCCGGACTGTAAGAAATGGAAACAGATTGCATTGTTTTTTTTTTTTTTTTTTCCCCAAGCTGTTAATTACTAGAAGTTTCTCCTATCGGCAAACCAGAAGCTTTAGTAAAGATTGCTGGAAAATATACTTATGGGATTACAGGTCTGTGTAGAATATGCACATACTTTTTTTGGACATATTTTAGTGTAGGTAATTAATTACATAGAAACCTCATTTCTTTCATACAACTATAGCTATTGTAAGAGTAGCGCACAACACAATTGGAAAGAGAGTAAATTGCAGAGATTTAGGAATTCTGACTGTTCCTAATATCAGAATCATATCACTAAAAAGAAAATAAACAAACAGAAAACAAACAAAACAAACAAACAAACAAAAATCCACTGTTCTAGTATTTTCAGCATCTGTCTGCTTTAAAAGAAAAATCAATGAAACATGATAAAATATGTATACAAGGAGAAAAGGTGAGTGATTGGGTTAAAGCATATTTATATCCTGGTGTTTTATTACATTTTTATTTTAGTCAGAAAAAAATAAGCAGTAGGCTAAGAAAAACACTTTAAGCTTAACATACTACTACATGTTGAACACTAAGCTTAACGTGTCATGAGCATTGTCCCATTTCTCCTTCCATTCACTGCTAGGTTAGAGTAAGATTCTAATACCACTTAACATGCAAGATATTATATAGATTTATTGATAACAGAGGACGTCACGGACATCTCTTCTGATATACACAGTGGAGCTGAGGAATCCTCAGCAATGAACACATTAGAAACCACATAAAGGATAAGTCCCCCTCCTCCCCTCAGATCTTCTATTCATATCTCAGATTAGGGAGCAATCGAGTCGGTCGGCTGGCTCTTTCAGTGGTTGACTGGCACTAAGATCACTTGGGGCTTTTTAAAATAGTGAAGCTTAACTAGTGAGCCAAATTTCAGGAGTAGTACAAAACAACTTTTTTTTTAATTGAGTAGGTAATACAGTGAGAATCCTTTAACAAACTATGCTATCATCTCCAAGGTATACAAATGAGGAAGAACACCAGTGTAACTAAAGATGTGAGTTATTAAACTGATCCCCGACTTTGTTCCACTTATACTTTTCCTAGTTAATAAAACAAGGAAGTAGAGAAAAAAAAATCTTTCTAACTCATGCACAATTCAAAGGAAGAATATTCTAAAAGGATAGAGCTGTTACTAAATTAAAGCACTGTAGAGAATTTCCAAGCAATGGAAGTGATGGAGCTAATTCCCAAGCCAATCTGTATGTTCTTGGGTGAACAATAAAAGATTGATGTATATGTTTGCACAAAACTGTGTGAGTTTTGGCTTCATATTACACATAAAAACTTAAACATGTTTGTTATTTAAGTTTTGCAATGCTTTCTTTTAATCTTCACTTTAATTTCCTTTTGCAATTTCACTGCTGTCATGTTTATTAACATTAGCTGTTGCTCTTCCTTGAAAGTATTCACTTCTATTCAATCTTGTAATGTCACCTGAAAAACAGTGTTGCTTTCCTGCAGAGCAGAACTCCTTGTTTATTCTTCAGTTTTATACTTCAGCAATAAATTAAAACAAAACTACTGATCAAGAGTATTGTTTTCATGTACTTTTAACTTTTTTTTCATTGTGATGTATGTCATAGTCTTCTCTCTAAGGACAGTAAAGGGCATCATGTGAAGAGCCGCTCATACATTTATAACGCAAGTGTTTAAACAATTTCATAACAGAAATAGTGAATGATACTTTCAAAAGGCTTAGACTACTATTACATATGGGACTACAAAGTCTTTCAAAATTGCTATCCATTCTTTTTTGATCAATTAAGTTAGATTAATTGCATGAAAATGCAAAAAAAGAAAGAAAGAAAGAAAGAAAGAAAGAAAGAAAGAAAGAAAGAAAGAAAGAAAGAAAGAAAGAAAGAAAAAGAAAAACAAATCCTCTATTTTCTCATAAATATTATGCATCCAGTAAACACAACAGCTGTTTATATCCTTGGTGTTTGGATCATATTATGGAAACACTGTCTAATACAAGTAAATACTGTCCATTTACTGGAGCCTTACATTACCTTTGTACCACACAGATACAGAGATATCAAAATGAGTAAAATATCAGGATAAGATGTCATTTTGATATCACAGAAACTAAGTGAAAGAAGCGGGTAGATCACTTAAGAATATAACTTAGTTGCTAAGCCACTAGAAATTTTAGCTATTATAGTTAGCAATAAAATTTACATTAAAAAGGAAATTAAAACATGTATTTATACTATAAGTAAGTTTTGCAGCAAAGCAGTTTCTCTCTCCAGTTTAGATTGCAGCACTTCTTTAAATACTGTAGTTATTTAAATGACAGTAATGCTGCAATGCTTTGATATAACATGAACTATTGCATAAAAGGTTTGGCTTTTGACAGCATGCAAAATGCACAATCCAATATATTCCTACTTCTGTTTTTTCACTGGCCATCATTTTTTATGTTCTCCAGGTAAAAAACTGGCTCCTACAGGACCTGACACAGTGTAAAATTTCAGTGCATTTATCAAAAAATTGCAAGAAACTTGTTCAGAACATGAGTCACATACTGTAAATTCTTACATATGGAATAATACTTGTTCCAAATTCTATAAGACAAGCTGACTTTTGAAATAGTAACAGTGAAAGCCAACCCAATATGTTTACTATAGAAATCCTTAATAAATACATTTTCAGGTGAAAGCTGTTAGATAAGATTAATATTTAAAGAAGGCTGAAGGATGAATTGAACACCTATGCAAGTGTAAACATGGATTTTCTTAGTTAGCCCTTTATGTCATGAAAGTGTAAGTAAATCAAGAGAACCTCAATCATTTTTTAAATAAATTCATGTAAAGTATGTCTGTTGAATTACCCTGAGTGGTTCTTTTAAACATTGATACGCATATACTGTCCATTATGGCACAATAATTGGCTCCTGTCTGTACAGTACTCTGCTGCTTCTTATGTTTTCCCCATTATTTTAATTCTTTTTTGTTTTATCCACAAATACACAACAAAGTTCTCAAAAATCTGCAGTACCACAGAGCTGAATGTACCATTTGTCTTTCCAGCTGATGTAAGAAACAGACCCAGATTTACCCAAGTGTATTTAATAGATCTTTTTCAAAGAAATTTCTAAATGTCTAGATTCCTAGATTTCATGGAAATCCAGATGCATGGATTTTGACCAAATCAAGTGAAGAAACAACATTCTGCCTTACCCTGGGTAACCCTGAGCAGGGAAAAAAGTAGTACATAGATAGGACAGAACTTATTTTCCCAGCTTTGGGGATGAAAAGAAGGAAGACTGGAGAAATTGGACAGAACGCAGAGTGTTAAGAAGACTAAGAGGGAAGAGAAGATTAATATGGTGAAAGTTAGAGGCACAGCAGTAGACCATGAAAGATAGTTGAGAGTCAATTCCTCCCATCTTGCTTCCACTTTGACTTTTCAATTATCCTTACATAAGCTCTATTATGTATATAGGTGAAAGAATGGTGAAGAGGCAATCGGTTACATAATGTCACACTTCCACTTTGAAGCTGAAGTACCATCAAGGCTCAGAAAAAAATAATAAAATTTTCTCAGTGAAGTAGATTTGGCGATTTCTTACAGAGGACAGAAAACCTATTTGCTTCAAAAGCCCTTCCAGAGAATCCAGTTTAGAAGAAGAATTTCAAACAAAGGCAGGGATAGTGATAGCACAGAGGAAAATACAGAAAACGTGCTTTTTTTTGCACCACCTAAGGAGAGAGTGGCTAATGAAGGGATCTAGCATGGCAGAAGGAATCTTACTTTTCTGAACACTCAGAAAATGGAAATAAAGAACAGGAACTGCATTTAAGAGTTTGGGGATGCCTCCTATTTATATAGTATATATTTATATAGTACAATTATATTTTCTAAAATATATTCTGAATAATCAATTTATTTCAATTTTCATTTGACTTTCGGATATAGAAATTCATGCTGAAAATAGCAAAATCCAGTGCTACATAGAAGTTGGGTCATTTTTTATAATACTATATACCATTAAATATAAATTAACATGAGCATGATAACATTAAGCAATGGTACAAAGGAATTCATAGAAATGCTGAAAAGCATTTAAAATACTAGTAGATGTGCATTATTTCTCCTTATATAATTAATTGCAATGCTAACCCATATGCGTGAAATACATGAATATCTTTGGGCTATTTACTTTTCACGCTCTAATATTGCATTTCAAGCATTAAATACACTTCTACAGATGTTCTCTACGGTGTACCTTAAACAAAGTATCATTTGCATTTAGTATCATTTCAGCCTAACAGATTTCTGCAGGTAAATGAGCAGGTTTTAACAAACTACTTTGTCCCCAGCACATTCCTCGGTGTCGTAAGACATGGCAGAGAAGTACACAAATAAACTAGTGAACAAGAAGTGAGAAGCATGACAGAAAGCATGCATTCTGTAATACTTTTTACCTGCTGCAAATGTCGATGTTATCGGTAGGTTCAGATGCCTCACTAGATGCTAGGGATGGCCTCCAAATCAATACAGCGCCATATGCTTTACAAAGAGATTGCAATTACTGACTTGCAAAGTACTCACAAAATTTCAATACTAGGTCAATATACTAAACACCTCTATTCTGATCCATGTTGTGTAAGCTCAAATGAAGAAATATATTTTAGGCTTTTTCAAACAGGCTACAAAATACATGCAGACATTATTATAATTAAAAAAAAAAAAAAAGCAAAAATGGAGGGACTGTGACAGTGCACAGCAAAACCCCTCATCTACATTTAAAATAAATAAAAAATTTAAAACATTTTCTATGAAGCAAAGGCCTTTTTCATTTTAGTGCTTCTTTGTTATATTTTGGTGCATTTTTACAATTTCATTTATTTTTGTCAAGTGAGGATTGGTTGTATATAAACATTCTTCAAACTTACTGTCTACATATAAACAAATAGAAAACATTTGGATTTCACAGTATTTTAAGTGGGAAACTCTATGATGAGTGAAATAATTCCTTTGAAATAGATTTAACTATTCTGCACACAGTTAAGAACAATTTTGCTCTCTCTTTTTAAAGTGCTATTTTTTCTATTCACTAACAGAGTAGGGTGTTTCACTATCAGGGCAGTACAGAATTCAGAAGCTTTTTAGTGTGGAATTCAGCCAGTTTCCAAACATAGACAACAAAAGCAGACCCATAGCCAGTTAGCCTGGTGTCATAGCTGGGGATTCTCTGCCAGCTTTACCAGCTGAGAATCTCCATTAAACCTAAGTACGTGCTTCTTTCAAAGGAAAAAAAAAAAAAAATCAAAACTGCCAATTCCTACTGAATTATCCTGAAAGAACAGTGCCACCTGCTGAAGCCCTAACTTAATGAATGCATAACTGTAAGCAACAGCTTAGATGCTGCTACCCCAAGTGTCATACTGATTTAAGGCAGAATTGCCATTTTCATTCCCAGAAGCACTTCTATGTTCCAAAGGAGTTTCCCTTCCAAGTTGGAGCTACCTGCTCCCTCTCAATTTTGTAGCACTGTAGCTGCCTCACAGACCAGCAGCAGAAAAATCCAACCTCTTTCCTGTGAGGCAATTCTCTCTTTGAGCAAACCTATTTTAGGTATCTGCAATGCATATATGACTAAACCAATAGTATACAGTTTTAGCTGTCATCAAGCATTCAGATATAAGATGTGGAAGATTAAAAATATAAAATAGAATGGTTTACGTTGAAAAGGACCATAATGATCACCTAGTTTCAAGCCCCCTGTCACAGGGAGGTTCACCAGACACTATACCAGGCTGCCCAGAGCCACATCCAGCCTGGCCTTGAATGCTTCCAGGGATGGGACAACCACAACCTCCTTGGGCAACCTGTTCCAGTGTCACCACTTGATGAGTGAAAATTCCTCCTAATATCAAACCTAAACCTCCCTTGTCTTAGTTTAAAACCATTCCCCCGTGTCCTATCACTATCCACCCTCGTAAACAGTCATTCTTCCTCCTATTTATATGCTCCTTTCAAACATTGGAAGGTGACAATGAGGTCTTCCGGAGCCTTCTCTTTTCCAAGCTAAACAAACCCAGTTCCCTCAATTCCCTCAACCTTTCTTCATAGGAGAGGTGCTCCAGCCCTCTGATCATCTTAGTGACTCTCCTCTGGACCCATTTCAAGAGCTCTGTGTCTTTCTTGTGCTGGAGGACCCAGACCTGGATGCAATACTCCAGATGGGGCCTCATAAGAGCTGAGCAGAGGGGGACAATCATCTTCCTTTCCCTGCTGGCCACCCCTTTTTTAATGCAACCCAGAACACAGTTGGCCTTCCAGGCTACAAGTGCACACTGCTGGCTCTTGTACAGCTTCTCATCCACCAGGACCCCCAAGTCCTTTCTCTGCAGGGCTGCTGTCCAGTGGTTCTTCCCCCAGTTTGTATAAATACTTGGCATTGCCCTGACCCAAGTGCAACACCTTGCACATGGCCTGGTTGAAACTCATTAGGTTCTCATGGGCCCACTTCTCCAGCCTGTCCAGATCCCCGTGGAGGGCTTCCCTTCCTTGCAGTGTATTGACTGCACCACTCAGCATGGTGTCATCTGTAAACTTACTGAGGGTGCACTTGATGCCATCATCTATGTCATTGATGAAGATGTTGAATATTTGTCATTTTATTAAATTGCTCTGAGTAACAACTGCAAAAAATTAAATTTCTAATGCACATTAGAAATATAATTCCTAGTTTAATCACACTCTTTGGCCATTCACAGACACCTATGGTCATTTGCTATAGGTTTGGGTCACTTCAGAGTAATAGGTGGACATTTACAAAGATGAAGAAAGAACTCCTTTTGCCTCCTTTCAGCATGCTGCCAAGTAAAGGAAGCACTTGAGGAAAACTGTCTTCTGATGCATGTTGATTGAACCAAAGCAATTTAAAAAATGGAAGATGTTCTCTGGAAATTATTCGAGAGGATGGTTTGGGTTTGATGGAGTGTCATATAACAAATATACAGAAGATATCTTCTCTTGTTTGGAGCCACAAAACTGAGCGCAAATTGAAATCTACTCCCATCTCTAAATAGACATTAGGAAAATATTAGATACCCAACATCTCCCTGTATAGGTATTTCACAGAAAATATATCTCACAGAAAACTCAGAATTATGTTTAAAAAAACTCCACAGAGTGTTCAGGAAGAATAAATATAGATTAAAAAATTGAAATGTCTTGCTAAATTGATTTCTCTCACTCAATCTTTAGAACTCATAAGAAATACAAAATGCCATCATCAAGTCTATTCGTGTTTCTGAAGTTCAGAAAATTCATAGATAAATATGAGGTTTTGACAGGGCAGGAACTACTGACCTAGTGAAATTTCATATAAGGGAATTAATTTAGCTAGCTTCCAGTGTGAATTTATGCAGACACACCTGGACAATGCTGATGTTAAAGAGCAGAAAACTATTGGAGTCAATGAAAGAAATGAAGTGAAAATGACTTCAGCAAGGTTTTCAAATGTGACGGTCTCAAGTGCAGGATTTATTAAAAGTATATCAGAACAAGTAAGACCAGACCTGCAAAAAGACTAATGGCTGCAAATATGGCATGGAGCTTCTGAAGAATTACTGAATCAGGAATCCCTTGTTCTACCTGTGGACTGCAAAATAAGATAGTCGAATTTAAAAGAAAGAAAGAGAAAATAAAAAGGTAAATTTCAGAGTAGCTGTATCTTTTAAGAATGCTTTACCTGTGAGACAAACAAATAAAATATTCTGCGCGTTATTAATAGAAAGTAGAGCTCTGGAATTTTAGTTATCACTGTAATACTAAACAGTTAATAATAGCAAGAAGCCTCCTAGTTCCAGATGCAGCATTACAAATCCTATGAACAAAAGATAACATTGAAATGAATGGATTTGTAACTAGCAAGTAGATACACAGTTCTACTTCTGGGACATTCAAGGAAAGGATGAAAACAATCAAGAGTGGATTGATGGTTGAAAAAAATACACGAAGACATTACTTCAAATGTGTTTTGTAAATGATTAAATCTCGTGTTCACATGCCTACTTTTCCATTCTTGTGTCATGTTTGCATTAACACAGTTTTTACAGAATCATTAAAAATATCTGATGACAAATTTATGTTTAAGCAGAAACAATTTCCTCTCCATCCAAAACTACTCTTGGCATGTCTAAAAATGTCAGTAATCAATTAATTAAACATTTCAAATATATGAGTAGATCGAATCTCCTAACACCAAAAAAGTAAAAATATTAACTTTACAAATGTGTAATTGTAAAAACAATCATACCATGACCATTCTTGAAAAGAAACAAAACCTTATGCAAAATATTTGCATAGACCTAATGAGGTAATTTTTTGCATTCTGACTTTGTGCTTACTATTATGTCTGAAGTGTTTGAGGAAAAAAACAGCAGCCAATTTATATTTTTGACGAATATGTTTACTGTGATGTTGGTTTGTACAGAGCATTTAGAAAAGCAGAATCCAATATATCTAGCTAAAAGAAGATATCAAACTCCATGAGAACATCCACTCTCCTTTCCTGATACTGTCAGAGCTTCTACCCTTATTGAATATAAGACTGTTATTGAAAATCGAAGTACATTTTTTGGTCTTCACCATTACTGCATGCTGAGACAATGGTCTGGGAATGATACAGAATTATGCAGTTTTGCAGCAGTTTGAAAAAAAAAAAAAATGTATTTAGATCACAGTAGTATGATAAACATGTACAAGTTTGACACAACACATTTTTGTTTTTCTTGAAACTTGCAATGTTAATTCTTTACTTTGTTAAACATTCACCACATAGCAACACACGCAATTACTGGAAAGAAATCAGTATGCTTAAGAAAATGTAAACTGCATAAACAAGCAAAATGATGAAGTGCTCAGTGCATGTCAGTCACCTAGAATTCTATGAAATATCACCTCAGTAAAGAAAGGAACAAGACAAAGTACAAATGTTTAGGTACTTCACAGAATGCACTCTGTAGTATATGTATCTAGTTTCAAAGTGCACAAACAAGCCAGACAGATTTTTATATATCGCTGTTGTACACAACATAATTTTGTAGACAAGGACAGAAAATGTTAACTGATACATGGTCTGAATCATATATCATGAGAAGGTAATTTATTGAATTACTGAGGCTGGAGAAAAAAAAAGATTCATGAGACAAATTTAAGAGGGATGACTTCATAAGAGTATTAAGAGGTGATATGATGGACATAGGCAAGATATAATTATCAGTCTCAATAATAAAGTTTGACATACTGATAAAAACTGCTGATTCATATTTCAATTCAAAACTAATGGATCTGATTAAGCAGTCTGATAATGTCTGCGTCAAATAGAATGGATATGAGGATTGTAAGAATCATCCTGATGCATGTAATGCATTTGAAATTTCATTATCAGACTACAAAAATAGCTTTTACATAATCAAGACATTCTAATTCTGCTCATAAACAGTATTTCTGGACACAGATCACATAAAGACAATTATCATTTTCTTATATCCAATCAATGTAAATTTATCTCCATTTATTTATTTAACTTTTTTTTTTTTTTTTCAAGATTTAAAATATATTATTCCAGTGGTAATTTCTAATATTTCTTCAACATCTTTACATTTTCTCTGGAGTTTTACATCACCCCTTTTCAGTTCCACAAAATCTTCACTTACCCATCACAGCATAAATATCAGTGGGATTATGCAGTTGCCATGGTTCCTGTGCAAAGTATGGAGTCTGCCCCTGACTCCACTGCTCAGGCAAATGGCAGAGGTTGCTGCTTCTCTCTTCTGCACTCTAACAAAATTATACTAAGATCCCACTGTATTATGTACTGCAACACAAAAGGAAATGCATTTTTGCTGTTACGACCATCCAAATAACATTGGAAGTGACTCTCTCAGATACATGTTTGAAGACAAAGTGTACAACACAAACAGCAGCTGAAAGTATAAAACTAGAAAAGGTGATGGCTTTGGAAAGGTTGACAAAATAGCTTGACATGCTTTTTTGGAAAAAGCATGTCAAGACCAGAGATAATCTGTCTTCTTCACAAAACAGAGGAAAGCATTATTCTTCTTCAAAGACTTGAATGTAATTTCAGAAAAAAATTGGAATTTAGAGAATAAGAGTATTGGTATCGGAAGTGGGGTTGTGCAGCTTCAAAGGTTAAAAGCTTCAAATAAAAAGTAGAAATAGGCAGAGTGCATTTACGGGGAGAACTTCAAACTAGAAAAAGTGTCTTCCAACTCAAATCTACATTGCAAGTGACACATAAAGTACCTTTATACTTTCAACTGCATTGTTATAACTGCAGTGACATAAAGACATTTCAACTATTGTAACAGCAAAGTAGATTAAGAATCTTAATATAAATTTCGACAACATAAAATGCTTAAGAAAAGTATGCAAATTTGTTTTCTGCCTTAGTTTTCAGTCTAGGTCTTGTCACATGCATAAAAACATAATTACACAGACAATATAATTGTTTAGATCACTTAGAGCTCTGTTATCACATCTAACTACATGGTATTTTTTTTCACTATTAAAGAAATATCATTATTCTAAGCACAGAATGTAGCCAAATTTGTCATAAGCATATTTTCCTGCACTATTTTCAGTTGCTAGCAGCACAACACTATGCATTACTTAGATCACTATTTTTAAAGCAGTCTCTCCTGTTGACGTTATTTTTCAAGATATGACATACTCAAGGGTATGCTGGTATGTACATCATTAACACATCTGTCTCAGAAGCATTTGCTTTGATCCTGAATGGATTACACAACACCACAAATGTACTTCTGGAATCACATACCATAGTGCTGTAAAATTGGTTTTAGCATTCTCTTGCAAATCTTGGTAAGCTCAACTTTTCTGAATCTGGTTGTATTTCTGAATAGGCATCAAAAAAATTAACATTAAAATTTCTTTTACAATTCAGTAAAACTATCATTTCTAGCGGTATAATGGTATCTACTGGTATCTGTTTCCAAATTTGTCCTATGAAAAAGGAATTAGCAATAGTTATAACCCTGTAATTTACAAATGTTATTATATTACTGTGCATGTTCATTCAAAGCTGAGGGGAGGACTTCATTTACCAAATACTTTTGCTATCAGCCCCATGGGGTTTACAGTTTCTTCATTTTATTATGCATAATTTCACACAATGTAACATCAAGGCTAAAACTTCAATTTAGTTGACTTCAAAACAGACTTCCTTCTTTCTTTCACTACAAATTTCTATCTGCACCCACAATAGACACTTCTACTCCTGTCTGAGAGGTTGATCAAGAGGCTGATTCTACCTTTTTGTTTAAAGTTAATTTTTAACCTAATCAGATTATTGACCGCATTACCCCATGGATACAAACTCTCATTAAAACAAAGGAAAAAGAAACCATATCCAAGTATGCCTCTGGAAGGTCACAAGGGAAAATAAGATCAATGCTTTCAATATTTCTTTTCTGAAACTACACTTAGGAGACAGCCAGATCCAGAAAGGCCTCCAACTTGATCTCTGTTCCCTTGCAATCAGAATTCAATACATTAGGATATGTAGTAGGAGTAAAGGAAGAAAGAGAAAGATGCTGAAAGGCATGATGAGTACAGATGCTGAGAAAGCTGTGCTGACAGCAGCCGCAAGCAGGATGCTGAAGATCTGGGAATGAATGTGAATGAGAAACATAGGAAGAGAAGAAAAGAAACTGGGGAACTGAGTGAGAACTTGTCAAGCACTGCACCCCTAACTGTAGCTACAATAGAAGATGTTGGAAGACTGAGAGACTCCTCTTTTCCCACAAGGTATCTACTTTTCTTCCATCATTTCTCCCAGTCCTCACAAAACCAATACTTGTTTTGCTTCCCATGCTCCTCCCTCAGCATGCTCCTACTGCCACGGTTCCTAATTCAGTCATGTCTGCAAACTGGTAAGGAAGTGAGTTGGGCTAGAAAATGGGTCTGAATGACCCAGTGGGAAGGACAACCTAATCTGGCCACTGACGATGGACCAGGAAGCAGGAAATAGCGACCATCTTCCTCGAGAAAAGCAGAGACCTGTGCAAGGAGGACACTAGCCCCTTGACTACCCAGCTCCTCCTCCACCTCTCCCCACCAGGCAGTGGCCTGCTTTTTCTGTGATCAGTAATGGCTTATTGATTTTTTATTCTGTCCCTATGCAAGGTAAAAATAAAACTCCATCAAATAAGGCAACAACTGCAACAAAATTCAAAGTGCCTGTGAAGTTATAAATTGACTAGTACTTGGACAAACGGATGCAGCAGATGCTTAATTGTCTTTTTTGTTCTTTAAAGTTCATAACTTGCTCTTGCAAACAGCAGGTATTAAAGTAAGAATTCATCCTCATTCATTAACTCTTCTACAGAGTTCCTAATAAAATATGCACTGGATCTGTATTTAGAATCACAGGAAAGGCGTCCATGCCAAATAGACTCATAATAATATCAGTAGGTTGCAAAGAGAGACAGCTATATGATTTGCAATGATTTTGAGGCTATCTAGTGATAAACACAGTATTTATTTGTGATAAATACTAATTTCACTTACTATCATTCATGGATTGTTTAAATAAAGACGACTTACATTTTTGTTTATCAGAGCAACAAGCTGCCAGGAGCTTTAAAGAATATATTAAACTAGTAATTGGAATTATATTATGCTCATAAAATTATAAAAGAATTAATGTGGTGTTCACATTTACAATAATGAAGGCCAGGTGACAGATTCCATTTACAATGACCTTTTGATGCTCTCTCTCACTCTTTAACTCCTATTACATCTGCACACTCGTGACAGTTTTCACAATTCTTAAAAAGAGATATTCAGTCCACTTCTGTTAGAAGAGCCACATTTCAATTTAGCTATTATCAACCATGCACACTACAGTAGAACTAGTGGTTTTATGAGATATATTAGACATACTTTTTTTTTTAATCTTTCAATTCCCAGTCATTTAAGAGAGATTGCACTCTCCACTTGTCCATAGGCTTAGTGACTGTTTCTTCCCCATATTAGCAATTTTCACACACAAACATAACATGTATGATTCCTGTTCACTGTGTCTAAGATTCACTTCAAAGAAAGATAATTTTTTTGTCTTGGGATCAAACTTCTGGAAATAA
The DNA here is from genome assembly GCF_987193195.1 of Phasianus colchicus. Classification (NCBI taxonomy): domain Eukaryota; kingdom Metazoa; phylum Chordata; class Aves; order Galliformes; family Phasianidae; genus Phasianus; species Phasianus colchicus. Next base: position 22,691,781 of record NC_143439.1, read on the forward strand.
ACTGCTCTACACTTTCAGAAGTTAGGATGGACCTCAGCTCTGTTCCTTTTTATTTCCTGACGCAGAACTCCCTCTCTTTTTGCAGTTATCTTGGCTTTTATCTTTACTGTATAGGACTTGAAATCATCCAGCCACTGGACCTCACAAGAAAAAACACTGTCTTGTGGCCACATTTGAAAAAAAATGTATTAAAGGGACAAATAGTCATTGGCTAAAGCAAATCATAAACATTAATATATTACTGCACTTACACTTCTCTAGAGCTTAGAATTTGTTTAGGCTCCACATTTAGAGCATCTCATTAGCTTACTACCAACGGAAAAACAGTCCTTGGTCAAAAACACGGGCTGCCTTTGTTTTTTTCTTAAATCAGACTGTCAATCATATATTGGATTTCGTCATCAGTTAATTGCAATAAGAAATGAACCACAACTGAAAACCACAGCTATAATGATTATAACGAAAGGAGGATAATTTCTTCCAGAAAACGGCAATGCATTTTGCATATCACATGTCAAAAATAAAAAAAAAAAAAAAGGAGAAAAGCTGTTTTTTTTCACAAACTCGTGGTCTAACTGTTCAGGATGCTGGATGTCTCAGGAAAATCTCCCTGGGTATTCAATTCATCTGTTGTGAAATATTATCCAGATTGCTATCATCTTAACAGCTTGCTAGTAAAACTAAAAGAAAACAATTTACTGACCTCATATACACAGAGTATTTCTTTTGATAAGCACTACATATAGCTGCACCCACAGAAGCTGGTAGATGAGAATAAAATTCAAAGAGCTGGAAAAATATGGTTTTGATAAAAACTGATATGATGAAACTTCCCGAGATATTTTTGTCCCACATACCTTGCTATTGGATTTTTATTTTATTTTATTTTATTTTATTTTATTTTATTTTATTTTATTTTATTTTATTTTATTTTATTTTATTTTATTTTATTTTATTTTATTTTTGTTACTCTGCTCCCATATATATATGGCTAGAAGAGAGACATCAACACATCAGTTTTCTCAGTTGTAATCCACAAGTATTTTAAGATACAATTTAGAGTTCCTGAATACATGAGCACCTTCTTCAGCTATATAAACTTAGCTCTGTACTAAGCTAAGGGAATGCTACACCTTGGAAGATGAATGAAGCTGACAATGGCAAAAGACAAATCTGGAATGAAACTAGTAAAATATACTCCCAGAGGATGTTAAAAATGACTATAAACATGCATGTCGAAGTTCTTGTTTCCCCTCATATCCTAATTATATTCCACAATTGCTGACACAATTCATTTTTTTACATACCAAAATTGCAAAAATCTGCACTAGGACTGCACAGCAAGCTGCTTAGTTCTTCACATATTCTAGTATTTGAATAAGTTTTTTCTTAATTATTTCTATTGCTACTAGTATAAGAGGAGTTGCCTGCATCGGTTTCTAATGGCAGCTATAACATTCTGTCCTTGGAAACTCCAACATTAAAACTAAGTTTAACAGAACATCAATTATACTCCATTCGTTATTTAAGGTATAGGATTGTAAGATTATTTTTGCCTATCTATAAGTTTTAGGAATAAGAAGCATCTTTGTACAGAGTTACTTGAATGAAAAAAAAAGATCTGATATGCATAGTTACATAACTTTGTGAAAAAAATACTGAAGTTTCTGCAATTTCATCATTACTACATATCAAACTGAGAAGGAATGGGAATTCTATTAAAATCACTTAATTGAGCTTATACAAAACTGTGTAATCATATACTTACAACAATGATACCGTTCCTCAGATTTCTAATTATGAAAATAGTAATTTGTGTGGATGAAATACATTAAATTATATTTGTTCAGATAAAACTCTGATTTTACTGTAGCATCCACCATGACTCAAACTCTGAGAATACATAACTTGATACTTATTCTTTTACATCCTCTTTTCCAGCTACAGTATCTGCACCAGAAATACATATATCTTTGAAAAACAGATGCTTTCAAATAGCTGTTGCTTTTTAAGCACAAAGAACTTGGCTCTTGTAGGCTGTATGCCTATCTTCAACTCAGCTTAGACCTGATGAAGCACTTGTACCATCTTCAGTGAGTGAAGCCTTTTCCCACAGTAATGAGACTCCCGGAGAAAGCAGATGGTGCTCAAGAAAACACTTTTCAGTGAAGACAGGGAAAATCCTAACTGTTGAGTTAGAAAAGTTTCTTACTTGGTTGAGAGTTGAGTTTTATCTCAGAATATATAGGGAAGTAGGATACTGGAAGAAACAGAAGCTCTAAGAGAGAATGAGAAATTTCTCTGCATGTTCTCTTTCACAGAGAAAAGAATTCTTAAGTGACTAAGTTGATCTTTCCTTAAGGTTATCTGAACATCTGCTCTTGTTGTAGCAAAATAACAACTCAAGTGTCATGCCTTTGTTCTTCAAGTTTCAATTTTCATTTATTCTACATGGAAAAAATATAAAGGTTTTTTTTTTTTTTTTTTTTTTTTGTATGATATTCCTTGCTAGTGGAGGGTATGGCTTTCTTTTCCTTGAGAGAAGTGGGACCTGCCTGCATCTTCTGTTCCAGCAGTGTAAGAGCTACATCTTACCAGCTGCTCCACAGAATAAAAGCAAAATAATGGAAAACAGAACAAGAAGTTTAGTTCTTTATTCTGCAGCCATGGGAAAAAAACTGAAATTCTGGAGTGGCTATTATTTGACAACAGCATGCTTGTTGGACAGAAGAGCCATGATAAAACATAGCAATCCCAGCAGGAGTTCTGCAACATTTATGCAATTATACCAACACTTAAAGACTGAATACAGCTGTGTTCCTTCCAAATTGAAACTCTCCTACTTTTAAGTAAAAAATCATTTCTGCATTTATATCCATTTCTAAACATTTTTTTCTATTTGTTAATAAATACCTTTTGTTTTCAAGTTTTGCTTTCATGCCCAGCCAGTAAGGTTTATCTACGTGATTACCACTTTCTCAAATCATTGTTATGCTTAAGTGTAAGAAAGCGAATAAAGAGATCTGTTCTTCTAAGTCTGATATTAAAAACTGCTTTATGAACACTTATTCAGTCTCTAATTTCCTTCAATATATAAAACAGAATATATACTTAGTGCAACAAACGTTTAAATTTATTCAATCTATGCTAAAATAGGTATATATTAAAATCCTATCCTGTTCACAGCTTATTACAATATGTGACGTAAAAATAAGTTGTATAATTTGAGGTTCAAATTGTAACCTATTTTATATATTGGAACTCTGCTAAACTTTGATTTTTATTTGTGATTAGTGAAATTAAGCACACAACCAGAATATTTCAATACTGATATTAATTCTGTTCTGTAAGCTACATATGAAAACGGCAAATCTACAAGAAAAAAATACAAAAATTTAAGAGTTGGTTGCAGAAAAGACAGTGTAAGCTGCTTCAATAGCATTTGCGTAATTGGTAAGAAAGTCTTATCACATATCTTTTGACATTCTATGAAGAAAATCAGTAATTCTCCCTTTCCATGGTCTCCCTTATTTAATTTCCAGCCCAACATAATTAGCTAATACAATAAGAATACTAACTTCAGATTCAACAGTGGTGTACATCTATAATAACACCTATTTCAGTGGATTAACTCCAGATTTATTATTAGTTATTGTTAAAGCAAAATCTGAACAATTAGCATCATAACTTTGTTAACGCTCAGAAGAACATCAAAGCCCAAGCTGATGTTCACACTAAATCAGATCTGCCAGTATCTGATTTTTATAGCTTCAAGGAAAAAAAAGCAAACAACTTTACAATAAAACCTCAAATACACCTTGAGCAAAGCTCAATCTGTTGCCTTTTTTGTCTCCAAAGCAGAGGGAAGCTTCTGCTTATGTTAAATTCTGTCTCCTCTTTTAATGTCCAATAGAAAAATGGATACTGAAAGAAGTTTAGAAAGGGATAATGAGAACAAATAGTGGCAGGAATCACTCCAATATGAGGGAGCACTAATTTCAGTATATCTCAGTAATAGAGATGGGACAGGCAGGAAAAACCCTCCTAGAATCATAGAATTGCTGAGGTTGGAAAAGACCTTAAAGATCATCAAGTACAACCACAACCTAACCAAACTACCCTAACTAACAACCCTCCACTAAATCATGTCCCTGAGCAGCACATCCAAATGGTTTTTAAACACATCCGGGGATGGTGACTCAAACACCTCCCTGGGGAACCTATTCCAGTGCTTAACAACCCTTTCTGTAAAGTCTTTCCACCCTAAACTTACCCTGGTGCAACTTGAGGCCATTTCCTCTTTCTGTCACCTGTCACCAGTGAGAGGAGACCAACCCCACTCTCGCTGTAAGCACCTTTCAGGTATCGGAAGAGAGCAATAAGGTCTCCTCTCAGCTTCCTTTTCCCCAGATTGGACAGCGCCAGATTCTTCAGTTTCTCCTTGTAGGGCATACTCTCCAAGCCCTTCACAAGCCTTGTTGCCCTTCTTTGGACCTGCTCCAGCACCTCAATGTCCTTTCTGTACTGAGGTGCCCAAAACTGAACACGGTATTCAAGGTGAGGCCTCACCAATGCTAAGTACAGGGGAAGGATTACTTCCCTAGTCCTGCTCACCACACCATTCCTGATCCAAGCCAGGATGCCATTGGCCTTCTTGGCCACCAGGGCACACTGTTGGGTCATATTCAACCAACTGTCCATCAGTATACCAAAGTTCCTTTCCTTCAGGCAGCTTTCCAGCCACTCCTCCTCAAGCCTGTAGGGTTGCCTAGGGATGTTCTGACCAAAATACAGGACCCGGCACTTGGCCCTATTGAAAATCATACAGTTAACCTTGGCCCATCGGTCCAGTTTATCCCAGTCCCTCTGTAGTGCTCTTCTGCCCTCAGGCAGATCAACACCTCCTCCCAACTTGGTGTCGTCTGCAAACTTACTGAGGGTGTACTCAATCTCCTCATCCAGATCGTTAATAAAGATGTTGAATAGAAGCAGCTCCACTACCGAGCCTTGGGGGACACTGCTCTTGACTGGCCACCAGCTGAATTTAACTCCATTGACCACAACTCTTTGGGCATGGCCATCCAGCCAGTGTTTCACTCAGCAGAGCATATGCCCATCCAAACCATGGGCAGCCAACTTCTCCACAACAATGTTGTGGGGGACAGTGTCAAAGGCTTTACTGAAGTCCAAATAGACCACATCAACAGCCTTACCTTCATCCACTAAGTGGGTCACATTGTCAAGAATGAAATCAGGTTTTTCAAACAGGATCTACCATTCATAAACCCATGCTGACTGGGCCAAATCCCCTGGTTGATCTTTAACTGGTCCATGATGGGTCCCAAGATTATCCATTCCATAACCTTCCCTGGCATTGAGATGAGACTGATAAGTTTGTAGCTACCAGGGTCATCTTTCTGGCCCTTTTTAAAGATGGACATCACATCTGCAAATCTCCAGTCCACTGGGACATCCCTGGTTAGCCAGGTCTGCTGAAGAATGATGGAGAGTGGCTTGGCAACCACATCTGTCATCCCTCAGCACTCCAGGGTACAATCTCATGAATCTGAACGGAGTAATTCTCTGTTCTCAGAGTTCTAAACCTCAGCATTGTGGATTTGCATACTCTGGTATTGTCTGCTTCTTTCAAAAAGCATAAATCAAAGCAAAGACTAGGAAGTAATTAACAACATGTAACAAAACAGATAACAACAGATAACAAAAACAAATAGCTAAAAAACTGTATGAAACACATTGATATTTACTTGTTTTAGGTAGAAACCATTACCAGTGTGCAACCTACTCAATGAAAATGCACTAATGTAAATCTAAGATGATAGTAAAACTGTTTAGCTGACTGCAACATCATACACCAGCTATCAGGGATAGAGGCATTAATCTATTGCTAGATTATATGAAAAACGCATTGTTAGCCTCCAGCTTTTACTACTGTGAATGTATCGAGACCTGAATTATTGACATTAGTGATACAGAAACATGTAAATAAGATAAACATAAAGATAGGTTTCTACTAGCTACGAGTAATTTCCCTGTTTCCCATTTATAAAGTCTAACCACAAAATAATGGCAACATAGTTTAGAATAGGAACTTCTTCTGGAGCACTAGGTCTCATAGCTGCATACAAAAATGAGCAAATCCAGTTTGATTTGGAAACTCATTTTTCTTAACACATGCACAATTGCCCTTAATTATCTGACCTTAAAATAACTAGTCATAAGACTAACTTCATCTTGTTTTTTTATGTATAAACAATATTTTAAAATATTGATCCAAAATATATATTCCAAATACCTACCAAGCAAATTTTAAAAATGTGTTTTTATTATTTCAATGGCAATATTTTTCCCTGCACCATTGCAAAATAAGATTCCACTTGACTTATGAGAATTATTCTGCCTTAAGTGAAAAATAATTTGTTCTTATTGGTAATACAGAAGATAGTGGATACTGTCCCTGTCAAACAAACCATACATGAGAATTATGAATGCCATAGTTTCCTTTTGGTAGGTACTTTTAAGTCCCATTATTAGAAAGCAACCTGTAAATGCAGAATAAATTGTATGTCACTAACTTGTACACCCAGCTTTAAAAGAATTATTTTATGTCTATGTAGATGTTCATACAAACATGATTTACGAAGAGGACTAAGTATTTTAATTTTCAAGATTGGTAACCTGAGACAGACAGTGTTTGCTAGAACTGCAGAAAGCCCTTTGAGTTATCTTTACTCATAGTGGATGGTGCGGTTCTGTATTTTGGATTTGGGGTGAGATTAATATTGTTATCACTCTCTGATTACTGGTTGATGAGGAGTTTCTGATGAGGAAGGAGTGGAGCAAAGTACCTTTCAGCTCCTTCGCAATGCCCTGGCAGCAAGGGGCACAAGAGGTTGGGAGAGGACAGAATCAGGACAGCTGACCTAAACTCACAAAGGAGACCAAGGAGTTGTCCCATCCTACATGGCATCATACTGAACAGTAGAACTAGGATGAGTTGGCACACAGACACTTCTTGGGAACTTGACTAGCCATCAGGTGGTGAGCAACTGTGTTATGTAGAACTTCTGTCTTATTATTTTCCTGTTGTTGTTTTTGTTTGTTGTTTTTTGTCTTTTTTATTTAGCCATCCTTACCTCAACGCAGGAGTTATCACACTTTTACCTCTCTGATTCTGTCTCCCAACCCACTGGGGGCAGAGAGAGGTGGGCAGAGTTGTGCTGAGCTGCCTGCTCAGAGTAAATCACAACACTTACCCTCCCACATAGTAATCAGGGAATTCAGAAACATTTCTGTAAATGCTGGCTGCCAGAGGATCAATAAACTCCAAATGAAGTTTCAGATAGATTAGCAAATCTGATCTACACTACAGAACTCTGCAAACTGTCTAATTCACATTTTTGGAGCAATCTGAAGAGGCAGGAGACTGAAAACTACGAATCTACTATTACATTTCTATATTCCTTCCATTTGCATTCACCAAAGATTTTCAGACTCAAACTGTAATCATTCCAGATGTATGAGGAACAAGAACAGCGGAAAAATCCGTTCTTACACCTGACTGACTCAAGATTTAATTCTCACAATAGATATTTACAATGAAGTGCACTAGAGGACTTATTACTGCTCTGATAGAAGGTTACAGCAACACTGTAACGTTGCAAAGCATCTCAGTATTGGTATTGATACAATGTTAATACACAGCATAAAAATCCGCAACCATCACCTGCTATTTATTTAAATCTGATCTGACAATCTAGATTCATACAGCTGAAAAAACAACACACCTTAGCAGTCCCTAATGTCTCAGCAATAAAAATATCATAGTGTTACATACTCTTAGCACGTTACAAGTATATTATATTGTCAAATGAAGTCTTTTAAAGTGTCTTCAGATGCAGTCTTGAAGTTCATATCTCTCAAACTATTTCCTGTGAGATTCCACTTGTTCATTCCAAATGTTTTGGTAATAAACAGAGCAGGCTTTTGTTTAGTGTATGCTGCCACGTACCTGAGAGAAATAGACTCTGAATCGCTTTACCTAGAAGGAATGTTAAAGCAGACTGTACAATTCTGCATGCCTCCATCTGTATATGAATGGAGTCCATCGTTAATCACTGTGCATGTTTCTTTGGTCATTATGCATACTAAGTCATGTTTCCAATTCTTTTTCCTTTCCTTCCCTTTCCTTGCCTTCCCTTCCCTTTCATCGGTAGTAGGGAGAAAGCAGTTTCTGGTGGAATTATGAAGCACCTTTTCATCAATGAAAATGTGAATTATGCTTGATCTCAGACTAGATTACCAGAAAGCATGAAGATGGTGAGCTCTTGCAATACCTGCATGTAGGTAAAAAACTACTAAAGGACTTCTGTCCTCTAGACAGAGATCATCTATTGCAAGGCTTGCAAGTAATACCCAGTGAAGTAAATATCATCTGTAGTGTTTTACAGAACCAATGTAATTCACACTGTTAATGTATAAAATTCAGAAGTGCAACGACAAAAGTCTAGCAACGTTATTTTCTTTTGATTTTATTTACTAATCAAATAGCTAGTTACTGAGATAAAAGATGTGCAATATAAGTATCAAAAGATTTCACACAAAAGTTTGCTAATCGAGTCCAACACAGTTAACCAAAGCTTTGACCTAGTTTTAGCTTATTTCTCAATGCATTTAGCACAATGAGGTATTCAGGTATACATTTGGGAAAGTGTTCAATTTCTGTGAAAAAATATTTTATAAAAAGTATTTTTTTTTACCTTTTAAAAATAAATAACAGTATTTAAAATAAAAACTGAGAGAAGCTCGCACACAGAGCAATGTCTCACTTAACATCCTTAAAATGTTAAAACTTCTCTTCAATGGCTTCAATGAAAAAAATAGTGGTTAATTAACACAAATTATTATGAAAATGATGACACAGTAAAATTCTTCAAAATTGAATATAGTGTCTAATGAAGGCTGTTGTATCATAACAGAAAAGCAATTCTGGGCGTCCCCTCCACATACAAATTATGCATATGATACTATAAAATTTGGTATAAACTTTTTTTGTAAATGCATTATTTTGATCAGTGAGGACATTGGAAATGCAAGCAGCCAAACCTAAAATAAGCAAGAGATCAACTGGTTCTTAAACCACTCTAATCAGTAGCGAAGATCATAACAAGAGTAGAGGTTATTTAACAGACTGTAGAAGGTTTTGAAAAAGAATCTATAAATAAAGCCCACCAAGAAAATATCAGTGTTGTTTAGAAGCTGAATCTTAAACACATGAAAAAAGAGGGCCTCAAATGGCTCAATTAACAGATTTTTGCAGGCACTATTCTCCTTGTCTGAACAATGCGTATTTGGATCTAGGAAGGTGTTTCTGAAACGTGCACTAAATCATGATGAAGAATGGCAAAACTTAAGTTATAAATAATTTTAAATACCTGTTGCACATACAAATCACTTTTATTCTTTGACTTATGCCTAATTCTATTCTGACTTTCCCTTGAGACCCTAAGTTTCCCTATAAAGATCTGAAAAATCCTAAATGCTACAAAATACCCAACATTTTATGCTGCAAGGTTGCAAGCAAGGACAGAAGCTTAATGAGGCATGAAAGAGAAACAGAGAAGTGGTATACTATTTACAATAATATTTATTTAGTTTACATCATATAAATTAAAAATTACTGGTAACAAACAAAAGAAACAAAATAACCATGGAAAAAAATACACTCATAGACTAAAAATTCATTGGTTATTTGGCTATTTGTTTTGATTTTCTTTTTGTCCCACAAAATCACTTTTAGTACTTAAAATTATAACAGAAATAGTTCTGTCGTATAAATTGAAAATTTGTGGCAAAGGTACCTTGAATTTGGTTTATAGAGTCCCACAGTCAGAAATCTTCTATAAAAACTGGATAGAGAACAAAATACAAGTTTAAGAAAAGATCTGAAGGGAATAAGAGACAAAATCAGCAGGGAATCACCAGAGCTCTAAACAACAGTCCAAGCAGCCAGTTAGTGATCACCAGAATACAAGCAAAGTGATAAAAAACAGCAGGGAGATAGGAAACAGCAGTGGGAAACAATGCAAGCTGCCAGGGGGTCCATTGAAAAATTAATTGAAGCAACAAACTGTGAGGCATACAAGGCAGATTGCATCAACATGGAAGAGAAAACAAGCAGTCATTGAAACCGCCAAGGAAAACTGTGATGTCACTAAGAAGGAAGTAAAAATAGTTCAAAATAAGAAAGGAGAGGAGAGGAGAGGAGAGGAGAGGAGAGGAGAGGAGAGGAGAGGAGAGGAGAGGAGAGGAGAGGAGAGGAGAGGAGAGGAGAGGAGAGGAGAGGAGAGGAGAGGAGAGGAGAGGAGAGGAGAGGAGAGGAGAGGAGAGGAGAGGAGAGGAGAGGAGAGGAGAGGAGAGGAGAGGAGAGGAGAGGAGAGGGCAAGGGAAGGGCAGGGGGAGGGAAGGAAAGGAAAGGAAAGGAAAGGAAAGGAAAGGAAAGGAAAGGAAAGGAAAGGAAAGGAAAGGAAAGGAAAGGAAAGGAAAGGAAAGGAAAGGAAAGGAAAGGAAAGGAAAGGAAAGGAAAGGAAAGGAAAGGAAAGGAAAGGAAAGGAAAGGAAAGGAAAGGAAAGGAAAGGAAAGGAAAGGAAAGGAAAGGAAAGGAAAGGAAAGGAAAGGAAAGGAAAGGAAAGGAAAGGAAAGGAAAGGAAAGGAAAGGAAAGGAAAGGAAAGGAAAGGAAAGGAAAGGAAAGGAAAGGAAAGGAAAGGAAAGGAAAGGAAAGGAAAGGAAAGGAGAGGAAAGGAGAGGAAAGGAGAGGAAAGGAAAGGAGAGGAAAGGAGAGGAGAGGAAAGGAGAGGAGAGGAAAGGAGAGGAGAGGAAAGGAGAGGAGAGGAAAGGAAAGGAGAGGAAAGGAGAGGAGAGGAGAGGAGAGGAGAGGAGAGGAGAGGAGAGGAGAGGAGAGGAGAGGAGAGGAGAGGAGAGGAGAGGAGAGGAGAGGAGAGGAGAGGAGAGGAGAGGAGAGGAGAGGAGAGGAGAGGAGAGGAGAGGAGAGGAGAGGAGAGGAGAGGAGAGGAGAGGAGAGGAGAGGAGAGGAGAGGAAAGGAGAGGAGAGGAAAGGAGAGGAGAGGAAAGGAGAGGAGAGAAAGGGAGGAAAGGAGAGGAGAGGAAAGGAGAGGAGAGGAAAGGAGAGGAGAGGAAAGGAGAGGAGAGGAGAGGAGAGGAGAGGAGAGGAGAGGAGAGGAGAGGAGAGGAGAGGAGAGGAGAGGAGAGGAGAGGAGAGGAGAGGAGAGGAGAGGAGAGGAGAGGAGAGGAGAGGAGAGGAGAGGAGAGGAGAGGAGAGGAGAGGAGAGGAGAGGAGAGGAGAGGAGAGGAGAGGAGAGGAGAGGAGAGGAGAGGAGAGGAGAGGAGAGGAGAGGAGAGGAGAGGAGAGGAGAGGAGAGGAGAGGAGAGGAGAGGAGAGGAGAGGAGAGGAGAGGAGAGGAGAGGAGAGGAGAGGAGAGGAGAGGAGAGGAGAGGAGAGGAGAGGAGAGGAGAGGAGAGGAGAGGAGAGGAGAGGAGAGGAGAGGAGAGGAGAGGAGAGGAGAGGAGAGGAGAGGAAAGGAGAGGAGAGGAAAGGAGAGGAGAGGAAAGGAAAGGAGAGGAAAGGAAAGGAGAGGAAAGGAAAGGAGAGGAAAGGAAAGGAGAGGAAAGGAAAGGAGAGGAAAGGAAAGGACATTGCCAGACATATGAGTCTATTGCAACTGACAAAGGATCAGTACCCTGAAACAAAAGCAAGAGTTTAAAACATGTAAAGCTAGATTTTGACTGAGAATTACTCTCCTTTCTCCTGTGTAGGCTTGAAATGTAGGATCCAAGAACTATACACATACTAGCTCTTTGTAATCAGGTCCTTCAGACTCTTCGGTTTGTTATAAGACATTTTCAGAAGTCTTATAAAGAAGGGAGAGGGAGAGGGACACAGCTGCTGCTAAGATCCCCACAGATATGAATGATTGTACTCTGAATACTTTAGATTTCTTTTGTTGCTGCCTTTTCTTTTTTTTCCTGGAATTAAATATGAGCTACATCTAATTGAAATAATCATTTTACTATAGTTTTATTATAGTACTTCAAGTGAAGTTACATATAAAATTTAGGAACATATCTATATTTTTGCTGTTACATACAAGGTATCAGACACCTACTAAGTCCTGGACAAGTCCATATAGATAGAGTATTTTTTTATTGAAAACATTTTTTTTTTATATCAAATTTGCATTGAGTTCCAGTTGGATGTCTGCATAGCTGTGCTTTTTCTACAGTAAGATCATTTTAGAATCTCAGTACATCAGATCTAAACTTTCAGCAAGCATTGTGCACATCTGTGGTGGAATCCAATTTGATTTAGACAACGCAAAAAAGACAAAGGACAAGAGCAGCAACAAGTCAAATAGCGCTTCTTACATGACAACAATGATAAACTCATATTCAAATGTTTATTAAATGCAGCAATTCAAAGCATCAGCAGTTCTCTGATGGCAGCAATATTTTTTTTTATCTATTAACCAAATGAAACTGCTATGCTCTTTCCATCTCACGTTTCACTACTTTCCTAATACAGTTTTGTTTAAATACAGATACCATAAGTAGTAAGCATCAGAGGGGGGAAAAAATTTTTTTTAGACCAAAAAAACTTATACACCAAAAAAACTTTTTGGTCTAAAGGTCAAAAAATTATCTGGATTGCCTAAAATCAAAGATGAGAAGATATGCCTGAAATCTCTAAAGAAGGGAAAAATATACTAAGGCAACCATACTCAGGTACCTCAGTCTGGAATAGGCTATAGTACACTTCTCCAGAGGATGATCACATCAACACTGTTTTGGTTTACATTAGGAAGTTTTATCTTATGACCTGACATTTGTTCAAACTTAGAACATTAAAATAACTTGTATGAGAGCTTTCTATTAGTTTTCATGGTTTTAACACTGATTTCCACACTTTTTGTCAGCATAATACAACTCATATAGATCAGTAGAGATACCAGGAAATACATACTAGAAGTAAAACTGCCAGAAAGTCTTGTAGGAAAAAATAAATACGTGGAAAAGTTTTTAAAGTTCAGATGGAATTTCTAGTTGTAATTTGTCAGAGAGAATGAATGTTTGTGTGAACTGGTGTGTACAAGATAATATTTTTTCTCTGATCTTAATAAAAACAGCTCATTAGGATATCTATTTCAGATGTATGATTTTTAGACTCAAACAAAAGCCCCAATATGAACCCCACACTGCTGTAAGTGTGACATGAAGGTTTGTAGACTGTGTTAGCTCTGGGGTCAGAAAGACTTTTTCTGCTTTCAGTAGAAAAGTCTGCAACACACAACACTTATATCTTGGATCTAGTAAAGCCATCAGACATTTGTACAACAAAATTTAATAAAGAAAACTGACAAATTAGATCACATTAATTCAAAATCAAGTTACTCTGTCGTATTTATGAGAAGCTCGTATTCATTTGAGTCTCTTCACCCTATTATATACTGCAAACACATATCTCTGCAATGCAATTTATACAATAAAAGCTATGTCTTCTTCAAGATATACTGTGAGGTTATGTGAAAAGCTGATCTGCCCTCCCATGATGGAGAGAAAACACCAAGGTGGGAGAGAGGGAGGGGAGGCGGAGGAAGTGGGGGAACCTCAAATAACTACCTACAGGACTCCTCCCAAGCCCATCAGCCCACCCAAAGCCCATCTCCACAATCCTAGAAGAGAACAGGAGCACAAGGCACTGTTGACCATGGAGGCCTGAGTGAGCGCTGAGGGAGCTGGGCTTGTTCAGCCTGGAGAAAAGAAGGCTGCGGGGTGACCTCATTGCAGCATTTCAGTACCTAAAGGGAGCCTACAAAGAGGAGGGGAATCAACTCTTTGAAAGGGTGAGTGACAGCAGGACAAGGGGAAATGGTTTTAAGTTGAGGGAAGGGAGATTTAGGTTGGACGTCAGAGGGAAATTCTTTACAGAGAGAGTGGTGAGGTACTGGAACAGGCTGCCCAGAGAGGTCGTGGATGCCCCATCCCTAGAGGTGTTCAAGGCCAGACTGGATGTGGCCCTGGGCAACCTGGTCTAGTATTAAATGGGGAAGTTGGTGGCCCTGCATGTGGCAGGGGGGTTGGAGATTCATGATCCTTGAGGTCCCTTCCAAACCTGGCCATTCTGTAATTCTGTGATTCTGTGAGTGACAGCAAGTGCCATCTCCAGAGGCCCCCTGTGCCCAAGCATGAACCAACCAGTGTAGCAAGGTTTGGCTCTGGGCTTGTATGTGCAGATGTCCACAAATTACACATAAGAAATTTCAAAGATGTAGTAGCCATCACTGTGATGAACTCTGTATCAGCTCAGCCACACCCTCCCAGTAGTCATAATTTAGCAGCTAGACACTGACGTGTTCTCTCTGCCAGTGCTTTAGAGTCATACTATTAGATAACTTTATATACTCAGTCTGTCTTCACAAAATTAACAGGACTTGCAATATTACTACAGAAACTGGATGACGATGAAGGAAGAATCAGACTCTACAATCAGGAAATATTTTTAAAGTACCTTATTTATGGAATGCAGTAAATCCTTTAGGCAGTTGGAGAGTCATGTAGAATATAAAATACAACAGATGGGTTTTAAGGTAATGAATCCAGCAAAGGAAAAAATATGCTATTTTGAATGATTGCTGCTTGATGAGACTATAATACAATCTCCAGCTCCATCCTATTAGACTAAGCAGGAAGGTCAAATATGTGACAGAAATTGGATTGATAAGATGCAGTTAGCAAAAGGCTCAGTAGAACCAATTCTGTCTTTAATTTTGTGAAGTCTGGATTATATTTAAGCTCTGCTAAAATCAGAAGCCATTACAACAGAAAAAAAAAAAAAAATCTTCAGACCTATACACAACAGGTAGGAATAAACATATGTTATATTGGAGAAATGATGGAATAAATTAATACAGAGCATTTTTACGGAAAATATCTCATGGGAAAGACTTACAATTGCATATTTAAATCCCTGTTTTCATTTAAAGGCCTCACTCTGAAAGCATATAAAACAGGTAAGTTATGTATTATACAATGAGAAAAGACTAAAGCCTATCTCCACAGTCATACCTGTCCCCACACTGTGAGTTTCACAGAATCAGAGGAGTTGAAAGGGACTTCATGGAGTCCAAACCCTCTGCTAAAGAGGTTCCCTACAATAGCTCACACAGGTGGGCATCCAGATGGGTCTTGAATATCTCCAGAGAAGGTGACTCCACAATCTCTCTGGGCAGCCTGATCCAGTGCTGTTACCCTTACTGTAAAGAATCTCTTCTACGTGTCTGTATAGAAGAATGTTTGAATAGACGTGCAATGAGACAAATTGCAGTCTTAAGACAACTTTATATTCCAACGTTCTAGCTATCCCCCTCAGATTTTTCTAACTTTTATCTCTGCTTTCCAGGCTCCTCAAGCAGAATAAACCACAGAACACTGAAATGAGCACCCATTGTGTCCTGAGGGGTCCATCTCTCTCTATCTACCTTCATGCCCCTGCTCTGCAAAAACAATTCAACAGCAATTTAGTGTAATTGAGAAACAAGTCTAAGATCTGCCTGTATTCTCAGATAAGTGAAATTGTTTAGTTTGGTTATAACTCATTAAATTAAAATCAGAATTGTCTGATTATGGGTTAAATTTTTCACCTTCTTGGGGCAAACAGAATATCTGAATCAAGATCTGACTACAAATACATCTCAGTATAAAACCGCTTATATATTCTTGAATAAATGTTATTACTGAATTAACACAAAAGGGTACAAAGTTGAATGTTGCAAATTTTTTTGCAGTGTTTTTCAGAGGTTTTCATTTTTATAAATTGCAATGAAATCATACTTTCAGCAAACTGTAAGAGAATGAAAAGCCAAGAGTGGAAGTTCTTAAGTGTCGGAAAGCAAATAAAGGTCCTAGAAAGCATTTTTTTAAGATGTGCAGAATATATACATATGTACATGTTTTTAAAATTTGTCAACCACCTTGACACCTACTTATCAATTCTGCTGAAAATGCAAGTCATCATTGTGGACGGAGAAAGAAAAAGGTTTCATCTTTGTCTGAAAATAGCCTACAAAGACAACTATCTTCTAACTAGCAAAATTGCTTCTAAGACTAAGGGAAAAATAAGTGTGAAATTAGTCACAATATGGTTTGAATATGCACATATAACACTCTAAATTGTAGAGGTTTGAATTTGATACAATAAAAACATTAAGTGATCATTAATTTAAAAGCTGAAGTATTGACATAAACAGAAAGGGCAAATAAAGACTGTGATGCCAATAGTTCACAAAGTTAGGCACTGTAAGGCTAGAAAGGCCAGAGCTAATACTTCCTGAGTTAATTCCAATCAATCTCCAGTGGACCATATTCAACCTTTGTTCTGCAAAAGTAACCATTCAAAGGTGGTATTGGTAACTGGACACCAGGCTGAAATGCGTGAGAATTAATATTTTGAACAGCAACCAGAATTACACCTCACAACCTTCACCTTGCCTTCATAATAACAAGGAGCCGAGACCACTACTTGGGACTGTTATTGCTCTCTCTCAGAACTGATGTTTTGTCCAAAATTCAGGCAATGCTGTTGCCCAAGGAAATTAATAGACGCAATGCCAAAAATAAGGAAAATCAAGCATGAGAAAATGAGAAAATTAATCCTGAAACAAAAAGGAACAGTGGTGATGGCAGATGACAAATAAACAGAATACTAATAAAGTATCTGAAAACTGCCTTAACCTCCTCATGGACTCACTGAAACAGATGTACTATCTTTGTAGTTGCAAAATGAAAGCATAAGAGAAAATTTGTCTTAAGAGAACTTGTGTTGCAGTATATTTTAAAACACTACAGGAATTCACCTTCAAAAAACTGTTTTCTTTGTGCATTTATCTACTTCAAATGCAAGTATATTCAGTACCCACATTTGCAAATAAATTGAATAACAGTAGCTTTAAGCGTATATATGTATCATTTTATTTTACAAGGTATGAATGCTTTAGAAGTCTTGAGATAATTACTGGAATTAAGCTTTTTTTTTTTTTTTTTTTTTTTTTTTATAATCATCCTAAAGGAGACTTTTCTGTCTTTTAAACAGCAAGATTTCGCTAATACTGTACATGCCTTTATAATTACTTCACTTCAATGTAATACTTTAATGAAGATCAGTTTAATTAAATTAAATTTATCCCTAGTGGTAACTCAATCAAAATGCATTCTACCCTCATTATGTTATCTGTAGGAGTCCAATATTGTAAGTGCCATAAGAAAAGCTGGTTTTAATGAGAATGGTCATAATGTATTATACTTGAGAGTAAAGTTACAGAAAATTTAAATGTCAAATAGCAAAGAACTATATATTAAGGTGAGAGGGTAGACATCTCAGTACTACTTGGTTCTAATACTGTCATTTAACTTGTCATTTATTGCTTATTTATGACACATCTACTTAGAATGTTATACCGAATGGAAGTTATGGTGATTAAACTTTTATAGATAAATATTTTTTCCCTTTCTAAATGACTAGAATAGAAACTACTGAACTTTATTCTGATACAGTGTTCACCTTCACTTCCTGTAGAGTTATTTAACAATGATACATTAGTGGCATTCTCATTTTTAAAGGCTCATTTAAAATTTCTGTAGTATATGTCCTGGTGATGTAAATGTAGTTCCTTTGTAAATTAGACGTCCATAGTCAACACTACATGCTCTTTTTTCTCTAATTACTAAATTCTACTTTTAGTTAAGGAACGTATTCAGTAACCATTATATATCTTGATGTTGAATTAGGAAGGATAAATGAATAAAGTATTAGATTAAGGCAACATGATTCTTGTTGCTTTGTCTGCTCATTGACAACAATCTTAATCTCATAACTAGAAACATATTAATATGACGAAGAATTTTCTCTGGAGTAATTAATATATTGTGTAGAATCCAGGAGTGTCCCAGAATGCAATGCACACGAAGGGATCAGCCTGTATCAAACCTGGCTCTACTGATCTCCTCTAGCTGGCCACGCTAATCTCAACTTCCAAACTTCATATTGTCTCTCGTGTACATAATTTTTACAAATCAAAGATAGCTGCCAAGCTGCCCTCATATTCATGTGCATGTTTGAACGTCTTTGAAATGTTCAGAGAGGAGAAGATTAGCACCATGGTTAGATCTCTAGAGATGATACTCACAAGCAGCAAGAATTGATATTGAAAAAATCACAAATGAACTGCTAAAAAACACAAAAATTTACATCTCCACTTAAGTCTAGCAATAAACAATCACCATCTGTGTTGCTGATGGCTAGCTTCACCATCTTCAGTGGCTGTAGTACATATCCATGTCAGAGGAATGGAACTCCGCCCTTCTTATGTATCTATCTTGGAGTTAACACTTCCTTTTCTCATTTTCATTCCACTTCTAACAATTTATACCACTTGCTTTGACACTATTTTCAATTTGAGCTTTCACTCTATAAGTTGTTGCACCCGTAAAAAAGATGGACATCAAGAACAATGCACTTCTCACCTGTTCTGAACACCCAAAGAAGTACTAGTATAAGCAGTACTATAGGCCTAGCAAAAACAGAACTGTCACTGTTATTAGTACCAAAGGCCTTGTGTCCCATAGCAACTTCGCAGGACCACAGTTCTAGCCCATTAGGCTTTGTTATGGGAACCTGCAGCATTAACCAGAACCAACTGAGTACAACAAGTGATCCTTAACTTTTTAAGAATCTTAGCTGAAGTATATTATAAGAAGATAGATTGCTTCAGTCATCCCTACAGAATTCATAGTAAGAAGATCAGATAATACGAGACTTAAGTAGTACATGCTTCCTTTCCACATTTTTCAACATGGAAAATTCTGTAAGACACTGTGGCAAAGTAAGGTTATCTGAATCATCTGCTCAGAAGAAAATGCGAAGTTCTACACTAACACAATCTAATTTCTTTTGGAATCTAACAGTGGCTAGTCACACACTAGAAGGTGACACAGGTGTTTTCTCTCAGAGACTAACTCTTAGGGAATAAAACCAGTGCTACTGTCAAGATAACACAATAACTGCAATGGAAAAAATATTAAAATAGTCCAGAACAATTTAAGGGAATGCTAGACAGAAGGAAAATTATTTGCAACAGATTGGCAAAAAAAACAAATTGGGTTTGACATCATTAACTCCAAAACAGCTCAATGTACATTACAGACACAGAACACTTCTGCAGTAAGTAGTTAATGTGAATAGGACTTACCCACAACTGATTTCCTAGTCTTAGGGAAACAACGGTTGATTTTATTAAAAAATCTTCAAAGAATAGCTCATGAATGACCAATTATTTCCTGTAAGCTCTTGCCATAACCAAAGCGGATAATTTCCAGACTCAGTATGGCAGTAGAAGCAGTAGTTTCAAACTTGCAGACTTTTTGAAATTTAAATATATACAATGTCTTATACCATTAATAAAGACACTTAAAGAAACAATTTGGACAACATTTCTCTGTAACTTGTTTTGAGGTTTCACGGTATGGTAATTAATAACATCATTTTTCAGAATTTATGTTGCATCAGTTACAACTGCGTATGTTTGCTAGTTTCCAGAAGCTGGCCCCAGAGAAAAGCCAATCAAAAACTTCAGACAGCTTTGAAAAATTTCTGCCTTATCCCAGTGATTAAATACTGGGATAAAGGCTTACTTTGTAATGATTAAGTACCTTATTTTTAATGGAGAAAATAAAACAAAACAAAAAAACAAAACAACAAAAAAAAAAACCACCAAAACCCACCTCTTCTGATAGATTTTACCTGTTCTGTGATTTATAAATCTCATAAACTAGTTACTAGAATATTTATGTGTGAGTGTATTGGCACAGTTTAACAACAGCATGAAAAAACCCCCAAACCAACAAAATTAATAACTAAGAAAAATAATAAAAAAGGTACAAAGTTAACAGCTCTTAAGGAAACAGTTCTGAAGAATGTCAAAGGGAAAGGTGTGAAGCATTTTGTGCAGAGGACTTCCAACTACTTCCAACTTCTAAAGATAAAAAGAATTAGGCAATTTTGGAGGAGAATTTACTACTAGGGGAGGAAGAAGGGAAAATAAATTCAGGATTCAAATGGATTAGGTTTTCCTAGGTTAGACTTAAGGTCATTTGCAAATAATCAATCACCCTTTAAGTCTTTCAGATTGCTCTTAACCTATGAGCCAAATTGGAGGTGCACGAGTTTTACTCTGTATTTCATTCTCTGACAGCCTTGTCATCCTTTTTCATCCCTTTTCAAATTATAATTTCTGTCATGACAGAAATTATAATTTGAGTACTGTCAGCTTAATTTCATTTCTCTGCTCTAGATTGTAAGCTGCTCTTGACATACACTGTGTAGGCAAAATGTTATCGTCCTTATTTTTTAATTTTATTTTTGCAATTCACTTGTTCCATTCCACTGATTTTCACACATTTCTTTTGTTTATTTACAACTCAAACTATTTCTTGCTGTCTTTATTCAGTGAATTGCCATTTTGCTCTTAACTGTTCCTTATCTTTGTTTTGTTTTCTTAAGGAAGTGCCCCTTGGATCTTACCGCCCTTAAATTTAAGGGCTAGATCAAAACAGATGATGGAAAAAAAAAAAAAAAAAAAAAAAATCACAGAATATATTTAGAGAACAAACCTTTACAAAAGTAGAAACTGTAGCACAGAGTACGACATGAGCATATCCTAATTTTACTCAATTACATTGTCACATAACTTACTAAGGAACAACAAAATCACATCTACTTAATTTTTGAAAATAAGTAAATAACAATTTTTAGCTCATACATAAGGTGAGAATTAAATCTTATTTCAAGTTCACAGATTACAAAAAGCTTAAAACCAAGATTATTCTAAAATATTATTAACAGTATGATATAGTGTGGTTCAAGGACTGTACAAAAATGAATTATATGTTTATAAACTGATTTTGTCCCTAATCTAAATGTTATTTTTCTACTTAAAATATTTAAATTGAGAAAACAAGTCTCTATTCCAACAATATTCCAGTTACACTTCTAAGATGAAGTGGAGTGGAATATAAATAAATGAGCCATTTCTGAAGTTCTCTGACCAACTTAGTATATTGAATACGATCTTTATGTGCAGTGCAAAATAACCATTAGACAAACACAACCATTACACAAACAGTAGCTATAAACTACTGTTACCTAAAAAATATACTAAAACAAACTTGCATTCAGAAAAAAAAAAGTTAAGGTAAAGGTGAAGGAAATCAATTAGTAAGTAGAATGTAATGTTAATGCACACATCTGGTTTACCTGGAAGCTATAACAATCAAGCCTGCTATAATGAAATACAGCTGTAATAAGATAGTTGTTTGGCAGTATTTCTATTTGTCATTTTGGATGCCACTGCTGCTCAACAACCTACTGCCTAATTTATCTATTTCTTTATATTATGACAAAGCAGAATCTCAAGAAATAAGAGTTAAATATTAATTTATGGTAGAAGTAGTAGTTAAGGTGGTGTTCTGTTGGCTATATTACAATCGCGGGTTTTGAGTAAAAGAGGATGCTGTGATTCTACTCCTTCAAAAGAAATGGAAGAACAGTTTAAGTGGAGACAACTATTTTATTAGCTCTGTGTGGCCTAGTTATATTGTTCTATAAAAGCTTTAATTAGAAGAACTTCTTCATCAATTTAGCAGTGTGATATTGTCTACCGTAATTTACATGAGCAGATTTTCTCTCTGGGAAGAGTGGCATTACTTCTGCAGTGTAGTGGGTTTTTTGTTTTGTTTTTTTGTTTTGTTCAGTTTTGTTTTGTTTCCTTTTTTTCCCCAAAATATTCTACTCCCAAAATCATCAGCAACATGTGAAAGCAGAGCAGTGGTACTGAAGATATTTGCCAGTCATTCACCAAAAGGACATCCATTTTCTACTTGCCTATCTCCTATGGGTGTAAAATTTCATCACAGAAGAGCCAAAAAATTAACACTGCTATTACTGTTGAACAACAGGTCAATAAAATTCATTTTTTCCTCAGTTTATTAACTTCTTAGGGAATAGAGGAGGTTAAACCTTCAAGTGATTTTCTACACATTCTAACTAGTCTATCGATGAATGAGTTTCCATGGGTAAAGCAAAACGAGTGTCCTGATAAGAAGAGATTTCTGCTAACATTCTGTATTAAACATCAAATTCTACTTCATAGTCAGTCATGCAATATTTTAGTGCTGAACACTAACTGATTAATATTGAGCAGCTTGACCTCTCCTGTATGATAATTGCTCTGTGCTAAATATTCCAAGTGGTGCAATTTCCCCCCATTGGATTAAAAGCATGATAAACAGTAAATCAGCTTTTATGTCTTTCTCAAGTCCAGTATTTACAAGAAATTAGAAAGAGAATGTTAATGGGACATGAGGCTGTCAGCACTCCACCACACAGTCAACACTGAAAAGAAGAAATTCATATATGAGATTCCAAAAATATGCACTGAAGATGATGTAAGTAAACATCTGTTTGTTTAAGAGTCTGTGTCTGAAGGTTTTATTTACTACATACAGAGTTTTCTATGGCTAACCAGGTTTTTAAATCAACAAAGTTAAAACAAGTAGGGCAGAACTATTTTGTCACAAATTGAAAAGCCCTCCTCTATAACCATCAAGTACACAAAAAATATCAGAAACCCAAAGCTAAAGAAGAACTGGATCAAAATACACCAAGATGCATCATCAAAAGCAAACACTAAAAACAGTGATGTGAATATAGTCAACATAAAAATGAACCTAATACCTACCAAACCAGATAAAATAGCAGTTACAGTCAAAATGACAATTATTCTGACACTGACTTCAAGCTAAGACCCTTTCCTGGAATGCTAGCAAGAGCAAATATTCTACAACCACAAAATACTGAAATACAACCATAACAGTACAAAGATACTCTTTCCATATTCACGGAAGGTCACAGAAATCACCACCTTTCTTCTGGTGCCTACTTTGCTATTGATACAATTCCATTCTAATAAATTTTATTCTGTCAATAAACCTACATAAAATATACTTAAGTTTGGCTTAAATATGAAAGAAAAAAAAAAATTGCTCAACATGTGGACATAATTATGAGTTCTAGATTTATTTCTCTGATATTCAGACTCCATGCACTGATTAGGAAGAACATGAAGATAGTGCCTAGAGAGCAGAACTATTCAGAGTAATTTCTTAGTTCTTATGATACAATTTTACTTACAGAATCATAGAATGGCTTGGGTTTGAAAGGATTTTAAGGATCACCAAGCTCCAACCTCCCTGTTACAGGCAGGACCACCAACCTCCACATTTAATATTAGATCAGGTTGCCCAGGGCCGCATCCAACCTGTTCTTGAACACCTCCATGGACACGGTGCATCCACAACGTCTTGGCAAAAAACAACTTCTTCAAGAATTAACTAGCTAACAATCACAGGAATAAGAAATGTTGTCCTCTGAACATGCTGCTCAGCTATTCTAAAGTCCTCTTCCATAACCTCTCAAGTCTCTTGTCTGGCAAAGTATTTTACATTAAATCTTCTAATAATAAATAATCCTTTCCCACCCACTCCTCTCAGAAAAACTATACCAACCACAGCATCCCTGAACTTGGGTACTTGGCATGACTCAGTAATGTAAGATCGATCAGATTCAAAAAAGTAAAAATAGGTGTGGTTCAGAGACAGCAGAAGCTGTCAAAGAATTGCCAGAATGTGAGGAGTATTAACAGATGTAGCCTCTCTCAAAACTGAGAAATAGCTGTAGTACATCACTGTATGTACAAATTCAGCTGTCATTATCAAACCTGTTGCACTTTCATGACTGCAACTACATGGAGTTATTGTCAGAACTGTGATATTTATCCATATCTTTCACAGAGAAATCAGAAAAGCTGTTTCAGGCACAGAGTTCTTGCTAAGGTTGGCAGAAGTCTGTATTGTGCAAAGGAAGTAAGCAAAAGGAAAACTGCAGAAGTGCAGTCCAGAAAAAAAGTTGTAAACAAAGTCATTAAGTGATTTGTCTTGTCGTATCAAATTCACCTTTGGCACACAGCATCTGACAACGAACAGAAAACCCTCCTGATGTCTGTCAGAAATCATTACTGATGCATTTTTGGGGGCATTATTTGACATACATATAAAATTACTTTTACAGGTTTCACTGCTAAGTATTTCACAGTAAAGTAACTTTGATGTCTCCTCTTCAAAGCTGACATATTTTGTCAGTCCAATTCTGCATAAAATGGGTATCTGTTCGACAGAGAGTATTTAAAGCTTACAGCAACAATCATATTCTGTGGTAACTGTTCACTACAGAAATGATTTTGGAAATATCAAACAGATCACACGTGTAGAAAAAATAAGTATTCCTAATTTCTTTATTTAACATACAACTTTTTGTCTATTTTTTTACCCCAGAAAGAAAAACTTAAAAATAGTCTCATTACCAAACTCATTTTACATGCACGTAAGACAAGTAATTCAGAATTTGTAGAGGATATCCAATCCATTACTCTCTCTTGGTTTAGAAAGGGCAGATTATCTTACTTCTAGTATGGCCTACAGAACAAAATACTTATCTGCTTACTATACGGCTAGGATTACAAAATCAGAGCTAATAGTGCAAATTATTCAAATTATACAAGTCAAGAAAGAAAAAAACAGAAGGGAAAGACATTGCTGTGAAAAGCCTTTAAACTGTTGAGAGTGTGCTATTCTGCAGAACTGGCTCAAGGAACTGAAAAGTTAATATAAATCCAGTTACAAAGAAAATTAAAAAAAAAAAAATAGGTTCAGTTTTAAAGATTAAATATGTGTAGACAGATTCTGATGATCTTCATGTCTTGTTAGAAAGAAAAGGGGATCACCTTTGTCCTTTCAGGAGTTCTCTTCTTTAAGGCAGTCTAACATTTGGTTGCTTGGGTAACAGTATGCCATAAGAATTATACGTTAAGCAACAGATAGAACTAAGAGCAGGTCAGCTATATTTAAAGTCTATAACCTCTTATAGCACTCCCTTTAGTTCTGTGACTTTGAAGTTTTCCTTTTAATTTTACTGGAATAAATGTATTTGCATTTTATGTCAGAGCAATAGTTATAATGTACTTGTGTTAATCTCACAGCCCTAAACTGTTCTTGCAGTTAAATTGTTGCGGAGAGAAACTTTAAAGAAGTTTGTGGATGCCAGGGGCTGCAAAAGGCAGTTTGAGAATTGGCATCAGTGGCCACTAGAAAAATAAACAACACCCCTCCCCATCCCTTCCCCCCACGCACACACTTCGTCCCTGCACCAAAAGGCAGGCCCAGCTACATCTTTTGAAGCTCAATGATACAGAGTTTCTAGATAGACCATGCACGCATTCTCTTATTCCAAGAGATGCTGCTTGCCTTCCGGTTTCTTTCTACTAAAACAGATTTATCCATGCTCTTCCAGACAACAGCATATGAGAGTAAGTGAAGAATACTGCTGGGGAATCCCGGTAAGAAAATATGTTAAAGAAAAGAGAAGCACAGTCACACATCTATTTCATAAAGGTTTAAAATATTTTTTCAAAAAGTTTGAAGGGGATAACAAAACCATATGCATATTTCTGCAATTCTACTAACTGCACCAACAAAAATTCTGAAGAAACCTAAGCAGTGCTCTGCTCCAGAGACAGGCAAAGCGTAATTTAAGAATAGATAGTGCCATGCATCAAGCACAAGAAAGATACTTCAGATTAGAAAGAAATATTTAATATTTAAACCTATGCTGAAGCAAGCACATTTCTTAGAAAAGAGGTATTGATGAGAATGAAGCTTAGAGTAAGATTTAACAAAATATATGAGGAAAAAGCATAAGAAGAGACATGACAAAATCTAACCTTTCAGTCTGATCTCATGATCTCTTGTAAAAATCACACAAAATACAAACAATAATTTTATAGAAGTAAAGTATTTAGAAGACCTGTATAGTACCATATCCAGATTAGGAAGTCTCTACTTCTTACGATTTAAACTAAAAGAAGTCCATGGCTACGCCAGTATCACAGTTTCACAAAAGAAAAATACAGAGAAATCAGTGTAAGTAAATTAATTTTAATTCCAGTCTCCTGATGAGGGTAGCTCACAAATACATCTCAACACAGATGGAGAGTTAGAATGCTGATGAATAATACATATATTTTTCAGCTTCAAGTAAATCATTTATCCCTGCAATTACAAGTCAGAGAAGCTATTTAGTGATTTTTTAACATATGATTCTTGACATGTTTTCCAGAAATACAAGAAGCTCATTGACCTTATTTTGCATTAAATAATTGCTAATGAGATCAGTTTATTTTGCAATTTAGCTAATATTGAAGCAAATAATAATTGGATATTCTGTAATATATAATTCTTCTCATTTGCTAATTTTTATTGCAATTATATAAATATAAGCATTTTTAATTTCTTATTGCAATGATGGAATGGGAAAGAAATATGAATGAAGTTGCACGATAAAATTCAAACTTTTTGCTTGTATTAATATGAAGAGAAAATAATCTTCTTTTGTGCATCACAGGAAAAAGCAAACCAGCTTCCTTTCATTAAGGGGTAATGGAAGATATCAAGGTGAGTCTGGCAAGATAATATTAAGATTGAAAATTTATCCCCTTGAAAATACAGAATATACTTGTTTTTAACATCACTCCTATAGAAATTGGTCTTATTGTACACATTTGCATGGTGCACCTCTAAGCGTAGTTGAGAAACAGATGGCTGTATGGGCTATAAGGTGAGATAGGTGATTTCTGGTTAGTAAATATTGATTCCAAGTCAGTCTATATCATGCATTTAAAAGCATATTTTCATGGCAGCAATTCACAGCTTCCTAGACAATAAAACAACTGAGCACTGCAAATCCAAACTTTATCATTGTCACAGGGACGTTAAACTAAAAAAAAATAAAAAATGAAAAATCTTAAAAATTACAATGTCCCATTCTCATGAACCATTATGTATCTGCAGTAAGCTTGATACATTACTATTATTTACTAGGGAAAGGTTTCTTTTGACACATTATTCCTGGGTAAAGAAGTAAGGAGGAGAATTTTTTGAAGTTAATCTCACTAACATAAGAAATTCCAGAAAAGTGGATAAAGAAGCTCTCCTGAAATAGATACCACTGTTTTCACTCTTGGAAGCAGTCTCCCACTGCTAAAATCCTGTATTCAAATTTTTGGATATACTCCAAAAAATGTTACATATCTTAAATAAGTGCATGGCTCAGCAGTCTTTTTGTGTCTGTTTTCTTTGCATTTCAGTTTATGCTGAGGAGTTATGAAGGACTGAAACTAATTTGTTTTTTGTCCTAAATTGCTGTTTCATACTTTTAAGCAACCAGTAAATTATCTGCTGGAGGTTTTGTAGTTTTTCAATACTACATACTAAACTATACTCCTTATACTGACATATAAGCACAGTGGGATATTGTCATTTTCTGTAAAGTAACTAATGATTTAGCTATGTGTATGAGATTTGATTATGTAGGAGTAACTGTAATTAACTTTAAATTTCAGAATAGGATTTTTTTTGGCTCAAGCTTATCCTATGTTTTCAAAAAAAAAAGTGATGTGAGAATTGTTAATTATCATAACAGAGTTGCTGGCTAAACTGACAACTCTGCTTTTATATTAACATATTGAGAAAATGCACAATCATATTGAGTCTAGGAAACGTCTTTCTAACAGTGACTAGCCAATATAGCTACAGAATATAGTTGTCTTTATGATCTTGGTTCCATTCTCATGCACTGCAGGTTTCTCAGCTAATGCCACAGCACAGTGTGACACTCAATAGAGACTGAGTGAAGTTGCTTAGCAGTACGTTTTCTAAATTATCTAATTAAAAATTAAAAGCTAATACACATCTAAAAACAGCTGTTTACACACATCTAAATTGATAATATCAAAATATAAATAGGTTATATTAAGTTATATATAATGTAGGCTTGGTGAAACATTATCCCTTAATAACACTTGTAGAATTCTGATTTCCAGAATATTGAATGCTCAAAGCACATGGAATAAAAGCAGGATTGTAATAATCATATCAAAGCATCACTGATACAAAGTCTGTACACAAAGCCACGAATGATTCTTATTGTACGTTAAACTGTAGTTGAAACCAGAATTTATAATAAATTTAGATAGATATAGCTGCTGTACATAACACACTGTAGCCATAGACTGTTATACTACAGGAAAACATACGTACTTATCTGAAAAATGAAATTCGCTGATTTGATTCTGACTTCAGTTTCAAACAGGCATAAACTATGCCCATGTTCTTTCATAGTCTCTATTACTATTTGATATAAAAATACCTTCTATAAAATGCATCACTATTGCATAAATATATTCTGTATGTAACAGCAAAGATTAAAGCTATTAGTGAAACAAAACAAAAAATTAATAATCATGAAATTCAGCACATGGAAAAGCTTTTCTAAGATATCTGTGCTGAAGGGGAATTTTCATCCAGAAGCAGAAACACTTGATGTGTTGTGAACAAATTATTTTCACTGATAAATAATAAAAAAAAAAAGTTATGAGAACTCCAGATTCAGGGTAGTCTTCTCAATGTGTACATAATCATTCTGCTCATCCAGACCACTATCATGGAAATCAGTAAGAATCACATGCTTATGTCTAGCAGAGTAATTTTACCCATAAATTTAACTGATGCATCTCTCTTGACTACTTAGGAGATGAAGCACTTCAGACTCCTTTCTAAAATCTAGCTTAGGAAATAAAAAATTCTTTTACCTTCTCACGTTTTCAATCAGCAAATAATTTTAGGGTATCTCCTTAGAGTCCATATAGGAAGTTAAGCGTAAATCCAATGTACTCAGTAATAACAGTTCAGCAGAGAAAACTTTGGATATATAGCAACTATAAACTCACAGATATTAAAGTTATATGAAAAAAAAAATCCCCTTTTTTTTGAGCAAATACACAATAATTTCAAAGTGTAAGCAGAATCACAGACTGGAAAAGGATATAGTGCACATATGCACTATATGATGTGTCTCTCCAAACCATTATCCAGACAAAGCAATTAAAAAAAAAAAAATCAAAGTAATACTAATGTGCTTTCAACATAGTTCTTATATAATATGAATAAAATTAAAATTTTACATAATAATGGTATGATTTCAGTTTGAGAAACATTGCACTCTCAATCTGCAAAGACTTTGATGAATACACTATTAAGATAACAGCTCAGTCAGCTGCAGTATTGTTTATAATCTTTATGGTTTTTAGGCAGCAATGAAGGAGCATTAATTTTGTTCCATTTCAAACAAAGTAACATAGAAACAATTGCAGAGCATTCATGAAAACAACAACTCCTATTATTCATTCTTTACATACTATTTGATTACAATGACTACATTCCACTTGTTTGTTAATAATGTTAAAATTTTAAAATTTGTTAAAAATAATAATGTTAAATAATGTTAAAAAATATTAGTGATATTTACCTACTTTAAACATACTTTTTCCATTATTTGAGAGCTTAGTCTTATCTATGTGGAATAACCCAAATGCATTTACTAGGTACGATTGCTCAGCTTTAACTGAGTCTTTGTTTCCATTGACTTAGTGTAACCAGGACTAGATTAAGTGCTTATTTCATTGGAAATCAGTCTGAAAAACAAGAAGTTACAACAACCACTGGATTTGGGACTTAACTTTATGGAAAAAGTTCAGCTACCAAACTATGAGAACTTCTAGTGGGTTGCCTTGTTCTTGGTGAAAGACTATTCAAAGTTTTGCAAAATTTGCCTTTTAATATTATAAAGTTCTAAGAATTCATAGTTGATGTTAACCTTTACATGAGAGAAGCTTTCAAAGAAAGGTATTAACCCTTCACATATTGAGTTGATAGGCAACTCTCACAGTTGTACAAAAGAATATTTCTAAGACAATGTATGCAGTTGTATGAATCTGTTCTGTCAGATGTCATTTTTATTTTTTCTGCTTCCCTCCATGCTCTGAAAAATGGTATTTCATTGGCATCAACAGCACTTATGTCATTGATGTAAATTCCTCAAGAATGTAAGTTTCAGTTTAATACAGTAATCAGCACTTAAAACCATGAGCTCATAAGCTATACTTGTAAACTTTCATAGGTGCTGGAACTCAAAACCAACCAGAGGTACTCTTCTCCAGCTATCTCTAGAATAACCAGAGAAGCAGGGGCTCAAGAGCATTCCCAGCAGACAGTCTACATGTAGCAGTTGCCTTCTAATCATATTACATGAGCTGTTTTTCCTCACTGTTAACATTGATAAAAACCATCCAAAAGTCTGGCATGTGTGGAAATCCACTTCTGTCGTTTACTGGAAGGATCTGGGTTAGTGTCACCTATGAGCCCACCTTAATTACTGGTCTAGCAATATTGTGTAATATTTTTTCCATCTTTCCTATGGAATCAGATTCAGAAAGTTGGTAATAGGTTTGTGGCAGACCTCGTCACCTCAATCATGCTATTTTATATATGATATAAGTATCTCCTATTACAAAAAGAGAGAAGAAATCACACTAAGATGGTGGTTTCTTTTTTTCACATGTTCTTTTCAAACAAGTATTGACATTGCTGAGTGTTCCACAATACTAATATTGGAATATAATTAGTATTTTCAGGACTGATTAGGCATTAAGTAAGTGCATTCTTCAAAACTGGTTTATCTATAAATTTTTAGGTGTTGCTGTGTTCTAGTTCAAATTACTTTAAAATACTTTTTTAAAAAACAAATCAGTTTAATTGCGGGGGTTTTTTTTGTTTCATGGATTTATTAAAAACTTATTTTAAAACTTCACTTAAGTTTTGAATTAGTGTCTTCTCAGTAAACAGTAGTCAAAGAAAATCTAACCACTTGCACATACCTGGATATTTATATGCTTAAGGAGGCATAAATAAATAAAAATACTACTCTATACTCCAATCTTTTTTTTTTTATCTCAGTGTTTTCTTTCTTTCTGTATTAGAAAGTTCCCTTATTGCCACTTGATAGATTAGCTTAGTCATATTTTCTGCCCTTTCACACTGAAGAAGAATGTCAAGTAAAGAATATTACTTACTGCCAAAGGTTTACAGAGAGTGTAATTAAAAGTTTGTCTCCTTGTTTTTATTTAGCTTTTCCTGGCATTTGACTAATTTGGCAGCATCTGGTAGGTTTGTTTATTAACTTCTGCATGGTAATTAAAGCACTGTTTTAACAGAGACACACAATAAATGTGTTCTATTTATATTTTAGGGAAAGACATTTCTCTAAAGATCTACACACACACTGAAAAGCATTTTCAAATTCCATTCTGAAATCTGGAGGTATCTGGGTAGATCTACATTAACTGACTTTCTGGTAATTAAAAATTGTATTAATGGGTATTTTAATTAGTGTGCTATAAATGTGTCCTTCAAAAATACAATGTTACTCATCTTAGGTCTTATGTGTACCTAGGAAATTGAAAAAATGTCCATTGGCTCAAAGGCTTCCACGGTTTAAACAGTCTATACTTATTGCTTTCTTAGTAACAGTCTTCATTTTGCATTAGGAAACAGATTTATGGCCAAGTTTGGTAATTGAGAGTATCATGTTGATAGTACATTTATTAGTAACATGCTGATAGTTACCAGCCATTTCTTCTGGACAATTGAATTTGAGAATTACATAAGAATAAATGTGTACCATTACATGTAGCAATATAATTAACAGTCCAGATTAAATATCTTTTTTATTAATATATCACAAGCTACTTATGATTGAATTTGAACATTTCAGTATTTATTAAAGAATAATGTTAGCTATTATCTTTTTAATCTTAAATACTTTTTGTTCATTTCATAGCCTAAAGGAGAGATGGATTTCTACACCATAAAGCTACATAGGTCACTCTGAAAGTAATGCCAATCACTTTACCTACTGAGGGATGCATCTTGGATTTTTTCTACGATGAAGAATTCATGTCACCACTCCTTGAACAGTTTTGACATCGACACATAATGGGTGTTACCACATCTCATCACTGGTAATGATGCAATCCCATAAACTGTCACTTTCAGCTCCCTATTGGTTCATTAGTTTCTGGCAGACTTGTATATGGTGTTCTTTCTGTTTCTGTGTGAGCATTCGTGGAACCCTCCTGGGTTTGATATTCCAACATTGCCACTGCTGTTTCCAATGCACTGAAGCCAGTATTCAGTTCCACACACACTTCCCTGGTTGTGATCTGCCAAAGTGCATGGATGAACTGATCAAGACACTCTTCACTGGGTGATATGATCTAGTACTTGACCTAGTGGCTAGCAGCCCTGCCTGTGGCAGAAGGGTTGGAACTGGATGATCATTGAGGTCCCTGCCAACACTATGATTAATTTATGAATCATTCTATGATTCATTTATTGATGTGAAACCATTCCATCCGTAATGTGGCTCATCTTCCATATTGCTGTCACCACTGATGAAACACACCATCTACCACCTCACTGCACTCACACCCACTGTTTGATCACCAGGAGTGTTCAGCAAGCATCAAAAAATGTCAGTGGGTGCCATTGTTTCCTCATGGAGGAATTCAATGACACCCTTGCTTCACATGACTTTCATGTCTGACACCATTCTGTCAGATTGCCCTTCTCTTGCCATCTGTCACAGGGCAACAACACGTAATGGAATACTGGCAGGAAGGTTCAGTCTTTGCTGCCATACTAACAACATCTGCCTTTGATGTTGTGGTGAATGTAATAATATAAGAAGCATTACTTTCAATTCAATTTCATTACTAGGGCAGCCCTCATATACAAAATTTACACTCTCTACAAAAATATACAGTCTTCTGTATTATTACTTTTTTTCCCTCTATGATTTTGTATTCAGTGAAAAGCCAACCAATTTGATCCATCAATTCAAGGAAAAAAGGAAGGTGTTCAGGATTTCTGCATATAGTGACCTTAATATGGCAAGAAATCTCAAAGCAAAAACAAAATTGAGAAATTAAATTATGAATATCTAGAGTATTTTTAATGAGAAGCAATGTCAGTAATATTAGAATCTTGAAATCTTGAATTAAATCAGTTTGATATCAGCAAAATGAATTATAAAGAGTTGTACAAAAGATAAATTACTTTCAACAAAGGAAGAACGGATTTATTCATTAACAGTAATAACAGCAATAGAAAATCATACATCATAGAATCCTAAGAGTTGGAAGGGACCTTTGAAGGTCATCTAGTCCAACCACCCAGAACAGGGTTTCTTGAAGTTTTTGAAAACTCTTCACACACAAAACCACTAGTGATGCTTATAATGCATTAAAACAGCAATTTAGTGTTACTCAATCAGGATTTTTACTGCTTTCACTTCTCTTATTAGTCCAACATCTTGCCAAAAAAATTAAAATCTATTAAAACTATATTCACTAGCTCAGATTCCAAAACCAATTTATGTTCATAGAATCATAGAATCACAAGGTTGGAAATGACCTATAACATCATCTAGTTCAACCATCTTCTCATTACCACTGCTACCACAAGCTACTAAACTATATCTCGCAGCTCCTCATCCAGACGCCTCTTGAACACTGCCAGGGACAGCGACTCCACCACCTCCCCTGGCAGGCCATTCCAGTGCCTGACCACTCTCTGAGAGAAAGTTTTTTCTCATGTCCAACCTAAACTTCCCCTGATACAACTTGCAGCCATTTCCCCAGGTCCTGTTCATTGCCCGGGAGAAGAGGCCAAACCCCTCTTCACCACAACCTCCCTTCAGGAAGTTGTAGAGTGCAATGAGGTCTCCCCTGAGCCTCCTCTTCTCCAGACTAAACAATCCCAGCTCCCTCAGTCGCTCCTCATAGGATTTGTGCTCCAGACTCCTCACCAGTTTCGTTGCCCTTCTCTGGGCATGCTCCAGATGTCTTTCCTGTAGTGAGGGGCCCAAAACTGAACACAATACTCGAGGTGTATGTACCAGTGCTGAGTACAGGGGGATGATTACCTCCTTGCTCCTGCTGGCCACACTATTTCTAATGCAGGCCAGGATGCCGTTGGCCCTCTTGGCCACCTGGGCACACTGTCAGCTCATGTTCAGCCGAGCATCAACCAACACCCCAGGTCCCTTACCTCTTCACAATCATCCAGCCACTCGTCCCCAAAGCTGTAGCGCTGCATGGGGTTGTTGTGGCCAAAGTGCAGGACCCGACACTTGGCCTTGTTGAACCTCATCCCATTCACCTCAGCCCAGCGATCCAGCTTATCTAGATCCCTCTGCAGGGTCTCCCTAGCCTCAGGCAGATCAACACTGCCTCCCAACTTGATGTCATCTGCAAACTTAATGAGGGTACACTCAATCCCCTCATCTAGGTCATCAATAAAGATATTGAACAAGATAGGCCCCAGTACCGATCCCTGGGGGACACCACTTGAAACAGGTCACCAGCTGGACTTCACTCCATTAACCACTACCCATTGGGCACAGCCCTTCGGGTAGTGGTTAATGGAGTTATGTCATAAGATGTTAGTCATCTTTTAGACCTTACTATGCGACAATAACAATTCTTCTATTAGAGGGATGAATGGCATGCAAAACTACTTTTTTACTGACCGTTACATCACCTTAATAGAAATTGTACGAAGGTGTAAATCAATACACAATCTTTATGCTTTTTTACGTTCCCAATTCAGAATAAAATGTAGCCTTCAGTATGCGAGTCCCAAAGGTCTCAAGGTCTGTAGAAAAATTTCTGGCCATTCATATCAACTTTCTGTCTCTACTAGGCTGCTTATTATGTTTGTTTTACCAGGGGCTACCAGAGTCTTGAGTCACACTTGTGTCATACCACTAATCCTTTAGACTTTATTAATCCTTAAGACTTGAATAAAAAAATTAGAATACTTGAATATCCTTACAATACTGAATGACAGAGAAGATTTGGTGTGTTGCTCCACTGAGTCCCATAAGTTATTTATTTGTAATTGCTGCAATAGAGCCTCAAATTGGAAGTACTCTTCACGTTAAGACACTGCTTAGGGTGTCTCTAAGTATTTATCACTGCAGGCATTAAATAATTGCTAGAACAATATTTACATAGACTAGTTTCTCAGCAGTAACTGTACTCTTCAGTAGTAGAAACAGTTGTTTCCCTGAGGTGAGAGCCAACACGCATCCATGTCTGAAGGAATGTGCCAGCTCTTCTTGCTTTTAAATACTGATTTGCTTGGGAAAAGCAGACTTGTACAACCTCAGAAAGTTCACCAAGTAGGAAAAAAAACTGACTTAAAACTTTATCAAGTCTACTTGCTTACAAACTTACATTCAGGAGTACGTCTAAAGGACTTACTATGTTAAAAACCAGGTTGTGCAGAGCCCAGATCTAGGTCACATAGCTCATATATATTAAAGGGATACTTTTAAAATGTTTTCTATAAAATTTAACTTTTTGCAGTATCTCTGCCTAGTCTCAGGAACTCTAAAGCCATTTGGGATATGGGCCAGGTGTGTATTTCTAGCAGCATCTGTGTAGTGATATCTTCTTGATTAGCCTGCAAATGTTACGCAACATGAAAATAATAATAAAAATGTATACGTCTATGATAAAGTAAATATTTTAATTTCAGACCTCATCTGCAGTCTGCTTATGTAAACTTTTAAGTTATCCCCAGTTGATCATGATCTCAAAGACTCCATCTGAGGCTTGGTGCATACAGCAGTCAAATATTTGCACAACACAGCAATCTTCACAAACAAATCCTTCAATTGACAGAATTTCTCATCTTTTTCCTACAAAATTTGGTCATACTGTATGAAATACTCAGAGACTATAACCACTTAGAAAAGGCAATGAAACAACAAAAGAGATCAAGTGCTAAATATTAAAGGAGAGCAAAAACTTGTGCAGGATTTTGAAATCAAAAAATAACATACTGGTGGGAAAAGTTCTCCATAAATGTATGGAAAAACACTAGTGCTAATCAGATACTTATCACAGAATAGATAAAGAGACCTCTGCAGACCATATTGTCAGGCAGGGCCATGCAGAGCAGATTGTTCAGGCCCAAATCCAAATGGCTTTTGAATACACTGAAGGTAGAATATTCCACCACCTCTTTGGGCAACTTCTGTACAGATTTCCTTAATTTCTTGACTTGTGAAATGCATGTAATCCACAGCAAAACTCTCCTGGCCTCAGAAACCATGCCAAATCAGGTTTTGTCATGGATTACAAAACAAAGGCAAGCACAGGACCAAGTTACTACTTTTGATTTTAACCACAGATAAAACCAACCAAAGAAGATCCAAAACACCTCAGAAAGAAAGAAAGAAAGACTTATCACTAAATTAGGCAATTTGCCTCCTTAATTATACAGTTCCAAAAAAGGAAAACAGTAAGTATTTAATTCCATACTGGTTACAGCAGTCATTAATCAGTTGTAATTTGTATTAAAATAGATACATTGATCCTTCTCTTAGGACCTTCTCTTGAAAGTAATTTCCTTTAAAAAAAAAATGTATAAGTAAAGAAAAAGTCTGCTCAGAGTACTTCTGAATGAATAGGTATTGCTTCCCAAACTAGTAAACTGAAAAACTTGCCTATTGATGAATTAAGCAATGCGTTCTACCAAGGTAGTCTTTGACATATACCACACTATGCAGCACAATAATAAGTAATCTTTAGCTATCTGTATCTCATGACTCCTATCAATTTAATATTGAAACAAAAATATTTTTTTAGTGAAAATGGATGATTATATGCTATGGAGTACATATCTGACCCTCCAAGGATATAGTTTTTTGAACTATCAAATGCAGAAATTCATTCATATAGTCACACTTTCATCAACACAGACCACAGTTCTGTCCTCAACCTTTAATCAAGAAAAGACATTAGACAAGACAACAGTTATCTGGATCTTGAGAGTTTCAGAATAACATTACATTTTGCCCAGAAATATACCCTAAGGAATATGCACTGCATATAGGAGGATTTCCACTTCAGAGCTTTTGGACACTGTCCCTAGTCTGAGAGCTAAAAAGTCGTTGTCAAACTATTCCTGGCATGATGGACACAGTATGCCTTTGTTCTCTCTTTTTTCATAATATTGAAACTTGTTTCCTTAGTTTCTGTTCTTCCTTAAGTATATATTCTTGCTCAGTTTTCACCTGCTTTCAATTTAAGTAGACAACTGTCAGTTACATTTGTCACTGCAGAGATATATGTATGTACAGTTATAACAAACAACAGTGTACTTTGTACACTTCATGAATAATGATGAAAATCAAACCCACATAGAGCTAGCTATATAAGAGATTTCTTTACTTTTTTTATTATGTCCAGAACAGTCAGTAGGAATTGGGGTTGTTCAGCTTAGAGAGGACACAAGGGGAAATGGTTTTAAACCAAAAGATGGTAGATTTAGAATAGATCAAAGGAAGAATCATAGAACAGCTTAGGTTGGAAGGGACTTCAAGGATCATCAAGCTCAAACCCCTGTGCTGCAGACAGGGACACCAACGTCCCCATTTAATTGCAGACAGAATACCTGGGACTCCCATTCAATCTGGCCTTAAACACCTCCAGAGACAAGGCATCCACGATGTCTCTGGGCAGCCTGTTCCAGCACCTCACCACTCTCTCTGTAAAGAACTTCCCCCTGATATCTCACTAAATTTTCCCTCCCTCAACCTAAAACCATTTCCCCTTGTCCTGCCCTTATCTACACTTGTAAAGAATTGACTCCCCTCCTGTTTATAGGCTGCATATAGATACTGGAAGGCTGCAATGAGGTCACCCCGCAGCCTTCCATTCTCAAGGCTGAAAAAGCCCAGCTCCCTCAGCCTGTCTTCACAGGGGAGTTGCTCCAGCCCTCTGATCATCTTTGTGGCCCTCCTCTGGACCCTCTCCAACAGCTCCCTGTCTTTCTTGAATTGGGGGCCCCAGGCCTGGATGCAGTACTCCAGATGTGGCCTCACAAGAGCTGAGTAGAGGAGGACAGTCACCTCCCTGTCCCTGCTGGCCACCCCTCTCCTGATGCCCAGGAAACCATTTGCTTTCTGAGCTGCAGTAGCACTGCTGGCTCATGTTAAGTTTTTCATATACCCGTACCCCCAAGAAATTTCTCACTCTAAGAGTGGTGAGTCACTGAAGAAGGTGTGGATGTCCCAGCTCTTGAACTGTTGAAGGTCAGGTTGAACTGGGACTCGGGCAGCCTGGTCTAGTGGATGCCAACCCTGCCCATAGAAGGGGGATTGGAACTAAATGGTCTTGAAGGTCCCTTCCAATCCAAGCCATTGTAACCCACTGTACTATGAAGCACTGTTATATAAGTAACTCTGTAAAAAACCCAGTACAGCTTAACCTTGATTTTAATATCATCCCCCAAATAGGATTTCTTTTATTGGGAAAAACAAACAAACAAACAAAACAAAACAAAAACAAAACAAAACAAAACAAACAACAACAAAAAAACCAACCACAACTATTGATTAGACTATTACAATTTACTATTGCTACTTTCTTTACTTGCCATAATATTCTTACTATTAGCTTGCAGAATTGACAGGAAAGTTAGGTTCCAAAAAAGGAAACAGTAAGTATTTAATTCCTTTCTGGATACAGCTGTCATTAATCAGTGGTAATTTATATTAATATATATACATTGATCCTTCCCTGAGTGCCCTCTCTTGTGAGTAATTTCATCCTCCAGCAGACATTATGAGATATATTAAAAACTGGCATTTCAACAAATGAGAATGGTTTGACAGTAAAAGAAATACCCAATTAATAACCAAAGGGGAAATTATTTAATTTTTATATTGCACTACCTAATTTTATTGCAATATTCAAAGAAAATGCACTTGGATTCACTCTTAAATTCCAGTAAAGAAAATGCAGCAGCATTTATCATTCATTGAAGTGATATCAAATTACACACATTTTTTGTACGTGCCATTTTAGAAAAACATTCTTCTGCTGCCTTGCCACCGAGGAAATTCATGGAGGATATATTTTTAAAGAAAGAAATGTACCTAATGAATGAAATGCTAATATTTTCACTGTATTATAATGAGTTTGGGAGCTCAAATTTAAGCATACAGCAACATATAACTTTCTCCAAAGGAGTAGCTACAGTGAAGAACTTCAACACATTTGGTCAAGGTGTTTTCCAGAATCATAAAAGCTTTTTGTAAACTAACCAGTGGGGAAAATTATCTCAGTGTTCTTCTAACTTTTGAGTATTTCTTAAAATGATTTGATAAGGAAGGATGACAAAAATCAGACATAAACTACTCTGATTAATTTAGGCTGGTATTTTCTAAAGTGTTGTCTATCACATTAAATTTTAATTATTAATTTTAGCTAAGTGACCTACACAAATACAAAAAGGTCAAGATGCAGACATAAAAAAGTCTAAAAAAAGAAATAAAGCCTTTGATTAATAAGGGAAAGTTGGCAGACTGTAAAAAAAGCGTCCTTTACCACATGCAGGCTTAAGAAGTTAAGGCAAGAACCATATAATGTTAAATCAAGACAATCTATTTCAGAACTAAAAAAATACAGTAAAAATACTCATCTCTCATTCGTCTCCATTTTAATTTTTGTAGAAGGGGTAGTCTGCTACAACCTGAGAGTGATAGTCTGGGGGTCAGAAATAACAAGAAAGGAAAATCTGATGAAAACCTATCTACAAGTAAAACAAAGAGATATGTGACAAAAAAAAAAATGCAGAAAAACAGTCTGTTTCACACATGCTTTCCATATGATGCCTAAAAGTTAGAAACTTCTCAATTCAAATTCCTGGAAGATCTTCCAACATTCTATTTTTCTTTACATTCCATATTGCCAATTTTAATTTAAATGTACAATCAGTATCTAAGAAAACAGCAAAACAGTAATTCAAATTCATAACTAGACTACCTTTACATTGTAGGTACAGATTCCTTACAGTTCTTTGTTTGTTTGTTTGTTTGTTTGTTTTGCAGTACACTGTAAATTACAAATCTGTTTTGAATAGTCTACAGGGGTCACTGTTATTTGGGTAGTGTTACAATGCCCAATTGTCACTTGTTCATGTAAACTGTAAAATTAGAAACTGAGAAAAGTCTATGTTTATAACTTTGATATCAGCAGTCAGCTTAGCTCAGCAGGAAAGAAAACAAAATTTGGGGCCACTGGAAATCTACAGGTTGGAGGAAATGTGAAATGAAGGTCTGTATCACAGATGTCACAGAGACCCAGGCTGAACAGAAGAAATTACTTCTGCAGAGCACTTAAGATTATAAGAGTGTTTGACAGAAAAAAAAGTAGAAGAAAAACAAACAAACACACCAGAAAAGAAGGTCCTGAACTAATATCATCAGAGAAGAATATAACATTAAGGAATAGCATCAGCATCTGAGACCACCAGGT
Organism: Phasianus colchicus; assembly: GCF_987193195.1. Classification (NCBI taxonomy): domain Eukaryota; kingdom Metazoa; phylum Chordata; class Aves; order Galliformes; family Phasianidae; genus Phasianus; species Phasianus colchicus. The sequence goes on from NC_143439.1 coordinate 22,732,323, forward strand.
AAATGATGCAAGGACTCTCCTATAGATATGCAGAAAATCTGTTCAAATCGTACTCAATCACCATTTTGCCTTTATGTAAAACTTGTTGATTAAATTTGTATTGAAGTCTTATTTGATGTGACATCATGTCTCATTCTGTACATCTTTTGTACTAAGGCAATCCAGAACGAATTCTCCTTTAACAACAATCTGGTGAGTCACTTGGAAGTGTACCCCTGACAGTGAGGGCTGACTCATCAGCGAATGACGGCAGTCCTTTCATAGTGATTCTCTTGGAACTCGGTGAAAAATTTGAATGGAATCTGCCACACTGCATGAAAGAATTACCACCAACAGGATTAACTCCACATGCTAGCAGAAGGCTTCTAGTGTAAACTCTAAATTGAATGAAGATTATGACAGTGCCTCATAAAAATAAATGGCAGAAACAAAAATCCTTCAGACATTTTCAACATCAAAAATCTGGAACAGAAGGAAGAATGACAAACTACTCAACCCCTATCTTGAACAAACTCTTGAAACTTAAAGGCTGGAAGCTCTAATTTGTTTATTGGCTTGTCATCTGGATAAGGAATACCTCCTGACATGTTTCATTTTGCAAAAGAACATTAACTAATTTGGGCTTTTTTTTTTTTTTTTTTTAAGTTGGTGATAAAAAAATCTTTCCCATTGATATGAACAAAACAAGAAAGGTAGGAACAATTTACTATATGAGAAAATGGGACTTGATGTGAGAAGTAAAACCTTTGTTTAAAGGTAGCTTTCTCTCCTTCTGGATCGTGACATTAATAATAAAAATATTGCAAATTAGGCTAGTGAAAAACTAAGAATGTATCATATTGAAAGATTTTAAACAGAATTCAGTAAAAGACTAATATACATACACAGGTATGTATACACACACACATTGCTATTAAGGAAGTATTCAAAAGCCTACCAGTGGTGGAGATGGATGCAATTCTCATGAAAATGAAGGGGTGAGTATGTGATACTCCCTAAGCAATTTTGTACCTGACCAAATAAATGAGAAAAGCAACAAAATAGGGTGATTAGCAGGTAGGAAATGGTGAGTATATTGCCAACACAGCCAGTGAGAAAAACATGACAGAGGAATATTTCTAGTAATTGAATATTTTTAGTACAGTCTCAAAGGAACTAATAATTAATTATGAACAGTAAGAATTGTTAAGTGCAATTCCTTTTTTAGAAAAAGTAACCTTCACATCTCTTTTTGTTAGATTTCTTTCCTGCATTAGTCATAAATTTATATTCTTCTGTTAATAGTATGACAAGGTATTTTGGTCATTCGTTATATTCACCTCATTTATACTGGAGTTTGAACACCTCTCATAGATGCAACGCAGTAAAATAGAGCTATGTCACAATTTATAAACCATATAACTGCCATGACTTCTTTATAGCTAACATGAAGTCTATTAACTACAGGTTTCTCTGTCTCTCCTCAACTTGGTGACATTTCTTTTTAAATTCCTTCTTCTTTGCTTCAGGATTTTTCAGCAATTTTCATTTCTATTCTTATATTTTCTAGGTATTTGTAGTCTTTTTTTGGTAAGATACATATCCTTCCTTTATTTTTCTCTCTTGACAGTAACAATTTCTTTTCTTATATTCTTTATATTCCATTATTTACTTTCAATGTTATGTGCCAAAGTAAAAAATATACCTTCTAATGGAAGGGAGTTTCCAATGGAATCTGTTAGAAAGCTGTACTGATACCTACATGTTGTTTGACACGTTTAATTTTTCAAACTATGTAAGGAAAGGAATGAGTAACTGAGGCGACAAAGCTGGGTAATGACAAGAAAATATGAACTTAGACTGCATCTACAGACATGATAGGAACACAGAAATAGTTTATAAAACACAGTATAAGTAAAGGTAAATCCACATATAGGCTCTCACTGGAAAGACTAAAGAAATAATGCTTCCAATAGCTGAAGAAACATGAGAGAAATGAACAAAATGAAAAATATGACATGACTTTTGCAATAATACAAGAGGGCAGCACAAAAAAATAAAAAATAAAAAAAAAAAGAAGCCATCTGACACAAGAAAATAGTTTCTTTGGAGCAGCTGTTCACATGACTGGTACCCTGTCATGGTCCTGGTAACGTGCTTTTTCAGCTATGTCAAATCTTTGCCTGGACTATCTTTTGAAACTAGTAAGCCTGACATCTCACTGGAAACTGCACATTACTTAGCATGCTGCAGTTCAAGATCCAGTTCTGGAAATCACTCATTACCGTAAGCTGAAAGCCAAAGAGAACACAACAAAGAAATTGTTTGTTATAAGCTTGAAATAAGTATAAGTGACTGTATTTTTGGGCACGATCTAAGATAAAGAGTTTGGGACTAAGCTAAATCAAACATGAGTTTACATTCATTACACAGTTCTTGTACTATCTTCTCTTTACACACTTTGAAATGTTCTTAAATCTTGTACAAATGCTCAGTTTTTCTCAGTTACTTATCATAAAAGTTAATAAATACTTCTATAAGCAGAAAACCATTTTATAAATTCATTAATATTCATATAAATTCATTAATACAATAATCCTTTCAAGACTTTGCCTTGAATACCATTTTTGCTGCTGATCACGCATGATGAAACTAAGTAATTTGATCAGTAATTAGAATGATCACAGTATACACTTTATCTAAGAGGCAGAAAATGGACATTTTACATATTCGCACCTTTAGAGAATGCTCTCTCTTAAAACTGTTACAACAAACAACCAAAAATATTGAGGTTCAATACTAAGAAATCCTGTACGAAAATTATCTTATCCATAGATAAGATAATTCAGCAAAGAATTAACGAATATCAAAGATGCAAAGCTGACATTTTGTTTTGTCCAATTCTAACATCCAGTTGGGTCAGTGTCATCAGTTCAGCTTGTAATACTTAAACACCAGATTACAAGAGATTTTCCTGGACCTTTCTGTGGAAAAGTCTCCGGGAAGCTTTCCACACATCAAACTTATTTCCACATCCTTATCCAAAATGAAAGCTGATATAACAGATTATTAATCGAAGGATATATCTACTACTGCAATGTAAAGTCTACAAGAAGAGATATTTTTTCAGAAACTCTTAACTGAAATATGAGACAAATTTCTAAAAATATATTCTAGTCTGTCAATAAAACTTTATCAAAAAGAAGTCCTGCCGTTCTATCCACTTATACTAGGACTGAAATTGGTCCACAGTGATTAATTTGAACTAAGTACAGAATGTATGGTATACGGTTCAGTTATTGACCCACAGCACTTTCAGATTCCTCTGAGAATGCTAGGTCTAGTGGTCCCAGTGCTGATGCGTGAAATGTCCTAACAAACCAGAAATCAATGCAGAGTGCACAGTAAACAGACACAGTCAATGAGCTATTCATTACCATTTGCAAACCTCCAGTGTAATTGGAGTGTGGTCAATTTATAAACAGTAATCAACTGTGGCTCTATTTAATCTCTTATATAAAACAACACCGAGGATCCTCATGTTTTATGTAGTCATAAGAACTTGAAACAGGGTGGGTAACTAATTAAGATACCTGAATGCAATCGTCCATCAGATATCATATCACATTTGTCTGTTTGATCTCTAAGAGACTTAGTTTAGAAAACATCTCAGTACTGTAGCCTGCACACAGGGCTTTTTGCATGCAACACTTTTATTAGGTGGGGTTTTTTAAATCAGTAATTAAAACCAAAATCCCAGATGCATTTTTAAATCAATTGTTGCCTTCAGGATAGCGATTTCTGCTACCAAAAGAGGGCACACAGAGCACAGATGCACATACTAGAAATAATGAATGTTTATTCTTGCTTACTTACTGACAGAAACCTTTTTTATCACAAACCTAATTAGAGCCAGTAAAGGACAAAGTTAGCCTTTTCATTTCAAACTGAAAGCAAAAAAAAAACAAAAACAAAAAAAAACAAAAAAAAAAAAAAAAAAACCATAATCAAATAAACATCACACAAGATGTTTGGAAAGCTTCTAAAAATAATTAGTGCATGAAAGATGACTAGCTTCAATACTGAATAGCCAAACAATTTATTTCAAAACCCTGAATATAAAGAACAAGAAAGAGCAATGGTACCAGTAAGTTTAAAAGAAATTTATTTGCTATACCATTCACCTATTTCTTCCTCCACGAAGGCAGATGGATTCAAGGCTCATCCCTCCTGTTTGTTCAGTTTGGTTCAATTTAATCTGCATCCAGAATAGCTATGTACATTTTCAGTTATGAATATTTATTAAAAAATAAAATAAAATTCCCTTGGGTGAACTCCCTTCAGTATGGTCAGTAGATATAAGAAGATTGCTGTGCCTTACACAGCACAGTTCACCAATGGGAATGTTTTTATAGTCTTTGTTGTGTATACACTGAGCCAACAGAAATCACATGGTGTTACCACATTGCAGAGTCTAAGATAGCTAAGATATCATACTTCATTTTACTGCTAAGTTAATTGCAGCCATGTGGCTTCATGGCTCAGTGCACAAGCAGAATGAACTTCTCTCCGCCTGAAGCCTTAGCCAAGTGAACTTGATAATGTGTGTGTAGGCATTATCCCAGACAGTGGCAGCTTCTCTTAATGTACGCTCAAGGGAAAAAGTGAAACAGAGGGAACTGAATGAATTTAAGAAACAGAAGATTGAGCAACTTAAATGTACATAATCCAAACCATTAAGATCTTGCCTAAATAAAAAATTACACCTGATGTCCAACTATTTCTGAATAGTCAAATATAAATATTTCTGAATTAGCTGAACACTTCGCAGTATATCCTTATCACTAAGAAGATTAACAGTAAGTTAACAGTAAGTTAACAGTTGCATTGGGCAAGGCAGTGCCAGAATGTCAAGAAAGGTGATCCTTTACTTCTATTGAGGTCACACCTGGAATGCTGGATCCAGTTCTATGTTCTTCAGTACAAAACAAACTATAAAGAGTCTAGCATATGGCCATCAAGATGATGAACTAGCCCTTCTCTGAGTAGAAGATGAGTCAGAACTATGCAGCCTGAAGAAGAGGAGCTTCAGGGGGGGTCTCACCAATATCCATAAATTCATGAAGGGAGGATCCAAAGTGGACAGAGTCAGGCTCCGCTCAGTGCTAGGACAAGAGGCAAAAGGCACAAACTGGAGCAAGGATGTTCCCTCTGAACACCAGGAAGCACTTCTGTGCAATGCAAGTGATGGAATACAGGTTGCCCAAGGAGACTGTGGAATCTCTTTGGAGATCTTCAAAAGCCACCTGGCCATAGGTCTGGGCAAGCAGATTCAAGTGTTCCTGCTTGAGCATTGGATCAGAAGGACCCAGAGGACCCTCTGAACTTCAGTGATTTCATTTCTGCTTTCAACTTCTCTCTCCCAAGTATTGCTCTGAAAAAAAAAAAAGTTTCTAAACCACATAATTGCAGGGATTGAAAAGGACCTCAAGGGATTATCAAGTCCAACTCCCTTGTTAGAGCAGGTTCCCTATAATAGGTCAGATAGAAATGAGTATAGAAGGGTCGTGAGTATCTCCACAAAGGAGATACTCTGCACAAACTGTTTCAGTGCTCTGTCATCCTTACCATAAGTCCTTCCGTATGTATGTATAGAACTTTGTATTCAAGTTTTAGCAATTACTCCTTTTTCTATTGCTACGCACCACCAAGAAGAGCCTAGCCTCCTCCTTTTGCCTCCCAGCTCCCTTTAGATATTTATAAATATTAATCAGATCCATCTCAGTCTTTTTTCCCCAGGCTGAACAGACCCAGGTTACTCAGCCTTTCCTCATACAGAAGATGCTTCAGACCCCTAATCATCTTTGTGGCCCTCCACAGGACTCCTGAATTTTTTGAACTGGGAAGCCTGGAACTGGACACAGTAGTCTAAATGTGGCCTCACCAGGGCAGAGGAAAGAGGGGAGGATCACCTCTCTCCATCTGCTGGTCATGTTCTTTTTAATGCACCCCAGGTGTATGTTTGAATCTGAAAGGATGAGTTGAACACATCAGATTTTGTTCAGACACTAGTTCATGAAACAAATATAACCCAGCAAAGCTAAACTAATAAAAAAAGAAACATGATGTGAGACAAAAGACTTACCTAATCTATGGGGTATTAACAACAAATAAAAAATAAAAAAAAAAATCAGGTAGGCAGTTAAACTTTGTCTACAGAGTTTATATACTAGGAATGAATAATCAACACTGTCTTTCAAAACCTTGTACTTAGATTTCTTCAACCAGCTGAAGTTCATATCACTTCAGACTAAATATATAATGTAACATTGCTATATTGATGATGATTGTCAACTACCTTATAAAGCCAGAGAATTAATTTGCTCATTGACTACTAGATCTGGAAACTGTTACTTCCATTGCTACATATAATCTAAGACTACCTCTACCTCTTATGTTCATCCTCATACTAGCTTAACTGCTTACCACTCTTGCTAATTTTTACTAGTTTAATTACTTTAGAAATAAAGGAATTGGCTGTACTTTCATGCTATATAGATTTCATTTTTTTCTAATGAGACATATGTTAATGTTACATACTTATTTATATGATTTTATTAATGCAGAGAATGATTTAATAATTATTAAGCAAGAAAGAGAAAGAGCACTAAATAGTGGAAGTTTTTCGTCTTGAAAAGTTTTAGGATTCAACTTAACATGGATATTGATGAATGAGCCAAAGAAATAATATGTAGTCCTTTTCACTTGTAACTCTACCCATACAAATTGCTGTTTTCTCGAAAGAAACTGGGAAGCTTGAAATGTAATTTCATTTTTTGCTTGTGTGTTCAGCAAAAACTCCAAGGAAGAACATACATTTCTTAGAGTGACTTGGGAAAAAAACATGGCAGAGACTCCAGAGAAAGTTCTCCCTTTCGAGGTCTTTTATTCACTTTGTTTTATAAGATGGAATTATCTGGAAGCCATATACACTACCAAATAACACTTGACTTTTGTTTCATACTGTTTTGTATTTTGCCTTTTTCAGTGTGTCATGTATATATTATCTATTTTAATGCTAGACTCATCTATTTAATTTTAGATAATTCTAAAAACATAAAAAGCATGAAAACCATAGCAAACTATTTCAGAAAATGCCAAGAAAATATTACCAAACATTTCCAAATTCCCTATGAAGATTAACATTTGTGAGGATGGATTTACGCACACTGTGAGAAGGTGATTTTGAAGTAGTTTATTGCAATCGGTTTAAATTGAGGTTTAAAGGATGGTTGTTCTTGAGTACTGTTCGGTTGAAATATTATCAAAAACATTCTGGTTTTGTGACTGCTCTACTATGAGATTAAATTGATATTAACAGCTCAGAGATCCGTGTGTTTGTGTGGTTTTTTTTGTTTGGTTGTTGGTTTTTCTGTTTGCTTGTTTGTTTTGTGTGTGTGTGTATTGTTTTTTGTTTTTGTTTTTGTTTTTTTTTGTTTTTAACTTTCTTTTCCTAACCAATTGTTAGATTAAAAAAAAAAAAAACAAAAACATCTTTTTTGTACTTGTCTAGAATTATCATCTATTTCTATATATAGAATTATCAAATACTTCACAATATTAGATGTGGAAGCAAAACCAGAAGAGCAGCAAACTTGGAGTACTGCGTCCAGATATGGAGTCCTTAGTAGTGCCATGGCCCTGTTGGAGCACATCCAGAGGAGGGCCACAAAAATTACCCAAGGGAAGGAACACCTCCCTACAAGGACACACTGAGAGAGCTGGGGCTGTGCAGCCTGGAGAAGAGAAGGCTCCGGGGAGCGGCCTTTCAGAATCTAAATGTAGGCTATAGGAAAGAAGGGGACAGACTCTTCAGGAGTCCATGGTTGGACAGCGGGATATGGTTTCAGATTAGATGAAGGGAGAGTTAGATTGCATATAAGGAAGGAGTTTTTGACAATAAAGGTGGTGAGGCACTGGCATAGGTCTCCAAGAGAGGTAGTGGTTACCATGTCCTTGGAGATATTCAAGGCTCTGAGCACTTGATGGAGCTGTATGTGCTGTTCAGTGCAGGGGAGTTGGACCAAATGGCTTTTAAGGGTCTCTTCTAACTCAAACAGTTGGATGAACAAGGGAGCAAAAGAACAAGCAATAAGATTGAGAATAAGATCTGCTAAAGATTTTGACATAGCTCAGACTCTCTGAAACAGTAATATAAATATGAAGATGCTCAAAGAAGACTTTTGGTGCTAAAATATAACTTAAATAGTATATTTTACTTAGTACTGCTGTGTGATCTAATTCCACTCATACTCATGTGGTCTACAAGTGAAACAAAGTAGACAAAACAAGATAGAAAGAAAAAAAATATTTTAAAGAATGTTCATCTTGAAATGTGCCATGTTATTACATTCAAATGCAAAAGCTAGAGAAAAAACTGGTGTGCATGTTCAAGGAACTGTTATTATTATCTTGACCACCCAGACACAACACTTTCTGAGAATACTGAGTAGTTGATATATAAGAATTTATCTTTTGCTGGCTACAGTAGTGATGATTACACTAAAACTTTTTTGTTTGTTTGTTTGTTTGTTTGTTTGTTTTGTGGTGTTTTGTTTTCCCAAGAAAACTTAGTTTTACTCTAATGGTTTTGTGGAATAGGTATGAAAATTATTTAATCAGTGCTAAAAAAATACGAATATCAAATTTAGATCCCTGTTTGTTAACATCAACTTACAAAACAAGACATCTAAACACATCTAAACACAACACATGTTAGTGTTTCTTGTTCAAAAAGCAAGTTTACAAACAGGCTATATGAACACCTCTCCAATGTTAATCCCACCACCATTAGAACACTTGTGGTCACTAAAAGACAACTATTAGTTGAAAAAATGCTATATGAATAAAGTTTCAGACAAAGCTAAGAATAGCAGTTTAAAAGTTTGGGAATCAAAATATCTTGCAAAGCTCCATCTTACTCTCACTAAGTGAAACCAAGTTAATCACTCAAGACAAGGGAAGTTTTCTGTTCAGTCTCTTCACAATGCCTTATCATACAGTAAATATTCTGTTACCACTGCTTGTGACAGATCAAAGGCTTTGCAATACAAGATCAACTGAAGTTTCAACAATTTCGAACTTGTCTTGGCTTTGATAAAGATTTGTTTTAGTTTGTTTACTGCTGCAGCAATTATTTACAACCTAACAGATCTGTGTTGCAATATCGTGTTACACATTTTATTCCAACAAGCAGCAAGCAACAAGAAGCAGTTTCTGTGTTGAATGAATGATCTATGATGATAGCAAAAAATGCAGCACAGAAGAGTATGGGCACAGGATGACTCCATACCAGAGCCCCAAGACTACAAGCAGCTATTCAACGATCACTTACTTGTGAGGAGTACAACTTCAGGAGCTGAGTTAAGGTCAACAACAACAACAACAAGCAAATATCCAGCTTGGATAAAGCATATAACACTCAGCGAATCTGCAAATAATCAGGAGGAACAGATGTGTTGAAAGAATAAGTATGGAATTGTTCTTAGAAAGTATATAAAAAAACTCCAAGCGTATCCAAGAGTGAAAAGGCAGACGATGTGAACTTTATCAACAGCAATGACAATGGAAGACATAGGATACCTTCCCTCTCCACCTTCACAGGCCACTGATTCTAGGATTTAGAGGAGCATTGAAAGGCCAAGCACAACAAAGATTAAGAAGCAGATACTAAAAAATTACTGGCTTTAATTATTATTTAGCTTTATAAGAAATAAGCTTTAAAAAATGAGTAATTCATACTGTGTTAAAGTCACTATAACTAGATTAATAATACTCTGCTTAGACTGCTAAGATTGTAATTAGGCAAAAAAACTCTTGGTGTCAGATATAAGGGTTCAGTTATTTGACCCATGTAAACTCTGCACATTGTCTTGCAACAGCAGCCAGGAGGTAATTTAGGTGCCAAAAGAGAAATAACTTTTGTAGGAGAAAACTGTTCAAGCTCAAATGGGGAACAAAGCTGATTCATTAATGAGAAGTAGTCTGGTGGAAACAGAACATAACTTCTGATTCAGGCTTACAGTGTATGTATAAACACAAGCCTAGAAGATCTTAAAGAAGATCTAATTCATACCAGATACCAAAATAGTTACAAACATTTCAAGACCAAAGCTGTAGTTTAAAACAATTCATAGGTCCCAGTTAGGATAGGGCTCCATTTATCCACTGTACATAGCACAGCCAGAAGCAACCATGCTTAACACAGAATTCAGAAAAGAAAGAATGTAGCAATAGCTAGGGTTTGAACAACAGACAACTTGAAAGGTGAGGCAATAGTTCCCCAGAAGCACTGTATTCTCTCCTCAGTTTCACAGCTTAAAGTATTCCATAGCTCTCCCTTAGAATTAAAATACTGCATTTTATTTGCATTTTATTTTCCATATTATGTAACTGTTTCATCCAGGCAATTTATCACCTTAACTGTGTCCATAAATAATTAAGCCAGTATTACAGGAAAATTTTTATGTTTCTGTGTCACATTCAAAGTTTAAAAACTTAATGCTAGCATACACAAATCAAAGTGAGCAAGCAATACATACGTATATGCATAAAATTCAAGACAACCATGCTCACCCCTTAGAAATTAAGGTCTAAAACTGTTTTCAGGTAATGGAGCTACATCAAGTCTACTTAATCTCTTCACTGAATAGTATTCCAAATGGCAAACGACTTTATATCACTGATTTTAAGTTGTTGAGGTATGTACACTAATACTCAAATCTCTTTCTATACTACAGCACTGTACGAATTCAGAATTAATTTTACTGCTTTCCCAGTTCAATTGCAACCATTTTTCATTTTCACAACCATATGTAGATTTGTATGTATACATATGAGCCAGTATCAACATTAAGAAATTTGCTTTCCCACAATGACTCATAGTAGAAGCACGAAACTAAGAATTCAACATAAATAATAAATTTGTCTGGAATGGTCAGAAACAGTTTGACAGACTAGATACCACACAATTGTGTTATTTTCAGAGCAAACACCAAAAAGACATCTGGATTTAAGATGTTCTTGAAGGTATTTATTTATGAATAAATGTATGACAATTTGAAAAGCCAGACAGTAATACTGTACCTAAGTGCCTTGCAAACCACTAGCTTTATTCTGAGACATACTGTGACCTACAGCTGCTTATCTGTGCACATCTGCATGCTGCAGCAGGCATTGTGGCCTATTATGTACTACCTTGAGAAGAAATCTATATGCAACTTTTGTCTTCCGTAAGGGGAATAGAAATTTCTGGCTAACATGAAAGATAGCACGGCTTTTGAGAAAAACAGCATGTAGACTTAAGATCCAGGCAGAAGGTACAACACAGGAGATACAGATGGTGAGGAGACAAACTGGGGCGGGGGACTGAGTGACATGTATACTTTGAATAAACCCTAGGTGTACACATACTTTGGAAATAAATATGCTCTGATAAGCATGAAGGGCAAAAAATGAACAAGTTTCTCTCGGACACTTCAATCTCAATTAGAAAAAAATTATATATTAAGCAGAAGTTACAGAAGTTACAGAAGTTTCAGCCAAAACTAAATCCAGGCATCTGACACAAAGGCAGCTTTCTCATCCTCAGTGAAGGAAAAGCTTAAATTTATGCACTAATAATAAAGGGATTCCTTTGAACTCCTAAAAGGCTCAATTCAAGAAACAGTACTCTCTTTTTCCCCAAAACATGACTTGCTATATTACGTGTAATTTAATAATGAATGAATGAGAAAGGTAAGAGAAAGCAGAAAAAGAGGATGGATTTGTTTGTTTGTTTGTTTGTTTGTCCGAAAGGGGAAGTAACAACTTAGGATACACAAAAAGTAATTGGTCAGATTTTGGAGCACTCAATAGTAGTAGTGATTGATTCTGAACTTGAAAGTTACTAATTCAGTAAATTCAGTAAGGTCATGCCTAACCAATCTGGTGGTCTTCTATAATGGAGTGACGGCATTGGTGGACAAAAGGAAGGTGAACGACGTCATTTACCCGGACTTGAGCAAGGCCTTTAATGGAAATAGACGTTGATATTCACTTAATTTTTCAACATATCTTTTAGATCCTCAGGCAATGCAAGGTTTCAGGCTTTCTGTAATTCACATGTGAAGAAATTTTTTCTTTAATAAAAAACCTTTAATTTTAAAATAGACCATTTGAAGATGTCTCTATTATCTGAATGATTGATATTCTACTAATTAATTTTACAGTAGTAATATTATTTCCAAATTTCATGTGAATCTTATAGGCATAGCAGTGAAGATTACAAAGTATTCATTAAATTTGGAGGCTCTCTAGAGAATTAGCATATTACTTAGAGTTACTCCTATTTTTATAGAACTACTTAAACAAAGCACTGTTTTGGTTCTAAATGTGAAAAGTCAGAAAATGTAATCAATTCACAATCCAAAAATATTTTTGATGCACTTCTATAGATTCCATTCTTCCTCCTCAGTGCTAGTTCATTCCATCCATCTCTGCTCTTTGGTGTTTATACTGTGACAAGCCTGTCAGATATTGATCCCGCAAATCCTACGATTCCAGTCAAACTTCATCATATCACTGCTCTGGGATTTTTTGCCTTTCCTTATCTATTCCGTGATTTCCTGTTTAGGTACCATAACATACAGGACTTGATATTTTGATCGTATTTTAAAAGTCACAAAATGTGTCAGAAAAAGCTAGTTCATCCTCTATACATGTGGGAAATTTTTCATCTAGAAAGAATGTGTATTTTGTCTACAGTTGGACTGTGTAGACAAAATCATTAAAGAATGTAGATGCCAAGAGATGCCTAACTACAGCTGTTAACTGGAACATTTGTAACTGTGTCAGTGCAATAAATAGATAGCACTAGGCCTTCTCAGATTAAAGTAATTCTTTTGTTTCTGGACATTAGAGAGCAACATTATTTTTTCCATGTATGAAAATTTGTGAATAGTACCACTGTTTTCTAATTTCTTTTAAGAAAGCTGAAAACCAAAGTTCTAAGCAGTTGAAAACAGTCTTGAAATGTAGAATGGTGACTCCCTATAGCACATAAACACACTTGAAGATATATGTGTATTATAGAATGCTATTAGATTGAAATAACCTGTTACCACTCATCATGTCAGTTACTATAGGAAGTGTGTGTTTTCTTTGACAACTTTAAGAGCAAATCAGAGCTGTCATGCTTCATCTCTGCTTCCTTAAGTATATTTTTCCTTTGATAGTCTACTGATGACTTGCAAGCTGTCAACCTGGATGCTGTTGTTCACTGAGTCTTTAGTGGGATATGATGTGTGGCTGATATGGTACCCACAGAAATTTTTAGTCAGTTTTCAGAAAGAACAATTGGCATCAACAAGTCTGGAGATGGACAAAACAGTCTAGTCTGGAGTGGTATAATCTATTGATAAATACAATCTAGCATCAACTACATTAATGATACTACACAATTAAGTCAATACACTTTGCGAGAGCAGTCAGTCTAGTGACTTATGCAAAAGATAAAAGTATCAAATTATCCTTGTTCCAATTGCTGTAAATTTTATATATAATGGACTGATTTTCAGAAATGTCTATAGTAAACTAAACATAATTACAAAAATGAACGTAGATTAAATGTATTGATTTGATCATCAGTAAAAGCAGTAGGCAGTTTTGCTCAACTACCGGAGGAAACATCTATTACGTTCCCCAATTACAGATTTTAAAAATCACACAGATCTTTGTACTGTTTGTCTAATACCGTAGCGTGACATTTTATCCTCTTAGCTGCATTGTTAAAACCTGTGGTTTGGTTTCTCCACTTCATGCAATCCATATCTGGATTGAAGTAGAATTACTACAAATATGATAGTCACACATGAAGAATATGATTTTTTTCACTGTACCTTCCACACTTTAAAGTAACTAGCACTAATCTACATTTACAATGCAATTCAGCTGTCAAGGAATTTGCATACCTCCCTAAGTATTAGAGAATTTAAGCACCATTACAGAGTGGTTTCATCTTGCTTGACTTTTTTCTATAGCACTATGAATACCTCAGAGTCAGAGCAGATAACGTATAACTACCTCAGACAAGTAAGAAAAAAATATTGAGCTGGAATAAAGTACACATGAAAGTACTACTTGGGGAATCCTTCATGCCATGACCCTGTGATGTTTTACAGCAGTTTATAAAATTTGCATCAATAAAGGGAGAAAAATTAAGTTTAATAAGTCCTAGTGGTTCTCTAATGAACACAACAAAACCCAACCCAACATCCTGCAGTATCCTTACTAAAACATCGCAGAGCATGTAACTTCTTGGTTTTTATTTATATGTGGGTTTTTCTTTGTTCTTTTTGTGGTTTTCGTTTTTAATTTTGTATTTCAAGAAGAAAAAACACCCTATTCTATACACCTGTGGTAAATCGTTATGTTTCAAAGCATTCTACTGGCATCTTATAGATATTATTTTCTATACAGTTATTAAAACAAATTTAATAAAATTCATTAGCATACTTATCCTCCAATTAAAGAGAAATATCAATAGTCACATACATGGGAATATAAAAAACAACAAACACCATATTTTTTACACAATGCTTAAAAGGGAACATTTCATTTCTGAGCTAGGATAGAAAACATAGTTCATTTTTAATTCAAGTCATTATCTTAGTTCAAAATTTAATCTACAGATTAGCGCTTAACAAAAGCTGAAGTCTAGTGATCCCTTTATGATAGGTTCTCTGCTGCACTGGGTATAGGAAGAAATAATATATAAGAATTCTCCCTTTAAAGGAGGCATAAGACATTCTAACAATTCTTTTTCTAGGACAGTTTATGATGAGAACAGCAAGATTAAATCTGAACTGCCTGGATCATCCCAAGACTTTTCAACAAATTTGTTTCCAGGAGAATGCAGAAATGCCATTGCACACTGTCTCAAGATGCACAGTTCATAACTGTCATTTGTACTCAATTTTGAAAGGCTCCTCAGGTACAAGTATTGAACTTTTGAAACTATTACTTAATAAACTGCTTGTTATACCAGAGCAATTAATAGTAGCTCAAGCCCTATGCCAAATGGACAAATACAGTATCAATTAGAATAAGACAGAAATGTTGTTTTAAATCCTTTCATGGCATTAGGTATCTGAAAAATGAATGTTCAGCTGATGTTAAGAGTCTTTTCAATAGAGGTCCATGACTGGAAAATAATTAGCAATGAGCTCTACAGCCATCTATCTTACCATGTGCACAGTTCGTACTTGTGAAGATTTAGCATCTTTTTTTTGGTATTACTTCCTGTCATCAGGGCACATACAGTACACTTTATACATAGGATTTTGAGTTTTGAAAAACAGCAACACAAGGGGAAGGCAAACATAGCCAATAGAAGCTTCACTATGAACAAATAAAACTGTATAATGTTAGGCAATGTAAAAAAAAAAAAAAAAAAAAAGCAAAATCTTTAAATTCAAATTAATTATTTGACTTTTGGAGAATTGTTCTGCATTTTATCTCCGTTTTCTCCACTTATTTATAGAATAGAACATTGTTTTAAGATGATGTCTAAAATTAATTTTTACTACAGAGTAAGTAATGTTCATGAAGTATTCCAGCCCTTAAATGATAACTGCCATGCTTACCCTATTAATAAGTATATAGTATTCAGAGCATTTTTTATATTATGTACAATAAATAAAAAATGTTGCAATAGAATAAGCAGTTAGAGAAAGCAAAAATTGAATACTGAATACTTTTTCATGAAGTAAGAATCGCAATTTTAGATAGAAATCAATTTTTATACTATCTTAAAAAAGAACCAAATGAACACAAAAGAAAAAAACAAGATTGTATTTTAAAACTGTCCTATGTGCACAAGGGAGTTTAAATAAGATTGTATTTGTAATTATTTCTAAGTTTAATTCTAGTAATTTATCAGTCCAGCCATGTTACTTTAATGAAGCTGTTTGTACAGAGGATAGTAATGGTTCTGAAAGCAACTTCAATAATGGAGCAACACATTCTAACTATCCTAATAAGCATCAGTAAATTTTGGCAAAAACTGTTCTGGATTAAGTAACTACACTAACAAAGCTTCCTGCCATGTTACTCTGCATAATATTGTCCATGTAAATAAAGAACTTCTTTGTGCAAAATGTATAATCATGGCTGTCATGTAGTAGTTCCAGAAATTTCTGGAAAGCATCTAATGTACCACTTAATGGCAATAATTAATAATTACTGCTTCCCTTGACAATAATCATTAAGAAGAGCAGTGCAAGTATTACTAAAAATGTCAACATTATCGTATGAAATAAATTTTCACCAATTTATAGAGGGAGTTCCTGATTGCAAAGCATAATGGAAAATCTTTACAAATTTAGTAATGGATACAGCTCTCTTCCATAGCTGTTGTAGTCTCCAGAGATAAACAGTCTAGAAATATGAAATTCTTTAGAGGAAATAAAAATGCAAGTTTTCTAACCTTGGCTTATGAATTATTATGTAGCTCATTAATTGCTTCTTCCACTGTGTTTTATTGCCACAGGTGGTCTTTCTATATTCTCATTATATAGCTTGAAATATTATTGTCAAAACATATTTGTGGAAAAAAATTAAGAATGGAAAAAAGACTGCCCTTGTAAAAGTGGAGCATTTTGATATTTCAGATTCCGAAGCATAGTTCAAGGTTCAAGGAACTGAACCACCCTTTATCTAAAACAAAGGTAAGATACTGAGCATCTTCTAAGGCTCATGATTCTACCCTACAGTCTACCTACTCAATTTATTTCAGAGTCACACTTCCTAAGACTCCTCATTCTGTGCAGAATCTCTTGTGGGATTGACTTATTAAGGCTTGACACAGTTGGTTTTACAGTTCCATCCAATCACTAATGAGGACTTGAGTGAGCTGAATAAGCAAGTAAGTTTAAAACTTATGTGATATTGAAAAACAGAAACCTACCCCAAACTAAATTTACTTCTATCCCTGGGAAACACAAAATATATATTTATATCTCCTTGGTTGACTCAGCAGTTTTCTCTTGAAAAAAAAAAAAATAAATAAAAAATCTGTCATTTCTTCTCAGAAGAACTTCTAATACTTTTTACTTAAAAGGACTCCTTGTGTATTCCCATCACAGTGAGAATAAGGATAGGGTCTTATGTCAAAATATTATTTCTAAATTATACAAATTAAATATATACTTATACCACTAAAAAGTGACAAGAGGATTAAATACATAAGAAGTTACAGAGCCAATGTTTTCTATGTTCCAGAGAATGAAGCAATACCAAATATAAATCTATATTTTCTTTTCATTATTATTAAAAATTTCCTTGTTTTTCTCTTAAGAATGATCACACTAAGAAGTTATGTTGGCAAAGAGTCACTTATGATCTGTTTAGCTAAGCCTTCCTTAATAAGACAGCACACAAGCCACGATTCTCAAAATCAGTCAGTGAACTCTGAATAAACTTCCTTGAGTCATTATCCTCTAAGCACAGTGCAAGAACATTATCAGCTAATATTAAGAACAAATTATGTTTAAAAGATACAGAATAATACAAATTCATTTAGTATAAAATGACTACAATCACTTCAACAGAAAGATAATTTCATCCTTGTCTCGTATCATTGTCATCCATGCCTCTTTAGACTTACAGATTCAGAATTCAATAACAAATATTTTAAAAAGCATAAAATAAAATTGAAATATTGCATCTATTGTTTCATACACACACGTACATTGGTTTTAGACAGATTTACATTATTTCAGTATTTCTAATGTTCATCACATTTTTCAAGTATTCTGAGAACCATTTTTTTATGCCATCACTTACACAGCGCTGCAGATCATAAAGAATACAAATCTGAATGAGAATTAATTGCTTTCAACTGTGAACTATTTTGACTTATATAACCTAATGGAATTAAAAATTAAACAGTCCTTTCTCAGTAGAAAAAAAAAAAATAATACTTCATAGTAAGATAAGTAACTGAAAAGATGCAGTGCACTAATGCTTTGACAAAATAGTGTTATTTGAAAGAAAATGAGATGAGATAAGAAAAATTGTTTAAAGAAATTCTCCTGGAAATCTAGTTTAATGAAACAGTTATATCTCTTGCTTTTGTGACGTATTCTTTATACATAAAGTCCTTGCAGTGATATATAGAAATATATAGCACATGGTGTAAGAGATAGGAGTAAAGGACAGGTACTCAAAGATAGTTGAAAGAGGCCAGGGGCAGAGGTGGATTACAGAACAGAAATTAGCTATACATTTATATATGCGTAAGTTAGGAATAAAAAGATATCAGTTTTTACCTATCAGCATGGGCTTAGGAAAGCTGGTGCTTCTCCAAAGCACTTAAATATGAGTCTAATTTAATTTTTTACCTATGTAATTTACTAAAGGAAGGCAAGGGAAAGTTGTAAGCAATTTCTGAGAGGTTAAAACTGAAAAACAAATGAAATTCTATTCTAAAATTGACTATATTTTGTCAAATTTGTATTTCATGATCACCATGGAAAATGAATGATATCCCACAAATCCATATCTCTTGTGCCAATGCCACAGGGATTCACAGGTATTTCAGGGTGCCAAACATGACATCAGATGTCTTAATTCAGAATTCTGAAATCACCTGATTTCTTTCACGGATATCTATAAAAAAAATCTAATATGCCTGCAGAATCATGCCTCCCTGCTGGGATAAGTTAGCAGTACATATCTCACCAGTTGACAACGTTTTTGTGTTGTTTTTTTTTTTTTTTTTTTTTTTACAGCTGTAGCTATAAACCGCTGAAGCACAAGCAAGCACAACTTAAAGCAAGGATGGCAACTTCAATGGAGGCAAGCTTCTCTACCCTGAGGCCAGGTTGAGCCATGATAGGAATTAAAGGCAGAAGACCCACAAGGATATACTGAAACTGTGCAATGCATGTCCCTTTGGGGATACACAGCTAGCTTATCATCCATCTTTGCTGACTATCAGTTGATGCCTGTCTATACCTATGATGCAGCTTGCCAGAATCAGGATGGCACGTGAAAGCTAGAAAGATGATATGTGCTTTCTATGAATAGGGGGCTTATCCACTGCAGAGAACAACATGCTAGCTGGTAGCAAAAAATGGAAAGACATGACATGTCAGTGACCACATTCACTATGCACACAGGAGTAGCCCCTTAGCCTCTGCTTATAATGAACTCTAAAATTCTTCCAACTCTCAAAGCCACCGTTTCCAAATACGAATTTCTCTTACATTTATAAAATCTTGTTGTAGACAATTGATACTGTTACTTTAAGTGTGCCATTGAAGCAGAATCGTATGAATCAGCTTTCAGAAATAAATTAATAAACTGATAAATTGTTTCTCTGCTCAAGAAATTTTACCATGATACACAGTTCAGATCCTGAGAGAGCATTCAAATAAAGTCCCATCTTCACAGACATAAGAAAATAAGCTCTCATTCCTGGAACTATGACAGCAGTATAGCTAAACAATAGTGGTTGTTCTAAGACTAAACCCTTAGGGACACAGCACTATCAAAAATTACCTTTCACTACAAATATTTCCCTACCATGGCATCAGTGAACCTATTCTCAAAAGCAGGGTGCAAATTACAATTAACATAATATCAAGATACTCTGTCTCCTGCATAGACACAAATACATAAATAGAGTGAAAAACATCTATATATTACAATAAATTTCAAGATTAAAATAATTTTAGGGTGGACTGGTGACTTTTGAGTGCCTCATAATTGCAACACTGCATTATTTTTCATGTTATTTACAGCTAGTTTTGATGATTTATTCAGGAGGTACAATTTTTTCAGGTGCCGCCCTTCTCTCAAAAGAGCTTGCTAAGAGGAAATCCATTGAGAGTATCAGTAATTTCTCTTCATGTGATTCTTTATTACTCATCACAGCTTTTCAATATTTATGAAATTACAGAAGATAAGTTTTGCTGCACAAAATCTGCCTATAATATGAAGGCCAGAAAGGTATCTTTACAAGATGAGTGTATATATAAGGTATTTTTCTAAGCACAGAATAGCAGAGCTACAGTAATTCTTGAACAGAGAGATATCTACAAATCAAGTGTTAGAAATACAAAATTGAAGAGGTAGGGAAAATACAAGAGTACAAAATAGCATTAATGCTATCAGACAAATATCATTAATACTATCAGACACATATCAAATATCTGATCATAAAATCATACTATAACAAATATGACTATTAGAAGATTAAGAAAATATATATAACTTTTTAAAGAATCTTAAGTGGAAAACTTATTTTAAATAGTTTAGGGAAACAAATTTACTCAACAGCTGTTTAGAAAATTGTAGTTAAATAGTTCATAACATTTTGATGAGTGTATTGAAACTGCTCTGGAGATAGACAGTAGGTATAGATCACTTTACTTCTTCCAAGTGTATTATCTTGACAACTGTGTCTTTCTTGTGAGAAAAAAATGCTGCTATAGAAAATTTCCTTCTCTGTTTTCTAATAAAATAATTTCTGTAATCAATCAAATGTTATTTAATGGTATCAATATAGGTTTCTGAATCTTTTGTGACGAGTCTTATCTGCTTTTCTTCCTTGAAGGGGAAAAGGCAATTTTTGAGTTGGTGGAATAAATGAAACAATTTAAAAATGAGTACGACTTCTAGAGTTTCCAGATTACAAGTGACTGATGCAAGTAGTAAAGATTGCAAGAGAAAATAACAGCAAAAAGCTCTTGAAAGTGGCACATAAATAACTCAAGAGGCAGCTTGCTCACAAAATATGATCCAAATAAGTTCATCTACTATGTTTCTATGCCCCTTTGCAATGTTCAAAATGGATATGAATGCAAAGTAATGGCATATTGGTTTTGCTTCTGTATGCTATTCACCAACTGACAGAAGCAGTTCTGGTCAGAGAAAGCTTTTATTCTATAATCCCCTCACATGCAGCAAATTATAATTCATCAAAACAAAGCAATTCAGGATCTAGTTCATCCCTGTTTTTGGACTTCCACACAGAACAGATTTTTTAATGGTTCTGCTCAGATAAAACAAAATCCTACACTTGCCAAAGCTTTTCAATCTTAGAAGGTGATCTGAAAAAACAATTTCAACATAAGAATTTTGAGTCTTTTATGAAAATCCAAGTGCATTTGGAGGAAGACTAAGACTTGATTTTAAGGAAGACTAAGACTTGATTTTAAGGAGGTGCAGTAATTTATCTTTGAAATAAAACAGTTAAAAGGAGAGCAATGTCAAAACGCCAACATTTTTTTTTAACCTCCTCTAGCAGAAGTAATTGCTATAAATGAAGCTGTATTAATAAAAAAAAGAATACAAGTCCCATTCCAAAGACTCAAATGGAAAGCAACATAGTGCTTTTGAACTATCAAGGTGATAGAGAAAATACAAGTAACTTTTTTGGAATGAGAATTAAACTACATAAAGAAAACAGAATAAGATTTATAATCTTCTAATATATCAAACCATGTTGTTAGATGTAGTACAGTACCTTCCCATTTATGAAATAACAGAGATATCCAATGTGTGTCTTAGTTATATATAACTATCTACTGTTGGTATTCTAAAGCCTTTCTAAATAGCCATAGTATTAGTTTTTGTCATCATGATCTTGTTTGTGCAATGTTCTCCAATGTTTAAGATAACTATAATTGCCAAAGGTGCTTGATTTTCATTCACCTAATCAAGTACTAATCATAGTGGCACTTTAATTTATGTTAACAAATCTCTAAATCTATAAAGAACAGATGAAAAAAAAATCACACGAACAGAGAATAAATGAGAAATGCTGGCACAGTAAGCCAGGCAGGCAAACACACACTACAATCACACTGAATGTTAATATCATCAAGTTCAGCATCCTGGCTCTCTGATTTCCTAAACATGAACCCAAAAGCACAATAGTACAATTGAAATTCTTGCTCCATTTCCTATATGACTAAAGAATTCTTTTCAAGTTCAGTAAAATCAAGTAATTTGGAACTAAACTCAGATTAGTATCTGTTCTTGTCTTTTTTTTTTTTTTTTTAATTTAACTTAACATTACTGTGTCAGTAGAATTGAACTGTGGGGGACTGAGTCTCATTTTTAAATAGGGAACCACTGTTAACATGTGCAGTGTAAACTAAATTGAATGAAAATACGTTATTCCTTTAAGGTTTAAGTTATCCAACCTATTTCACATAAATTCATTCATACTGTTGATCAAAACTAATCTCAGTACTTCAGTGATAGCCGAAAACATGACTGACTTTGAATAACTATAAAATAACAAAATTATAGGTATAGAAATGCTTTTATTGAATAGAAGGTTTGTAAATGGCTAGTGAGCTGCGACTCCAAAAAGATTTTGTATCCCTTTGCAAAGATGGCAAAAAAACAGTTACTCACTGAAATCCCAATTTCAAAAGAACACCCCTTTCTACCCCATGTAAAAATCACACCGAAGAAGGAGAAAAATGGGAGGAGGGAGAGACATGGACAGATTTACATACTAATGCTACAAATTTCAGAGTTCTGTGTATGTTTATAGGGAATGCAAACAAAAAAAAGACAGGCCAATGCAGACTAATGCAAAACGATAACAACAAGAAGAAAGTCATATGGAAAATGATGAGTTTTTTGGAAGAAAGTGTAGCTTCAATAACAATTTGACAAATTTTGACTATTAAGCAATGTCCAGATTTTTTATAGTGTCATCAAATAAATAAATCAATAATACTTTCTACATGACAATATTAAAAAAAAAAAAACAGGAACATTTAAATTAAAATGATTTTATTCTGTCTCCAAACTTGCTTGTTTATCACAAACATACTACAAAATTAGCAGACTCATTTTTGAGCAATGTCAAAATCACCTCAGATATTATATTCCAGTTTCTGTGTAAGAGAAAGAGGTAGTCTCTGTGCCAAAGAACATATTCAGGTAAGAGATGCGCAGCAGAGAAGTACCTCTGGCAGCAAAAGCAAGAACAGTGGTCTAGACAGAGTTCTATCACAGATTTACAGAATGGCCCAGGTTGGAAGGGACTTCAAGAATCATCAAGCTCCAACCCCCCCCCCACCACAGACAAGGCCACCAACTTCCCCATTTAATACTAGACCAGGATGCCCAGGGCCTCATCCAATCTGGCCTTGAACATCTCCAGGGATGGGATACCCACAGCCTCTCCAGACAGCTTGTTCCAGCACCTCACCGCTCTCTCTGCAAAGAACTTCCCCCTGATATCTCACCTAAATCTTCCCTCCTTCAACTTAAAACCATTTCCCCTCGTCCTGCTGTTATCTACCCTTTCAAAGAGTTGATTCCCCTCCTGTTTATAGGTTCCCTTTAGGTACTGAAAGGCTGCAATGAGGTCACCCCTCAGCCTTCCATTCTCCAGGCTGAACAAGCCCAGCTCCCTCAGTCTGTCTTCGTAGGAGAGGTGCTCCAGCCCTCTGATCATCTTTGTGGCTCTCCTCTGGACCCTCTCCAACAGCTTCCTGTCTTTCTTGTACTGGGGGCTCCAGACCTGGACACAGTACTCCAGATGTGGCCTCACAAGAGCAGAGTAGAGAAGGACAATCACTTCCCTGTCCCTGCTGGCCACCCCTCTTCTGATGGAGGAGTCTACTTAAATAATGACATTTGTTATCAAGGAATAAATATTAGAAAGAAGCTGCCAAGTTGAAGTTTAAAAGAAATCTGTTATTTAAAGAAGGAAAGACTGACTTACTAACAATTAGATTTAAAATGCCATTCAAATGGTTGGAGTATGCATGTCTATATGTATTACAAAAGAGAATAAAAATGAAGAATAATAAATGATTGCCTGATATGTATTTTTTCTTAAATTTGTGTAATTAGTTAGTCATATCCATTGCAGTGATTACACTAAGAATATAATTGGCCCCCATAGTTCTAGACTACTGCAGACTAGGAAACATGGGTCAACTGTCCAACTACAATAGTCTTTTTGTCTCTTGGAAATAGACATTTTGTTCAGGCAAATTCCTATTGGCTAAACAATAACAACAATAAAAACCATTAACTTGGCAAACTGTTTAGATGCTGAAATTATCACAGAAATACATTTTCTTAGAGCTACTCCAGACAAAACTCACTACTCTTTTGTACTGAAACAAGCAAGTAGAATCAAGACAGTCAAAACTACACGACAATAGACTCTGTAATTCTGAAATCTCAATTCAAAGGATCAGTGTGTTAAGAATAAATGAGCGAAATTCCTTTTAAAAGTTTGATATTAAGAATGAAATTTTATGGCTTTACACAGGAAACAAATAGAATGTTCACCTGTTTTCAGGAATCTCACTGAAGTGGAAAGACAATGAAATTTCCTTGAAATTACAGAAAGAACATAGATGACATACCACGCAAATACAGTCAAAGTGAACTCTGTTTAAGTTACTTCAACAATAACTTTACTTTTCAAGGGCAAGTGTGGGCAAACCAAACAGGAAAGTAAGCTGAAATTTTTCTATAGAAAAAAAAGACAAATTCAGACTCATTCATTCTCACAAATTTTGATACCTTAAACTATACCAGGAGCTGCAATCTAGAGGACAAGACTGCAACTCAAGAAAGTTTAGAAGCCCTTACAAAAATTGCTGAGGTATCTGTTAAATATGTAATGAGTTTAACAGAGCCTTGAAAAGCTTCACATAAAATTGATGCTAACTGACATAACAAAGATGTTTTTCTGCTCTGCTTAGAGAAATAAGATCAAAGAAACATCAGAAAGCAGCTAGAAGCTGGTAGCTGATAACAGGAGAGAGCAGCTAAGAGCACAGCCTTTAAATATAAAGTGTTTTAAAACTTTCATTTGAAGCTAAATAGCAGTAAAACATAATGAATTACTGAAGACTGCATAGGCCTAATTTAAGTCATTAGGAAACTGAAGAAAGCAAACCAGGAAGAACAGAAAGAAAGAGTTCCATGTGAAAAAAGTAAAGATCAATTGTCAAACTCAGGAAGCTGCACTACAAGGCTTCAGAGATAAAGGCAGAAAACATCTGTAGAGATTTTGTTTTGTTTTGTTTTGTTTGTTTTTGTTTTGTTGTTGTTTGTTTTGACACTTTTTAAAATTTGGAGATGGCTGAAAGACTATTGTGGTGGAAGGACAAAATCTTTAAAGTTGTTGTTTTAATAATAGATATTCTTTAACTGGCTTCTATGATCTTTCTGTAAATTAAAATTTGTGGATTACATCAAATTCTCAGCAGTTTCATACAATTTGCTCATCCTATATTGCCATATACTAGATTGAAAGTATTGAGTATTTTTTCTAAGTTTTGGGGGGTTTTTTTAGAGAAAGAAACTTTTCTGGGGGGCAATTATTATTAAATTGTAATTAGAATTTCCTACAGACTTAGTTTGGTAAGTAGAATAATTAAATTAGGTTAAATTATGTAGGATTAAGTTCAAAGAATCAGAGAATTGCAGGGGTTGGTAGGACCTCAAGAGTTCGTTGTGTTCAACCCTACTGCTAAAGCAAGCTCCCTATAGTACATTGTTTAGTCCCGTATCCAAACTACAGCACTACAACCCGGAAAACCAGGTCATTAAAATACTAGTATACAACATTTTGCTTGTTTACCTTGTACTGCCTAACATCTGCCTTAATGACCTGGAGGAGGGTGCCTGCTCTGAAGGTTTGCAACCAAACCAGCTTGAGGGCACAGCAGCCCTGCAGAGGAATCTACACAGGCTACAGTGAAGAGCCAACTGCAACATTACATATTACAGAGCTTTCATGAAGAATATTCTGAACCATACTGAGCCATGCAATTTTTTGCTACAATCTGATTTCATGACCCTTAGACATTTCTGATGCACAAAGGACATGTTTCCTTAAAACTCTCACACACAGAACTTTTCTAACATGACATATAGAATGCAGATAACTTTGGAGTCAATAAGCATGGATGTATGAGAGAAAAAACACCCTAATTTATAATATAACATCTATGTGATTGCTTTTCAAATAATTTTGGACTGCAGTGTATGATGTAATACACAACAGATAGTTACTTTTTTTCCCCAATTGATTAAATTTCACTTGATAGTCTATATAAATCTGTATCAAAGTTCAAACCACTAGGAAAATAAACTTCTAATTTCATTGAAAGCAAGAAGTCCTATTTGTCCTTCTTGTTCTTGCTGTCAACACACAATAATGAGGATTCCAACAGCAGGTAGTCTGCCGTACCTGTGCAAGTGAAACCTCTCAAAACACAGCAATATTTCAGAGTGATTTAAAACAAGCTACAAACACTAACAATAAATAACTTGTTATTTTTCCAACAGTATTCCTTTGCTCTATTCATTACAAGAATAACATAATTCATTTTAATAATGAGGAAATACAGCCAAACAGTGTGGGAAATTACATTCAAAGAAGGGACAGGAAAAATGATAAAGATGGACTTGAGTAAAACTACACAAAAGGTAGATTTCCTACACACCTCTGCTTTATCCTTCTCCTTTTGGCTGTACACTCTGGCACATTTGATAGTTCCCAATGACCTCTGGCACTTTTAAATTGCTCAAGTTGCAAATATAAGGAAAACAAATTCATTTCAGTATGTTTCCAAAGCTCCTATGCTTATATGCTAATTAGAAATAAAATGCTTGACCCATAAATAAATCGGCAGGAAACCTGAAATGAAGGCATTATCCAACATTTCATGCTCCTTAGTGATGCCATTTTAAATATTTTAGACAGTCTATAAATAATTAAAACCTCACCACAGCAAATTATGTCCTATTATGCAAATAAATAGCCTCCTCCCTGGTTTCATTAAAGATTCTAAATGACAAGCTGAGCAGCTTATACATGGCAAGGTATTGCAGTGAGGTGAGAAATCTTCCAGTAATTTTTTTTTAATTGTTAGTGCCAAGTTTCATGTGGATTTTTACTCTAACACTTTAATTTGCATGAACAAATAAACCTTTAATAAACCTTTTGTAAGTGGTGGAAATGCATCATTTAATTAAATTTGATTTGTTGTGAAACTACTGTGCTTCATGAATATTTAAGTTATGCAAACTCAATAGCAGAAAGAAGCAAGTCTATTCTTCTTTATAGAAAGTTATATTCATGTACTGTCATTTCTTTAAAATCTTTGTTCCATAAACTATATATATTAATTATAGATCAAGTTTTTACATTTAAACATAATTTGTTAAACATCTGATCCGTTTTTCACAGCAGAATTCAGATTTTATTTCAGCAGAAACACAATCCAGTTGTATATTACAGTACAAACCACAAATCTGTGTCTGTGCATTCTCAAATATGATGAAAAAGGTACCAAAACATGTAATTTCACCTCACAAAATAAAACTACATTAAATTATTTCTGCAGAAACACTTCTTTATATGGACAATAACAAACTTCTAAAGGTTCTCAAAACCAAAAACCCAAATGGATTTTTGAAAACACCAAAATTAACTCAGATTAAGAAAACTGTATTTAAAAAAAAAAAAAATAACGCATCACAGCTCATGAAAGCATCTAAATAGGACAACTTGTTTACTTCTGTTCATGTTTCTGGCTGTTCTCATGGACACAATCTGACTTTGGCTACACATTACTCCCATTTCTATGCTACAACAGAAAACCTGCTTTTGATTGCAGTTTTTTTGCCATCCAGCTGTTCTTAGTCCGCCCTACACATCACCTGCACCTTACAATGCTGTCTTTTGATGCTGCTTTATCTGAGTAGTGAAAGATATGGGAATCACAAATAATGTAAATATAGATGCATAGCAGCAATAAAACAACTGGCCATCAGTTCATGTACCTTAGAGGAGATGATGTCTCCTTTCAGTTATGAGAAAGTTATCAGATTTGTCATTAATGTAATATTCTACAAGAAGTGAGACAGCTGAGGAACCTAAGTTCCTCACTTCAGTAACTTGAAAAGTTTAGAACTATGATAAAATGCCCATCAGCGTTCTTACCGCAAAGGCAGGAAAAAGTGAATACTACACTGTAAAAATGATTCAGGAAAATAGCTGACCTAGCCCAGACCTCATTTCAGAAGCTGCTCTACTCTAAAGCTATTTATTTTCTTTTCCTCCTCCTAGGAGAAAAGCTTAGGTTAGAGACAAAGAACAGACAGAACTAGTTGATCAAGGGAAAAAAAAAAACCTCTATCTTCATCTAAAAAGACAGTCTCTATGCTCACAGTCTTTTTCTTACAGATTTTGCATCCCATTAAAGAATATAACTCCAGTTTCCAAATAGAGATACCAGGAGTAACTGAAGCGCACAAACTGCTGGATTCTGTGAATCCATGTAAGCACGTGTACTGAGCCACATTACTGAAAATCATGTTTGCTTTCGAAGTCTGCAAATACTTGAACTTGTTTAACTGCCTGTGTTTTATGTAGATCTTTGTTCACTGAAATCAACCACAAAGCAGGATTTATCTAACAGGATAAATGAACTATGAAGTGCTGATTTTATTTAAACATATACAAGACATACAACACCAATAGACTGGAATAAAAAGAGCAGCAAATTAAAGTGGATGAAGTAAATGATCTAAAAACTTGGAAACAAGCTTGCTTTTATAAAGAATATTGGCAATAAGCTTCTTGTGAAAGAAAACAGCGATGTAAAAAATTGGAGAAAAATTTTGGTGATTTTTTTTTCTGGAGATGAGACTCCTTGAAAAAAGTTCTTGTGGGAGAAAACCAACACTTAACTATTGACAAGTGGAGAATATAAGCTGTGCATAGCCAACTGTGAGTAACTCACAAATGAGGGTGCATTCTGAAGAAATGATTCATAAGAAACCAAATTCAATGAAAATATCATTATAGATAAGCAAGCATTAGAAAAAAAATAAGACTATCCAGAGAATATTGTATGCCTGAAGAGCAAAGAAGTTTTCAACAGCAGGATTCATTTTGTGCAAGAAAACAACAAAAAAGTGAACACAAGTGTCTAACAAATAGAGTTGAAACGTATCAGAGTGAAAAAAGTGACTTATGTGATACATAGGCATTCAAGAGAATACTGCCCATCTGCATGTATTAAGGACATAAAAAGCCAGGGAAATAGGTAGAAAACACTATTTGTGCAAAGCAAAGTGGTGGCAATACTGTTAATTAAACATCAGTTAAACACAGGAAAAGATCTTTGTGAAGTGCAATAGGGAAGCAACTTTATGTAATTAAGTTACCCAGGTAAATAGAAGATTTTAGAAATCATGATGCAATTAACTAAAAAAGTGGAGTTTCTCTTCAAGGAAAAAAAATCAGAACAGTAATATTTTTGGCTTAGACAAACAAACAAACAAAACAAAGGCCTTACTTCATATGCATTGAGGTTTAGAATAAGGAGGCATAAGGTGGAGAAAAACATCATTACAAACATTAAGTGGCAGCATTAACATTCCTATAAAGTAAACATGGTAGCATACACAGAACTCAAAATAAACATTTTATGTTATTAAACTCGATACAAAAAACTACTTGCAGTCATACAACAGCATCTCACAGTATGACAGTTAGGAAAGATCTGGAGTGTCTCACAGCAAAGACTTAGGACACCATCAAAACAACCTGATCTGTAAGCGTATTTTCAGTAAATCATGCATAATAACTAACACTTATTACTCTCCAGAGTGGATTAAAGTGCATTTTTAAGAAATAGGTCGGAAAGCCAAGTATGTTTTGTTTACCATGTGCCATCTTGATACCCATTCCTGAAGAAAGACAATACCTGCCAGGTTTTGAAAGCCTGCTTTAGCATATGAGAGTGCTTTCTCTTCAGTGCCAGCATAGTTTCATCATCATTAGAACATGTTAAAAAAGACTTGGTGCAACTTTATGGTTGCTCACTTTGTACTGCAGCTCTTGAACAGTTCTTATCCATGTTAAATGTTTCAAACAGATGCACAAGATACATCAATGGTCTACAAACATGTTCTAGCATTCTCGTGCTATGTACTTCTCAAAAATTCTACAATGAAATTCAGCAAACTTAACAAGATTCATTCAGCATAGATATTTCAATCTGACACTTAAATTTGGTTTGGCAATGGGCAAATGGTATAGGACCCTACAGTTCTCCATTGAATGTCCCAACCTGTCAACCCACAATCCAATTACAATCTGCTCCACCAGCCAGAGAACAGCAGGTACACATCTTATATACATTCATGCACAGGGAAACCTCAGGTAACTATTCTCATTTGCAGTTTTCCTGTAATGGAAATCTCATTGCTTACAAAGATTAAGCTGAGCCTCTGATACACAAAATTAGATTGCTGCAAAAGGACTCAAAGATTAGATTACTCAAAAGGACTCTCAAAAATAATTATTCAATGACTTAAACATCTGTAATACCTGTGTAGAACAGGTTTTAAGACATATTTCCCTTTGTATTAAAACAAGTCTGAACCTACAGTTTCTCTCTTAAAAGAGGGGCAACTTTTAAGAATTTCTTCAAAAATTTTGACATCAATATCATCAAATCTAGTGTCACCAAATTACATCAAATTACTTGCCAAGTCTAATATTACATTCCTTATTTGTGCTCAGATAAAAAGGTGAATAGTTTAAGTAACAAGCCATAATGCTATATAAGCTATTTTGGTTTATGAACAAAACCAGGAAGTCTTTCTTTAAGCAAAAATACGCTTTTAAAAAAAGAGCATGATAAACATGGCAATTAAAAAAATTCTGTGAATCAAAATTGTCATGTTTAAATACACAAATTAATAATACAATGATGAATTAGCAAATATAAATTATGGTTAAAACTGTGAAATACCTTTCTATGTGAAAAAAATGTATTTTTCTAAGTTTCATCTGTTTGGATACTCAAAAAAAAAAAAGTTTTTGTAAGAGTTGCAAGTTCAACATCAAAATGCAAACACAGTTTCTGATCAAAAATTCAAATATCACTTATAATACAGTAGTTGATGCTTTCAGTAATTCCATTTACTCACCATTCACTCACTAATCTTTTTTAAGCCCTCATTTCTCCATTCCATATACAATAAAAGGATTATATACACCGTACCTCTTACCCTTCTCTGGAGGGTAACAGATCTAATTACTGTTCTTCCTTCCATGCCAGCTTTAATGTCAGCAAATTCTGAATAACTCCATAGTGTAATTTTCAGTACAGAAGTCTTATGTATCTGCATTCAGGTGATACAAAAGCACATGTCCTTCAATGTAAAATGTGAAGTTGTTTGCTATTTGCCTTATAAATTGATTTTAAAAACACGTCCCACTGTTTTCAAAATCCGTTTATAATACAAGTTCCAGCTTATCTTGGAATAAAAAGAAGAATATTAACGAAGTTTTTTATTTCAATACTTCCTGACTTAAGAGGAAAGTATTCTACATATACTACTAACAACATAAAAGAACTCAAGCATAACTGCACAGACTTACTTGTCCTGACACAATTCTAGTCCTACATATGTCCTCCTCTCTGCGGCACAAAAATCCTCTATACTTGGAGATCTACACCACAAAGAGCAAAAAGATTTCATTTCTTCCACAGGAATTCTGCTACATCCAGAAGTTTTTACAAAATCAATTTGTTTCCTTCAAGAAAACAAACAAACAAACAAACAACAACAAAAACCTGCAATAATTAAGTTGTTTGATGAACTTAGCTACAAAGATAAAGTAATAATTTGTCTTTAATACTTTCCCTAACATATTGATGCCAGCAACACTAACTGCACTTTTGGCAAAAAAAAATAAAGAGTTTAACAGTAGAATTCTTTCAGTAAAAGAAATACTTTGTTACTTCAAAAATCAAGAAATAAACCTCCAAAAGATTAATATAATTTCAGTGTTACCACTAATGTTTGAAAATCAAAGATCAAGCTAACAAACCAGCAAAAGAACTTGCAGAGAGGAAGAACAGCAAAGAAAATAGCAAACTAACACTTATTATTTCTGTAATTGTGTACTGCAAAGTACTACAGTCCAAGCAGTCAAATCCAAGGCTACATTTCTCTCCAACTGAATGAGAGTAAGATTTAAGGAAACAGATGCAACTCAGTATGTAGAAAATGTATTTCAATGTTGACTGTAAAATATTTTCTCCCTTTTGTTTTTTCTGGAGCTTGAAATAAGGAATTGGAAGTAATAAAAAGTAATGATTAACTGTAGTTTTCTCCCTATATTTAGTATCAGATAGCATATGGATAAAAGAAAAAAACAAATAACATAAA
The DNA here is from genome assembly GCF_987193195.1 of Phasianus colchicus. Classification (NCBI taxonomy): domain Eukaryota; kingdom Metazoa; phylum Chordata; class Aves; order Galliformes; family Phasianidae; genus Phasianus; species Phasianus colchicus. Next base: position 22,764,600 of record NC_143439.1, read on the forward strand.
AATGAATCAATGGGATGTGAGTAAACAATGAACTTGAGAGTAGATATATGGCCTCCTTAAATTCACTAAGAGACAGAAAACTGAGTTTTTGACTTTATAAAAGCATGCATCTGTGCTACCATCATCATGTCAGTCTTTACACACCTTCTGCTTTTACACAAGGAACAGGGGGAATAGTGAGCCTTCCCATGATAAGGTGTCAGATGGCATAGCTTTATTAGAGAAATTAGCTTTATTGAGAGGTACTGGCAGCAATGTAGCACATACGAACTCCTAAGATGACGAGGCAGTAACTGCTGGGGCAATAGGAGAAGGCAACAGAGGAAAAAAAAAAGAAAAAAAAAATCAAGGGAAATATTTAAAAGGAATTAGGGAGTTATCCTTTAAGGAGGTGACAAGACCAGCTGCAGTGTCTCTACACCAATGCATGCAGCTTGGGAAATAAGAAAGAGGAGCTGGAAGGTTCTGTACTACTAGAAAACCACAATATAGTTGCAAACACTGAAACCTGGTGGGATGATTCCCATTACTGGAGCATGGCTATCAATGCATACAAGCTGTTCAGAAGGGACAGGTAAGGAAGGAGGGGAGGGGATTTTGATGTCCACACCAGGAAAGGAAGAAAATGTAAAGAGCTGTCCCAAAAGAACAGTCATGAGCAAATCAAAAACCTACGGGTGACAGTTAAGAATTAAGGCAGCAAAGAGAGCGTTGTGACTGGTGTCTACGACAGGCCACCTGATCAAGTAGAGGCTGCTGATGAGGCAAGCAAGTGAAATTCCTGGTGACAGGAAAATAGGCAACATCAAACCCATTTTTAATAAGGGTAAAAAGGATGACTCCGGGAACTATTAGTTTCACCTCTGTGATGGGAAAGATCGTGAAGCAGATCTTACTGGAAGATCTGAGAGGGACAGGATGCCATTCAGAGGGACCTAGACTGGCACAAGCAGTGGGCCCAGGTGAACCCTATGAGGTTCAACAAATCCAAATGCGAGACCTTGAACCTGGATTGCAGCAACCTCCACTACCAGCACAAGCTGAGAGATGAAAGGATTGAGCTAAGTCCTGCCAAAAAAGACCTGGTGGATAGGAAGCTGGACATGAGCCAGCAATGTACCCTTGCAGCCCAGAATGCCACCCAAACCCTGGGCTGCATCAAAAGAAGCATGGCCAGCAGGTCAGGGGAGGTGATCCTGCCCCTCTACTCTGTGCTGGTGGGCCTTACCTGAAGTACTGTGTCCAGATGTGGAGTACTCAGAGAGACATAAACTGGTTGGAACGCATCCAAAGGAGAGTCACAAAAATTATCCCAGGGTGGAACACCTCTTCTACAAGCACAGGCTGAAAGAGCTGGAGGTGTTCAGTCTGGAAAAGAGAAAGCTCCACAGTGATCTCATAGCAGCCTTTCAAAACCTAAAGGGAAGCTATAGGAAAAAAGAGGATAGACTTTTTAGCAGAGTCTGCAGTAATAGAAAAAGCAGAAATGGCTTCATGCTCAAAGAGGATAGATTTAGGTTGGATATAAGGAAAGAGTCTTTGACAGGAGGGTAGTGAGGCACTGGAACAGGTTGCCAAGACATGTGGTTGATATCCCACCCCTGGAGACTTTCAACAAGGCCAGGCTGGATGAGGCCCTAGGTAACCTGATAAGCTGAGCATGCCCCAGTTCATTGCAGGGAAGCTGGACTGTATGACCTTTAACAGTCCCTTCTAATGCTAAGGATTCTATGATTCTTTATTTTGAACTGCTCTATTCCATTCCATGTTATTGGAAGATAAAACTGTATTGTATCCTCTAATATCTGAATCAACCACAAATCCTCATAGCTCACTGGTCAACTTCAAGATCAGAAGAGATCAATGCACCAAGCTCAACTGCTTATGCATATTATGTAAAATTGAACAAACTTTTTAATTACAGAAGGAATAAAAATAAGACTGTATACAACAGAATTGCAGCTAAAAGAAAAATACAGCTCTATAATTTTGAGCAGTGCTTTAATGCAGCGTAAGAGAAAAAGTTGTTATTTCAAGAAGAAATAAGTATTTCTATTCTAACTTGATCTATGCCCTTGAGAATAGTAGTTCTAAACAAAATTAAGTAAATGCTTAGAGCCACAGGATGTGCTGTTTTATTTTTTTAATCAAAATTAACCAAATTCTATCAAAACGTTGAATTAACATCAGAAAAGAAAACTAAATGTGCAAATTAGAGGGAAAACCTTGAAGATGTAAGGATAGAAAGGTCAGTTTGCAGTTTTCATTTTGCTGATATAAAAAAAAAAAAAAAAAAAAAAATTCATAAAAAGAGCTGCACGATAATCTCCACAGCTTAAATAAGTAACAAAAAGCTGTGGGCACCTTCTTCACTACAAAAATATCTATGGTACATTACATTGCCTGTGCTTTCAAAAGGTCATTTCAGTTCAACAGCAGAGAGCATGCAAAGTAAACACAAATCCTGTGGTCAAATGTTTCCATCAACATTTACAAAAGGAAGTAAAACAGGCAAGTAATTTTTTTTTTTTTTTTTTTTTTTTTTATGTATCTTGAACTTGCTATTTATTTTTCATCTACAGTTAGTGTGAACTTTATTATAATTGCCAAGAAATATATTGTAAGGAAGATAGTCAAGACTTGTTCTTTATATTATAACACTTATCTTCTAAATCTTCAAACTTCCATGTGAAAATTTGTTCCCTACTAAAAAGCTTAACTGCACATTAGCAAATCATTTTTCTTAGACAATTCTGTATTACACTAAAATTTGAAAATGTGACAGACCTACAAACTCAGCCTACCCAGACCTGAAATGTACGCACAAAGATTTAACTCATAGTGACACGTAAAAATAATTTACCTAGATTTTCCTACATTTAGCTACCTAAAAACGCACACTGCATTTCTCTAAAGTATAAGCTGGTAATTGATCTCATTGGCTAAGGATGATGAATTGGCTTAAACTGCAAATACTAATAAAATTTTAATCTGGTGAGAAAATACAGATATTTACATTCTTCTGTTCTGAAAACATACCTTCCATATGCAAAAGCATTCAAAAGCACTATTTTTCTAATTTAGTTGCAAATTCTTCAGCTAAACCAGCTATCAACAAATAATGTTACTTCAATGCAATTTGGATTAAGCCCTAAACAATCACATCAGGCTCTTCATAGAGTTTGCAGATGTAAGAACTTGGTCTGAATGGGAAAAACTTGTTAATACTTAAGAAAAAAACACCTTTGAACTGGTTCTATAATGCAAAGACTCACATGATGTTGAGATGAAAACTGTTTGAGAACTGGAATTATAGTTCAGTTCCTAAAACAAATAATGAGTTCAGATAATAGACAATTTTTCAGATTTAGTACATATTTCTGATTTAATTTTGGTATCAAACAAACAAGAGTAAGTAACATACTACATGCTTTTATAATGTTGCCTACACTGAAAAATCCATGAAGTTCAATTATGTCATGGGAAAGACTGCAAAACAATCTGCACAATTTGTAGCTACAGAGATTCTCAAAACCTAACCTGAGATTTCCATCAGCATATGATGTATGTGCACAAGAACAATGATGTCTAGCCGAAACCCTTACCCTGAACACAGCTGTTTGAGACACCACTCAGGCCTATGGCATTTTATGAGTTTGTGCTGTGGACCTCCACCATCACTTACATGGCTTGTTTTTCTTGTGTAGCAGTAAAACTCTTCTCTGTGAGTTCTACACATTATGTAAATAGCCAGACTGTTTCAGTATACATCGAAACAGAAGAGAAATGCCTCTAATACAGCAACCTTATTTTGTTATTTCAATATTCATACAGTTTACAGACTGTTCTGGGATGGAATGTACCATGAATTAAAAATATACATTAAACATATGTGGCCACAAGGAACAACAGCCACCACTGTGTGAAAGACTTCACTTTCTTTAACTCTTTACTGTGCCTGTCTATTGATATTCCTGTTAAAACAGTAGTTTCTGTACATAACAAAATAGAGGAACATAAACATTTCAACTCCTTCTCAGAATTTTTTCCTAAGGATATGCTATGGCGTGAAAGGAAAATACTGGTATTCCGTATTGAAAAGGACTGTTGAGACTTCCTGTATCCTTTAGCACCAACTTCCAATACTTTGCCTATGAGAACAAAATTGGTAACATTTTTTTTACTGAATGTCATTTAGAAAGCACAAGATTCTTCATGTATATTATTATGGTATATCTTAAATACTTCATCAGGTACAAAATGTACATTACTCTGTAATGTCTTCAAAACCTCTCAGGATTGTACTTATGAAAATTGTTTTCTCAGTACATCAGAATTTTTCCCCGTAATATAATCAACATTTTGTGAAAGAGTAAAATGTTTAGACTGTGCAGGACTTAAATGTGGCATGATTTTGAAAACAGAACAGGAAATCTTAACTTCAATGTAACTACATTACTCAAGTTCAGATGTTTGGTACTGTTTTCCAACGTCATACTTCCTTATCTATTGAAGTTTCTTCAAGATAACAGAACTTCACTAAGATCATTTGAGAATAATGGAGCAAAACCACAATTTCAGTAAATGTTCCATGAAATAATTTTTGACTTCTCAATAAATAAAAAAAATATATAAAGAAATAGCTTACTGCTAAAGACTTCTTCAATGGCTTTTCTCTTGCATATTAGATAACCCAGTGACAGTGGAATGATTCCAGTTGCATAGAAGCAAATGGAATCTCACAATGCTAAAAAAGTTTACAGTGCTTATTATGCTTTATACATACTAGAGTTAATGCTCTTAGAAATAAATTGCCTCATAGATTGATGGAAGTGGCAGACTTTAGAACACACTACTGTTTGCACCCAACTGAGGTCATTATCATTCATTAAAGCGTAGGTTTTTTTTTCTTTTCTTAGCTAAGCAGCAATAATTTTCTCTAAACAATTAAAGCTACTGTGGGTGTTTTTTTTTTTTTTGTTTTTTTTTTTGTTTTTTTTTTTTACACTTTAAATGACTTTCAGCATTAAAAGTGTCACAGGATCATTTATCCTCTCTTGAACATTACTTACTTCAGTGACAGTTACTGCTTTTCCCCATCTCCCTCAGTCTGAAACTTCCTAGAAGGGAGTGAACAGCTATTCTACTGTCTAGATACACACTATGATAGCACTAAGCACCAATTCTGAACAGTCCTCATGATTAATTAGTCTAGGAACAGGTTTAATGCTCCAAACCAGTGATTGCAGCTTTGCAGTCAAGTAAATATGTCACCACCACTGTCTACTGTGGATTTCTGTGTATTCTTTATTCCCTCCCTCAATGATTTCTAACATTTTGGTTTTAGAATTTAACAATTAAACAAAGAGCAAGTCACCCAAAAATTCCAAATAAACAGTTTCTAAAACTTTAATGATACAGAAACATTGGCCTAGGCATTTTTCAAGTGAAACTGTGCATCATTTTGAAGAATCATACTGAAGACTCAAAGTTACAAAGAAAAGTTCTCTAATATAGCAATAAACAGTCACTGGAATTATAATAGGCTTACAAAACAAAACATATATGCCTTCCTCCAACTGCTCGAGTTGGGGTTCCTTCTAGAATATTTTCCTTGGATAAACAGGCCACTATTATCTTCCCTTTAGTTTCCTTTTTTTTGTGGTCTCTATAACCATAGAATAACAGCTTTGATATACTGAAGACATCTGCATGTAGAAGGCACAAAACTAACTAATCTATGAAAATTCTGTATGTATTTCATAAATATTAATATGCAAGCAGAAAAATATTTGTTTTGTTTCCATATACTAACAGAATAACTGGGAAAGTATTTGTGATACATTATCACAGAAAACTCCACGCTTAATATACTGTGCAAACATTTGTACAGAATTCATACAAATCCTCACTTTTTGAATTTATTGGTAGCTACATTTACAGAAGCCAGACAAAGAACCTACGCTAAACGTTACAGATTTAATGAATGCTTCTATATTATTTCTTAGTTTTTCCTTTATATCTTTGCAGTTTAGATTCTTTTAGCTAACTTATCTGTAGGCATTTTTCCAAAGAGCATCCATAGAATGTGCTGATGCTGCATAAGGAAAGAGTCCAACTCTCAATGACTGAAAGCAGAACTACAATGAAATGATAACCAACTGACAACATCACATCAGAGCTCACTAATAATAGCAGGGAAAGACAATACCCCCAGATTAAATAACCCATTCAGCATGAATAAGCATTTAACATCCCTGTGACACATCCTACTACACATATATATATATAAATGCTGCCTCATCATCAGATCAGTCCAAAGAAGGACACTGTTACTGTGATCTGGATTGAAACAATTTTATGAATAGTGCAACTAATATGAAAATTATTACTCTTAGAAATAATTTTTGCATAGGGAAGTTTTCTCTCTATTCTATTTTTCTAATGTATGTATTTTAAAAAGTACAAAGTATATTGTCTAAAGTATGTTCTTCTAGTTCTGGACAGTTTCTCATGTCTTTTTCATCATATATCATTTAGTCCCCTACTTATTAAAATATAAGAACTATTTAGTTCTGAAATCTCTCCTACCAAAATGCTCTGCTCAGAAGCATCTTTGAGGAGAAAAGAGATTACCAGAAACACAGCGTGTTGAAGTTTTCATCTTCATACCACCATAACTGCCAAGAGCAAATGCCAATCAGATATGACTTAATTAAAAAAAAAAAAAAAAAAAAAAAAAAAAGTCCTGAGAAATTAGAACTCTGGTTTGTTTACAACAATTAAACACTTTTTTACCTCACACAACTGAGTCATATGGAATATTACAGAATGACTACAAAAGATGTAGCAACACTAAAATATAGAATGTTACACTTAGGAACGTAACTAAGCTTCACACACGTTGCAAGCTTATTTACTAGTATGGACACCTAACTACATCTTGAGATTAAGTTCTTGTGTTCTGTATAGCCTCAGATCTCTGAGCAAAGTTCAGGAGAGTAAGTCCAAGAGCAAACTAAAATCTAGCATTTTTTTCTGACTATATCTCCCACCTGCTCGTGGCATTTCTCTCTACTCCTCAATCTGAGATTGCCTAGGGATGTTAGACCTCTGATTTTCAGATCTTTCTAAAAGAGTCATCATTTATTACTGTCACCTAATAAAGATTAATGTCTTTCCATTGTTAGCTCCATGATACTTCTGCAAGGCATTATGAAATATGATTATGGATTCATATTTGTTAGAAATTAATTATAATGTATTCCAAAGCAAACATATTTCAATATAAAATTATTTCAATTTAATTGATTACATTTTTTTTTTTCTGAAATACTTTACCAGAGAATTTGAGAAAAATAGTGTTTTTTTTTTTTTTATGTTATGTGTATTTTCCTGCATTTAAATTCTAAGAATTTGTAAGTGTACCAAAAATGTAAAGGATTTTCACTTAAGTCACTGTGTCAGTAATATATCTGTTACTGCAAGCTTTAATTGCCATAACTTTTAATAAATTATCCATATCATGGCATATGATCTCTTAGTAGTTGGAGTGAGCACACCAAGATTCACCTTTGGAAATTTGGGAGACCACATCTAGACACATTCCTCCAGGTACAGCCTCAGAAATGCAGAATTGGTGGGAATAATTCACCTTCAAACTGATGGATACACTCTCCAAAAGGAAATCAGCGTGCAGCTAACTGCAAATGTGTTCTGCTGACTTATGTTCACATGTCCACCAGGATACTCAAGGTCTATTTTTGCAAACCTGTCAGTCCAACCCTAGCTAGTGCTGCTTCACAGGGTTATTTAATTCCATGTGACTGATTCCCCATTCGTCCTTAGCAGACTTCAAAGATATTTTAGCAGCTCATTTCTCTAGCTTACTGAACACTGGTTCAAATGGAAATCCCCCAGTTTGTTGACACCATTGCTGAGGTTGCAGTTCATCTCATTCTTTGGATATTTATGAAGATGTTTAATAACACTGGTTGCAGTAACAAGCTCAAAGCAACACCATTAGAAAACAACCAGTTACTTGTGACACACTTTGTGGCAACACCCTGAGTAGTTGATCATCCAGTCCTTCTCTGTCCCATTTGACCAAAAGGACATCACAGCTATAGGATACCAAGTCAAAAGCCCTGTTAAGTCAAAGTAAGTGAAATCCATCACTTCCTCATTACTTACTAGGGAATCATCTCATCACTATCAAATTGGTGAAGCATAATTTGCCCTTGTTAGCTATTTCCAGACATGTTCTTGTCTTTACAGATCTGGAAACATCTACCAAGAGTATCCTCCTTGTGGCCCTTCAGGAGGATGGGCACATTTGCCAGTTCCCAAACACTGGGAACATTGCACACTCAACACAAACTTTCAAAAGTTTCTGGTGCTAAATAACACTATATCTTTACATAATATATTCCTCCTTATTTCTGCATATCAAAAGCTGCATTCATATCTACCACACATGTATAAGACAAGCATACTGAAAACACAAAAATTCTGCATTAAAAATGGCTATGTGAGTGTAATATGCATTTCTTATGCTTTATTAAAACTGGATGCATATCAGCTAGTTGAGATAAGTTAGCTCATGGGAGATAACTTTCTTTAATGCATTGCTAGCTTAAGAAAACTGTGTCTTAGGACTGGTATTCAGTCATCTTTTCTCAGAACAGCCTAAGGAGGGAAAATCCTTCAAATCTTTCATTACAGAACTGGCCCAAGAGCAGTGTCTGAATTTGCAGTCTTACTGAGGAATATTGATAAACATTATTGTGTCCAAAAGTATCTGAGTAGGGTATTACAATCAGTTTAACAAATAGAAAAAATACATCCACAAAATAGCATGTCCCAGGTAAAAATGATTAAGAAGTTTGATAGTTTGGAACATTATCATTATAAATTGACTAGAAAAATATTCATTTTATACCAATACTCAGTGTTCAATCTGAATTTTATTACTTATTAAGCTCACTTCTATGCTCATCTCCAAGCTGCTGGTTTCAGGATCTCTTCTGAAGAGAGAAAGATTTCTCCCTACATAGTTAGATTAATCAGCATGTTCCTTTGTATTGTCTCTAAGGATGTGTTTAGTAATTGGATAATCTGTCTTTGTTTTCACAAGCAAATGGTATAGAATTAGTACCCTTTCCACTAAGACATTGCCTGATACAGATAGGAAAAGGCTTGATGCAAAGTAAACCCCATTTTCAGTACGCTACAAGATACACTAAAAATGTGACTTGGACCCCTTGATTGGGTCAATGAATTGATCCTATTTAATGCACTTGTGTCAGCAGAATACACGCATGGCTATCATTAGCATTTTAACATTAGTAATTTGTTGCTTAGACATGCATGTAATGAAATGGAAAGTGCAATTAAATCCCATGCTCTAAGTGTTTTAAACTGTTCTTACTTTGCAAGACAATTCAGAAACTGGCTTTTTTTTTTTCTTCACTCCGGGATTCCCCTTGTGTAGGGTTAGCCCTATGGAGCATGGGGTTGAATAGTAATTGTTGTCCCACACTGCTGACCATCAGCATCAGTGATATCGAAAAGCCATTCTTTTCTGTTATTCCCTGGCTGTTCCCAAAAGACAAGCAGTTCTACAGATACCCAGTAGCTAGAAGAGCAGGTAACAGACCTCTCTAGAACTGTGTCATTCAGTCAGTCAATAATTTACTATCTCTGTTATAAAAACAAATACACTGTTCCCAACCTCAAAAGAAATAAATATATATACTTTACTTCCCCAGACATTCAATAACCAATGTTTTTTCAAAAAAAAAAAAACAAAAAACCAAACCAAACCAAAACAACAACAACAACAAAAAACAACACTATTTTCTCTTTCTTAACCTTTTTGATGGTATTTATCCATGAGATATGTATGCATTTCCAAAACACACAAAGCAAATGAAAGTGAGTTTGCCTATGAGATATGAGGTTCAAGTATTCACTTTGTTGTCACAGATGCAATTCACTCTGATAGAATGCTTCAAATAGGAAAAAATTTCATCACTCCCCACTGTTAGCTCTATCTTCTGTCTCTTTTACTTCAGCAAGAAATTTCAAGCTGAGTTGTCAGTAGGCATAGCTTCACAGTTTGTGTCTGTTTTTGTGATGAAAGCATCATGTAATTCCCACAAACATTAGGAATTCAGTCTTGTTTAGTCCAGTAGTAACAGCACACTCTGTAGGGAATTTTTTTGAAAACTTACACCACATCCACCCACACAAGTGACAAGATCAAATGAGACATCTGTTAAGTAATTCTTATGAAGCACTTCAATATAAGCTTGATCTCCTGCTTGATGTTCAGTATTCTTCAGGAAATGTCTTGAATGTGTATAAGGAATTCAATCTGTTCTAGTCTTTCATTAAGCTCCACAAAATACAGTATCTTAAAAGCATATTCTGAAATTTTTGACACTACCATACCTTCACTGTTAAGTGCTATTTTTCTTCTACAAGCATATAATGGACTAAAGTGTTTTATTCTTCCCAAAGGAGAAATAGTAATTGTACGAAGTAGGATATGTTGATACAATCTATATTAAATGGCAAAACTTATGCACAATTTTTAATAAGTAATATTTGGCACCAATTTCTGAGATAACCTATAGACAAACACTGCTAATAGAAAAATGATTACTTGGATTGCTTTGTTAGAATTTGAAAAGAAAAAAAAAAAATTATGAAGTAAAATTTTGAAGTGAGAAGTCTCAGGGAGGCTCGGAGATGGCTAAAATTTATGTGAAGTAGGCAAAGAAAAGCAAAAAAGGGACAATGAAGTATCTACCACTAGGCCCCTGTCCTAGTCGCTTGTTATTGCATTTGCAATATTCACATTAGCTCCCTTCAATTGCTGTACTAGACTGCTTTAACATTCTAGCATAAGACTAGTAAAAAATATATACTCTAGATAATCAACTCCATGAATATAAATGAGTATTTACTTTCATTAGAAGTTTTTTGGAAAAATAAGCACACCAAGTGAGAAAATTATTATGAATATTTACCTTTTCTAATACAATTTGTCATTTAGCCTCAATATTTTTAGATTTTTGATAGACCTACATATATGTTATGTATTTGATACATCATCTTCCACAAAATTGAACATAGCAAAAATATACTATCACACACAATCATCTATTTCAAATTTTATAGCAATGAAACTACTTATGTATTACGTCGAGAATCACAGAGGCATAAAATGGTGCTTACTGGAAAAGTTTTGTTTCTCATGACTAGTTTTTAAGTGGACGAATGATCTTTAGAATATGGCAAATTCAAAAGATGCCATTATATGAATTCAGTGTCATTGGAGCCTTTCAGTGTTATATTTCACTCCCCAAACACCTCTCCCTTTATATCAAATATGTGTGGAAAAAGTATTCCATATTTCCAACAATTTGTATACCTTCCAATGAAGACTAATAAGAGTTTAGTGGAAGAAGCAAGGCTTTTATACTAACTCAAGCATACACACAAAAAGGCATTCCACAGAACTGACATACATATAACTGCTATTTGATCTGTAAATTCTACTAATCAATTTAAACATCTCAGAGCCCATAGGTTCTTCCTAAAGCAGGCTGCATAATTCAAAGCTCTTCTAAAGATGGTAAGTTCTCCGTAGTTCTGTTAAGATTATGTACATTAGTTACAAAAAGATAAAACTACGTAAATTTGCAGAACTGATTCAAGTGTATTTTCAACTTAGTATTTCCCAACTATCTTTCCTAGTTACAGTTCCCAGGATGCAATGTTTGGCAAACGCTGCTAAACATGTCTTCCATTCAGACTGGTCTAGTATAATTTTTTTCCATCCTCAGCCTTTATTGAGGGAACAAAGAACACACTTTTCAAAGCAAGGCTACTTTTCCATCAAAGAGTTCAAAGTAAAGCAGGAACCACATTTACAAATAGCTCAAGACTGCCCAATCATTTAAAAAGACAAGATCCTAGGAATATCACATGAAACTCATATTAATGAATAAAAGGTTTTCTTCCTCTAGTTCTAAAACAAAAATATGTCACTTTGCATTTTAACAAGTGCTGACATTATTGTTAGCACAGAGTGAAATAAGAAAAGAAAGCAGAAAATTATAAGCATGGAATTTACTTAGTATACTTTAGGAGAAGCAAAAAGTATCTGAAACCTGTATTAAAAACATTGTATTCTACACCGATTATTCATTTAAACCTTGAAAGAATGCAACACAAATGTCTATTCTTTCTTCAAAACAATTTCCCATAGACTATAATGAAAATGAGACGTATTATCATGATATAAGGTCAATTTTACACAAGGAAAACGGGTTATGCTTTACATCAGTGCCTCAAGGAATGCAGACTACTAATACTGCTATTATCAAGCAATTTAAGTCATAGTATAATTATACAGACAGATGGATGGCGAACCCTTTTAGTTTCTTTTCAACATTTAAACTGGAGGAAAAGATAACCTGAGACCTTCTCAGTTATAAAATGCCTAAGAACTAAAGGAAGAAGGTGATAAGATCTCCAAACTAAGCTCACTGGAGACAACTTAAAGAAATCAAAATACAATATTTTTATCTGGATATAAAGTATCACAACTTTCAAGAAGTAACTCACACATATTCAGAAGAAAAAAAAAAAATCAGGAAAATAAAATGTAAGCATAGAACTTAGCAGCTACTTTACTACATATTTACAGATGTATTTTCAAAATAGACCAAGCTAATTCAACTATTTTTCCTACAACTTTGTTTACTTTCTATGATGCGTAACACAGACTCCTTCAAAGTAACTAGGAAGTACACTCTTGATAATAATTATGGAGGAGTTAGAGAGAATGTAAGAGGAAAAAAACTTTATTCCTGAGCAATACACAGGACTTTCACTAAAATCCGTGTAAAGGAGTTGTTCTACAGCCACAAATAGAACACATTTGGATCCAATAACAATGGCAATAGGTGGTGTCATAACATTATTAAATCTTTCATTTTTGTTTTGTGACTGATTTAAATTTCCAATCTAGGTTTTTATTACCTGTTTTTTCTTTTTTTTGGGAGGGGGGAGGAGGTAGGCATGAGGGGATGGGAGAGCAACTACCTTCATTTTGTAACATATTTGTTAAGCAACAGAGCAAGTAAAATGTATTGGGTGTATTTCGACTTGATCTTTCATAAAAATGCTTGAGAACAAGTCATCTGCTTACCTGCTCAAGCTTTTTGTGTGGATTACTTTTTAGTCTTTGCAAAATTCTAATTAATTTGAAAGAAAGAAATTGCAGAAATCCACATTCCTTAAGCTTTTATAATTCTGTATCAAATTCTCTGTGTCAACCTTTATCATTTTCTTAAGATTAATCAGAAACTATGGCCACAGCTCCATTATTTTAAAAATACTTAACTGTTAATAATATTCAAATTATGTTAGTCAAAACACTATAGCTACATTCAAATATAGTGATAATAATTACTATTTTATTACTATCACTATTGATAATATTTAGCAATGACAATTAGAAAACATTACTTCAGCAGGCTTTATCTCCTGAAACAGCCTCCACACATTCCTGGTAGCACATGACAAAGCAGTATATTGATAATTAACAACGCAACAGGACATGTTCAATATGTTCTTCAGAAGGCAAGCTCTTGCCATTGCATTTCTACTGCTTTACCGTAGGGTGACAAATCAGTGCTGAAAATCTTCAGCACTGTACCTACAGCCAGAGGCCAAGTTCTCTCTGTAGCAGCCCCACAATATTGGCTCACAGCATGGCACTGGCTAAGAACATTGCTGGTATTTTTTTCTTTGATGTCAGGAAACGAGCAAGGAATAGGAAATGGTGTGTCCTGGGATTCCCGTGCCAACATAGGTTCAGGATTATTCCCCAGAAGTACTTCGACAGTCCTTTACATTGATATACTCAAAACAGATTATCTCAGCCTATAATCAAATGGTATTTCACTGCTATTCATCAAAGAACAGCAAACTATTCCTGTGCATGTAAGTGCAAACACAGAAATGAACTCTAGAGAGAGCCCATGAATGAATCACCTTAGGACTGTCACAACAGGCAGAAAAGTTGATTTGTGGTAGTGTTGAACTACAGATAAATGACTGGCTAGAACTACGGCGGAAATGAACTCCAGCGTTGTCTCCATGGAAACATTCTTGTATGAATAAAACAAACAGGAAAATTTGTGCTGAACATATTTCAGAAAGTACTCACAACTCTTACAGGAAAGAAAAATGAGAATCCCATCAATTAAGAAAATATCTTGTGATATGACACAAGAAACAAAAGTCACCATTCCTGGAAAACAACATGGGTGTATTAGTCACTCTTGACAATAACTCAATACTGTTACAAAAATGAAGAATTCACCTACTACTCAACTATCATAAAGCCTACTCTTTTGGTGTGCAGAATTGGTGGCAATATTCCCTGATGTCAACAAATCTGAAATGATACCATCTTCATTCTGTAATCAATAAACCCACAGTCAAAAAAAGTTATGGGCTTGGAAATTCACAGGCTTTATTTGAAGGAGTTAAAATCTCTTTTGAAAGGTTTATTAGAAACAACATCTTACACAAGAGCTGATAGCCTATGTCATCATTTATGCTTGTATTTCCAAATAAACACAGATATGAAGCCACATAAAAAAAAAAATAGTGAAAGCACCATACATTCACAGATTTACTTCTTTTCTAATCCTGCTGGTTAATACTGCTGTGGATTGCCTGATTGGAACAATACACAATTAAGACAAATACAGCTATAACATGCACATGCACAAACAAGAAATTAACATCAGGAAACACGTATGTATTTCTTAAACTGCTTACCTATTACAAATCTTAACTTGGAAGCTTCAGGTTTATCATGCATTACAGTTTAAAAAGAAATCAACTAGAAAACAGTTCTGTTTAATCTATGTTTACCAAAATAGAAACTGCCAATTTTGTAACACTGTCTACAAATAAAACTAATTGGGAAAGAAAAACTTCTGCAGTTACCGCTTCTGCAAAGTTGCCATGGCATATCCGCTATGACAAGAAAAGGCCACAGAAGATTTACCTCCTACCTCACAATGGTAAGGAAATGGAAGTATCAGCCTGACTATAATAGACCAAACACTAACAAAGAAATAAGACTAAGGTAGAATGAATGCGTCTAAAGAAAAAGCAGGGACACTCAGGATAGCAGTGAGTATAGCTGCAAATGAGTAAGAACCTGCTTGGAAAAACAGATTGCATACAGATGAGTTAAGAAAAGTTACATGTAACTGAAAAAAAGTGTGAAGGAAAACATCATGACAGCCTCTCTTTGAGGATCACTTTTCATTGCTTGCTTCATGAATTAATGTATACTGCATTTTGAGCTCTTTCCTTATATCTTACTTCTCCCCTCTCTCCTTCAGGAGACACAGAATATACTCAGAGATCCTCCAGATGCCCTCAATAACCCCAGAATCT
The DNA here is from genome assembly GCF_987193195.1 of Phasianus colchicus. Lineage (NCBI taxonomy): Eukaryota > Metazoa > Chordata > Aves > Galliformes > Phasianidae > Phasianus > Phasianus colchicus. The sequence continues at coordinate 22,780,098 of NC_143439.1, forward strand.
ATCAGCTATGACTTATAACATGTTTCCTCCTTTTCACTGATCCTTCAATTTTTTATGTACACATAAATTGCCTCAAAGGTATCTAGTACCTTTAAGATACATCTATATTGGCATTTTAATTTTGATCACTACTGCATTTCCTAATCACAGCTACTTACTACATCTGAATTCCTTTTCCAGAAAAGCCTTAGAGCATAGAAACTCCTTTAGCACATGTTCTGCTCACAGAGAAGCAAAATTGCTTCTGACAAGTTCTTGATGACACAAAGTAAAATATTCACAATAAGCCAATAGTCACATACAGAAAAAATAGTCAAGCTCACCCTCGGTGAAAGGAATCTCTGGCAGTACAGCACTTCACAGGAAGCAGCCCAGGTCCCAGAGATGCTCTCCCTTCAGTGGCTGGCCGTTATATGAGCTCAGAGATATTCAAATATTCAAAACCAAAAGAAGAACCAGAATGATTTGGAAGCTTAAAATGACAAATTATATTAAAAAAAAAAAAAAAAAAAAAAAATCCTGTCTATAATTATTTTAGCATAAACTCCCACAGTTAATATCAAACAAAACCATCTGGAATTCATTTAAAAAGCCAAGAAAGCATTTATAAGAAAATGCAGACCAGCTCCATATTGAAGATATACTGCTTCCCCATCAAATTACATAAGGAAATATACTGGTTTCAGTACTTTATTCAGATCAACTAAAAATGCTCTAGAATACAACTAAAATATTATGAGTTATTCAAAACTCCCCGAGTATCAAGAATAAATATCCACTGATCCCTCAAATAAATTGGTTCATGTTAATACTCAGAGATGATGGATACATATTTTAAAAGTTTTTGCCAACAGGTTATTACCTGGCTGGGATTTGAATTACCTCATTATTATTATTGTTTGCTGTTTATCCTTGGAGCTAAGGGACATGTGTATTCTTCAAAATAATTTTTAAATCAGAACTTCATTAATCATTGCAAAATAGCTTTATGCTGTTAAAAAAAAGGCAAAAGAAACTCGAGTGAATTGGAATTACTACAGGCAAAATGATTGAGCAAATCTCAGATTTCCTCTGTTTTAAATCAAAATAATCTGTCTTACTTAATAGATCTATGTTCCTAACAGTGTAGGGTTATAAAGCTATTAAGGTAAGTAACTGATATACACAGTAATCTGTGAATCCATCACTTTTTGTGGGTTTTCCTTCTTGCTCTCTTTCTCCTTTTCCCCCATTCTTCTTTTTGGGTTGTTGATATTATTTATTTTCTGGCATTTATGGTTGACTTTTGGATGTTTCTGGACTATTAAACTTCAAATTTACTGAAAAATTCCTTATGTGTATCTTTTAACATGTGTTTCTTCACTAGGCAGCAGTTAGTTCAATATCACTTACATTAATACATTAGTTTCTGTTAACAAGTATTGTTAGATATATCTTAAAACGAGTGTGCAATATGTAGCATAGTACATCAAGAAGAGTAAACTTTTTAAACATGAAATTAAAGGAAAATAAGTTATTAGGGATATTACGTAGTCTATATTTAAATTAGCAGGCAAATGCTTTATTGTCTGTTGCATTCAGGATAACTAGATCATGAATACATTTTCTTCATAACTTATATTAAAAGATGGATCAAGAAAAGCTTTCTTACGGTTCGGTTATGTGGACAAGAGCAGTCAGATTTAAGAGACAGTGTGAAACTGACACTTTCACAAAAGGAATCCCACTTACTGAAGTTCCTATAAACCAAATCAAGACTACACAATCTTCTGGAATCTTAAAAGTGGTTCCCCAGAACAAACAAGTTTCTGCTAAATTTCAAAGGAAGGGAATTTACAGTTTAATCTGATTAAGTTTTAGTGAGAAAGATACTGCTTTAATCCATTTATTTTTTTTCTGACCAAGATGTAAGATCTTAAAAAAAAAAAAAAAAAAAAAAAAAAAGCATCTAAGAGCATTACAGAGAAATGAACCATAAGAAACTAGTTACTTCTTGATTTGCATTCTGTCTTCTCACACCCTCCCTCATCGTGATAAATCTATCCTTTAGTATCCCCTTTAACCTACTGGCATAATGCTTGTTTCTTCTCCCTCCCTTTGTCTCCTCACACACTATCAGTGTCATGTCCCTCACTTGTTCTGATGCCAAAACCATTGGCAGCCATTCCAAGAGTTCATTGGTCACAACTATGTGCATGTTGATTGACAGATGAAAAAAAGAAAGATGACAGTTTAGATACTCTTCCTTCTTGAACCTGTAACATAAATATGTCTTTAAACAAGACATTTCATTTAAAAGTCATCTAGCAGATAATACTGGTGCTGTGTTTATATTTGTAATGAAAATAGTGTTGATACCACACTGTTGTTTTTGTTGTTGCTGAGAAGATTTCATGCAGGACCAAAGTTTTTCTATTCTTCGCACTTCCTCACTTCATGGGAAGTTAGGAGAAACACAGCCAGGACAACTGACCCCAGCAGACCAAAGGGATATTTCATACTACATGACCTGAGGCATAGTAACAAAATCTGGTGGAAAAAAAGGAAGAAGGGAGCACATTTGGAACTGTAGTATTTGTCTTTCCAAGTAATCATTATTTGTGATGAAACCTACTTTCCTACTTCAATTTTTCTTGCATATGTAGCTTTTACTTTATCTGTAAAAATGTTTTCATCTCAATCCATAAGTTTTATTGCTTTAAGCTTTCTGATTCTCTTCCCTACCCAGAGCAGGATAATGAGCAAGCAGTTAGTGTGGTGCTTAGTTGTCCACCAGAGTTAAATCACAACACTATCTCAGAATCCTCACCTGAGGAACCTTTTGAATACCTGTATGAATGCTCCACAGGTGAGACTTCACTTATCAAATTTTCTTATGTTAATCTGCTAAATACCTTGTACTAAACAACTGAAAGGAAACAATACTTAGTTAAAGAAGGGATAACAAAAGCTTCTTGAATGGCTGGTAAGAAAGCAGATTTTATCTGACAACATTTTAAAGAATATACAATCATTAAGATTGGAAAAGATCTTTAAGATCATCTAGTCCTACCATTCACCTACCATCAATATTGCCCAACTAAACCACGTCCGTAAGTGCCACATCCACACATTTCTTGAACACCTCCAAGTATGGCGACTTCAATATTTCCTTGGGCAACACATACGAGGGCTTGACCTTTCTTTCACAGAATAAATTTTTCCTACCATCCAAATTGAACCTCCCCCCGCACCATTTGAGACCATTTCTCTCATTCTACCACTGTAACCCGTGAGCAAAGGCCAAACCCCACTTTGCCACAAACTCCTTTCAGGCTCTTGTAGAGAGCAATAAGGTTTTCCTGAGCCTTCTGTTCTCTAGGTGGAACAATCCCCATTCCCTCAGACACTCTTCTCCAGTCCTTTCACAGCTTCATTACCCTTCTCTGGATATACTCCAGAGCCTTGACATCTTTCTTGCAGTGAGGGGCCCAAAACTGAACACAGAACTCGAGGTGCAGTCTCACTAGTGCCGAGCACAAAGGGACAATCACCTCCCTGCTCCTCCTGGCTACACTATTTCTGATACAAGCCAGGATGCCATTGGTCTTAGCCATCTGAGCACACTGCTGCTTATGTTCAAGGGATTGTTGATTAATACAACCAGATCTTTTCTACTGTGTAGGTTTACAGCCACTCTTTCCCAAACCTGTAGCTTTGCATTGGGTTATTTCTAAAACTCTTCTATGATTTGCTCAACATTATCTAATCTATCGTAGTACTATTAATACAGGACGTAATGCATTTGGTGAGGTTCAGTTCATGTTTATATACTACTTTAGCTAGCAGAAACAATAAAAGTTTATACCACCATAATAGTTTAGCACATCTGGTTTCCTAGCTACAATGTAACCTAAAATATATTCAGAAAGACTGAGGTAGGTAGATTTTCATTTTCATTTATTTTTCTTAAGAAAGTACTCTTCTGATACTTGAGCTATTGATATTTGCTGAAAGAAGGAAAGCTGAACTGATATTTAACATATAAACATGTATCAGTGTTGTGCAAGCAGGATACAGCAACACTCCTAGAAGCACTGAAAAGAGCCAGGTGTTCTGTAGTTCATGTGATCCTTCAACCTCTCATGCATGAGTTGAGAATTAACAATAGGAATTTAACTTCTCACTCCTAAAGACTCCACAAGTGCTGATTAATCTTGGGTGCATTGTACAAGCAAAATACCCAAAGAAAGAATATATTTCCATGAAAACTTACAGTTTCAGAAAAGTAAATAAAAAGATAAGCAACTTCTTCAGAGACGAGATTGACCTCTGATCAAGTGAGATAAACTAAAGGTGAATGTACATAAGCTACTATATCTGAAAGATCTTTCACCAGCTAACATCCTAATTAGTTGCATACAGACAGGTCAACTACTGTTCTGTTTTTAAAGAAGCAGTGTCTAGCCTTCACAAATTACATATATAATCCCACTTGTGAAAAACAGGCAGACATTTCACATTATACAACTTGCACATACAAACCATATAAAAATATGAAGTGCTTTCCATGGTTAAAACAGCATAAAGAAAATAGTTGGTCTAGTTTCTAAGTGTTAAATACTGCTCTATTATGTCTCATTTAATTTACCTCAAATATTACTTCTTTGCCCACAAAGAAGCAAAATTCCTTCTGACAAGTTCATGACAATAGCAGGTAAAGCATTCATGATAAGCTGATAGTCATATACATAAAGTAGAGTTAAACTCACACAACTAGAGGCTCTCTAGTTATGCAGCACTCTTCACAGAGCAGGCCAGGTCCCAGAGATGCTCTCCCTGCAGTGGCTGACACTTGTACAAGCAAACAATGCGTTTGTGTTCCCTGGGCCAGCCACACCCCTTCACCATGTGCTCAAACAACAGTTCAGGATGGAACTAACAGCTCCCCAAACTACAAATAAAAATAGATGACCAGTTGCAAACATCTCACATCATTTTTCTTCTCAGAATTATCAAATTGTAAATAAGCATAACCAACATTTAAGGTATTATGTAAATACAAAGTAAATACAAAGTAACAAGAACTTATCAAGAACAAAACAAGATTTCCTTTTTTCATCTTTAAGATCAAAAGAATTATATATTTTGATCCAATAGTATCAAAGATGGGGTCATCTCGCAAGAAAATCACAATCTCTTAAGGAAAAGATGCTGCAGTATATTTCTTTGATTATTCAATTATCAAACATACTCCCCAAGAAACTCCTTGTAAAACAGAGTAACAGCCCTGCAACTAAACTTTGTCGTCACTCAACACAAAATGACAAGGAAGTGACAAATAATAAAGGACAATGTGAAGATGCAATCACTCAACAGAAAATCTGCATTTCCTCTGTAGATATGTTCAAAACTCCATTCTGCAGAAAGAAGCTCCTTAAAAAGCCAGCTACCTAGCCTCATACACAAAGGCACAGATATGTACTGTGCTTCAGATACAAAACAAAGTTTGATCAATCAGGTAACAGGAGCTCCTTTTCGAAGATGGGCAGAAGTTTAAAAAGCCTGCTGAATTTGTCAGTGAGGGTAATTTGTTTTGTTGCTCATTACTTGATGTACTGGGAACTAGGCCATTAATCCTACGTGAAAATAAAATGTCAGTTTGGGAAATGCTATATATAGTAGAGTTGTTAAAAACTATTTCTACATTTAAGGAGAAGGCAATCCCAGCTTTGGCGGCAGCATCATACGAGTCCAAAACAAACATGATTCTAACTTTGAAATCAGCTGTGTGGATTCTTTGTAATGAAACTGGAAGAGTTCAGACTGATTTCAACTATTCCCTCTTCCAGTAACTTTTACCAAATGTACTCATGCCATCACTGCAGTAAATTGGTATTGCAAAATTATGGAAATTCTACATTTTCTCAGAATAGATTCCAGACAGGAGAGTGGACAAAAACAAACTCCTTTGTTTACGCTATGCATTCAAATCTTTTTTTTCTGCTTAATTCTGTCAACATTTTCCGAAGCATAGACTCATGACTTAATTCTAACTAATTAGAAATCTCAACACATTTCAGCCCACTATATTATCAAAGTTAGTATTACAGAAGGGTAAATAAAATGTCAATTTACTTTATTTTATGGAATTGTGTTAGTACTGGAAATCTGATTACATCCTACTCACTCAAATTTTATTTCAATTCATAAAATATTTACATGCAAAATTTAAAGCAAAAAACAGAGTTTAAGCTTTATTTAAACACTCATTTCCAAGAAAATATCATTTGAGGAAGAAAATAGAAAATAAATATTTGAAGAAATCAGAAATGAAAACTAAGTTGAACTTTCATGAATAGCTCATGAAAAAGTAAGAATGTATATCTGGTCAACAAAATTAGATTTTATTTCTATGAGCAGCAAGTAAACAAAAAGTAATAAGTCAACAACTTTCATTTTCATGGTTTTGGTTTTGCAGAGTAAATTACTTCATCTGACGATTAATTTTTAAAATTTGACACCACACACACTGTGATGTTTTAGTCTGCTGGTTTTTTTGATTGATCTGAATCTTCAAGATACCATGAAAATGAATTTTACTCTCACTGGCTTATACAAACACTGTGTGAGAGAGGTGATTTAAAAATATGTCAAAATCACTGTAAATGGCTGATAACCATCTTTCTCCCTCAGTTCTGTAAGGGTTACAACCACAGAGAATGTGTATTTAAATTTGTACAGCTATACTCTACATTTCTATATAGAGTAGTTCTGAATGTGGATGCGGTTGTGCTTGGCTTATTTTGTCAAAATATGGGGAGAAAAAAAGCAAATATCTCAAATATATTAAATGGGTAAGAAAAGATCTTGTGTACATTAGAATTACATACAGCCTTTCTAACTTCCTAATTTCAAATGTTATACATACGTGCTACCAGATTAATAATGAGTGATGGCAAATGAATATATAATAATTGCTATTATAAGAAACAATTTATCCTCAAATGGAAAGAAGTGATTGAAAACTTCAGATTGTTCATAGAATCATAGACTAGTTTTGGCTGGAAGGAACCTCAAGGATCATCAGATTCCAACCCCCCTGCAACAGGCAGTGTTGCCAGCTCCTAGATCAAGTACTAGATCAGATTGCCCATAGCCCATCCAACCTCACCTTGAACATCTCAGGTACGGAGCATAGACAACTCTGGGCAACCTGTTTCAACACCTCACCACTCACTCAGTAAAAAACTTCATCTCACATCAAATCTAAATCTCTCTTCTTTTAGTTTAAAGCCATTTCCCCTAGTCTTATCACTACTTTACATTTACCAGTGTAAAAAGGTGGTTTCTCTTATGTTTATAAACTCCCTTTAGATATTGGCAGGACATAACGTGGTCTTCCCACAGCTTCTCTTTTCCAGGCTGAACAAGCAGACTTCTTTCACCCTGTCTTTTCTTCACAGAAGTGCTCAACCCTTCATGGACCTCCTCTGGACCCTCTTCAAAAGCTCCTAATCTGTCCTGTTTTGAGGGCAGTATTCCAGATGAGGCCTCACGAGCCCTCTTCTGATGAATCCCAGGACACCACTGACCTTTTGGGCTGCAAATACACACTGCTGGCTCACATTAAGTTTTTCATGAGCCATAACCCCTGAGTCCTTCTCAGCAGGCCTATTTGCAAAAAGTTCTTCTTCCAGTTTGTATATATCCAGGATTACGTCAACGCAAGCACGAAGTCTTGCACTTTGCTTTATTGAATCTCATTAGGTTCATAAGGGCCTGCCTTTTGAGTTTATTAAGGTTCCTCTGGATGGCATCCCTTCTTTCTGCTCTGTCTACTGCAACAGTCAGCTTGGTGCCATCAGCAAGCTTGCTGCTCAATTCTACAATTTATGTCAGTAATAAAGATGTTACAGAATACTGGACACAAGACAGACCCCTGGGGGACACCACTTATTACCAGTCTTCACCTGGACATAGAGCCATTTGTTGTTTGTATATAACTGATAAACCATCAAAACAACTGCTGCCAATGCCATCTTACCACCAGTCTGTCACTTACAAACTCTCTATTATCCTTTACTTCACTGAGACTTCTAAATAACTTATTAGGAAAAAAAATATTAACTTGTTCCTAATACTTATTACTTTAATATAGTATGTGTAGTTAATATAATATGTGTAGCAATGCATACTGTACAAAACAAATTTAACTACAGCAGTTCAAATAGAAAAATAATAAAATGCAAATGCCCGATCTACTTATATTAAATTAATTCAATTTTATAGTCAGAAAGTCCCAATTAGTTGCAGAAATCTAAAACATAATGTTATATTCTCACTTGAAAAGAACATGAAAATGAACCACAGAAAATAGGCCTAAGGGAATCTGAGTAATTAATTTAGTCCATTCTCCTGCCTTGACAATTGTCAGGCAGAAAAGTAACTTATGTATTACATTTCTATATGTCAGCCCAAGAATTTTGCAGTGCTGATCACTTAGTCTGTTTTTTTTATTTAAATAAGTGTGATTATTATTTCTAATTTCTATATTTAAAGTCTTCTGTTATTGTTTGAAATAGGTGAAATTTAAAGAGATTTTAATAATTTCAATATCTAAGCAAAAAAATCTTAAAAATAATTCTAAATACCATAAAACCAAAGAACAGGAGAAAGGAAAAAAGAGGAAGTTTGAAGAACTAAATTTTGAACTAAAGATCCTCTGAATTTTGAATTAAAATCCACAGGCTATAAAAACTGACCATATTATATATACTAATTATATAATTCCTTAATTGCAAATCAGAGAGAGAAGGAGAAGAAAGACAGAAACTTTCAGATAGCTCAAGAAATACTCTGAAGAAATGAGAATTGAATTTACAAAATCAAATTAAGAAAAAAAAAATAAATTGAAAGACCTCGTTTTGGTGGAGACTGCACCAAGAGCCATTACTAAGTGGAACGAGGAAGAGAAAGCATGAAGGTGGTCAGCACTGAATTTGGACTTCTGTTTTTATTACCTATCATTTGCTCACTCTTTTCTCAAGACTATAGTAAGGAACTGAGATACTCCACTCCTGACATTAGATTAAAATGCCACTTTAAGTTTTAGAATTTATTTAATCAGGTTTAATGGTTAAGTTCAAGAGTAGACTTAACTTCTGCTCTTATATTAAATAAATACAAATAATTAATTTAATAATTTAAATATTATTGTTTGTTTTGAATGGATGATGCATTTCTTGTTCAAGTTGCATACAGTATTCACAAATGGGAAATCAAAAGATTTGGATAAAACTTCTTTAATTTCTTCAGTAAGCTTCAGAATAGAATATAAAATATGTATCCAACTCAGTTAAAAAATAAATTTGCTCTTAAAATGGGTCACAAAAATATGTTATTCATATTAACTGCCTTTTCACTCCTCCCTTCCAGACTTTTAATACTACGAAGTCTTTATTGGAATCTGGGTGACAGACATCATCAGAGCTGTCATGCACTACTATTATACTGAAATCTTCTTTACAATCTTTCTAGAGCAGACTGTTGATTGTAGCAGTTTTTGACAGCTAGCTGTACAAGCCATTAAGTCCAGGATTTGACCACGAAGCAGAGATTAGGATTTCTATTTTCTACTACTTTTCCTATAATCAAATATATTTAGGAGCAGGAACAGAATTTTTAAGAAAGCAAGATTTACAAAAGAATTTGAGAAATAGAACAAGTACTAATGGTTAAAACCTGTCTGTGAGGAAGGACTGATGAACTTTTATTATATCTAGAAACACTCATTTCTGTGTTTCTCTTCAGCAGGTCTTACATATTATCAGTTCATCACTAAAAATATGACACAGTGATCTAACACTGATAAAGAACATCATGGAAATAAATTTCATCTAGGATTATTGTCACCCCTGGAAGGCCATCAGTAAACAGGTGAGTCAATTTTCAAGAACTTGAAAGGATGATGCAGAATTCACAAGACTGAAAGGAAATTACATTCTTTCAGTCTTTTCTTTCCAGTTACTTATGATGCTGATTGGGTTCTTCATTCTGTTTTGTTTTGCTCTTCAGAGCAAAGGGAGAACAATCCATAAATTTTTACATGCCCAGCAGGAGTCAATCTAGAGAGTCAGAAATGAGTCTTTCATCTAAAGCAGTGGTAATCCTAGGAAACTTATGTCAGAGCCTTTTCATTCCCAGGTTTGTGTCTTCACTTTCAAAAATAGACAGATATTAAAACTGGCGATACATAATAAACGAACACTAATGTTGGTATTAATACATAATTAAGGTCTCTAATCTGTCTCCCAAAACAATAGGAAAATACAGGATTTAGGAGAAATTTACAACATTCACCTGCCCCAAAAATGTGTGGCCTCATTATTACTCTTGAGGAAAGTGTAGACTCAAATTCACTCAGACAGAAACAGGAAGCCTGTTCTCCTCAGCCACTTGCTATAGAAATAAGTCTACTAAAATAGAAACTGGCTATCAGGGATATCAGGTAAATCAACTATTCCAGAATCTTGTAAAGCTAAAACTACAATTTTTAAAAGAATTTGTACAAACCGTATCAGGAGTAATGAGTAAAATATAACTTATTAGACTGCAAAAGGGTTAAATTTATTCTTTTCAGAACTTAAAGGCTATATTTTTCATTTTAATCTTTTTTTTTTTTTTTTTTTTCATACTTCCAAACTCAACTAACAAAAAACAACAAAAACAAAAAAATCCTACATTTTTCTTCAACATAGCTTTACCTCATGCAGAAGATAAAAGGGGAAAAAAGGTGAGCTATTCTAGGCTATGAACTTATGCTGCAAAGGGACTATTATAGGTTTACTGCTTGAATGTAATGTCAAACTGCAATTGTTACTGAGGAAAACTTTACAAAAATTTTGGCAGAGAAATTTCAGGTAATGGAACTCAGTTTTCAGTGATGTGTACAATAACTAATATACCCATTTACAGAAATAAATTCATACAGAAATACATATAAATGGACACAAAAATACATACATCTATATGTTTAATTATGTTATTTGTGCAACTCTACAAAACGATGCATCTTGTGGTTATACTAGCCTGTAAATACATACTCTATAATACAGTATTTCTAAGTCAGATTTTTCATCTTTCCATTTTCTAATTTCCATCTCCTTCAGGTGGAAATTGTTTCAGTAAAATAGATAATTGCTTCTGCTTTGCAATGTCAAACAGTTTGCCTCAGGTTATGGCAGTCTCTACAGTTAAGATGAAAAAAAACCCTCTAATTATCTTTCTTTCAAGTATTCTTTCATCTCACCCTATTCAGTGGTATCCATCATCGTATTTTTCCATTGCTTTTTCTTTTCTTCTGCATTCCTGTATTTAGTACCATACTTACTTCCCATCTTCTCTATAATCCAGCTTCCATTTTGAATATAAAAATTTTACTATGGCAGAGGAGGAAACTTAGAATATATGGCAGTCTTACTGCTCAGTCCCACAGCATTTTCAATATCAGTCATAAATCTGTTTTTGGCTATTTTCACTTTCACTATTTTCACAGAAAGACATTCTGGCAAAAATTATGCCATACCTCAAAATGGAAAAAAAAAAGATTGTTTGAGATACTAATTATATATAAATTTATATATCCTGACATCTCCAGAAGTCTAAAGATAATGTTTTCACTTATTTTTATATCTATGTTTTCCATAGTCTTGCCTTGACTTTCACCCTTTATCTGAAGTTCTACAATTGTAGCCTGCTTCTGAAAATGACAAAGCACGGACTGATGAATGAGTGAGAATGAAAACCAATGCTAGCTCCTGCTGCTATCAAATTTTGAAAGCATCAGTGGAGTAACCAATTTTTATGAGTCTCCTTTCACTGCTATCATAAAATTATACTTGTGTATCAGAAGGACTGAAGAACAATTTTCAGCCTTCTGTTCAAGAACAGCTTTCTTCTACAACAGTGTGTAAATTTTAGGACATCTTCAGCTGCAAAAGCAATGCATGAGTGGGATATTTTGCTGATTCTGTATGTTTTCTTCTTCATTTTAATCTAAAAACAAGATCCAAAATCAAGATTTTAAAAACCACACTCACACTATGCACAACCATAGATTCGTACTTGTGCATCCAAACAATACTTAATTCAAATAACCAAATAGGTATGTTATCCAATAATGTTTTTTAACAGGTTGCTTAAATGTATAGTTTTCCTCTCTCCATCTTTTTGTCCATTTTTTATTTTGACACCACCTATGAAGACTGGGTTTTTGGTTCAGTCTGAATGCCTTGGTTGAAGTAAAATTCTATACATTTTTTTTTGTAAAAGCCAGAGAAGAGGCCAATTCTCCTGGAATTGTAACAATTCTCTAAATTTTTATACTTGAAAAAAAATCTACAAGCAGTTTGGTCTTGTTTAACAGTTTGGTCAATACAAATTATTATTTGTGTAAAATTTTGTCACTGCAATAAACAAGAAATCACAATTCTTTTCAATATTTGATTACTGGAAGTATATATTAATAAAACTTTATTCTATAATGTGAAACAGTACTATATGATGTAAAATATTACCATATTAATAATGTACTCTCCTGGAATATTCACACAGCAGAACTCAGCTCATACTACCATCATTGAATACTGTTTAAACAAGGTATGAAGATCTTAAAAAAAAAAAAAAAAACTGAAATAGATGAGTTCTACAGCACTTCCTTATTGCATTATGCAAATAGATTTTTAAATGAAAAATAAACAACATTCAAGAGATCTTAACTTTTTTTTTTTTGCAATTGATGATGTCATAAAATAAGTTAGAGGTGCAAAATCAGAATTCTAAGTATCTGTGGTCAGCTTTTAAGTCAAAAATAAACAGAAAAAAAAGAAAGCCAATGATGGCTCTGAAAGAAATTACTCAGATATTCTAGTAAAACCAAGTAATGAGTTGATTTTAAAACATAGTGACAGTACAATAAAACTCTCAACCTAGCATGTACAGGCATTGCAATTTTAATTGTCTTTAGTATGATATTTCTTTCATGATTTGACTTAAAAAATTTGAAAGAAATTATTTCTCAATTGTATACAGAGATATCAGTGTACTTAATTTATTATTTACACTAAGAGGTAATGAGGCAATGGCATATTTATATTTAAGTAGATGTTCTGATGAGACAAAGAAGTTCAGTAAATTATTTCAAGGGAATTTTTTTCAAAATACTAGAGGCAATTACATTACATTGTAAATTATTAACCTGTGGTTAATTGTTTTCATACAAATAAAAATTATTAAGTGTTTATTTATATCATATATGCTTAGTATTTATAAACATGTATGTACAGTGTATACTTACTGTCTGTTTAGGAACAATATATAGTCTATACCATGTATAATAATATAAGCTTATAAAATGTAGATTTAGAATAAGAGAGTAACTTATAAGCATTAAAGCATGTTGTAAATTTAGTCTTCTAAAATATAAATAAAACATAATGCAGTTAGTTGTATTTAAATCTGAAATATGAACTGTATTTCTTATTTCCAAAATACGCCTCGTAATCTGAAAATTCTGTTAAAGTTGTAATGAATTAAGCATAAAAAAATAGAAATTTTCTAACTTTCCCTTTTTTTCCCATTAGCTTGTAATCCTAAAGAAGACACACATCATTCCAGCTCGGAGACATATTACTTACTGTCTGTTCAGACAATATCATTGAATAATTATGCAATATAATTTTTATCTTTCTTCTGGGAGGTGTGGCTCAGTGCCTACTAACTACAAAATTAAATGCACTACCTGAATGCAGATTTATTCCACTTCAGAAATTTTCATATAGTTATCTTTTTTTAAAAAAACACAGTCTTTGAGCTTTAAAAATGCACATTATAAAAAAAAAAAAATCTGAAATAAAACTGAAGCAAATTCTGATTTCTAATTCAGTTCTTTGTATGGATTATGATTTATAATCATACAAGTAAGGACACAAGTAAAAGTCTGGTTACCAGTGATTTTTTGGAGCATCGTATTGGAACATACAGGATCACCTTACAGTAGTGACCTCAGAAGAACAGACTCAATTTAACTCCTGATGCAGTCATCTCAGTAACTGTGCTTTGCATCATGGAAGCTCTAAGTGGTTGAAGGGAAAAAGCTGGTCTGGTTCTCCCATTGTGCGGAATACAAATATCCAATAGAGATATATTTTTAGGAGATTTATATAGAACACGGGGAAGATATTGTTACTATTTTTTAAGATACAGCACAAACCAATTTTTTTCTATTTGTCATTGAAACAGCAAATCACCTTCCTGAAATCATGGTAGGAATCTGACAAATAGAATCTGGTGACAAAGCATTATACTGCTTATATTGCTTTCTGTCTTATAAACCTTTTTTTTTTTTTTTTCTTCTTTTTCCAATTGCATTTTGTGAAGAGGTAGAATTACTTCTTCATGAACTTCCCTAACTGCTCTAAAATCCAACTTTAAGCAGGTATTGTACTTTGCAAAATTGCAATGAGCTTGGAGGAAATGAAAAGAAGTCTACTGAGCACTGGCTGTGCTGATACACCATAAGACCTTCCCAGGAAAGGCACTTTATTTTCTTATAATGGAAATATAAAATAGTAAAGGAAAATGCTTTTCCACTGTCTGCTATTCTAAGCCAAAGGACCCATCTCCATCACACCTTTTTTCTTTGGAACTCTTCAAAACTCTTCCCAGTTCACAAACACTAGTCTATTCATTAATCTTTGTGAACACCCTAATATCACCTGAATAATTCTTTACTACTTTGCACATATAGTAAAGACAAAGCTTTCTTCTTCCTTAATTCCCTCTCTTTTTAGTGTCAACACAATTTTAGGTGTTCTCACATTCTTCAAAACATTTCAGGTCAACCAGATATGCACGGCAGTTTTTAAAAAGCTTGTGGAATCTGGTGTAAGAGGGACAGTGGAACATCTGAGAACAGAAGATGAAGCAAAGAAACTGTTCTTTCTTCTGTAACTACTTCCCTCTCGTTTGCAATTCTATTGTGCTGCAGAGAGAAGGAGATAAAATTGTGCAATAGTTTTACGCTTGTCTTTATTTAAGGAGGCTTAGTTAACAGAATCCAAATACATTTCCTGGACTTATGAACCCCTTATTACATCCAAAGTCCGTCTGTGTGAAAAGGTTGCTAAGATCATGGAACATTGCTTAAATACTCACTTAAAATTTGTCTTTACTCTCCTTCCACCACTGATGTTTTGTTCACCTTCTAGATTCTTGAACCTGCTGCTGTTCCATGTGAACATTAATCAAGAACTATGGAAGAGTAACCTATAAAATAGATTGCTAAACTGGTAGTACATTTGAATTGGAACAGTGAGAAGTTATGGCAAAAAGTACAGAGGAGCAAACTTTAGCTGTTCTTTTAAGAGTTCAGAGAATCAGGGGTGAATATTCCCTAACTCTAGGCAAAGCAATAAAGAAACAAATTAGTAAGCACAATAGCCAGGGGAACAATAAATACATCCAGTAAGTCAGACACAGTGCATATGTGGCTGATAATTTAACACCATGAAAGGAGATTACAAACTGCAGTGGTGCAGTGAAATTCAAAGCTCCTAAGAGATTTAGTGCAAGCAACACAAGGTAGCCTTAACAGATGACAGAATATAACACAGAGAAAGCACAAATAGTGTCACAGATTTTAGAATACTAAAAGACACGAGGCAGTATGGAAACTAACCATGTAGATAGACATAAAGCAACTTTTAGCTGCTTAATCTCTACCCTTTCCAGCAGTAGTTTGGCTGGCAGATGGGAAAAAAAAAAAAAATCATTATGGACAGGTTACTTAAAAAAAAAAAAAAAGGCTTTAAAGTAAGCTTTGACAAATTGAAAAAAAATCAATTCTTGTGTCTCAATTCATGATTTAAAGAATATAAATCCCTAAGCAAATCTATTACAAAGTAAGATTAGAGATAAATCAAGTGTTTTTGATAGCCTTCTGAACTACTCAAAGCTCATCTCTGAAGAAGAGTTTTATTATTTTTACATGTGAATCTCACACATAGTTATATTTTCTCCTTCTAGGAGTAGCATCTCTGGATAGGCCTGAGACAAACAGCCTAGCAATAAGAACATAAGACAGCCTAAAAATTATTTGCCATTGTGTGCTTGGACTCATTAACTTCTTCTGCCTTTTTAGAACAAAAATTATAGATCTGAAGGGCAACAGTCTTCTACAGTATCATAGAAAAAAAAAATTAAAGATTGAAACAAAAATTGAAACTAATTTTAATAAAATATGTACTGGCAGCAAATAAACACTATACTGATATATCAAAAATAATCATAATTTGATGAATATTCACCAAATGTTTTTGTTTTTTTTAATGTTTGTTCATGAGACATATGTTTGTTTTCTATCAAGTGTTCCCATCACAGCAACTGAATTTTCTTAAATGTTTCAAATGACAATTTTCTACTTTCCAAAAGGCTCTCCTACATACCTAATCTTTGTCAATGAAAACAAACAAGAAAACCAACCTCACATTGACAATAAAGCTTTGCAAGAACAAAGTTATTTAAATAGCATTTTCTGCTATTTGTCTTATTCTATATTGCCATTTTTTCCCCACTGAGTGCTAATAAGTGCTTGCTGTTGAAGAGGTTTTCGTTTAACATCTGTCACTTGTATCCAGAAGTAGCACCTACAGGGAACTGTCAAATAGATTGTTATTCTCCTCTGTAGCACCAGCAAATCTGTCTCACATCATTTACATACAGATAGTTATAGGCATTCATCATTTCATTATGCTGACTGCCTCACTGTTCTAATGTATAATGTCTCTTTAATGAGCCTCAAAAAATACAATATTCCTTGATTTATGACTGCTTAACTGAAAAATTATGGATTGACAAAACTCATCGTAAAGCTTTTTTTTTGTTCCTGCTACCTTGCACTTTAAGTTTAACAGTGACTCCTCAGTTAATCTCATGATTTGTTTCTCTGACAAAAGATCAAATTTTAACACCATACTTCACAGTCATCACTGTTTTAATATGTACACTTTCAGTACAATGAGAGAACAGCATAGAATTTGACAAAATAAAATTGATCACTTTTTGTCAAAGAAATAAATGTATTTGAAACAATTTGTTTCAATATTATTATATGCCAGTTACAGTAAGTTCCCTAACTTCTGTGGAATACCGCTGCACCAGTCATGTACAAATGACTCATAAATGAGCCAATTTACACGTTCATGTAAATTGAACTATGCTTTATTGTGTGAATTTCAATTATTTCATGTATACACAAATGGATACTGCTAAAAATATCTTTGCCATTAAAAACTATTGCATGCTAAAGTATTACAAACATATCTAGGACAATAAACAGAAAGTTGGGAATGAAAGAGGTAAACACTTTGTCCACTTGACTGCACTCAGTTTTTAACTTCAGTTCCTCCCTCTACATCTCCACGTTTATAAAAAATATCAGCATTCAGCCAGGTCATCAGTTTTTTACTATCTAAGGTGAAAGAGTATGCAAACAGTGTTCAACCAAACGCTCACACTAGCCTCTAGAAGCAGCAATTTTTACAAGGTGTGATACTGTTTCCAATAAATATACAGTTGGTGTTTGAATGTTTTTAGTATGTAAGGAAGTATTAAGATATCAAAAGCTTTTTCCACAATAGAGGCAAATGAAACGTTTTATTCCCTTGTGCATTCCCCACTGTCTAATACAGCTTGAATTTACACTATAGACCATACAAGACCATACAAGATGTCACTCTCCTTCATCCAACCATTCATTTTCATAAAAGCTGTAGAAACGTACGATAGAGAACTTACTATTTATTTCAAAATCTCCCTCCTTCCACAGAGTTCAAATAAACAAGTGCAGATACAAACAAATTAACACTGGTATATATCCTTACAATGTCTGATCTCATATATAAGCATTGCTTTCTAGTTTCAAATTGTGAAGCCAAAGTGAAAAGTCTATCCATTATATATGGTAAAAGTGAATAGAGTGTTAAACAACAGATGGCAAACAGAAATGCCTAGATTCCCTTGAAAAGTCAACTTTAAGCAAAAAAAAAAAAAAAAAAAAAAAAAAAAAAAGACTAAAGGCATATTTAAAAGCGTTTTCAGTAGATACAGACATACTTACTACATAGCAGAAAATAAAGCGCAAAAATAACACATCTACTTGACTCCAAATTTCAAATGCTCAATATAATAAGAATTCTTCTTTCTTATCAGCCCATATTTAGTTACTTTGTTGTGAATATTCCAGTTAACATCAATGTCCACTTTGTAATGATTTCAAGAAGTCAAACTCCTAAAGAACACGGGTATATTGTCCCATAATCAATTTGTACCTCTACATATTTCAACCACACAAAAATGACATTCTAACAAATAATCCAATAAAAATGCTTTTTAGTCAATAAATCATAAAAGTTCCATGATATTTTTTTTTTACACATGAAATGTATAACTCTGAAACCAGAAAACTAGATACATCAACTCAAATATCTCTTACAAATAACTGAAAGCTCAAAATTATATGCCTGGATGTTTTGTGAATTCAAAGTATTTTAAAATATCCATTTATTTCATAATAATAATGAGGTTTATGTCTCAGCTTGTACTACTGTAATAAAGTTCAATTTTAAAAATACTTAGTAGTCACTTTACCAGTCACAGTCAATTCTCTGACTGTTCATCTGACCATCACTGAATTATCTTTCTTTCTATATCCCTTGATACAACTGTCAGGAACATAACTAAGAGTAATGATTAATAATAAAGGGTTTCCTACATCTGTTAGTATTGATGTTGTTAAGCTGTGCTATCTAATAGTAAGAATATAAAACATGGAAGAGATTAAAACTTGTTGTTACTCTATTTCTGGCAAAATGGAGAGAGAGTATTATAAAGACATAGTATATATAAGGACAATATTATTCTCTGTATAGCCCCTCAATGTCATATTCTACTTTTGCTTTTGTTGCCTTGTGATTTTATTGATACAGCTCCTACTTACAGTGTACAGAGTTATCATTTCTGAAAACTCACTAATAGTGTTTGACTCTCAATTTTCACTTCTCCATCTGAATTTAAGAAAAGGCAGTGGGGAAAGATCTGTCAGATCTGTCTGCTTTTATCCTTCTATTTTTTTCAATATTTTGTGCACACATAAATATATGGCATTGTTTCTTAGGTCAATTACTTAGGTCAATTTTTCTTCATTGAGCACTGAATAACACACTGATAGTCTACTTACACACTGATAGAATCTACTTACAAAAAGGTGCTGTTATAAGTGGATTTAAGACTTCATTTGGTGTAGTCTTCACATGGGAAGAAAATCCAGTGTACTCTGGTCCTATGATGAATATTTTCTTTTTCTGGAGATAAACCTAGGAAATAACCAGTACAGAATAAGTACAATCATATGTGGAAAACACTATAATCCAAATCACTATAAACAGTAAAATTAAAAAGAAAAAAACAAACAAAAAAGTATGCATTGAGTAATAATGTATTACAAAGTTCACACCATTATTTATCCATATGCAATTATTATTACAGAAGACAAAAGTTTAAACTTTGTCCTCATATAGCACTCAAATGACCCCAGAGTCCTTCCATCTTACAGCTGGCAAATAGAGCGTTTTGGGTTTATTACATCTAAACAGCCATCTGGTGGCCTAAGAAGAGAAACATAATGACCACAAAGTGAAATGACACAGCCTTCCAAAAAAGTGCAACCGGATTTTCATTCAACATGAAGAAAAACTGTAATATATAGAACATGTAAAATCAACAGTCATCTTTATTTTAACAGTAGAGCTTATTCACAATTCCTATGTGTTCTTTCAGTAGAAACAGAACTTTCTATTCCTTCTTCTGGTTACTATTCACATAGTTGGCAGAATTCTACAGAAAATGACTTAAGAAGTAATAGGAGTAAGTCATAAAGAGGGCATGTTTACACCTCCTAACATTTCTTACAGGAAGCAGGGTTCAGCAGGAACTTGCTTCAGACCTAAACCAGTATGACAAATGTCTGTTCAACCTCACTTTCAAAACATGTAGTCAAAGCTTGAGGTTTCAAAGCTGAAATAAATTTCAGATGAATAACTCAGTCCTGAAGTTAATCATTCTTACTTTTCTTTTTCTCATCTCTTGCATTCAAGCTTTGCTGCAAATTAAACCCACTACTTCTTGTCATATATAAATTGGAGGTAACCATTTACACTGATCTCCTTGGTAACAATATCATAATTCTGATTTTACAGGCTAAACAAACCTGGTTACATGATTTCTATCTATGCTTTTAATAATTTTATGAACTATCAAAATGTATGTACATTCTGTTTTGTTGCAGTTTTTTTTTTTTCTTTTTTGCTGTTTTGTTTGTTAAAAAAAAAAAAATAATAATGGACACATCTATAAGCTGGGTAACTGGATGCTTATACCAGGTTCCTAAAGATTTGTGGATGTAGGTTCAGCAGTTTCAGACAGTACCCTTTGTGTAGCTGCTACAGATTATCAACTCTGTAAGTGGTTAGGTAGTAATTAATATGCTATGCCTCAATTCATGAAGGATGACAGAGGCATGAAATGTTTTCAGATTTGCCAAAGGATGTCTGCCAGGCATTTTAACACCTCTTGAGCACTACTGCAGCTGATACGAAAGAAGGGCAAACATTTATGTAAGATAGCAAAAAGTCTGGAACTGGCTACACGTGTAACAGTATGGCATGGCAAATATATTGTCCCCACATTCTTTCCTGAAGCGTTAAAGGTGATTCCCCATCTTTTATTTTTGTGGCTGAGTACTCCTACTTAGTGCTTGTGCTCATTCATATCTCTATTATATGTCTAATATTTTCCACTGTATCTAGAATTTACTATAATCATTTTCAACTTGAATAATGTCTTCTGACTGCAGCAAGAGTATTGTCTATTCTGTTGTATAAACTATTGATGAAATTATTGTATAGACTATTATGGAATTCCACTTTATTTTTTGCCCAGGGTCATGGTATGGCCTGGCGTCATGACAAGAAATGGAAATGAAGTCTTCTGGGAGTTGTCATTCATTCTTGTCTTTTGAGACTAGGAAACAGGAAATACTGACAATCCATGGAACTACAGCATTAACTCTTCAAATCCCAGTGCACTGCATTTTGTTATGATGTGGAATACCAATGAAAAAACACCAAATCTTGACACACAGCTACTGGAAAAATAGTAA
Organism: Phasianus colchicus; assembly: GCF_987193195.1. Classification (NCBI taxonomy): domain Eukaryota; kingdom Metazoa; phylum Chordata; class Aves; order Galliformes; family Phasianidae; genus Phasianus; species Phasianus colchicus. Next base: position 22,801,354 of record NC_143439.1, read on the forward strand.
AAATAGAGACTGTGATGGACAAACAGGAATATGGGACATTCCATTTGAACATTAGAAAAATACTTCTTTACTGTGAGGGTGACAAAGCACTGGAACAGGCTGCCCAGAGAGACTGTGGAGTCTCCTCTGGAAATATGCAAAATCTACCTGGACACTTTCCTGTGTAATCTATTCTAGAGAACCTATTTCAGCAAGGGGTTGGACTTGACATCTTCCAGGGGTCCCTTCCAACCACTGTGATTCTGTGGTTTTGTGATTCTATAAGTAAATAATGAGAATGCATTTTTTCTCAGAACTTGTATGCTAAGTTTAAACCAGTCTTATTTAGATCACAATTTCCTAGCCTATCTAAAATATATTCTCCGAGATTATAAATAAAGAAGTTTACTAAATTCCAGTTATATCATCTCTCTTCTTTATCTTCAGGCTTGCTGCAATATTTCTGACAGAGATAGAGTGATTTTTTTTTGTTCCTTTAAAACCTATGTTTGTTGTTCATTCTCATCATCTCTTATAGGGGCTTAGAAAGAACAGCCTGATAGTTTAAGGTCCCTCATGGAAATTCAGTAAAGAGAAATATGTACAGTTCTTTGAATATTTCTCCACAGCATGCTGTCAATCCCTTTCTAAGCTTTTGAAATTTCACCACCCTTAAGCTCTCATAGTTGTTACTATACATCTTGTAAAGATTTATGTTGTTTGTTTTTTTCCATGAGTGCATATCTTCTGGCTTCATAATTCATAGAGACAATCATCTCTGCACAAAATCAAGATCTGAACAATGACTATTCTTTGTTTCTAGTTGATGTATCCTTGCAGTTAGAGGATTGTACTGATTTATATATATATATGCCTGTGATTTTCTGAATAATTAGTTTTGATAGCAAAAGTTATTGAGGAAAGTTCTTATCTATCGATCACCCTAGATTCCAAAATCAGGATCTTAAATTTTCTACTGCTTTCTATAAAGTATTTATACAAGAAAGACTAACAGAACATGGAATAGGTTAATAACTGTTATGTTTTAAGATCTGATGAAAATGCACATGGATTTGACCCACCATTCCCTCTGACCTTTCAGTTAAAATTTCTTCTGTGAGTAAAAATATCCATAGTTCTTTAGCTTGCAGTAATTTTCACGCACAGAGTGTGTTCTCGGATTTTTTCACTATGCTTAAAAAAGAAAATGCCGTCTGCTGTTTTTTGTTGTTGTTGTTGTTGTTGTTGTTCATTTGTTGTTTTAAACACAGATTATTTTCAAAGTAGATACTCCTGTTTTGGGAAATCTGCCAACAGTTACTGGGCTAAGATGTTTCAACAGAGAGGGAAGGTGCAATTTCCCATTGCTGGAAATCTTCTGTTAAAAGGTAAAAACACAGTAAGAAAAACCAGATGAATCTAAGACCACACTGTCCAAGTGTCACATTTGCCACGGTTAAGCTGTGCCACCTCACTGGGGAGATAACTGAAACAGGTTCCAATTAACAAGAAGTGTATGTGTGCATACGTGTGCAAAGGCCTCCCTCACTCGATCACTTAAACTGAGCTTCCTAGTATAATGCTGATTGATGTTTCTTAACCTAGCCACAGAAACTGGAGGAGGATATAGGAATAATCTGGCTAGCTCTTATCAGTAAATGAATTAAATTGTCCGTAGTAACAACTGATTTTGAATGCCTTAATCTTCTTTATTCTTCCAGCTAGTTTGGTACTCCAGCTCAGCTTTGACCTCTTTTTCTTCTTGTTACTCTTTTGTTTATCAGTTTAATTTTTTTGTTGTTGTTGTTGTTGTTTTTTTTTAATATTATAATAAAAGTTCAATTTACCAAAGATTGTATACTTAGTTTATACTATACACTTCTAGCAAGTGGTAGAGGATTAGGAGTAAAATTATAGTTCACTGCACAAGGGAAGTTTACTATGAGAAGATAAGCCTAAAACAAATGCAAAAAAGTCCATTTGTCCCCCACAAAGTCTTCTGCTTAAAAAAGGTCTTGGTATAGTACTTTCTTTGGCATATAAAAACAATGAGAAAAATCCTGACAAGAAGACTGTGTTAACGTGTAAATTTTTTTTTTCTTAAGACTTTTGTTGCCATCTCTACTTTATTATACCCCATCCATAGCATATGTAATATGAATGATCCTAAGAAAAGTAGTTCAGCCCTGTAATTCTACTACTTTCATAATAATAGCATAATAGATAAGATATATCTATCAAAATTCTGTCAGAAAATTATCTATTCATTCTGGTCTTCCTTTTTGCTTTATTTTTCTTATCTTCCAGCAGCATATACTTGAGTTTCTACTCAATATCCCTCTCAAAGTCACACTTAAATAAATAAATAACGAAGAACTTGAGGGGAAAAAAAAATTCTTCTCTTCCTAAAGTCAAATTTTTTAAAACTCTCTTTTATTTGCCTTTCCACATAAAAATGTTAAGCTACTTTTTTACCTGCCTATCCTTTACTATTCCCTAAACCATCTCATTGAGAAGCTAAGGACTCACCTTGCACTTCTCCCATGTATGCAGGATATTTTTTTCCTCAGTCTGGCTCCTCTTCCTTTAGGCCCCACAAGCTCTTACAAACCTCTCCCACTAGCGTTCCTGGTTTTCCTGCCTGCCCCTTGGGACTAGGCCACATTGCACACCTACAGCGAGGATGGGGTACTGTTGCTGTGGGTTCCAGTGGCGAAAGATAGGCAAAAAAGCTGAGGTGCTGCATGTATTTTTTTCCCTCTGTTTTCACTGACAGCGGCTGACAAACTGCTGTGCTCTCTGTGATGAGGTGACAGGCATAGTTGATATGGGGAAGGCAGCAGATGTGGTGTATCTTCATTCAAATGCATCTTTTGGCACACCCTCCCATAGTCTCCTTATCACCTAACTAGCTAGAAATAAGCTGCACAAGTAGATGAAAAGATGGAGAGAAAATTAGCTAAACTGACAGGCTCAAAGACTAGTGATCAGTGGTGCCAATTCTGGATGGCAGCCAGTACTTTAAGGCCTTCATTAACAATCTGGGTGACAGAGTGCACTCAGCAAGTTTGCAGGTGGCACCAAATTGGAGGAGCAGTCAGCACTCTGGATGGCAGGACTGCTATTCAGAGGAACCTGAACAGAACAGAGAAATGCACTGACGTCTTGAGTGTAACAAGAGCAACTGCAAGGATGTACATCACACCAAGCAATGAGGGGAGAAGCTGGGGCAAGTCAGGAAAGCAGTTCTGCAGAAAAGACTCCAGGACTCCTAGTGAACAAGTTGAACGCAAGCCATTAGCCGTAACAATGTAGCATAGGCCAACTGCATCCTGGTCTGCATTACTAAGATCATCCTATCCGTTCATTTGGTACCTGCAAAACAACTTATCATAAAATATCGCAAGTTAGACATGATCCACAAGGAGCATCAAGTCCAATGCCTGGCTCCAAATAGGAAAGCCAAAATCCTAACCATGTGCCTGAGAGAATTGTCCAAATGCTCCTTGAGCAGCTTACTAGTGTATTATGACCAATTCTGGAACTCCTAGCACATGAAAGGTACTGACATACTAAGTGCTTCTGCAAGATTACCAACAAGATGATCAGGGGACTGGAAAGTACAAAATATCAGGAGAAGATAAGAAAACAAGGCCTGTTCAGCTTGCAGGAAAGGAAGCTAATTTCTATGTATAACTGCTGGGCAAGAAGACACTGAGAATATGGTGCTAGAATCATATTGTGGTGAACAGTGAAATCCAACAGTCACAAATTCCAGTTATGCAACAGGGCCTAGGATAGGATAGGATAGGATAGGATAGGATAGGATAGGATAGGATAGGATAGGATAGGATAGGATAGGATAGGATAGGATAGGATAGGATAGGAATACAATGACTGTGGTTAAGTACTGGAATAGGTTGTTCTGAGCAGTTGTGAAACTTCTGTTTTGCAGATGTTTAAGACTCGATGGAACACATAACTGAGCATTCTTGGATCATGTTTGTTTCGAATGTTGTTGGACTAGATGGTCTTTGGAAGTCCTTTTCTGTGTAAATTATAGTCCTGTTATAAAACTTACAAATCTCATGTCTATTTAAGGGACTTTTGAAAATGTGGAAAAAAATGGAAATGGCATAACATTATGCCATTTCATATGACTATTCATCATATATTTAAATATATGTAAAACTAAATTACTTTTCAAATAAATACTGCTATCTGTAGAAGGCACATGCAGGGAATCGATGAATGATTAAATGGTGTTTTGGGAAAAAAATGAATACAAAGTACAAGAAACTTTGAGTCATTTTCAAGTTTGAGTATGGTTGCTATAGACTGCCTAGCATAATAAAAATTTTAAATTTCTTAGAAATACCTACTTTAAGAGTTTCTGTTTCTTTGTTTCTCTCAACTGTTTCAATTATTTTCCATGTAAATAATTGAGATGAATATGAGATGCATTTGATTTGTATGTATCAACTACATGTAAGTAACACATTTCCAGTTTCAAATAATGAGATTATCATATTTATTGTTTTTGTCGTATTTTCTTACATTTTCGACAAGTATAGAAACAGTTCTCTTTTATAGCGTATGTTGTAGAAAATATGGCCTCTGTAGAAAAATGATGTCCACTATTGTATTAAAAATATGAAGCTCATTCCCTATAAAATCTCTGAGAAAGAGAAAAATCTTTATCAGAGCATAACCAAAAGTCACCTTTTCTGAAACTGTGGCTTTGATAGCAAGGTTTAAAAATTTGACTCTTAAATAGCTAGAAGAAAGTGAACTAAACGTCATGCTTAAGTTATTTTTATACACTGCCTGTGGAAGCCCATGTATATCATGCTTAGATACTAAGAAAATATCAAGTTCATTATGCAATTCATACTGCCTGAGAGATAGATCAACAGCAATTTAATCAGTATCTAATTATGAGGGCTGCTCTGAGAGTTATACCTCCTGTTTTACGATGTTAGCCCATGATGTCAGAGACTGATATTGGTGGGATGGTAGAGGAGGTTGAACCTTCCCACCAGTATTCCATTACATTTTGTTACCATATGACAGATGGCAGCAAATGGGCAGTCTGACAAAATGGCATTTGACACAGAAGTGCAAAAGAAACAAAGTTGTGGAATTGAATTCCTCTAAGCATAAAAAACAGAACCCACTGACATTCACTGTCTCACGTGGAATGTTTACAGAGACCAAACAGTGGATTGCTAGTACAGTGAATAATGGGCAGCTATCACACCTCAAAATGAAGAGTGTCTTGATCAGCACATCCAAACAAATTGGCTAATAGTGGTGACTAAGTTGAAAAATAGTGTTTTCTAGCTGAGGATTTGCTCTAAATATATTGTCATTGTACTCTTTGTATCTGTTGTATTCTCCATGGAAATAAACAGGAGGCATTACTTTTGGAGCAACCTTTGCATAAGCACAGTATAAGCAAAAAACATTACAAAAGTTGCTGCCCAGCAACTGAAGACATTTGAACAATGTTTACTTGAGATCACTTCCAGCTTACCAAAGCTAAAGATTTTTTTTTCTTTTTTCCTTTTTAATGACAAATAAAGGAAGAATGTTTCTAGTCACTGCTTTCCCTTGTGGACTGTAGCTTTCTTAGTGGTTACTGGCTGAACACAAAATAGTACTCTGGAGGGTACTACACATATGGTATTTTGTCTTTTAGCTATTGAATTTGTAAGATTTATTTGAACAAAATTCATTCTTTTTATTTTTTAAACAGGGAAGTTCTAGGTTACTGGTAGTTGCAAAGAACAATAAAATTAGTAAAGAGAAACTTAAAAGATCTTTGAATCTTCTAACACCTTTAAACTGTGAAATATAGCTTTGTTTTGATCTTACTTTAAAATTTGGTCTGATTTTTGTCATGGCAGTCTTTAGAGTTCAAGGAACTTCAATAATAGTTCAGGTTCAAATGTGTATATAAACTGGATAAAATGTGTAATTTTTATGTTTTAATATTCATTTATATCTTCATTGTATTTTTTATAACATAACTGAACTATGCAACTACTTTAACATAGTAAAACAAAAGCTTCATTTCCTCTAAACATTTTTGGATGAATTAATAATATCCAAGATACTAAAGTAAACATTCTGATATCTCTAGAGCTACAGTAATTCCACCTTTATTACTCAAAACCTTTATGTATGGGGAACAGCAGTACATCATGATTTAGTCCACACAGACTGACGGGCAAGTATTTGTACCTTGACAGGATGTCACTGCAGCAGGTATGCTGACTTTTTAATGTCTCTAGACAGTCTCTTATGGCCTTCACTAACTCATAAAATTAAATTTCATTGTCCTCTTGCAAGAATACTGAAGACAAAATAGAATCTTATTATTACAAGAGAGAAAATGCCTAATGGTAGCTTCTTTAGTAAAACATTTTTCTTCAGAGATGTAATTTATAAAGTTTCGTCTTGCATGAACTATATTCAGTGCTTCAAAGCACATAGAAACCTTTCACTATTTTAGCAGTGCTCTTTTCAAGTACTGTATAAGCCTTCAAAAGTGGCATACCATCAAACCATCAAGAATCTACCTGATGCACGTCAAAGCCTTGCTATTCATAAGTAGTGAACCTAGACACCTGAGCAGTAAAAAACATAGCAAAATTTTACATTACTATAATGTATCCATGTATGACTATCTCAGCAAAGTAGTAATAGCTCTTGGCAAACAGCATTAATCTGGGCTGAAAAGCTGTCAGCGGCAATATGGTGGATGTCAATTAGAATAAAGTATGAGATGCAAACACATTTGCCAATTACATGCATTAGACCTCATAATGACTGATGTCACAAATGTAGTTTGGTGATAAATTATCTTAAGGACAGTAATTACATTTTTTCTATCAGTTGAATGTGCCCATTTTGAAGTTACAAAATGAGACCTAAAGGAAAAACCTCCCTTTAGACAATTGAAACAACAGGAATGTCAGGAGGTAGGATTATTTGGTTATTGGCGTGTGGTTTTTTTCCTACCTATACCCAGCTTAGATGTCTAAGAAACATAAAAATTATTCAATTCAATTCTTTTTATAATATAGTATTCCAGGTGCTGGACCACATCCAAAGAAGGTCAATGAAGCTGTGAAGGTCTTGAAGAACAAACCTTATGAAGAGCACCTGAGGGAAGAACTGTGACTGTTCAGTCTGGAGAAGGCTCAAGGGAGATGTTATTGCTCTCTACAACTATCTGAAAGGAGGCTACAGCTAGGAGGGTGTCGGTCTCCAATTTTGGTGTTTGCTTTATAAAGTTGCCACAAGCACTTGGATTCCTTACGAATATAATCATTAAGGTTGGAAAAGATCTTTAAGATTATCTAGTCTAATGGTCAACTCATCACCACCATGCCAGTAAACCATGCCCTAAGCCATGTCCCTAAGTGCCACATCTCTACATTGCTTGAACATCTCCAGGGATGTTGACTCCACCACCTCCCTTCCCTGAGCAGCCTGTTCCAATGCCTCACTACTCTTTCAAAGAAGAAATTTCTCCAAATATCCAATCTGTACCTTCCCTGTGAAACCTGACGCCACTGCCTCTCATCCTCTCGCTATTTTTAGATCAGGATTTAATATATTTTCCTTGAATGTTCAAGATCTCTGTCAATGCTAGCTGACACTTCACTGGTCCACTTTATGGACCATACAATGAAACAAAGTACTATGGTTCAATACTCCTCCAAATGTTAGAAGGTGAAATCTAGGTACCTTTTGTATAAATTTGAAAGAATATGCAAGCATCTGAAGGGAAAGATAGAAGTATTTGAGTTAGCAGCCTTCCACTATTTGAATAATACATGAATTGATGTGTCATATAGCAATCTGAATATAAAATACTTTGTCACAAATCATTTTAAAATGCGGCATTGATTCATGCAATCACACATTGTCACTCATAACATGAAGTTCACATGAAATGTTTCTACTGACTTGTTTATTCAGTTCAAAGGATCAGTCAGTAATAATCAGATTTTCTTCTAACTGTTGGTATACTCCACTAATAACTTTTTTTTTTTTTTTTTTAATTTATTGATATATAAAAAACTTATTCAATTACAAAAAACAGTGTTTTGGTGGCTAACAGATACACAACTTTTAACTTCCTCAAACTCCCCTGCTTTAACTGAATCTAGAAAATAAAGCAAAGATACTGTATCTTATGTCCTGTTCCCCAGCAATAAACAACATTACTCCATATGGACATAACACAAAGTTTTATCTATCTTAAAAATTATCAACATAGATAATTTTGGATAACTAGATCAGTGTTTTGGTGGTATTTAGATAGCTGTTCACACTAGACATCTATCTTAATGTTAATGCTCAATGTACACACGAAAGGCTTTGGTCTATTTCAATCACGTTTTGCCAAACTAAAATTTGTCACTGGGACAAGTAAGAAGGCTAATACTGTATTTTTCTCCAAAATCTAGAATTCACTTGCTGAAAATAATAGATTATTTGTGCTCAGAGCTATGCTAAGAAGGAGATCATAAAATGCAAACCTAAACAGTCTTGATAAGTAAATATTATGGTGAGAAAAGTAAAAGATAAGTCAAGCTGATTAATCTGAATGGGTCTGCATATGCATTGGAGCCAAAGCTTTGAAGACCCATATTGTCTGCAGAAATGTAAGAAAGTATTCTATCACATTTTCTCTTCAACTAATTTGCTTTACAGGGCAAAAATGATGCATTTGTGCAGCACCCTACCTTATCACAAGTTTTTGTATCACATAGGGCTTTACAAACTCATGGCCATTTGGCTCTTCTATCATGTACTTAAATAAATTCTATAGACTCCAGATTTCTATGTGGGTGAAGAAATCCATTTTAGCCACTCTTAAAACTCCTTTATCATTCTTCTTCAAAATGCCATTAAGATATAGTCTACTGATGGCTATAAAAATGAGAAATCTGAAAATTACTATGTGTTATGTCTTGAAGCTATATTAAAATTCATTAGTGTTATCCAATAAAGTATGGAGTTAATCACTAGTTTCAGGTGTGATAGATTAGTGCAATGCTCTGTCATCACAAGAATCTTTGTTCTTTCTATCATCTATTCCTATCAAGTTTTTACACTAGCTACAAAGTTAGTTGTCTCAGTGAGAGGAGATAAAATTTTCTTTAAGAACATAGAATTTTGGCCGTTCAAGTACACTTGCCTGTTTGGGATTTTGCAGGGAATGCATGTACAGTGGCCTATGTATAGCTGCAAAGAAAGTCTGAGTCAGCACTAACTAAACTAACTAAAAATAGAAAGATACTTTGGTAATTAGTGAATTGACTATGAGAAAATCCCTATCATCACTCACAGTATTACATTCTTGCCTAAAATATTACCATTTATTGACTCAAAATATTATATTTTTTGAGTTAGTATCTTGATTTTACCTTAATATGAGTAGGAATACTTGTACATAAACACTGAAAAGAAAATGCAAATCACAACAAAACTAAATTTAAATGCAGCTTTCAAAAGTATTTTTAAAAAAATCATCAAAATACTTTCTAATTTTTTTCACTAGGTAAATGTAGCCATGTTCAGTTAATTTTACACTAGAGGATCAATTGACTCATACACAAAATGTCTATAACAACGCTGAGGGAATACTTCAAAAGAAACTATGTTCAAATTACTAACATTTTAAAGGCCAACTAAATTGAAGTACTCTAGGGAGAAAAAAGATTCAATCTTAGTATGAGAAAAAACAAACTTCATTCCCAGAGAAAAAATAAATTGTCCAAAAGAGCTAGACAAACAATCTGTATTTCTTAGCATTGATCTCAAGTGTCCTAGTATTAACACAGAAGCATAGAATGGCTTGAATTGGAAGAGACCTAGTCCCATCTGCACTGCCATGAGCAGAGACACCTTCCACTAGACCAGGTTGCTTGAAGTCTCATCCAGCATGACTTGAACACTTCCAGGGATGGAGTACCCACAAATTGTCTGAGCAATCTGTTCCAGTGCTTCACTGCTTTTAAGAAATCCTCCTATATCTAAAATTTCCTGCTAATCTAAATCTACTCTCATTTAGTTTAAAACCATTATCTCTTGTCCTGTCACCACAATCTCTGATAAAGATTCTCTCTCCATTTTTCCTGTAGGCCCCTTTGAAATATTGAAAGGCTGCAGTAAGTTCTTTGTAGAGCCTTCTCTAAACTAAATTATCCCAATTCTCTCAGCTTTTCCTCATATCCACTAAACAGTTCATCCATCAAATTCATGCATCTCCAAGCAACAAAGATGTCCTATGAAACCATGTCATATGTTTTCAAGCATCTCCTATATTGTTTCAAGAAGTCAAACAGCTGTAATTATTCTCAACTGAAGATGTACCTAAATGTATCTTAAGTAGATAACGTTCATGTAAGGTAACACCAAACATTCAATACCATATTCTTTTACCAACAGTGATCTTAAGAAGATGGGTTTGTTTAAAAAAAAAAAAAAAATTAAATAGGGATGCTATTTAGGATTCCAGCTTTTAATTTATAATGAATAGATTTTATCACAGGATATAAAAGACAGGTATGTACTCAACAGCATACTTTACATTTTGGGTTTTCTTTTCCTGCAATACTGATTACCTTTTGAATTACTTAAAATGCTTGCAGTAGTACATACAGCTTCACAGTATGTGTGGATCACAGAAGCCACTATATCTATTCTGGACTTTCCCCCAAATTGATTATGCCTGCCCAGAGTTAAATATGTTTTGTGATGAAATCATAGAGTGCTCATGAATTTCAAAAACATCTAAAATAACTGACAATTTAGCTAATTTTCCTGTATGTGACTATGATTCAGAAAGCAATCAACATATTAGACAAGAAATAACACAAAAGTTATATAGGATATATCATAATACCACACTTACAGATCACAGATACAGCTCAGTTCTAAAATGTCTATGTTTGACTATGATCATGAGTTTTGAATAAAAATACTAGAGCTTCCTCTTAAAACAATTACATTTTCCAAATGTCAAAAAGTCAAAGTACAGTGACAAGTTCAGAGTGAAATTATATCCTTCCCTTACAACCAAATAAAGCATACTGCAAGTATTTTCTTATTGCATTGCAGTTCCAAAGTGAGTAACTCATGATAATAAATTCTTATTTAACATTTGAAGACATTTGATTAAGAAGGTGAGAAATGCTTTTTTTTTTTTTTTTCATTTATGTAAAATAATGTCATAATTAAAATCACTTTGGTCATCAACTATTCAAATGACTAGTAAGAACATATAGACTAAAAAACCTAAACATACACTAATGGCTTCCTTCTAAGTAATGTACAACTATGAAGCCAAATAAGCCAGTAATTTTCTTCATATTTTGAAGAAACCATGGTTTCAGAGTGAGTACACATATTCATGCACTCATGTATTGTATTGTATTCATGTATTGTATTGTAGAATTTCATTTATATTATGTAAAATATGAATGCATATTCGTAGATTGACAAAGTAGATTTAAAGGAAAATATACATTTACCACAAATCATCTCAATATATAAAATATAGGAAATTTTTAGTTACAAGCATGAATGGCTACAGAAAAATAACTGCCTGATAAATAGATTCTTCCTTCAGTTCTAACATGCTTAATGAAACCTGATTGAATTTTATTTCTAGGTTACAAATAAAAGATCTACACATGGCAGAAATCAAGATTTTGTCTAACAAATCTTAACATTTTATTACATTCATAATCTAGTTATAGATTATAACTAGATATATATATATATATTATATATATTATATATATATAAAGTTATATAGTTATAACTTTCATAAAATGTGTAACTGATAAACTATGTTAATGACTTTTGATCCCACATTTTGGTGCGATTATTTTTGTTCCAGTATACTTCACCCTGACTAAATTATGAAAAGAAGAAATGTGTATTTATCATTCAAATTTAGAGATTAGTTCAATTTTTATGTTATGACACTTAACCTAAACATTAACATGTTTACCCATTTTTCCTATTCACTTGTTGAATATAGGACAAATTTTAAAAGACCTACACGTATCATATATTAGTTAATTGTACACAGTAACAGTAGATCAGTGTATCTACACTAAAAGTAGTTAAGTCTCTAGGGAAAATATTAAATCGCTAATTGATGCTTGAAACAAGAAAACTGGCTGTTCTCAAAATGTACTTCAAATATTCTGAAGTTGCTTCCTGGGCTTCTACCTTTGAACTTGCAGTATATCTCTGCCCTTAGCCCTTTCAGCCTTACAACAGCTAGTGTACTTTTGGCCAAACCAACATCAAACTATGAATAGCAACATAAATACTTAGGAAGAGATGTGATTTATATTATCAGAGAGAAAGAGTTACTTCAAGATTTGATGTTTCTATTGGCAAATCTTTATGAAAGAGGCAAATTTATTATTTTTTTTAAAGAGTTGGCAGGAGATCCTGCAAAATGAAAAAGGAGATCATAAATGGGATGCTCTTTATATCAAAGTGCTTTAGCTTTGACATCATAATCAAGTAGTTTCTACAGTGTCTGCCACAGTTGGCAGGTTAAATAGGAAAGAACATTTTGCACACCAGATGTCCAATTTTTCTGATGGAAATGCAATGTATGGTTTTGGGAAAAAAAGTATACTACCACATTTCTCAGGGATTTTTATATTTCTCGTGTTATGATAATTTTTTCAGAGACAGGACTGTTTTGGGACTTCTTTCTCCCCCTAAGATCTTTAGAAATAGGGAGATAAAAAGTAGTTTAAAAGAGCTGTTGTTTCTTGTAGGGTCTCATTCTTAATTCTTCTGGGTTTTTTGTTTTGTTTTGGTTTAGGTTTTTTGGGTTGTTTTTTTTTTTTGTTTTTTTTTTGTTGTTTTTTTTTGCTTTTGATTTTAGAAGGATGTGTATGTCTCACTGATTTTGTTAATCTAAGGTTTAGTAATTTCTATACTGGTCTTATTTTTTCTTTCTTGTAATTAATTTTTGTATAACCAATAATTCTTAAGGCAAGAATAATACAAGTGCTTTTAATGTCTGTCAGAAAAAAAAAAAATCATTTATTAACTTTATATGTTCAGAAAGAATTGGTCACCAAATATAAAATTTGTCCAAGTTAAACTACAAGATCAAGTCAGTTTTACAAATTCAATACAGAACATTTTGCTTCATGAATAAGTTCTTAGACTTAGCTCCAGTTCTCTCCACATTATTATTGAGGCAGCATACCTATAAAAATACAGTTTATCTGCTTTTAATAAATGATTTCAGTGAATTCAGTAAATGGTTTTCCTCTCTTAAGCAATCAATAATGCAGGAAGGCAATTGGCTATACTCAAGGATATAGGAAAAACATTCCGCTGTGAATTTGCGATTTTTATTAGCTATTGTATACAGAATAACTTGTTTTCAGTTTTTAGGATCTGACATGACACAATGAAACCAATACGAATGTTTCTGTACTCTAGCATGAAATAGCAACAAATGATGCAATGCTTCTTGGTCATTTATCAATCTTTATCCTTAATTTCTACTATATTCTAAAGTAGTTAATCAGGCTTCTGATACCAGAAAAATCAGTTTTTTATAAAGGTTCAGCGCGTTCTTTTCCCACGTGTCCAAAATCAAGAGCACTTTCCATATGAGAATGTTTGCTGTCCCTTTAAAAATTTGCAAACCAGCATCAGTAAAACCACCTTTGATGAGTCTTAGAATTATAGAGAATACATCAATACATCACAGCTTTGTTTCTATGGAGTTTGCCTTGAATTTGGTACACATTGGGATGCCAGCATGAACAAGGAAGCATCCCCTTCTCTAGCTTTCCCCTTTGCTGATTGCTATTAATTCCCAGCACCGTCATTGTCTTACTCTGACCATAATATGTAGTATATAAAAGCTGATACATAGCTAGAAAGATTCTTTAAACGTGCATACATTTTACATCGGTTCCAGGATTGTTCAATTTATGAATGGTATAAGAGGACATGATTGCTCATTACAATGAAGCTTTAGATGAAGTGACTTAGAGCCCCAGTTTCAGCACTGTATCCTGAAAATTAAAGCAAGAGTTTCTGTCTCCATAACACTATTTTCAGTTGAAGGTAACATGGCAAGTACAAACAGACTCTCACTGTGTTTTTGAACACATTTATCATCACTTCATACTGTGATTTCTCATACTCTGGGTGCAGTAATTTGAGAGTTCTATAATGCACTAATGTATTACCTAGCTATTTTCATTTATTCAAAGCAGTATTAGAATTCTTAGAGCATTTCAAAGCCTTGTTCCTCTATAGCAATTTTGGAAGAGGCCCTGACATAGCTGAAAGTAGCTGAAATACTTTAAAAAACTACATTCACCTAAAATGGATGCTGCCTTCTCTGTTCTGAAGTTTTAATATGTAGGAAGTATTATCTGTTCTTTCTAATTAACAGGAACTGGCCTCCTCCTCCCTTAGATAAATATACAGTAGAAAGATAAGCACCCCACTATACAGCACTGTTGAAAGAGAAGATAGCCATGCTAACCAGTCATCCTTTATCCTACAGTGAGAGAGAGAACAATTTCAGTGAATGAAATATACATATATTTATATAAAATATACATATATATATTCACTGCAATTGCGAATGCAAATATATTATATATATATATATAAAGAAGCCACAGTTTCTTGGTTTCCCCTGCTACATAATGAAATTGCATGGCAATGTTTAAGTTTCAGAAAGCACAATTCAATTGATTAATTCCTTCAGAACCTGAAAATTGCAGGTGAACTTGAAATAGAAATCAGTATGTTGTAAATCCCAAAAAACCATTTGAACTTTTGATGTAACTAATTCTAGACTATCTTTACTGAAAAGGTTATTTAGTGTTACCACATATCTTTATAATGACAGGACACCCAATTAAATTCAAATAGAATCATAGAATAGCTTAGGTTGGAAAGGGACCTTAAAGATCATTTGTTTCCAACTCCCCCATCCTGGGGAGACTTGCCACCCACTAGTCAGGCTGCCCAGGGCCCCATTCAACATGGCCTTGAACGACCTCCATGGATAGGGTAACCTCAACTTTTGCAGGCAAACATTGCCTAACCACTCTCCAAGTAAATAATTTCTTCCTAATATCTAACTTAGATTTCCACTCTTCTAATTTAAAGCATGGGTGTCCATTATTTTGGCTTGCCTGGGCCACACTGAATGAACAAGTATTGACTCGGGCCACATTCGCAAAGCTAGCTCTTAAAGTAATGCCTCCTATTTATTTCCATGGAAACTAGAACCAATACAAAGAGCCCAATGACACTACTTGATACAATAATTTCTCAGCTACAAAACATTATTTTTCAGGATGATCACTACCATTAACTATGTATTTTTGCCAGCCATGAACAAGAGCCTGCATGCCCCACTCCAAATCTGCACCAGAGGAGATGGCCTACTGTCATGTACCACCTCACTGTGCTCTCATCTACTGTTTGGTCTCCATAAACATTCAGCAAGCATCAGTATATGTCAGCAGGGATAATTTTTTCCACAGAGAGGAATTCAATGACACCTCTTTCTTCATAAGCTCAACCTTCACTGCCATACCACCAATATCCATCTCTGGTGTCATGGGCCAACATCATAAAACAGGAGACATTACTTTCAGAGCAGTCCACATAAAATGTATAATACAGTTAACATATATAAGCAATAACACTTTTATCTTTTTTTGTTTTGATAAAAAATGTTAAGAGAACAACGAAAACATGAAACTAGTGGGATATTTGACCCTGGTTTTGTGAAACTAATGTTTCAATCTCAGGTTCAATGGCAGTGGCTGCAATTCTTAGTGATCTCTCAAGGTGTTCATCATAGATCTTTTGATGAAATTGTACTCTTCCTGTACATCATCGTTGAAAACAGCAGTTCACAATATACACACTGCCAAAAAGCGATGACATGAATAAAGCGTGACTGTGAAGTGAGAAATGTTTTTCTCTAGTTTGAGAGGGCTTAGAAAAGTAAACAGACAAGATCAAACATTTGAGTTGAATAAATGATTGCAACTCTACATGTTCCATTTGAAATAAACGGTGATGTACTTACATCGACTGAAAACGGAATGACAAGTATACCAAAAAAAAGATGATTTTTTTTTAATAATCTTGAAACCTGTTCTCAAATTCCTGTATCAGAACGGAAAGCATGGCTGAATACTTTTCACTGTTCATAGAACTGTGTTTAGCCAATGTATCAAAATGCGTAAAATTATTTGTAATAACTTGATTTGACACTGCATTACACTCTCCCCATGTCCTCTTTCAGCCCAGACAGTGTAAACATATTGCAAACTGTACTGAGCTGCATGTAGCCTGTGGTTTGGACATATCTGGTTTGAAGTCATTCTCCCTTGTCCGATAAGGATTAGATTGTGTAAAATAAAAAAATAAAGAATAAATAATAAGAAAATCAGTTACCCTCCTGCTTGTAAGTTCCCTTCAAATACTGGAAGGCTGCAATGAGGTCTCCCCAGAGCCTTCTCTTCTCCAAGCTAAACAAGCTCATATCCCTCAACGTTTGGAGAGGTGCTACAGTCTCTTGCCCCTCTTCTGGACCCAATCCAAAGCCCCACATATTTTCTATGCTGGAAACTCTAGGCCCAAATGCAGTACTCCAGATGAGGCCTTATGGGGGCAGAGCAGAGACAACCATCTCCTTCGACCTACTGGCCACCCCTCTTTTGAGGAGGTACATCTCAAGTCAAGTCAGCAAGGAGAGTTGGGATCAGCAAAATAAAGGCTGAGCACAGTCCTGCCCGTACCATAGTCCAGGGGAAAGGGGCTGACGTTAAACGCAGTTTATGAGCAAAAGCTGGCAATGTCCAACAAAGCTCCTCAAAGTTCTCTCCCATTGCAGCTATTTTCACCCTGTCTAGTCCAAATCAGCTGTGCCAATTCATTAACAGCTCTACCCTGAGCACTGACCAGTGGTCCACAAGGCACATTGGCAGGAGAGTGCAGAACCAGAGGAGCACTAGTGTTCCTAACTACTGTTCCAACATCAGACCATCAACAACTTCACAATTCCTTCATATGTTTCTCAGAGGTGAGGAAAATAGCCTTTCAGAACTGGTTCTTTCCATGAAATAACTCCAATTAGACTTGTGAGCCTCACAATACTGATGGTAGCAAAGAGGAATCTTGATCTAAGTAGTACCATACCAAGCATTGATCCACCAGTACATTATAGAATTTACTTCTCAGAAAGATAGTGTTTTTCAAAGTGTTTTTATTACTCAAGAACTACAGTATTTGTAATTTTTCCTATTTTTGAATATTTTCCCTAGTTCACAAAAATAACTGAGAAATACTATAAGAAAAAGCCCAGTCTTGCTATTCCTAAATTTAAAGAAATGGCCACTAAATACTAAATGCACTCTTCTCTATTAATTGTGTACTAACATATTGTAATGGCAAAAGTCAAAATAAAACAACAGAATGTAAATGAAAATGATCTATAATCTCACATTCCCTTTATCAGCCTGTATTTAAGTTCATACAATAATTTAAAAGTTCATATTCTCATAATGTAAAAACAATATTGTTTACAAATTACTTCAGCTATGTTTAGATTCAATTCTGTATCTACTTAATCAAAATGCTATAATAAATTTAAGAAATAAATTCACTTTAGGACCATGTTCTCATTTAATTTAGAATATATATTTAATTCCAAATTATAGAAGCCTTACTAAAATTGAGCAAGATATCAGACACTGAAAAATTCATCTTAAACTTCAATTGCATTATAAACTATGAAGTCTAAAATCTGTTTTTCTTATTTTAAACATGGCTGTGGTTTCAAGACCTGATTATTGATTTTGGTGTTTCAAGATGAAATAACACAGGCCAAATTTTCAGGAAACAGACTGTAAGAGTTCTGCACTGCAAATCAGTTTAGAATATTATAATTTTTTATTAATAGCAATTTTTTTAGATTCTTCATCATAATACTTAAAAAAAAAAAAATACAGCAAACGCCTTATTTGAGTTATTTAAATTGTATTCATTGCCCAGTAATCAGGAAATATCTTTTGAAATCTGTTTTGTTTGACTGGATAATCTTTCTGAAATAATACAGGATATCTAGAAATACAGTTTAAAGTACATTCTTTAAAACAACTTATTGCTACTTCTTGAAGGAAAATTCATGCTTTCTTTTCAACTGTAGAAGACAGCTTTATGCAGGTTTCATTGATTTAAAAAACTTTTTTTTTTTTTTTAATAAACATATATATTTAAGTTGAATAAATTCTGCACAGCATGCCAATTGGCATGCTTACAATTGCTCACAATTCACTTGCCAATATTTACAGAACATTTTACAACTGGTCAAAAAAAATAAGATAGCAAACAGACAACACACATTTAAATTTTGCTTTCACAATTAATGATATATAATAAAAAGATACAGACTTACTTATCTGCAGAATAAATGTAGGAAAAGGGCATGTACTCTCACAGTGTAGATACAGGAGAAAAAAAGATACTCAAACAGATTCTAAGAAACCTCATGTTTTACATTATATCATATATTATTATTTCAGTTTCTAAGTACCGTATATATTTTGTTTCAGTACACAATATATTTTGTTTGTGATATGCAATTAGTTTCCACATTCACAGGCAGCTCATAGAGCTATGTGAATGGCTGAAGCTGTTTTAATCCACCATGAAAGACAAATGTTCTTCCCCAGGCTGCAACATTTGTATCCAAGTTCCTAATTGCTTTCCATGCCCTAACAGTTTTTCTTTCTACACTGATGTACTTTCCTGGACTCCTGATCACTCCCCTAGGCCTAAAAATCATTATGGAGTTTTACATATTCTGTCCAAAATATTTCTTTTCCCACCAATTATCTCCCTACCTTATTCTTTAGTATGTTTCAAAAATTCAAATGAAATAGATAAACTGCAAATTTTATAAGTAGATGACAGACATATTTTTGCTTTGTTTTTCAAAATGACATATAGCAGAAAGCATATTGCCATTTTGGTCCATTTATTGCAGTATGTAGGTATTTATGCATCAAATAGATTGGCTAGACTGTTTTTTAGACAATAAGCAACAACATCAAAAATTATCACTGTTACAGCGTAGCTAGCTCTTAAAAATTTCAATAACACCACTTAATGTTAATTACACTAAAAGTATGGTCACTCTACAGTACAGAAAGACATTAAAGTTTATTCACTGAAATCAGCTCTCACTGAATTAAATGCACCAGAACTTATATTTGGAAGAACCAAGAGGGTCAGAATATTACAAAATGCAGCAGTTTGCTGCTTATAACTATGTATGTTTGTTTGAACAAAGATTTAGGCTCAATGTATAAAAAAATATTCCATTAAAACTGAGCAAGCAACCTATGAAAATACTGAGAGATAAAAGAAATAATTGAAAATACAAATTGTCAAAAGTGTTAAAAAAAAAAAACAGTGAAATAATTACTTTGCATAGTACTAACGTAGTACCCTAGATTTTTATTATGACATAGAAACTATTTATCAAATAGTACAAATTTGAATCCCATTTACTTTTACAATTTTTATTGAATGTCTTTGATGATTTAATTGTTCTAGATACTGCTACTTCAGTAGTTGATATGTGGGACTCTTCTGGTTCCCACTTATAGTATTTGCAAGAACCAAACGTATTTCATACAGGTGCATGACAGTAGACAGAAATCCACACAGTAGTACTCAATCCTTCATAACCACCAACAATCCAAAATAACAACAACAACAACAACAACAACAACAACAAAAAAAAAAAAAAAAAAAACACATGAACTTAGATTTTGTCAGAATTCTATTACTTCCCTAGCAATGTTGAATTTGGTAAAAGTTTAGTTAACTTCAGTAAAATGTCAGTTTGTACTCAGATATAAGGAAGCCAGAAATGCTTCCTTATAGAAGAGGTAGGATAAGCTCAACCTCCTGAAATTTGGGCTTACAATAGTAGTTTTTTGTTTTTTTTTTTAAGAAACAGAAAACAATATCCTTTGAAGTACACAGTGGAAGACTAGCAGAGAAGCTTCACAAAGCTTGCATTAGAAAGTCTGACAGACAAAGCTGTTTAAGTTGGTTCAGTACCTTCATCAGATTCCTGTAAACCTGATCAGTGGATAGATTCAACTGTACTTCAAGAATACCAAAATATTCTTGCCTCCTTTCAACACTGTGTTGTATATAACAAAGAGAGACATACTTACCGTATCAAAAAATACATGAATAATTTTGGATGACACTAAACATACAGAAATGTACACAGCACACAACATACTCGTTATGAAATTTAGCAGACTATAATTTGACAATGCATCATTTGTACGTTGCTTTTATTCTGCACAGACTGAAGACAACTAGAGCTGTATTTTGTGTGCAATAAGTCTTATTCACAGACAGGAGAATGAGCGCTGCAGGGTCATTCACTGAATTTTATATTATGTGAACTGTCAGTTTTGCTGAAAACTGATGTCTTGGAAGATCGGACCAGTAAAGCTCAATTCTGTTGGCTTTTCTTGTTTCAAACAACAGCAAGAAATGTGCTTTTGCTGTTGAATACTATATTTGAGCTGCATGAGATCTCAGCTAGATTTCTGAGCTGTATAAAATATGGTGAGCTTGTGTAGCAGCTATTGCAATTTGACATAGCAATATTACAAAAGTATCCCCAAAACCCATGTGAAGGAAGATCATTGAATTTCAACCCCTAACACAATGTCTGCCCCCTTGCCTCATTTCTAGGTCAAACTTTCATTCTGCATTGTTCTCTAGCTATTATGAAAATCTTCATATGTAAAAAATTGTGGAGATTTCAGTGCTACTACACTGCCCTTAGGATTATTCCACTTACAAAAACCAACTAGAAAGTCTGAATTTCTTTGTAGGATTATTTTCAGTCAAATCTTATTTTTTTATGAATATGAAGTACCCACTTACATAGGTAATTTCCTCCCCTCAACTCACTTTCAACTTTACTTCTACAAAATATTACATTCCCTTTCTGTGCACAAATACAACAAACAATTTCAGGAAAACCGAAAAAGCGTGAAGATCTTTAGAAACATTCAGAGTTCTCCATTTAACAGAAATAGACACTTAAATAGCACAGTAGGTGCTTCATTCAACAATTTCATCTCCCTAATAATTCCATTTCCTTATGTGCTAATAACTTTACAGATTATTTTTGAAATGCAAGTCATCAAGGAACCCAATTGCTTCCAGAAATTCACAAAATTCTTTCTATACTGTTTGGGCCACTCCATGACAATCTTAATTGCTTGGGCACTTCTTGAGTATAATTCCCTACAAAAGCATTCTAAAGATTAGTGCTTAGAACAAGAAATCTCAGTCTAAAATAAGCTTCAGTTGTGAAAGAAAAAAATTACCTTGACAATTTTTCATCACTTTTTACACAGTCAGTAATTGTCACTTACAATAACTGACTCCAAAAGTAAAGCATCCTACTATTTATTTCTACAGAAACCACAACACACACAAAAAGCACAAAAGACTACTTAATAGAGCAAATGCTCAGCTACAAAACACTTCTTTTAACATAGTCACCACCATTAGCAGGGCATTTTCACCAGTGATGAACAAGGGCCTGCATGACACATCCATGTAAATCTGCACCAGTGGATGTGAACCACTGCTGCTGTCACCACTGCTTAAAAAGCATCACCCACTGACTCACTGAGACTACTGGTTAGTCTCCATAATCCTTCAGTAAACTACTGACTAATGTCAGTGGGGGCAATTTTTTCTGCATTTAGGAATTCAGTGACATCCCTTTCTTCAAACACCCTTCCATGTCAGACACCACTTTGTCAGATTGTCCCTCTGTTGTCATCTGTCACACGGCAACAAAATGTCATGGAATATTTGTGGGAAGGTACAATCTCTACTGCTGTACCATCAACATCTACCTCTGATGTTGTGGGCCAACCTAACAAAATTGGAGGCACTACTTTCAGAGCAGCCCCTGCATTTCTGTGACTGATACAACAGTGTCAACATCCAGTGTCTTCTTCTCTGAGCCACGGCATTAAAAGATTACAGATTATTAAAAGATTAAAAAACTGATTAACACAATCTAAAGGATCAGTAAAATTTGGAGTACCGAAGCACATCACCATGTGATTAAAAAAAAAATCATTCTGCCTCCCATCCTCTGCAGAAAACAAACAATAATAAACCTTACATGATAAAGGAAGACACTGCTACTCATTACACATTATAAAATATCACTCATTTGACTCAGTCATAATTTTTAAAAAATAATAATTTATTATACCTACAAGAAATAACAAACCTTGAATACAGTTTTACACTGCCCAGAAACTCTGGTTTAAAATCATTCTACATCCTGTATTAAAATGGTGTGAGTTTCCATTGTTCCATTTTTTTTCCCCCTCCCTAAAAGGGATATTTTTTGCTCAAAAATAATTTTGTTTTAAGCATAGTGGAGAGTATGGACAGATACCAATCAAATATGATTCATCACCTACAAGCAATATAAAATCAGCAAAGAACTCATCTATTCAACAGCACTGTAACACAGCCAGACTTCTTCGGAATTAATATTGTACTCAAAAACAGGAAGTCATGATAGGACAAAAACTTATTTGTCTTTTCCCAGTCACAACTGTTAATTAAATTCTTCTAGTTTTCCTCTAAATGAACTGTAGAAGAGTACTATCTCCCCCAGAATCATATAACAGCTGACATTCACTTCTTGTCAGAAAATGAATCAAAAGTCATTACTTTCATATTTTAATTCCTTTTGACTAAATCAGATATGGAAGATACATATTCCTTGGTTTTCCTGGGTCCTACGTTACATAGGTTGAACCAATACTAGTCTATTCCTTTCCTAGGAACTCATAAGTGTTTCAGTCCAGTATGTTTATACTTGCCAAAGCCAGAAGAGCCAGGGGGAGGAGGTAGAGATAGTAGCTGAATGTGCCAGTGAAAAACACAATTTTACGGAAGCATGCAGAGAAAATGAATGTTCCCTCAAGCATTTAATCAAGAATAGCTTTCAGCTAAATTTGTGCATTTCAGGCTGTTTACAGTACACTTTTTCTCTCATTGTGTGTAAAACCGATAATATCATACCTGCAATATCATACATTATTCAAAATATTTATGAGAAGATGTATTAATGCAAACATACTACCTAAGTGATATTCCTATGATATGTACATCAACTGCCTTAAGAAAACATCTTAGATTTCTAAATGCATAATGGAAGTGACTAGTTATAGAACTGTTTCCTGGATTTTAGCAAGGAAGGACTCACTTCAAGTCTAAGTAAAACATTCTCTTCTCAAAGTCAGCATTTTGGACAAAAAATAATTAAAGACTCATTCATGCTTACTGTTCCATGCTTCCAAAATGTACCTCATCCTTCCAAGTCCAGGAATCTAAAACTAAAAAAAAAAAAAAAAAAAAAAAAAAAAAACCTAACATTTCCCTGAGAGTAAAATTTTGTTTCTTGAAATTCCAGAAGCATTTCAGCAACTGTGACTGAAGTTCATTGCTTTACTTGTTTTCTGGAAATGGAGGCAATATTAGTGTACACTAACACTAGCAGAGTAACTGCCATTTTAAAGATTAAGCACTACAGTCTTAGTGAAATCAAGTTGTGGATATCAGATTTCCTCCATTAATGCTAACTGCTGGCAAATACTCAGTAATTACTCACAGCATTCATTTGTATTTTCCGTAAGATTTGTCATTCAAAAACTACCTCTCTATCACTTTAGGTTTGTCCCTATTCAGCTTCAACAGTCATTCTGTAACACTGCAAAACTGCTTAGCCTGATCTCCACTGCTTTTATGTACCTAAAAGACAGCCATTTCACATCCCAATCTCCTTTATGACAGGCCTGTGATGTATGCAAGTATCTACGTAACCTTGTGCAATCTTGTTACAGGAACTCATACAATCTTGTGATTTTTTTTTTTGCCTGGAAAGATCATCTTCTCGTATATGGCTTCATTTAATCAATCACTTATTCATTCCATATTTGAATAGTGACTGCAGACCAGGAAATGTATCAAAATTTTGATAAAAAAGATTGCCCATCACATACAAAGCAGTCCTGTGGCATACAATGGGATCCAGAGGAGGTCTACTTTCCTATTTTCTGTTATGTATTTATTATGATCTCTGCAGAGAAAAAAAAAATCCATTACTCAACCTCCATATTTCTTTAGCATTATGTTCCTTCAAATTTACTGACAAACTTTTTTTGGAAATTCACTTCTCTTTAAAACTCTCTAATCTCCTCTTTATTGTTCTGCATATGATTATGCTTTATCCCCTTCAGCATTCTGGCCAGGTTCACTAGTGCATCCAACAGAAACTTCATTTTCATAATCAACCCATACTTCTGTATCTGGACAATTTGAGTTACACACTGACTAGTTACTCTGGCCTTCCAGGCTGCCCTTCTCATTTAAGCAGTCCGCAGAGGCTGGTCCTGTTTTCCCGTACAGAGCCCTCCTCAGGAGTCCCTTGAGAGGTCGCACCACATTTATATGTGGGCAGAAATCCCAGCTGCTGAAGCTTTACACATTTAGGCCTATACAAGTTTGCAGCCAGCCTCTTCAGTGCTTGCAAACAAGCTTACATCTGTCTGCACCTGTCTCAGTCAGCAATAAAGGTTTTAATTGAAAAGTGGTTTCTGAAAACTTCCTTCACTGCAGCTTGAAAATATTAAGCTATTTACACGAGATGGGAAATATTAGACTCTTCAAAATCTTAATTCTAGCCTCCAAAAAAAGATTCCAGTCTTCAGGAAACAACTAAGATACTAATAGAAAATACATTGTGGCTTTTCCATCTTAGCTCTGCAAACTCTTATATATTCTTTTTTTTTCAAAAGAGGTTTTAAGCATGCTGCTTATTAAAAATTACAGACAGTTTCAAGCTGCCCAGTTGCCATCTCAATATAAATTGCTTGCATTTTATATCATGTTTATTATACAGTTGTAAACAAACCTAAATCTTTTCAAGTTTAAAAAAGGGAGATGATTTAATAATCACTGGCAAAACACAAAGATATTTTTACTTTATCATCCTAATTACTGTCAAGTTAAGCAACAAGCAGTGCATATTGACTTGATAGAGTACTCTACTCTTTCATGGAATGATATAAAAATATTCAACTGAATTCTCATTTACCTGTAAGAAAAAAAAAAAACTAGATATGGCAGCTTATTAATACTTTGTGACTACAATTAATATCCTAAAAGATACTAATATATTAAATACCTTAGCATGTTGAAATGTATAGTGAAGATGCACAAGTTTTATAAAGATATTACAATCCCCATAAGCATTACTTAACTTCCTATTTTCCCTACTTTCTATTAGTATTTCCTATATCCTTTCCAGTATAAGTTTGTTTCGTTGTTATTTGTTTGGTTGGTTTTTGTTTGTTTTTTTTTTTTTACCATTAAACCTTCTGATTCTGTTTTGGATTTCATGCTCTCTTCCTTAATAATTCTGAAGTGAATGACTACAATTCAGCAGTAGTGTCTTCAGTGTCAAAGAGGCACTGTTACAGTTTTTCTCCTCTCTGAAAAACGGTAGGTCTACTGAGAGTAAAAGTACACTTCTGAGAATAGTAACTGAAGGAAAAAAAAAAAACAAAACATGTACAACAAATTATATGAAGATGATCGTACTTTCAGATATTTATTATGCTGCAGTACAAATCTCCTGGAGATGACTAGTGCAGACATTATCTATACAAACTCCAAAAGATAAATGATTTCAAGACAGTGAGGCAAATGAAAACTGAAGCAGAAGGACCTCTACATCTTTAAAATCCAAGAATACAGAATATTGTTCAGGGAGTGTAAGACATATATAAATATCAACATGGATGACTAGAGATAACAAATCTCTGGGAATGGAAGAAAATATTGTTCCAACTTCTTTATAATTGCAGAATAGGAGAGTGCATGAATTATCACATGCAAATAGGAAGTTGCTTGCTAGTACACCTATAAACCATACTAATAATTTATTACAAATACTGTTGCACAGAAATATCAGCAAGCTCCTTTCCTTTTCCATGTCATGATTTCCACTCTAGTGAAACTTTCTCTTAAGTCACTTCTTGGAGATAGAAAACAAACAAAGCTGAAGCATATTTGATAGGAAGACTCACATTACTTAGCTACGGTATTTTCCCTGAGAGCAGCAGTATACTGCTGTCAAGGTTTCCAGAAGTGCTTGACTGGCTATTACCTTTACAGAAATGTTAACTCCGTTAGCACAACCACTGACATCCAAAAAGCAGTCCAGTCAGAACTCCTGCTAATAATATGTATATAATTCCTAGAGAAAGAGTGGCCTTCTAGTTCAAAACAGATGACTTCAATGGATGGATTGAAAATCAGTCAAAGAAACTACAATCAATCAAACAACTTGAAGATTAAGCACAATATTCTACTCTTGTAGAGAGAAGTCAATTTAGCAACAAGTGACAGGAACAACAAAAGAAAAACTACCTTTAGTTAAGAAAAAACAATAAACAATTGTATTAGTAACTACTGAGATTCAGATTTACTCTAGCATATCAGAGCAATCTGTGCCGTGAAAATTAGTCAACCTAATTGTTATGAGCATACTTCTTTTTTCCACTGTTTTCACTTTTAAGTTAAGATCGGAATGCTTTCTTCTTGCTTAAGAGATAGTACACACTCCTGTTTGGCTTAAGTGTTAAGGAAAATGCACTTTCAAGAGAAAATAGATCTTTTAAAAGACCGTTAAATCTTGAGAGAGAAAATGTATTTTGGTGTCTTCTCTGCTTCTACAGATCTCTTTTTGAAATGAAACATTTTACATGGGGATACTATTAGTATTCAATTTAAGATTTACACACAAAGCAGTAGAAAAGCTTGACAAAATTGTCACATGGAATTTTTTCCTTTCTAGTGTGGTATAAACAAAAATCCACTAATTGAGTAGCTAGTTCTGGAAGACTAGAACAAATGTTGGATTAGATGATCTCCAGACGTCCCTTTCAAGCCCTACAATTCTGTGTTTTCTTTTAAATATCAGAAAACAAGTTACTTACCCTCAGTATTTATTACATTCTGCTTACAACCAGTGCTTACTAGTATTACTTCATTTGCCGATTTCTTTTAGTGAAAGTTTATTCAATAAATGTTGCAGTTATTCACTTCACAAGCTTTCCTGTTAAGACTTTGCTGATCATTTTTTAAGCAGTTTCCATCTAGAAATTTAACATAAAATATTATAAATATTATTAGTTTATGAGCAAGCTTTGCACAAATCAAGCCAGTGAAAATAGCTTTTCTCAAATAAACAAAAAGCGAAGACACATAGGTCAGACTTCAGTAATTTTTTTCAGAGCAGGGCAAAATACTGTAAAGATACACAGAAGCTTTGTCTTCAGCTTGATATTGAATGTCAAAAAATAGTGAGAAAGATTATAGAGAATTGGGATTACTGCACTCCAGCAGTTCTCCATTTAAAAGCTTTTTAGCTTCATAGAGAAGAATACATATGAAAAAGAAAGATTCCAAAGAAAAAAGAACACATAAAGAAAAACAGCTTTCTGAAACATCTTAAATATAATGCTTCAAATCCAGCAAAGCCTACAGAAAGGTGCTCAAGATCTGGCAGAAAGCTCGATGCCATGAAGAGACAAACCCACTAGCAATGCTACCATATTACTTAGGAAGTAGAATATTTTCTAAGAAAAAGTGATAATGGAATTGAGAACTTTAAAAAATAATCCTGCTGATAACAAACATTCTATAAACAGGTCCTAAGAGAACGATATTGTATTGAGTTAACATAAACTATGACACCAAAGATCAAAGCAGCTCTTGTGAAGTTTAATGTAAACTGTTTTGATCAGTCAGTTGTTGCTCTGTTTAGCTTTGTCTAAGTTACTGGAGGGGAAAAAAAAAAAAAAGTGTGACTTGTTTTCTTAAATAAGATTTGATCACATAGTTTCTATGAGTCCCAACATGTACCAGTCGCTGTTTTTTTTTATTATTTTTTAACACACAATATACAGATTTAAGGAAAAATTGATTTATTTATTAGTTTCATATGTTTTTAACTATGCAATCTTTAATAAACAGGTGTGTATTATAACAAATTCAAATATTATTTGTGACTAAAAGAAAGCTTCCTTTTTTTTTCTTTTTTTTTTTTTTAAACCACCAAGTTCAAAACCCCGTAAGAGAATAATTAAGACAAAATATTACGTGAAATTTTCACCTAGGCTACATAGAGGATAGTCTAGTCAAGCATATACATAAATCCAAATAAAGAAATAAAGTTTTGAGTGAAATTACTTTAACCCTTCTCACAATTCATATGTGTATATAAAACAGGCAGGCTGTTCTATTTAAGAAAACCCAGTTTAATTGTGTGGTTGTTAGTTGGAGACCAAGATGGTCTTCTCTATACTGAAATCGTTAATCTGTCACAAAAATTGGAAATTTTATCTACTATTATTATGTGGTCACAACTTTGCATTAGAAAAGTCTAAAAATTCATCTTTAAAGAAAAATTTCATCTTTAAAGAAAAATAAAATGCCCTTTGAAATCAAAGGCACCTTCTAAAGACATGAGTGACTTCACTGAGAAAATATTACAACCTTGTCACTAGATCCCAAGAGATTCTTGTTACTCTGCAGCCTGATGGCACTACAGAATACAGTTTACAGTACATTATCAGTGCCCGTTATGCCCTCTGAAAAAGTAAGCTCTGCTGGCAGATCTTTCCAATTTACTCCCAAAGGCAGAAGAACAGAACTTCCAAAGTGACAAAGGATTTTTAAAAAATACGTGCTATAGAGACAAGATTGCATTTATTAGCAATGTTATCTTGTATTACAGATTACAGTGACTACTAAGCAAAGTTCCTCTGTGTGCAATTAATAGGCAAAAGAAACCCAGTCCACTAAGAAATGCATCAAAATTATGGGCAATACATTTAGAACAAAACAGGTAAAAAACAAAGCTGTCTAGAAGTAATTCAGACTTCACAGTTTAGAAAATATATATCCTCCCAGCAGGACTAACTATGATATCAACCATGTTCCATTCCTAATGCTGGAAACGTCAATTAATTAAATATATCTATCATTTCAAAATATATTGTTTGAGTCTCAAATCAATTCCACCTTCTCTGTTAGAAAGAAAGATGAAGTTTTTTTTTTCCTGCCTATTTTGTTTAAAGCCTTTATCACAGAAAGATTTGCTCTATGAAGTTTTAACTTTCTTTCCCATTTCTCAAATTCATCTGTAGAGTGGGTGTGGGCAGGAAAGAGAGGTGCAGAAAAGATCAAAAGCCAAGAGCACAAAAGTTTTTCTGGTACATGATGAGGATTCCACCACCCCAGCAAGTGTGATTTTGCCTACAGACCATGATACAGCTGCAAAACAAACCTGAAATTCAACAGAGGCACAAACATATTGCTTTCTGGGAAGCTTTTCACAAAATTTTTTAGCTTTCTATTGTTGTCTTCCATATATTTTTGCACTTTTCAGTTTTCTTTCTTTGCATAGCACTGGCCTTTCATAGGATTTAAATCTTGATTTTGTATCTGACAGCTCTAGAAAGAATACTTGCAAGAGTGATGTCAATTCACAGCTCAAATATATCTCCTCAGATCAAGAAGTCTGAGAATATTAGGCACCTCCCATTCTTTTCTGCAGAATATAAGGCTACAAAAGACTGATCAAATTTGTCACCTGTCTTTCTTCTTCAGTGAGAAGTTTTATTTCTATAAGGGTATACAAAAAAAACCTTCCATATGCCTCCTAAACACTTTCAATAGACAAAAGTATCCATCACTTGTCATAAGTGTCATCTCTTCTCCTTCAATGGATAAACCAGTAAGACTTCTTCCTACTCAGTTAATTGCTATATTAAAAAAATAGGTAAAAACTTCTCTGTAAAGAAAAAAAATAATAGTTTCCAAGCTCCCAGGAAACTCAAACTGATATTCCATGCACTTTTTTTACTTTCTTATAAACAATAGGAATAAAGCAACAATATGCATTTATGTTATTAGCAGAATAGAGTCTGCAGTGGAAATGAAGCACTGTGGCAGCAAAAACTGGCAACTGCTGATTGATCTCTCTGCCTGAATGCATGAAAAATAATCCCAGATGTCTGGACTGACATTATCAAATGAACAGACAATATTATATTTCCTCTGATTTGTCCTAACTTTGTCATTTTTTTTGAGCAAGCCAACATTCTGGTAAAGAAGAAGGAAAGGAAGGAAAAATTGGAGAGGATGAAGGGAAATAAGTTGAGGGTAGAGGCACATTCCTTACTGAAAATACCATTTAGATTACCACAATCAAATATCCTACAGTTTAGCTGTGTCCAGTGTAACTTTGATATGAATAGATCAAAATAGTCCAGCTGTGCCCCATACTAAGTCCATTATGTAACTGTACAGCACTTCCTATTTTGATATTTTTCTAAGTTTTTTGTTTTTTGGTTTTTTTTTTTTTTGAACACACACCTGATATGAGAAAAAAAAAAAAAATCTATACGAGTCAAATTTCAATGTTATGAACCTTCCTGTGGACTTCATCGGGTCCACACACTTAACAGTTTTTCTGAAATTCTCACACACGGCCGAAGCAGAAATAGCAAAAAAAAAAAAAAGTATTAGCTGCTACTAAAGATTGGACTGATATACTAAGTCAGTGCAGCCCTGGCAATTTCAGAGTTAGCGAAGCATAAGCAACAGTTCAAGCTGAAGTGTGTATTACCTGACATCTCTGCAGGTTAACTGCTATGCAAGCTACAAAGTTCTCAAAGAACTTCCTTGCGTGAAAGAAAGCTAATGATCAAAAAAGTTTTACACAAGCATCTGATTATTCTATAATTATTCTTGTTCCACTTACATCTGTAATGCTAGAAGCCACTGTTAAATTGCAGGAGCTAAACTCTAACATTCTCTGAAGTTAAATTCATCAATCTGTAATTCAGACAAAGTTAACTGGAAACATCAAGTTCATTAGCAATACCCAA
Source organism: Phasianus colchicus (assembly GCF_987193195.1). Taxonomy (NCBI): domain Eukaryota; kingdom Metazoa; phylum Chordata; class Aves; order Galliformes; family Phasianidae; genus Phasianus; species Phasianus colchicus. Next base: position 22,832,493 of record NC_143439.1, read on the forward strand.
AAATGATTATGTTCAGTGATGTATTGATTATTTGCATCAGTACTATTGCAAAACTATGCTTTTTAAGTTTCCTACACAGCTTTCCTGTACTTAAATATAGAATTACCCAAAAAGTCATTAGCTTTTCAAGCCTTTGGATGGTTATTATCTGTTACCCTTTTGAGAATAGAGTGTTTAATTCGACTTTTAAATAGTTCTTCAGATCTGCTTGCTGGTCTACTTTGCTCCTGATTAATTCATAGACAGCAAAAATAAAAACAAAACAAAACAAAACAAAACTATCACCACTTTCTCTGATTTCTACAGAATTCCAACTAAAATCAATAAAGATTCTGGGGCAAGTCACACGTATATCCGTAAAACTGTGTTCTTATTCCAAAGAGTATTATTTAAAAAATATTTCCAGCACTAAAATGAAATCAATGCATGTCCATATTTAATTGGGTCGAATTACTTTCTCTTTTCATCTGATGACTTTTTCTTCAGAAATATGAAGTACATATCTCCAGAATCATATTTTCAAACTGTTCTCTTGGACTCCACAGTTATTTTTAAAGAACAATTTTAATTAATTATTAACTTCTATTATTTTCCTATCATATCCAAAATAGTCACTCTTTCCTATAAAACTAATCTCCTCTGCAACATACAGCAGGATTAAGTATTAAACAGCAGAAGTCAGTCGCTTACTTTTTCATAAATAGCAGAGATACTATTATTAATTTGAGTCTCACTTGAGCTAATTTTTTAGATAAGTTGCTTGAGACCAGTTTTTTTTTTTTGTTTGTTTGTTTTTTAAGTGTTGAGTTTACCAAGATATGATGAACAGCACAGCTCTGTTAAAAATTTGACATCTGAGTTCCTGAAGATACAGAGAAGCAGGTATTGAGGGACATTAATGCAGTCTGTACTGACAACTCTGAAGAAACACTTCCACACTTTCTTAATGCAATGGATTAAGCGTGCATCCTCAGGATGTTTCTGCCAAAAAGAAATTATAGTATCTTAACTTGGCCAAAGATGTGTGGCAGAAGCAGAAGACATTAGATCACTCCACTCTGCTTCACAGATTTACGATTCTAAGTTTTTAGGTGGCAGCAAAAGAAAACTGAGTTCTGATGAAGGCGTATACAGTGACAGTCTATCATGGGAATCACTCAAGTTGGCTTTATGTGAGAACCACTCAGTAGTCATTGATTATATGCTCATGAAGTATGTAACTCATTACTGACTAAAGGGTCTGAGTGTCAGAATTTATGAACAGGCTGGTAAAAGCATATGGCGTGATTTTACTAGTTTTGACTGCTTGCAGAAACTGTTGACATCTCTTAGGAATAATGACAGATTATATAAAACGGTATACGGCAGTTTCAGTTTAGGCACGTACAGATATATACGTATGCTCACCAGCATACATATAGAGCGGCACATATATAAGCATAACAGATTACTGCATTTGTGTTACAGTTTGTGCCCACTGTCCCTTGTTCCACTGCTGGGCACCAAAGAAAAAAGCCTGGCCCCATCCATTTGGCACATACCTGTTAGATATTTGTTAGATATTTGCACTGATTAGATCCCTTCTCACATTCTCCTCCAGCCTCAGGTCTCTCAGTCTTTCCTCATACAGGAAGATTCTCCAGGCACCTAATCAACTTTGTGGCCATTTGTTGGACTCTTTCCAGCAGTTCCTTATCTTTTTTGAACTGAAGAGCATGGGCTCTTCATGTGGTGGACACAGATACGGCCTCACCAGGGCAGAGCAGAGGGGGAAGATAACCCTCCCCGGTCTTTTGGCCACCTGAAATTGATGTTCTGAACAATTAATCAATATGGATAGTGAAGAAGCCTTTCTTAATATGATATGACCTAGAATACATACATATATATATATATATATATATATATATATATATATATATATATATATATATATATAAGCATGAATTTCAGTCAATCACTCAATAATAATTTTAGAGCAAAGAAATGAAAGGATCATGCCTGTTCACATATTATATCCAAACACTATCATACATAATTATATTCTAAGTTAATCCATTCAAGGAACACTGAATAAATCAGATTTCACCAGTTAGAAAACAGAAATAAGTCAAGTGGTCTAATTCAATAGAACAATTTATTGGATTAAATATAGAACTGATGTAAATGCTGCACACCACTCAGACATCAATGCTATATCCAAGTTTACTTCCAAAGTGTGCAACACATCTATTACATTTTAGAACATTTGATATTTCAGGTGTCAAAGAAAAGGTCTGCTCTGCTGATATGTTGTGGTAGAATGACCTTCATGTTCATATAATTTCATTACTACATTTAGTTCTAATTTGAATTCAAATAGTGAGATTATTCTTGCAGTAATTTTTAATCACTCCATATCTCAGGTGCTCCCTATAACCCTCTGTCTCTGTAGCCCCATCTGTAACCTCCTCACCCCACACACCTCTCTGATCCCAGCGCTCAGCTGTCTGTATTCTAAGGATTGAAATTGTAAAGTTTAAACAAAGCACTGTGAGGAAGCCTGCAGAAACATACAACAAAATTACAATGGTAGAATTGCTGAGATGGAATTGTTAGCAGTTCAAGGATTCAAGATAAAAGATATCTTAATGGAAAACAACAGCTAATCTAGGTGGGAGTCCTTGAGTCATTGGGAGATTTGACAGAAAGATTGTCAGTGTGATTGGTTTCAAAGGAGTCCATGGAAAAACGCAGTTTGTCAACACTGACGAAACATTGTAGGCAGCTGTTAAGCATGATCTCTTGACTGTGCTGTGCCTGCTAGAAGGACTTGTGGGGTGCTTACCAAGCATGGTGAGCCTAACAACATTTAGCCTAGTAGCTTGTTTAACCCTACCTACCCTTGTGAATGCCGTCACAATTAGCTTACTTTTTATTTATATATATTTTACTTGTAGTCTCTACACACCAGGTTGAATATGACTAAACAAAAGGACAGGTGCAAACACCCTCAAATAATCCTATCTGTACAGTCAGGTTAGCTCACTCCCTATTTTTTTGCACTGCCTGCTCAATAGCTTCATGCAGTTAGTTCACTTGTGGCTTCCCTTCTACTATGAGCTATATATTTCCTTCTAAGAAATCCAGACACCATTACCAAGAGTTTTTCCAAAGTCTGTCATAGACAGAGAGTGCAGTTGCTCACCAACCAACTAATGCACACACCACCCTAGAGAGCCAATGCATTCCTTTCACCTTCAAACACTCTTGCAAGTTTTTCCACAAAAATAAACATTACAGGAAAACACCTACAAAGTCACACCTCAGAACTAGTCAAAACAAGACAAAAAACCCAACAACACATTACAGTTGTCACAGAACTTTCAGTTCACACAAATTTGGTCAGAAACTTTGTTCTTTCCTTACAGTACCCCACAGTGTAAACAGTGTTTTTTCCAAGTTACATGTTCTGTGTAGTTGCAAGCTCAAAGTTACAAATCAGGCTTAAACCAAAGGCTGAAGAGACTCCATATGCACTTTCTTAATTATTTGATGAAAATATACGTGTTTTTTTTTTCCCTGTAGAAAAGAAAATACATGATTATAAAAATCTATCTGCCACATCTGCTCTCACTTCTGCAACTCATATTTGACATGATCAACAATGTCACCTTCCATCCCCACAGTCATATAAAGAGTACCCAAATAATGATAACAGTAGAAGCATGCATGACAGGTTATCAACATATACTGCATAACTGTTCCCAAATGCAGCATTTATTTTTGACTGTGCATGATCAAATGTGCATGTGCCAGTGATGCCAATGACTTGTCAGTGATAAAGATTAATTACTGAAAGGCAAATGAAATAAACTTATCTACTATTCAGCATTTTCCCAATTTTATATGAAGAGGTCAGCTTCTTCCAGTTCCTTTAGTCAGCAACATGAAGGAACACATGAATTTCATACTGCAATGTTGCAATAAAAAAAAAAGCTGGTGTTGAAAGGGATCTCTGGTCCAAATCCAACATTCTGCTAAAAGCAAATTATCCATGGTCCTGTGAAACTAATTACTCATGTCCAGTAAGGGAATGCCACTAGTTCTCTGGGCAAGCTACAGTTCATTCTCATGGTCTCAGACATAACTTCCCCTGAAATGCCAGATGTCTGTTTTCCTTGTTCTATCATGGTGTATCATCATGAGGAGGGCACCTCCATTTCCTGCATAAACACTTTTTACTTATTGGAGAACTACGTCTATCTCCCATTTGTTGGGATATGAGCCACTCCTCCAGGCTGGAAAAAAAATACATACATTCCAGCAACACTGTCTGCAAATGTTGCATTCTGAAACTGTTGAAACAGTATCATCCCTTGGCCTTTTCTCTTCTTGTAGTCTCTCAAGTACCACAAAGTTTTCAGTCAACTCCTTTTCCCCATCCCACCAAAACAAATCAAACATAAAAAGCTTTGCAAATAAGTGGAGTCAGTGTTATCCAGAAGATTTTTCATTGTCTTTAGTTTTCTTGACTTTTTAATACCACTAGATCCACTCAGACATGGTATCCTTAAGTAGACCTGTACTAGCAAGTTAGTACATATTTGTAGTAACTATTTGTCTCATCTTGAAATCTTGCCAAAAGCACTCAAGCTTACTACTGGTGCACAAAGTGGAATGTAGACTTCCTGTTCCATAACCTTAAAAGATCCTTCCTTCTGTTGCACCTAGTCTGCAACATCCTTGAAATTTCTTTAGCTGTACACCCCAGTACCGAATAGCTTTCCAGAGCAATATGCATGATGATGGATGAGACAAATATTTGCAAGTACAAATTTAGAGATTTAGTCAAAGTAGTTTGCCATCAAACAGTAAATTATAGGAATATACTGAAATCACTGTGGATTCTACTAATAACTTACAAATCCAAAATAACTTCCATTAATATTATGGATCAAAGTGAAAAATGCCAATTAGATAATACATAATACTGTTATCAATGCTGTTAATATTATACATGTAGACAATAGAAGCAATACTATAAAATAATTGTATTTTGCAATTGAAACAAGAAACATCATTGCTCTGAATCCTTACATCTTCAGTGTATTTACTAGAAATGCTATCACACTACATAAAAAACTACGGCAAAGGTGATTCTAAAAAGACAATAGTGTTTCTGTTCTTTCCCTATGCACACTTTCTCAAAATCACAAATCTCAAAACAGCAGATGCCTATAAATACAAAAGAATTTCCCAAAATTCTAGTTCAGTTATCCCACAACAAACTCACTGATGCTTTCTTACACAGTGTAACTGAACTTACATTCTCCATTTATTAAATCTCAGTTAGCGTGTGGCAGAGGCAGGGCTACCTTGGGATTGCTTTTAAAATGCCCCTGAAAAAAAGCCACCTCAGAACACTTTGTAGTTTATCCTTCTATTGATTGTAAGAAATGATCATGGTATCTTCAATTCTCCCTCATCATTTGGGAAGTGCACACAAGTTTCTAGTAAACTGGCTGACACACTTTTGGTGTTAATAGTTTAAGGCTCACCATATTTTGAGATTTTTCTTTTCCCTTAACTAAGCCCTCCTGCAAAAGGTAATACCCACGTAAGAGAAGTGCATAATCTGAAACACTACAAAGAAACCTTTTTCCAAACTTCTAACTTGGATTCTTTAAAGTTCTCTTCCTCTAGCCTTATGAATATTCATAATTCTGATTACAGCACAATGATGCCTCACAACCCCTCTTTAATACCTGTACACAAATGCAAGTCATCTTTTTACTTTACACAAGTACAGCTGTAGTGAGACAAATGAATTTTATGAAGACTATGCTCATTCATCTTAAAAGCACAGTTCAGCTCATTATTGTTATACAGAGAAAGTACTTAGCAGGTTTGTTATGGGTTATGAGTTATACTTCCTTCTTGTTTTGGTAATTAGACAAAATCATCTAGCTTTCCATTTCAAGCTTAAGCACATACAAATGTCCAGATTTTTATATCATACAGAAACACAGCACAATTAGCATTCCAGTCTTTTCCCACACCACCTCCCTTTACAAATAAGTACATTTTTCTCATGAAAAAAACAAACAAACAAACAAACAAACAAAAAAAACAGTCTGCATTCTCAGGTTAAATAGTAGGATAAAGAATGAATCTTAAGAATTTTATAAATATTCACAAGGATATTTAATAAGGAAAAAAGACAGCTGGCTATTTACTCTTTTCCTCTCTGGGATAATATTGACATGTTAGCACCATGAGAAAAAAAAAAAATAATAATAATAAAAAACACCTAAAGTCAGATGCAGAAAGCCAAGGAGCTTACACTTTAATAAAAATATATTAGTGGTAATTGAGCAATTGCTCATATTAAATATGCAAGTTATTCTTTTTTTCTGATCTGCTGTATGTGCCATTACTTTGAACAACTTGACAGCAAATATATTTTCCCCCCACCCATGAATTCTTTTAAGATATAGAACAGACTGATGGAATGCAAGCTCTTGTTCATTGTTGATGAAAATGCACAGCTAAAGGTTGTGACTGTTGAAAAATAGTATTTTGTAGCTGAGAATTTTCTCATCAGTGTTACTGTGCTCTTTGTATCTGCCATAGTTTCTACAGTAATGAATAGGAGGCATCACTTTCAGAGCGACCCATGCATAAAGTGTGTAAAATGTTGTGATAATAAAAAGACAGCTCAAATGCTTCAGCAAACTTTCTTCTGAAGCTATACTTCATATACAATAGTTGACATTTAGTAATAACAACTAAATGCCAGATTCTTTATATCTGGTTCTGACAATGAGAATCTGTATGTCCAGACTAACAATCAACAGCTTTGATTTCCTGAGCTGAGACCCACACTCTAGTTTCTACTCACAGGATTGAAATCTGTTTGCCCAATAACATTCCAATGTTATTCCCCCCCCCTTTTTTTTTTCTTTCCAGTGGGGGGGGAAAAAAAAAAAAAAAGCAGAAGTGACCTGGTGACACACCCAAGAACTCCTCTCATATTCATTACATCACAGAGTAATGATCTTTATTTCTGTTTCTCTCTCAAGATCATTTGTCACAAAGTAATACAATGATGTAACATATTGTTTCTGTGAGACACAGAAGTCATTAACTTTTGTCCCTTTGGAAGATAGCAGATTGGAATATTGGCATTTCTGCTGGCCATGTAGGTACCCCAAGCATCCTCTGCAATCACTACCACTGCCCTTATAGAGACAATAAGTTCCTTTCACTTTCATATTTACTCCTAGAAAAATAATGTCTAATTTATAGCTCCTAAATGGAGAGACTTCTCTTGACTCAGTATTTCAAACCCAGAAGTGATGTGAGTTTTCGGGCAAGACGCTGTACACTGTGCATCATTTTCAACTGACCAGCTCAGTGCAGTCTTCCAATGAACATGTAGTACTCTATCATAACTCAGAAAACATTCTCATCACAAAGCATAGAGAGCTGGAGTGCTCTAACTAAGCAGACTGGGATGTTCTGCACAATTGCACTGAATTCCAATGTGTGCCTGACCATCCCTGGCAAATCCAAAAAAAATCAGACCAACACAGGCAGTTATCGACAAAACATAAATACAAGGAATGGACATCTTCAGCACAAGCTCTGGCACACACTAGCTTTAGCACAACATTAGATAAGGAAAGCAAAGAAGGACAGGAAGAAAAATATCTTGTAAAGCAGTATTAAAAGTGACACTACAAAGAGCACATAGTAAATGAGAGATTAAGCCATTCAGATTGTAAAGTAGATTAAATTAGCTTCCCATGCCAACACAGTAGCTCGCTTACCATTAACACATACAGTGTGCATCAGTGACAAACTGCAGAGGCTACAGAGCCAGTCATCACTTGGCTACAAACTGTAAGGTTTTATTTTATGTGGGTATCACACTTTTGATTCACTACTTTGCTGGATTTCAACCAAACAATTGGCCTACCAAAGAGAATTTCTCACAATAAAGCACCTTTGTATGATAATTGAGCTACGAGATAAGATATAAGTCTATCACAAAGTGATTATTGACTATGAGAAGCCTTCAATTTAGAAGAAAATTACTTTGTATAAGAGCTCTCCAGAGCCAGTGACAAAGGTTACATTTAGCTCTCTTAACACACAGTAAAAAAGAACAAGGCTTCCACTGGACCTCTGTATATCAAATCATCAAACAATGGGAAGAAAACTAAGCAATGGTAAAACTCTTTCCATAGCTTTTTATATACTGTCCAAACAGTAATTTACCCAAGAAGTGTACAGAAAGAAAATGAGCGTGTAATGTGAAATTCACAGACAGTATAACTTTTCTCACCAGCTACACATTTAAAGTGTGAAGATTTAGTAGTAGTAAAGACTCTAAAATCACTGAAGTAATAAGAAATTAATACTCTACTTTCTGCATTTAACTGTAAAAAATGAATCAGTGATGAAAATCTTACAGATAAAACTAAAATAAAAAGGAGATCTTATCTACCAATTTAAACATCATTATGAATTACTTTTTTATGAACAAGTGTTGTTTTGTTTTTGTTTTTGTTTTTTTTTTAACCAGCATACTACAGGAAAATAAAATATAGAAGATAAACAGGACAATAACAGAATCAGCTAACTGAATGTAAGAACAGAATTCAAGGTATTTGTCATCTTGAAATCATACAAAAGCTTTGAATTTAAAACCAAATTAGTAGTAGCAAATTATATCCATCATTCACACACACACAACCAGAAAACACTAAGATGTCACAGTCCCCTTATAAAAGAATAGCAGTCTTTTCAGCATTTAAGAACAAACATGCCAACAAACAGCTAAGTTCAGCAACATTCAGGTTTTACCAGCTATTCTTGCACTGTAAGTTCTCACATCAAATTGTATAGGGTTTTTTTTGTATTTTTTTTTTTTCCTAGTTAAAAAAAATGGAGATAGAACACATTAGTCTTCTCTGACAGCATGGTGAGGCACTGGAACAGGCTGCCCAGGGAGGTGGTGGAGTCACTGTTCCTAAAGGTGTTCAAGAAACATTTAGTTGTACTGAGGGACATGGTTTAGTGGAAAATATTGGTGATAGGTGGACAGTTGGACTGGATAATCTCAGAGGTCTTTCCCAACTTTGGTGATTCTGTGATTCTACAATTCTATTCTATACAACAAGTTGTATTACATTCTAAACAGTGCAAACCTTACAGCCCCTGTTCAGTGGAGAACTACAGCACTGCTATTTGCCAAGTTTCCATCTTCAAGTTGAATGATTTTCACTTTTTCTAGTGAAAAGCCAGCAAGTATCCTCAAAAGTCAAAACATTTGTTTGCACAAAGAGCAAATAAATTGAAAGGATCTAAAAATAAATTTATTCCAATGCACCATAAGAAATAATCAGTACTAAAAAAGATCCACATAATAATCTTAGCTTTAACAGCAAAACCAGATGTACTATGTAAAGAGGTGAAAATGAACAGATGTAAAAGAAAACAAATAAAGTTTATTTTTTAAAAACACATTTTATCACACTTCTGAAAATGACACATTTTTAGACTAATATGGTAGTTAATGTTGAATTTTTTTAAAAATGTTTACTCTCATTTACATGTTTGGGTTTGGTTTTTTGAACTATATTTGCTACAACTTGAAGTTTAGCTTTAAAGGTTATCAAAATTTACAGAAAAGTTCAGTGCAAGACAAAGTATTTTATCCCACCTCTACCCAGAAAAAAAGGATAAACATTTGCCAAACATTCAGATTATTTGCAGCAAGAAATGCATTCAGTTTCTTCCTCCAATTTGCCTAATCCTGCTCTAAGATCCAGAAAAAAAATACAACTCATTTGAAATTAACATAAATAAAAACATCTAGCCCAAATGGACCTAAATATAAAAGAAAAACAAAAGCTGAGAAAGCTCAAAGCAAAAGCACTGATACAAATCAGCTGAAGGGCTCCTTAAAACAATGGAAACACGCTCACTAATCTGAAGAGCAGTCACTATTATAAGTTTTCTTCAGTTTCACACCAGCTTACTCAAAGAATTTATTTAATATGTAAGAATGGTTGTGTAGAGCACACTGTGCTGGAAAATGTATAACCCCACTTACAACTTTCTTTCATTTATATATATTTTAATACCTTCAGAGAAAAGTTGGAAAAAATGAATAGTTCACAGGGTTTAAATAATGAAGAAAAAACAGTGCTCTAGCAGAAAACCAAAGTTTTTAGCATCAATCCCCATGTAGTTTAGTATTTATAATTTTAACAGTGGATTTCTGGTCCAAAATGTTAATGAAATATATGTTTACCTAGTAATAAATAAAAAGAGTCAAATAGGGACTTAGATTTGGAAGACTACTTTAATTCACTTTGCTTCATATTAAATTATGAGATACTATTAGAAGAGAACTAGAGATTAACGAAGACAAGTCTTGAGATGAAGAAACTGAGAAGACATAGGACTCATGTCAAGTGGGAAAAGGATGTTTTCAACAGTTTTGCACCAGCAGGCAGCATATCCAACGTACAGTATATGTTAACAGCTCTCAAATCATGTAAACCATTTGATTATCAGTGAGTTAGAATCAAATCTCATAAGAAGTTACTTACATTTAACCATTTTCACAGTACTGCCCAAAAAACATGGAGGTTTTTAGAGGATCTATCTTCTATAATATAAAAAGTATCTTGCAATAGTTTCCCAAAGAACATGTTTTGAGGAACAGAGAACAATTTAAAGTTGCAAAATCACAGAAAGCAGAGTGGAGAAAATGTTTTACTTTCAGTGTCACATGTTGTTCTCATATCTCTTTGCAAAAATGATTATATTAGATAATAGACTGATTCTCCATGTAAAGAGAGTGCAGGTGTTACATAATACAACATCTTCAAACATTTAGGAGATAGAGTTAATCCGGAATTCAGGCATCTAAGTTTGACACTGTTCCATGAAGAAAGAATACTGGTTTCACTAAATGATGACAATTTGGGGGGTTTTGTTTTTTAAATGAAGTTTCATGGCAGCAATCTGAATTCTAAGTCCTGAAACGTTTTGTCTATGACAAACATTTTCTCCCTATTAACAAGTATTTCTGCTGTGATTATGAAATGCCTTTAAACAAAGCATTTTCTAATGACAGCTCAGCTTCTCTAGTGGGTCCCCTCAGAGTTCAGTCTCAGCAAGCTTTACACGTGTAGAGGTGCTCAGTCATTCATAATCTTGGGGCATCAAAGGACTGTTTGGGAAAACAGGGTAACTTCCAAGGGTTTTTGTTTGTTCCTTTTATTAGGGCTGAAATAATTGCTTGCTCAATATGCATTATTTTCTACAGCTTATGTTTTCTTCTGTATATTTTGTCACAATAGATATGTTACAAACATGATAGACATTTCAAAACTGCTCTCGTCTAATAAGTAAGAATATCTTCACTGCAGTGAAGAAACAAAAAACAAGGTATTCCCTGAAATGTAAATTGACATTAAACTTAGAAGTAGCCTCCCAGAAGTATGATTGAGATGGATTACCATGGCAATGATGAAATAGAATCTTATACCTATGTATCACGTGTACATCTGTTCTCTGGGTACGTTGACAAGGTTCCCATGCAGCTAACACTTCTTTCACTGGCTTCAAATAAACAGACAAAGAAACAAAAAAACAAACACAGGTAATACACTTCTTCTGAGCAAGTATGACTGTTGAGAACAACTCTTAAGCAGATTGGTTTGTGCACTAATGAAGAAACATAACTTTATACAACAGATTGCATTTTTAAGATTAAAAAGCTATATAGTTACTGCATCTCTTCCTCGTGTTTTCTTCTTTCTACTGAAAACTTAAGATGCACTGCAACACAGATTCAACAATAAATCTTTTTTCCTGACTACAGGTCATTCACAAAACACGTTTTTGAGACTCAGATTTGGCTCTCAAAATACCAACTGAGGTAAATTTCTGTGGGGAGGCAGTCAGACAAATAGTGAAAAAGGTAGTTACACACAAAGCTCTGGAGGCTGCAGTCAGGACTGACCACGGTGAAGTCAATCATGAGCTGCTGTAAATGTAGCTAAATACAGCAACAGCAGAAATACAGTAGCACCTGAGAAACAGATGGGACCAAAGTAGAAAAGCAGGAGAGAAGACTTGGGAGAAGTGATTGTTGTTCTGAGTAAACAAGGATAGCAACAGAAAACTCCCTTAGCAAAGAATTAATTCCAATAATTCCAGTATGTAAGTAACAATATGGAAAATTCAGTATATGATATGAAGGCCATGAAAGTCCTTGAAAAGAATAGTTGGTTGAATGGTAGATGGGCAAAAGAAAGTTTAATTGTATCCATCTTTATCTTGCTTTTTTTTTTTTTTTTTTTTTAACTACATTTTCCAAAGCTATAAACAGGAAAATATATTCTTACATACTTTATTAGATGTAATGCATATGCAAGTGCTTACCAGTGGAATTCTATGCCCTTTACAAGGATAAAACAATCTGTACATCAAATGCACATGCCACATAGCACAAGAGAGTCCTATCCTTCTCTGTAACTGAGTCATTAGCTGTTACAGCAGAACAAAAAAGATTAATGCTAGTAATGAATACATCACTAAACATTCTGATTTCAGAGTATAGATGATACAAAGTACGAGGCTGAAGTTCTCCATATGTTTCTTCTGGCATCAAAACTGGCTAAAACAGATCTTGCCTCCTCTTCCCTCTTCAGTGCTGCCCTTATTCCACATCCTCAGTATCACCAGCAAAACTATTCTGGAGCAATAAAATATTTCAATATGGTTTAAAAGATTTATTTATTTATTTATTTTTCCCCACAGAATTACTCAGTTTAGACTGCTGTAAAGGACCAGTGAAAAAACACTTCTGGGGATATGGTTGGTATGACTCAGACACTTGCAAGCAGGACATGACAATTGGTTGTCTGTATAGTGCTCTAAATTGTTGAACTGAAAAAGTTCTAAGAGTAGAAACAAATAGCCAAAGACCTGGAACAATCTGACTTTTCCATCAAGAAAAAGATGTATGGAACCAGGACTTCAAATGTCATGTAAAGTTTTTGAAAATCAGCTGCAGCTATTCAGCCAATAAATGAAAATATTCTATGTGAAAGCGCTATAATGAGGACAAAAAAGAAAACTTTGGAGAAAACACCAGTTTTCTTTCCTCTAATAAAGTTTCTCAATCATTGACTGAAGACAGTGAACCTCCCTGTGATTCTTCACCATTATAACTACAAGCAGCTGAACCAAAAATTGACAGAATCCTTCACAATATTACTCTGCACAACACTAGCAGCAGTGTGAAATTGAGTGTGATCACAGCCCCAGTCAATTCTACTGGTTCAGGGAGTTTTCAGTTTAGGTCAATTTTATCTTCAGATCCTTGTGCTCCTGAAGCACAGAATTAAAGAAAACAAAGCTAAAGACAGTAGGATAAAAGTCTGTAAAAAGAAAGCAAGCGCAGAGAGATTTCAGAAATTGCTAAAAGCTCTTCCTGTCCTGCAGGAAGACAGATATGTCCAGGCAGCACAAAATATGCAATATGTATACAGAGAGTAGTTCCCCCCATCTGACTCAAACCCAAAGAGTCCACGTACTGTCTGAGATACAAACACCCCCACAACTGTACATCACAAGCTCCTCAAGAGAAAAACATCACGTACACAAAAATTTTTTACTCAGAAGAGGTTGTTTATTTATTAATAATTTTCTGCCCCCTGTTGACTAATCCCTCTGTACATAGAACAAGGTAGTATTTGAAATCCTTCTTTAACCACTTTCCCTTTCTCATCGCTCTGCCTTTCTCTTTGTTATGCTAAATCCAGTCCTCACTCCTTCAGTTCCTACTGAAGAAGGACTCCTTGCCGTCCCCCTTGATTGTTCTAACAGCTGTTGCTAGTTTGCCAATCAGTCCCATGCAATCTCCTCTCATTCTTTTCCTGTGGTTTCTTCCTCAATTTTTGCAAGAAAAAAAAACAAAGAGCATCTCAGAGTGAATACACACTAAGCTACGTAAGTGTTTACCAGTGAATCTAAAGAAGAGTGGTAAAGCCTAACCTTTATCCCACTTGCACTTCAGTGTTGCTAATCCTAGCTATTGATGAAATAAACCCTTCCATCTTTATTCAAAAAAAAAAAAAAAAAAAAAAAAAAAAAAATCCTTGTTCTAGAGCATTTTACAACTATCTACTATTCTCTTTTCCCTGGGACACATAAGCTATAATAAATCTTTTGCAAAATGAAGTAAAATTAATTAGTTTAGTCTTGCAGTTGCAAATGAGCACATTTTACTTCCTACTGCAATAGTCCAGGAACACGCAGTTTAATCTAAAAGGCAGCTAAAAATCCAATTACATTAACAGTAGTTCTTAAGTGAATGGACAGTACCTTCTTACCCACTGTATCTCATTCACTCTGCCCACACCCTAAATTAGCAGATTTGCTGAGACACCAAATAAAGGATTAATCTGTATCAGCTACTGTATCTTTTCTCCAAAGCTTGATTTCCCCTTAGACCACCAGTTCACCCATTTGGATTCTCATTCCTCAATCTCACCCCCTTCACTGCAGCAAATTGAAATATTTTAAAATTACCTTGATAGGATTTGTGCATTCCTTGAATGTGCTCTTTTATTTCAGTGTAACATAAGATTAGGTTTAGTAATCTCTGCTGTCTAAGAACAAGGTCTGCCCCAATGATTTGAAGGGGTTATTGCACAACCAAAAGTGTATTATATACTGGTGCTGAGGTGACTCATTGCCAGAAACAAAGCCACCAAAATTAAAATTAAAATTGCTACTTTCCAGAAAGCATTAAACAGGCTTTACTTCTAATAAAAAATTACATTTTGTATCTCTCATTATATCAGGTTGTAGACCTAAAAATATGAGCAGAATTCGTCATGAGATTAAACATGTATGTAAAGCCTGCAAGAACAGGGCCTAAAATGGGTTTTATCAGTTATAATGTTTGATAGTTGTTACTGCATAAATCAATGCAATTTCAGATAATGTTGTTAGCAGTTCAAATACTTTTTCATCTGAAATCAAACATACAGTGGTCAGTCTGCCATAAAGTGGAATTAGCTGTGAAGATAATGGAAGTGGCTCAGACCAAACTTCAACAACCTTCACTCCTGCTGTGATGTAGGGGCCACAGAACTGTCAGTTAGCACATGCTTAATCCCTGTTTCTTCCTCACCCCACTTGCTCAGGAAGCAGATAAATCTGGGCTGAGACCTTGCTGGCTGCCCACCTTCCCTCATTATGCCCTGCTTTCTGCCCTTGAAAATGGCTGATGTTCTTTTGAACATCCTTATGGCTACAGCTCAACACTACCCCATCCCAAGGGAGAAAAGATTAAAAAGATTTAAAATAAAAAGGTAGATCAATGTGAGAGCAACTACTTCAGCCAAAACAATTTGTTACATATTTCTTCAGAGAGTAAATGAACATAGCTTTAATGACAAAATGTTTTGTGAATAAACAGAGGAACCATGATCACAGAGATGTCTATCAGTCTATCAGAAGGGAAATCCACCTTGACCATCTCTCTCTTTTTTTTTTTTCCACATTCAAAATGCTCTCACTCCAAATACTGCATATGGGTCAAAATCACATGCACTGGGACAGCAGGAAGTCTGCCCCCTGCATTCTACATCACCAAACCACCATGACAGCATATTCTAGATTTTTCTTCTCTGCAGGGGGTGGAAAAGAAGCTAGCAGTAGTCCCACATATCAGTGCAAGGACCTAAGTAGAGAACCACCACACGTGTGACCCTACAGATTTCTAGAAACTGACCCCACATTCAACAAATTGAGAGCATCATCTCTTTGCCTTATTAGAGTACTAAAGAGAACCCCAAAGAAAAAAAAACTCTATGGGGATTATTTAAGGCTTTCATGGAAACAGTTCCTATTGAACAGGTAGTACTGAAATATGCTTGTTTTCTGAAAGTGTGTCTGCTAAGCCACAGAACTTACATTCAACAGGAGACCATTATGCTGTCATAACATTTGATTCCATTTACATTACCTCTTAATTAACACTGCAACATTTAGCAGCTATTATAAGAGACATTCTCAAGAGTTCTAGATTTCAGCAGTGCTCACAGGCAGACTGCCTTTAGGTACAGTACTGCAATAGTTTAAGATTATAGATGCCATTTGAAAGAATAAAGCTGCCATCATCTTTGGCTCACATTTCTAGAGGAAAAGTATTTGCAAATACCCCATGCTGATGGTGTCTCCACTTGGTACTTCTTATGCTTAAAAGAGACTGTCTACAATTTTTTTCTTTCTTACAAAGCAGATGCATTGTTTCACTTACTAAGACTGATTTAATAAAAATACAGATATTCATACAGCCTGTAGAGGCAAGTGTTTATATATGAATCAGTGCACATGTGTGTGCTAAATTGCAATCAGACTTCTCCGTGTAACTAACTCAACAAAAAAACTAGTCCTACAGAATCCATCATTGAACTGCTAAAATAATTGCCCAAAAGTAACAGGTTGATACATAATACTTAGTTTATTTACAGACTTGAATGACACAATTTCAAAATTGTTCAAAAAACACAATTTCAGAAGTACAAACATATTTGCAATCTAACAGAGCTGCGAGTCATCTTGTAGGAAAACATCTTCATCGTGCAGATGCAAGTGAAATGTAATCCTTTTGCCATTATGATAACTTGCAAACCACAACTCTGCTAAGTCCATAGAATGTATTAATTTGTAACTTTAATTGCCATTGATACAGTAGCATGTTATTATAATTTAAAAAAAAAAAACTTCACTATGTGTGAAACCAACATATTGTTGTTTTAAGAGCAGAAGTATTGGTTTACAGAAGCCAGATTCCAACTAGTATTAATTATTACTTTATCAGCTACACAATAAATTTTTTCAGACACAGAATTCCGCAGCCTCTTACCTTCACTGCTTTAAAAAATGTTGCATCTCTGTTTCCTAAAAATCTGCATTAATTGGAATGAATTGTATTGTATCCTGTAGCTTCAAAGGCAACAATACTCTACATTAGTTAGGACAGAGGCAATTGTCCAGAAGTTGACATTCTCTCATCTAACAAGCAGTATGGATAAAGTAATTACACAGGAATTAAGAACTTCCCTTCCTCTCCCGCAGTAGGGAAATTTCAGGGTTTTCTATGGTTAAAGTTTACACATCCATATTGCGCTGTGATTTCATTAGGCACTGCATTTTTAGATATAGTATGTCTAAAGCACAACTACATCTAAAGACAGTAACCTATCTTCAGCAGAAAGTACAATCAATCTAGTAAGAACTTGGAGTTTAACATCAGTACTGCAAATATTTGGAGGAAGCACTTCAACTTGTCAAATCTGGAAGCAATGCAGAAGAATATGCTCAGTAAAGGTGGGGAATCTTCCTGTGTAGATTTACAAATAACAGCTGGGAAGAAGACTTGGAAAAACATGCAGATGTTATAGAAGATAGGCATCTGAGTTTCACTAGGAGGGTTTTTCAAGCAGTTCATCTTCTTGATGTAAAACCTGTCTTGGAAACGTATATAATAAAATATATAGAAAATATACAAACGCAACTTTCCAAAGCAGCTTTACACCAGAATGCACTGTCTTTTTTCTTTTTTTTTTTCACCCTCTTGAAAAACACTCTTTGACACTTCCTTATATTCCACATTGTACCAGAGACACTGCACAAATACAGATGTCAGGACATTGATGTTTTGTAAATCTTTGATAACACATTCAGCTATACGTTTATCAGCTACATAGAAAGTCATATGTTTGTTTTGGAAGAAATCCAGCCTTAACATTAAACTCCATCTCATTCAAGCTAGCACTTTTACAGGAACTAAGGAGGAAAAAAAAAAAAAAAGGATGAAAAAAGAAAGCTCCATTATTTCTGAGTTTTAGAAACCCTCATTTGGGAAAGCAGATGTTTATAAACATCTGAATACTTTGACATACAAGAATAAAGTATGTGAGAAATGCATCAGTAATAGTAAAAAGAGGAAGGTTGGGATACAACACAAAAAGACTCCCCAGTGAAAGCTGCAGCATCTGATGTGAGATGGAAATGGGCTTGCTTTACAGTAGTGAATATAACTTGTGTGAAACTCAGCATTTCCACTGACTCGGGAGGCACACGCTCCAAGCATTTTCCATAGTTGGACTGGTGGTTTGGGACTTCATTTATTTACTTTTTTTTATTTTAAAAGAAAACAAAACCTAAAGCTGAGGGAAAAAGTATAAAGATGTAAGAGCCCACAGATAACTAAGAATTTTACTAACGTGTCAATCTCAACGTGAGTTCTGCAAATAGCATAGCCTATTTGACTTTTTACATTTAATCTCATATTTAATGTAATGTCTGGCACTTCTCTTCAATACATGTCTTTGCTGCAGTCAGTGGGAATCATTTCTCTGGAAAATGTGGCCATCAGATTACGCCGTGTTGGTTCTTGTTACACCAGCTTCATACCGCACTGTATCAAGAAAACTTTCAGATGAAATGCAACAAGTTCATACAGCTATTGCTCGAGTTTCTCACAGCACAATTTTAAGTTAGGAAGAAATATGAGAGATTTGAGAACAAAGAGCTTGGAAAATAAAGTCTAACCATGCAGAAATTGATTTATCACTGTACTGAGCAGTGTTTAAACCAGTATGCAATTGCTAGAGAAAAATATTACATTCCCTACTTAGTTTGTGGAGACTGACAAGAGGAGTGCTGCTCCACCACTTCTGATCCAGCCTTAGCACACCCACACTAAGCAGCGAATTTCTAATCAGCATAAGAGGCAGAAAGTGACATAAAACTCCAGCCCTAAGCGGTAAGTGGCATGAAACTGAGGATCACTTACCAGTTCAGCCAAACACAAGATGCCAATACAAGATGCAAAAGCGTTTCGCCGGACAAAACGTACAACGTTTGTCTTCCATCAGCTCTGGCTCCACACAGCCCCCGAAGCGCTCAGCGCCGCGCACGCAGCGCAGGGACACGCGGAGCCATACAGCCTTCCTCCCCGGTGCGCAACGTGCGTCCCAGTGCTGCCGGCCACGCTGACAACTTCACCGCTGCAGCCCTTTTGGAAACCTTACCATCGCCACAATAAATTAAGTATTCTCACCTCCTATTCGCTTCCCTAGAAGAGTGCACCTTACTATATTTTCAGAAAGCCAGCCTATTTAAATGTCATTAACTATCCAATTAGTACAGTCTGCTCCTTGCTAGCTGCGGAGTACCGGGCTAATCTTTTAATTGTTAACTGCTATCGAATCATTTTAGCCACCGCGTTTTTGTACGTTCAGTGGTAATGAAGACGGACTCCCCCCAGAATCCCGCCTTTCCCAACACGTAGCGGGCATCGCGCTGACGGTCGCCGCGAGGGAAAGCCGAGCGACCAAGGGCAGCCTCAGCCCCGCAGAGCCGCAGCCCACGCGTGGGGCCGTACTCGGAGCCCCTCGCAGCGCCCCGCACGACTCCACCTGCCGGGCCTCCGCCCCCTGTTCGCCCCGCGCATCTTCCCCGTTACGAACCTCCCGTCCAGTCCCGCGTAAGACGTAAGTTTCTCTCCTTGCTTCCTGAAGCGCGACTCCGCGGGCAAGGCGAAATAAATGCGGCATTACCCCGAGAGCCCTGTCCGCCCGGCGACGCGGGGACCCGCCGCTGCCCCCGCAGGACCCCGCCTGTTGCGCGGCCACGCGGCTCGCCGCGAGACGAAACTTGGCTGCTCCGGGCAGCGGCGCGAGGCAGCGCTCGTGCTCGCCCCCGTGCCCAATAGGGCTTAGCAGGGAGCAGGACCTCGCCACCCGCCGCCTGGCCCCCCGCGTACAACCAACGAGCCCCGAGCGTTCTCGCCCGAGGCGAGCCGGGCTGCGGGAGACAAAGTTTGACACGCGAGCGGCTCCTGCCGAGCACGGAGCCGGCCCCGCATCGCGCGGGCACACGTGCGGACGAGGCACTCACTCACCTGCCGTCGCCGCTCCGGCGCTGGCGGGGGAAAGGCAGGCGGCCGGAGCCGCGGCCCCGCGCTCCCCCCGCCCCACGGCGGACGGGAAGGGGCAGGGGCCGGCAGCCCCTCAGCGGAGCAGGTGGAGCGGGGCGGCTGGCGGCGAGCAACACGTTCGGCTCCGAACTTTGCGGCTCCAGTCACAAACAAACAAATACGGCCAAGAAAAGACCTCTCCCATCCGATCCCAGCCTTCTCGGCAGCCGCTGCCTCTCTTATTGGTGAGGAGGTTATTTATTTATTTGATTTTTCCCCCCACCCTCCCCCTGCACGCACACGCACACACGCCTTCCTTCCTCTTCCTCACTCCTCCCCTCCCTCCCCGGCCTTTCTCTCCCCCGCCCGCAGCCGAGCCAGCTCCGCACAGCGCAGCGCACCCGCCGCCGCTCCGCACCCGGCTGCGAGGGGCGGGCGCGCCGCGGGGAGGCGGGCGCGGGGGCGGGCGTGGGGGCGGGCGGGAGCGGGGCCGTGGCCGGGCCACGGGCGAGAGCGGGCGCGAGGCGCCGCCGGCCGCCCCGCGGCGGGGCGCGGAGCCTGGGCTCGGCAGGGGAGCCGGACGGGGAGGTTCGATGAGGGATGCCCGGGGAGCGGGCCGGTATGCGGTGCGGCAGCGGGGAGCGGGCACGGCAGGGCATGGCCTGTCCCTGCCCCTGCGTGCCTCTGTCTACGTGCTCCTGGGGAGCGCGGCGCCGCGCTGGCTTTCGAGGAGATTCCAGGCTCGCCAGCCGCAGTGTGCTTGGTGCGCGTCGCTTCGCTGCAGCTTGTGTGTGACTGGTGTGGATCAAGCTTCATTTCACCTTTTATGGGCTTCTGACCCTTTGTACCGACTCTCTTATTTAACTACCCATTACTCCCGTCCCCCATATCCAGCGGCACAGCGGGTCTCACCTGTCGGCTCTTTAGGGCCATGCACACCCCGCGATTATCGCAAGGGAAGGGACTATAAACGAGAGCTGCGGCGACGGCTGCATGAAGGAAGGATTCCCTTCAGCGCTCCTGCAGCATCCGTCCGAGCATCGCTTCTCTCTGCAGCTGTCAGTGGGGAACAAACGTTCCTGTCCCACAGTGGCTGTTTTTACCCCGCTGTACATACACGTGACAGGTGGAATATCGGCATTGTGGTCCTCAATCCCATCCCTCCCCTTTGGAATTTAAGGTTCAAATGAGATGTCCCAGTGGCAGAAGACAGAAATGTGTGATCCCCGAAGTTGGTACAAAGTCTCCTAGATAATCTGATTTGGGTTTTTGTTAGGTTTTTGTTTTCCTGAATAGAATTCCCACTCCCACTTCTTCCCCAGTAGTAGATAAACACTCTGCTTATTCTTTTTCACTTCCAGGGAAGAAAAAAAAACAAACATTCACAGCACTGGTGAGAAACAAGGAAATTGCAAAGGTGCTTAGAGAATAAATAGTTATTTGGCAATATTACTATGCAGTAAAACATAAATTGTATCCCCATTTCTCTTCAGGTGACAAGATGTAGAAATGTACAGATTGCTTTTATCCCAAGTCAGTCAATGAATTTATGTAGATTTGCCATTTCAAACAGAGGGTACAAATCTTTCTTTGTGCAGCAACTCTGTAATTCTACCTTTGTCAACTGAAGACAATAAACTAGAAAGATTAATGTACATTTTGTCTTCAGTAGTAAATCGTATTGTCAAACTGGGAGAACTTTTTATTCAAAGAACTGGATCAATAGTTGACTTTGTTTTGAAGCATTTATTTAAGAAGCTACTTAAAAAGAACGAGGTTCATGCTCTTAACATCCTTAAAGGAATCTCTCAGAGGCAATTATTCTATTTGCCAATCTAGCGGTCACTGCCATGTAGCAACAAAAAGCATGAAAGTTAGATGTAGAAATCCCTTTGGGTTCAGACAGTGCATTCTCAATGGAAGAAGTACAGTGGGAAATTAAAAAGTAAAATGCACTTTAAAAAACTCTCTATTTGAGTGTTTTAAAGGGCTTTCTTTGAATAGGTGAGTTTCATCTCTAACCAGTAAGCTTCAAGGTCAACTAAATAGAAATGACAGATGTGGTCCGTGCCTGAAAGAAAGCCACCAATTTCATGTAACGTTATTTAAGCAATACATACATAGTTGGCTGCCTGAGTGTTGTTTTAATCCATAAAATGTTAGGGTTCAGAAGAGCACAGCGTGTCCTTAACTGGAATAAACTACTGTATTTTCAAATAGGGAAGATTACTGAAGCTGCTGCTTTACTAATGGTGGCCATTTTCAACACCTGTCAAAATCAGTGAAGAAAGCCCAAACGATTTCAGTTAAATTCAGTTTGACACTTATATTGTAGATGACCGCTTGAAATTTCAACAGCTTCAAGTGCCTTTAAAAGCAATTTATTTACAATTGATTTGAGACTCTCCTACTTCTATGTGAATAGTAAGGATAGAAAGCACTATCTAAAAACAGCAAAGCCCCCCAAAAGACTGATATCACATGTATATCATCTGCATATTCTATCTGCTTCTATCAAAATGAATTCAGTCGGCCGGAGGATCTAACTCAGCAGGACTTTGATGAGGTCAAGCTAATGAGGAATTAGGTGGCTTCTGAGTATATTGGCTGCTTACCTGAGTTATGAATATTATTCAATGTTCTGGAGTTACAGCTGAGAAATTTGCAAGAAGGCAAAGAATAAATAGCAACAATAAAAAAAAACAAGGGGAAAAAAAGGGCATAAAAATGCAAAGTGAAAGGAAAAAGAAAGAAAAGGCAAAGCCATAATGTTTTTTTAAACTTCATTGTGTGTTGTTTACTTGCTTTCATTTGGCCTCTTTCATCATTTACATCCCTGTGATCTTATGTTTGGCATTTTGGTTTCTTAAGGTATTTCAAATTGAGATTGCTAAATGAAAAAATAACAGCCCCCACTGCCACCCTCCAACACCAATACAACTTTAAAACTGCTTTCTTCTACTGTCTTTTCACTCCCTGAGTTCTGTCTGGACTCCTAATAGCCTACTTCTGAGGGCTTTAAAAAGGTAGTAGTGTTACATGTAGCTGCTGATGCACATCCTCTGCAATATGTTGTACTTTAGAAATGCATCTAATAATCTCAGCAGAAAATGAAATGTAGCCATTAATATTTTCAAATGTTGACTCTAATCAGTCAAATCTGAGAAACTTCTGTTTAAATAGTAAGAGACACAGCTCATCAGGAAGAAGTTTCTCCAGAACAAATGTTGTTTGCCATCCCCAGCCATTTTATCTGTGTTGGAGGAGGCTTTCTACAAATAAATAATAAAAGAAAAAGATGGATTTTTCTTCCACAGCTGAACACACAGGCTTCCACTTCGTTTTTCAATTTCTTTTCAGGTAGCTGAAATGCTTTTGATCACAATTTATAAATATGTCAGGCAAAGCTCTGGTAAACTAGCAAGAATATATATTGAACAGTTTGAGTTTGAAAATTGTGTCAGAAATTGTATGTTGGCGTATGTTATAAAGAATCAAGAGTTCTATACAAGTGCATGTTAAAGTGCATAACGATATATTATGTAGTCTCGTCTAATTATATAAAGATTTGGTGAATAGCTCTTTCAGCCAGACAGGATTTAGAAAAATTTCCTACTGTGAGCATTTCAAAGGCAAGACAAGGTAGGAAACATGCCTCCTTCAGGCTCACTAAGCAGAGTGTTGCCTTGACCTTAGCCCATCCGATAGCTATTCAAGATTTCAGTCTGACCTGTTCTCAACTTTCTGTAAGCAAAGATGAATATCTCTAACTGATTTGGAAGCATGCACTAAAACCGTGTATTTCAAATAAAGGCATGTCAACAAGTAGATCTGTCAAGAGAAAACTATGTGGCCTTTGAGGGCCTCTAAGGTGATCAGAGGGCTAGAGCACCTCCCCTGTGAAGAAAGGTTCAGGGAACTGAAAAGTATTTGAATGGAGCATGTAGACAGAAGGGGCAACATCTGTTTACAAGAGTGGATAGTGATAGGACAAGGGGGAATGATTTTAAACTGAGACAAGGGAGGTTTAGGTTAGATATTAGAAGGAAGTTTTTCACACAGAGGGTTGTGAAGCACTGGAACAGGTTGCCCAAGGAGATTATGGATGCCCCATCCATGGATACATTCAAGGCCAGGCTGGATGTGGCTCTGGGCAGCCTGGTGTAGTGGTTGGCAACCCTGCCCGTGGCAGAAGGGTTGAAACTAGGTGGTCGTTCTGGTCCTTTTCAACCCAGGCCATTCTATGATTCTGTGATTCTGTGATTTTATGAAAATGTGGATTCTCTCATGCTGATGTATTGGAGGACAATGATTTGCTTCCCTGTGAATTAGGCTTTTTAAGTTCAAGTCATGTAAATATGTTTGAATAATAAGTTCAGAGCCTGACCACTGTTTATTTTTCCCAATAAGTTAAGGCAAGATTATTTTTTTAGGATAAGAAGACATGCAGCACAGGTGATGCTGATGGCTTCTAGACAGAAAGAGAAAGAGCAGCTGCCTTTGATAGTGGACATTGTTCAGAGTCTGTCTCTGTTCTGGTGACTCAAGATCGGCGTCTTGTGGAGTATGAATAGAAATGTTACACAGACCATTGTCATTACTGAAACTCTAAGGCGTTCACGTATGAGCAGCCCCATGTCACATGTCCTTCAGCAACAAGGATGAGCTTCCTTGCTTTCATCAGATAGGTGTGTTGGTGTGTTTTCATATGTGTCATAAAGGGAGCTGAAAAGAGCACATTTTTGGATGTTTTGAGGGTGTTTGAATACTCATTCACTGCAGTCATATGTTATAACTGGCATGGTTCTGTAGCATTTGTACAGAGAAGTGACGTACTCAAGTCGGAGATGCAGAGATGAACCAGAGAGTTCTCTGGGTGGCGTGTGTTGGCACACAGTTAGGTGGATGCTGCTGTAAAGAGATTGGCTGCAAAAGATGAAACTGCAGAGAGCTGCTTAGGAATGTTTATCAGACTCTGAGTAGTGTGCTTGTCGTGATTTGGAGTGAATCAATGGTTACAGCCCAGTCTGCAGTTGTATATCTTGCATTTATTTCCTCTTATTTTTGTTTTGTTGTTTTCTTTTTTCCCCCTTACATTGTCTTTTAAAGTTATTTTGTGCCTGAAATGTTCAGATGTTCAGAATAACAGTATCTTCTCATAAGTAGTACTTTTTATTCACTATTCAGGTGTTTACTGCTGACCACATAAATAACAACATGAAATTGTACAAAACGTAAAAGCTGCCTTGCATTTGGAAAGATTACTTGATAGAAATGCCCAAGAGAAGATGATTTTCTAATTTCCTAGAATACGGAAATAGCCAAAAGAGAGACTTTTGCTATGTTTTTCAAGATAGTCCATACAATACAATGTAATACGACATGGTGAATGTTGACAGTATGCCTGCACTTAAATATTTTCAGGATGAAGAAATGAACACATTAAACATATAGGCAACACCTTTCACTCATGGTCTGTTTTGAGCCACATAGTGCCAAATGTTGGGGGAAATTTTCAAGGAAATCATCACTGTCTGTGATTGTCTACCATTAGATGTCTCCTTTTGTAGCAAATGCCTTTTTTGTCCAGTCTGTCTGCTCTTACACAGTTTTAGAATCTCTTCTGCAGCTCACACTGGAGTAAGTAATGCTACTTCAAGGATTCATGGGATTATAAACTTATGAAATCAAGAAGTTGCGCTAGAAGCTATGTCACTGTAGTAGTAAAAATGGATGTTAACAAGCAACATTTAAAGATGAAAGCTCTTGTATAATATAGAGATGCCTGGAATAGATATCTGAACAAATAAGCTGAAAGAGAGTTTAACTGCTAAAATGACTTGTCTGAAGTAATATGTTTCACAACTGGAATTTTGATATAATAGATATTTGACATTTATAGGTAGAAAAGAAACATAGATAGATGTTTCAAGTAGACATAAATTTCATGTTAATTTATTTTGTCTTCTGAAACGATTGTACTTATTGCTTTTGTATCAGTAAATTAAGCTGCTTGTTACACTTTGTTTACACACAACACTCTTGGTCTGAAACTAATATATTTAGCAAACTTCTGCTCTCGTGCTCCAGCCTATGTGATTCTGCAGTTAAATAGCTGCTGAATGTCCCCTCTGCACAATATACACAGGACTCATGTATACAGAGAATAAATATATTTAAAAAAAAAAAACAAAAAACACCTAGTTTGCTACAACATTACAAATGTTTTATAATGTTGTTGTTTAAAAACTCTTTGTTTTTCATTACTTGTTAATCCTTGTTCTCTTAGTGGAGCTTGCTTGTCTGCAAACATTTATTTGCATGCTTCATATTTTTAGCTGAAATATGATATTCATGTAGCTATTGGGGTAAACAATTAAAATATTTACTCTTCTAAATCAGAAATATTTGGAAATCCAGTATGGGAGATGTATAGCTGGATATACACGCACTTATTCCACTTTGGACTTTATTGGGATAGTTGAAGATAGATGAATTAATCATTGCAATGGAACTTCACAATTGCCTAGGGACCAGAGGTTTTAAGTTGATTGTACTAAGTGTTGGTAAACAGAGGAAAGTCCTTAGCAATGTTGTGGAGAACTGATAGGTCAAGGAAGATAATCTCTCAAAGTTAAACATGTTGCGAATCATATTCTTTGCAGATAAATGAGCAAGTAGGTGCATGGTTGTGACTGAGAAGTAAATTAAAGAAGCAGCATCTTATGAACTAGCCAAATAGTCAGTGCACCTTGCATTAAGAGAAGCAACTTCTAAAAACCCATCTTGGTTTGGTGACAATATGAAGAAGTCAAAAAAATTTGCGTTTAACATGTAAAAAATCTGAAGCAAATATAATTTGTTATGAATTAGAATCTGTAAAACATAATGGAAGTGAGGTGAAGGAACAAAAAGAAAACTAAAAAAAGCTAAAAACAACTATATATATTTATGTAGTGTTGTATTAGAAAAAAAGAATCTCATCTCATCTCATCTCATCTCATACATAAAAATGGAACCATTCAAAGTTCAAGAAAATCAAATTGCTAACAGTGTTCCTGGAAAGAAGTAGGAGAATGTGCTAGTATTCCATAGTGATTGTGAAGTATTTTCCAAGCAGTTAGCTTCTAAAGAATCATTAAGCAGTATTTTTATACTGAATATTTTGTAATACAGCTGATTCAGATGAACTGAATTCAAATGTAGATGTATACTTTCTCGGAATATTCTAGAAACTTCTGGGAATAGTCAATGTCTTATTAAAACTAAAAATAAAATAAAATAAAAATAAAATCCCATGCAACATGATCCATATTACAAAGGAAAAGCTAGTAGAATGGCAAGATGGGATTCAAAACGCAGTGGCTCAAAAGCTTTGAATTACTGTTAGAATTTGAGGCAGAAGGATTTTGTAAAATAAGGTCTTGTCAAACAAATGTGAATTCTTTCCTTGAGAATGTTAGGAGTTTGGATGGTAGGACTAAATGCTTTTGTATGTCTGGGCAGATAGCTGTATGCTTAGAAATGAGGTAGATAAACTCCATTTTCAAAACTGGGATTTTACCCTTGTGAATAATTATTTTTCTAATAATTCAGTTTGTAAAATTGATTTGTCAAATCAGTGATTAGTTAAAGCAGTACCACGACCACCACCGCACATTCCTATATTGCATTCAGAGGATCATTCCTATATTGCATTTAGAGGATTTGTTTGTTTATTTGTTTGGTATACATAGAGATAAGTGGTGGTAAGGAGAAAAGAGTGACTAAATTGTTTACATGTGTAGATAAAGTGGACAACTTTTTTATGCAGACGATGATGAAAAACCAGAAAACCTATGGAGAAGAGTCCCAAGTGCTTTGTAAAATGGGAAAACTGTCTAATATGGAGCAAGTAAAGAGTTAGCTGATAAGGAAGGAAAATTCAGATATGAGTGAAATTTTTAATCTAACAGAGAAAGATTTAATAATCCTTCCTTCTGGTCATTACCACCAGAACTCTTTAAAGTGTTAATACCATACATATTTTTCATGGTGAGATCAGCTACGAGAGGAAACTACCAAAAA
Organism: Phasianus colchicus; assembly: GCF_987193195.1. Taxonomy (NCBI): domain Eukaryota; kingdom Metazoa; phylum Chordata; class Aves; order Galliformes; family Phasianidae; genus Phasianus; species Phasianus colchicus. The sequence continues at coordinate 22,860,571 of NC_143439.1, forward strand.
TAATGACCTATTCTGCATTCCTCAGGTACTCAAATAAAATCCTATCTATCTTTTCATCATGTGCGCTTTATGTTTTAACCAAATAAAACATTTAAATTTAAGTATGAGGCAAATGGAAGGGCCTTTGATCTATCTAGTTCTTTCTGTCCTTGAGTATTCTGATCAATGTCAGTTTTAAGTATACAATTATATTTATTCAAAATAAGTTGATATGAATCAGGTTTCTGGAGGTTAATTCCAAGTTTGTATGTAACACACTTTCCATGTACCAATACACATAACACTTGTATTTTCACTTCACACTCCCCTTTCACCTAGTATTCCCTTAGTTAATTGCTGAGGATTTTAGAGGATTCTAAACCTTTGGTACATATAAAACTGGTCAAAGTTATGTCCATATATTCTTCTATTAAATTAAAATAGATACTAAATATTCTAATATTAAATGAGATACTAAATTATTTTATGGATATGTTAAAGTTTTAAATTGAGCAGTACTTTATTACATTTTGGAATTTCAGAGACAGGATTCATAGGATTACATTTTCCCTTTTAATATTATGAAAGTAAAAATTAAAGTATTAGACCAGATCATAAGAATTTTTTCACTCTCATTTTCCAACAGCAAGAAATGTCAAATTGGAAAGTTTCATAGAAAATTCACTGTGATGGAGGAAACTTATACTGCTGCTACAGCCAAGGATGCCTGTTAGCCATATAATCATGGTTTGTGTTGCTACACTTGGATTTCTTTCTTATACCATCAGTATATCTTTTCCTGACACTTTATACATCTCTGTTATTCACACCACCCATCTGAACAGTGTATCTGTCTCAGTCAGTCTTAGTCAGTCTGTATACCCAGACAGTTCTTTTGACTGAGCTGAATAAAATCTCACATCAAGCTCTCATGGCCAGCCTATAATGCTTTGGTTATTTATATGTTTTCTAATCCATCATAATCGGTGAATTCCCAGCCTTCAAACATTAATTTGCCATTTGTATTTTTCACAAGCCTTAGCAGTCAGAAGTCTTGCTAAGAAAAGAAAAAAAAGCCCTGCCATGTTTAATGTTATGTCATGAGGGACTTGTGGTAACGCCTTTCTGGACCAATTTAGTCCATGTAAAATAGTTTATCAGTTGGGAGAAAGAATTTCTAGTTGTGACCTCTGAGGGAAAACAAGCTGCTTTGCTGAGGAGAAAAGAAGCTGCCTCTGCCCCTTCCCTGAACCTACATGACTTTGTTGTCTGCTGAGTTGCTGCCACTCTTACTTGCCAGAGGATTTGGCTTGCTTGTGCAAGCTCACCACTAACTAGATTACAAGGTACACATGCAGTATTTTTCCTTTGTTAAGGTAACTGTGACCAATATCATTATCCACAGCTACATCTTACTATTTTTATCCTATTACGTATGTTCCTAGTTTTCTACCATAACGTTTTATGGCATTGAATTACATAGGTTGATTATGCATTTTCTTCAGACACACACATTTATGTAAAATTAGATACATTTATAAAAATTTCTCTGTTTTTCTGTTTTGTTCCCTTAAAATGTTATTGGACCTCTCAGTCCTTTCTAAGTGAAAGCGTCTGGTTTCTTGCATATAATTTGCCAGAGCACCGAAGATAATTAGCAATGTTAAATCTTGCTTTAAAGTTCCATAAACGTTTTTGAAAATGAAACTTGAAAGGCTTAAGTCACACAAGTATTTTTGGAAGTGCTGCTCTGTGTTGTGATATCTGTCATTCTGTGTGGTTTCATTGTCTGCCCTCTTACTCATAATGATTGTTGAGTCTCCATATGAAAAAATGTTTCACTATGCAACCTTCAGTTCTAATTGCCTTTTTCAAGAGGGGATAATGAGAACTGAATTTCACATACTGGGAAATGAATAACATGTAAGAGCATTGTAAGTTTGTATATATATATATAATATATGAGGGCTATTCCAGAAGTGTAATTATGTCGGCCCATCAGATGCAGATGTTGATGGTAAATTTTGTTGCTGTGTAATAGATGGTAGCAGAGAGGCAATCTGACAAAATGGTATGGGTGTTAACACAGTGAGGTGTTGGGTGGTTAAACACTGTGGAACGGAGGGTCACCTCCACTGGTGCAGATTTTGAGGAGTGGCAAAAATGCATAGTAATGGTGACTGTGTTGAAAAATAAGGTTTTGTAGCTGAGAGCTTGCTCTATCAAACAGAGTTATTGTGCTCTTTGTATCTGTTGTATTTTCCACGGAAATAAATAGGGGTTGTTCCTTTTGGAATTACCGACATGGATATATTATTTTCCATAACTTTTTAAAGAGAGTTTTGTGGGGTTGCTTTTGTTTCTTTGTGTGTTTTGGCTTTTCTTTTGTATGCTACATGGTTTTGCAAAACTTTACATGCCACCAGCCATAAACTGTAACATTTGTTTTTCTCAGCTGAATCACTATAGATGATTACAACCATTACAACTGTCCATAGTTTGCAGGTAGCTTAAAATATTGCTCCTAACATATGTTATTTCATGCTTTAACATTGAATTTCTTTTGTTTTCTGCACTCACATACCATTTTGTGTTCTCTTGACATTACAGCTTATATAATTCTATGTCCCCTGCAAATTTCAGCTCCTGACTTCTTGATCCTTTACATGACTAAACATCGTAAATAACACATTAACTAACATGCTATCTTCTGGAGATAATGAAAATGGATGATTTAATTTTTCTTTTCCCTCTCTTTACAATTAACCAGGGCCTAATTCATGATAAAGCTTTTCCTCTTGTCCCATGAGTACTTTGTTTTACTGTCAAGAGCAAAATCTGAACCGGTTTTTAATATTTTCGTATATTATGCCCTTTCAAAGTAATTGTTTTTGACAACTGTTATCCACGATTTTGGAGTTGTAGCTAGGATAGGATAAGCAGATTTGCTACCCTGCAGCCTTTCTCATTTTCAGTTAACTACTGCATAAAACTCACAGTTCAGCTAGATGACTTCGGGGCTCCTGCAGAACTCATGGATAACTGTATTTAGGCCTAATGAAGTATGGCTTTTCTGTGTAACAGGTTTTTTTCCCAGCATTTTCTTACTACTAATGTTTAGAAACTTTGTACACGACTTCTCCATCTTCTGGAGAAAAGTGAGAAAATAAAGTATTTTCATGCTTTTTGTAATGTTAGCATTTTAAAAATTCATACCATATCACCAGTTCTTTCTTATCTTTCCATCTTTCTTCATTATTTGTTCATGTCTTCGGCCATTTACTTTTCATAGTCTGCTTTGGAGTCCTTCTAATTTACATCTTACATTTTTACCTTCTAGAATCTTGAATTTTTCTGGGGAATATGGGTTCAGTAACACAGAAGAAGAATTGTGTCTATCAATGATGGAGGAAAATTATTTATCTATTGTATCATATGAATTTGTATATTTATTTACTTATGATTTTAAGATATTAAAAACTGAATGATTTCCTAAATTTACTTTAGATGAAGTGGGATGATGTAGGGGCTGGATCTAACTGGGGAACATCCTCACTGTTGCTTTTCCAAGAGATATCAGAAGAATTCTTGTTGCCTATTTCAAATTCTTTCCACTTTGGTGTGTTTTGTTTTGTTTTATTTTTTTTTCCCTGAGCTTCTCTTCAGGATTTTCCCATGGGAAAATTTAAAAGTGTGGTAAATTCATATTTACATGTATTAGGAAGTTAATGTTATCCATATCATGTAGTAAAATTCATTAGATACCTTAAGACCTCGTGTGCAAATCTAATCCCTCAATGTCCACAGATGGACTGATATTCTTAAGCTTTAGTGGAAGACTTGAAAAAAAAAAATGCCTATTAAATCAGAAGTCCTATGAGATATTTGCACTTTCAATAGTATGTGGAATTTAAATCAAGTCTTTTATTGGTGAGGAAAAAATACCTGTAAGTCAGGTATCCATAACTTTTTCTCATTTATGGGGTAAATATGATTTCTTTTTCCTCTCTCCTCCATTAGTCTGTTTATAATTTTGTGCTGTTCTCCTTCCATAGGATAGTGTTTTAGGTACAGAAGAACAGGGATTAAAGAATATTTTAGAAAACTTCAGATGAATGTGGAAATTCTGGTAATTATAATGTTAATTCTGGAAAATGATGATTTAATATCATTCATTCTGAAGGGCTATAACTTGTCCTTGAGAAATATCTAAGACTTGAAATATTCCCTAGAATCAAGGAAATCAGCATTCGCTATATCAAACTGAGTTGAATTAATAATTGCTAAAACTGTGTGTGCCTTCAGACCAGTGCAAGCATTCTATAGTCACAGAAACGTGCAAGAAGATGTCAGTATTTATGCATATTATTTGAGCATAAATTAATTGTATTGAATTTTGCAATTCATAAGTTGTTTATACGAGTGACATTTTTCAGGCACATGCCATCATTTTACTGCAGGAAAAGTTGTACTTATGGCAACCCTGCCCACAGCAGGGGGTTAAAACTGAATGATCTTTAAAGCCCCTTCCAACACAAGCCATTCTATCATTTTATGTTTTCTGATTCTATTATTCATACAGTAAGATCTTGCTTTGAATGAGAATGATTTAAGATTTTCTGAAATGCCTATTTATTTTTATCTATTTAAATTTCTTTTTGTTGTTGTTATTTTTGTTTTGCTTTGCAAGGAACTTTAACATATCAAAGCCAAAAGTTCATCTAAAATATGCCGAAAGCTTTTGGCTGATTCAGTGTCATAGATTTGCTGTTGAGAACAGTCATATGAGATAAAGCATGCTAACATTCAAATAAATGGGTTACATTTCCAAATCCAGTTTGTTTCCCTGTGTCACTACAAAATCCATCAGATAAACATAATATTTAAACTGCAAGAATGTTTTCTGTATCTCATCCACAGCACTGGAATGCTCCTGTCATATTAATGTTTTTATAAGTCATTGTGAATAAGCTATTGAAAAGTTTTGGTGCACTGGTCCTCCTGTTGGCTTGCATTGTTCTACAGAAGCAGGCTCAATGGTAATGCCTATTTACAGTGTGAAGGGAAAGCTTGTTAATAGACTCGTGTTAGTAACAGAAGTAATGGTATAGATTTAGAGGTAATTACAACTGTGATTGTTTTACATGTACTGTTATGATCAGATCAGGAATTTATATAAAAATTCGAAGAGATCTAATTTCATGTGTCTCTCCCAGTTGCTGTACTCTGTTCTGAATGACCGCTTTGTGTCAATGGAGCACAAAGAATCTGGGATACATCTTTAATACAGTCAGTAATTTAGGCAGTGGAGCAACATAGGAGTTCCTCCCTCAGATATTGGTACTGATGTAGCTACATAAGAAATCCTTAGCTGTTTGGCATTATGTTGATTATTTTATTTCACTAAGTTAATTGCTTTTATCCCCTTCTGTCCTTGCCACCTTTCCTCTGAGTTGAAGTCTGATAAATTCTGTCGTGAACAAAAGGAACAAAAAATTAAAATTGGAAAGCTAAGATGTACTCCAAGACAATAGGGAGTACTGCAGTGCTAAATACTGTATGGTATTGTTAAGCCAATTCTTAAACGTATACCAAAGCACATATTTAAAAAAAGAAAAAAAGTAGTACTGCAGATGGTGGTGTAGAGTGTAATGAATCGTGCTTATGTTGTTTTTTTTCGCCCCGAATTATCACCTGTGCATTCACTTTAAAGCTACCACATTCACTGATTACCAGTGATGTCCTACATACTCGTCCTTTCAATGCTCTTCGACATATTTCATGTTCATTCTTTATTCTTCATTTTGTTTTTTAAGATTGTAATCAGGAGTTATGACCCCTTCAGTACCTGACTGAACCTGAACTTTCCAATCCAAAATACATTTTATGCCTCTACAAATGTCAAAAATGAGGGATTTGTATTAAATCTGTGTATTGATATTTCAATTTGTGTAAAGAAGAGACAAAATAGTCAGTAGTTGACTGTCCATGCTAAAGAGGGAAGAACTAGCCCAATCTTAACTGAGTCCAATGAACTTACACAAGTAGAAGGGAGATGCAATTTAATAAATTGCCAGAGACAGTGATTATTTCTCATATCAAGGTTATTTGTGTTCTGACTTTCAAAATGTTGCTTGTTGCCTCAGACCTGTTGTCTGCCTCCCAGGTATTTTCCTTCATTGGTCCAAGGCTGAGATAGATTACACAAATTAGATAATTTATCTTTATGTCAAAACAAGTGTTTATATTTTACATATTACATTTTCCATTTTAAAAGTGGCTAAAGGGCAAAGTCATAAAAATCAAAATCAATAGATGAAGTGCTATTGATTACAACCTTTAAAATTTATTTGTAAATATTTTGCAATATTATTGTTCAGTACTTGCTTTTCAAAATGAACTTCATCATTAAGAGCAGTTTAGAATTTAGGAACCATACTTGAGATTTCTGAGGAAGATTTATTTTCCACTGGAATTGGTGTTTGTCAGAGTAGTTCTTCCTTCTTTGAAAGAACAGGGAACACTGCAATGTATCACAACTTCAGAAGAAAAATATATTGAGCTGGAATCAGCACGTGCAAGGGTAAAGACACCTTTTTCTTCCTCCTACCTTTTCCTCCTCCTCCTTTTCTTTCTCCTCCTAGCTCTTTCTCTAGGTGGAGCTATCGATCTTCAAGCGAGTTTATTAGGAAGTTTATCATTCCTTTATTAACTTCTGTGTTTTTTTTTTATTTCCTGCTTTCTCAAGTGTTTTCAGCTAACCATTATTTCTTCTTAAGTTCTGAGAGTAAAAGATTATTTTAAATGATCAATATAAAATGGAAAAAAAAAAAAAAAAGAAGACATTTTCACAGTTCAAACTTTGGAGCTTGTACAGAAGCTGAATAAGAAAATTAAAGATGTTATGAAATAACTTTTGTAAAAAATACACAACTGTGCTTAGATTTGAAGGTTATTAAAATGCAAGATCATATTTGTTTAATTTGCTTTCTGATGACATCACGTTATAGATTATAAGAAAGATTTTATTAGGTTCTATTTTTCTGTTTTAGCAGGATTCTTTTATTTATGTACTTGATTTGTGGGGATGATTTCTTTTGTCCCTAAATATCAAGGCTGTGTTTTAAAATGCCTCTCCTCTGGCAATTTAATTCCCTTACTTCCTTACTAGAAAACATCAAAGAGTTGGAAGGATTTTTTTTTTTCTGAACATCCCTAGGCAACATCAAAAAATTCCAAAACACTCTGTTCTACCTGAGTTTTCCTTACACGCATATCCCTATGTCTTTACAAATGTTGAGCTACACTGTAATTCATAGACAGCTGTTAATTTAAATGCAATTTCAACAATCTTCAGAGAATCTGACTAGGCCAGGAAGAGAGAAACAGGTCCTCAAGAAAGAAACAGGTATTGCAAGTTCCAGAGTAATGAAACTGTCTTCAGTAAAAGGGAATAAGAGCTTACCTTTGGGATGGAATCGATTCTTCCCCAGTTTCTTACTTTTCTTTTTTTTTTCATCTGATTCTTCCTTCAGTGAAGCATTACTTCTTGCCTGCAAGAATAACAGGAAAAATAAAAGGAATATTTTGCTAAAAGAAAACTTACCACCAACCTAGAATGTATAACTGGAGAAGAAAATTATAAAGAAAATATATAAAATGAATATATAAAAGAAATCTCTTTGAATGTAGTGGTTTCCCCAAACATGTATCTGAGTTTCAAGTAAATAGTTCTGAAGTCTTCTAGGTGATTTTAATTTGCGTTTATTAAATCAGATCATTTTCATTGCTTTTATCTTCTGTTTCCAAGTGGGAATGTATTTAGGTTAGCTTGCAGTGGGATTGGAGCCTGGAAATGAAGGTTGTTTCCTTAGATACTGTGTTTTGTTGTTGTTTTTTGTGTTGTTCTTTTTTTCTTTTTTGATAAATATTTTATAATCTTTCATTGTCCATGTGATGCTCTGTAATGCAGAAAAATGAAGATTAAACTTTCTCCAAAGATCATATATACTTGAAAATCACCACTTTCAATTCATGAAATTAATTTTTCTGAAAGTCTTTCTTCACATTCAGAAAGCAATTTTTCCATCAACTTGAAGCCAGTTGAACTTGAACTTTACAAAACAGAAACGATATAAATATGTATTACAATAAAAAAACACTTACTTTTATAAATAACATTATGATCAGTGCACAGACTCAAATTTGTACTTTTCAGTCTGATCTGATAAGAATTGCTCATCAGTGTGTAGCAGAATAGATAAATAAAAATAAATAAAAATAAATAAATAAAGTACAGAATTCCTTTCCTAAAAAATGTAAAAATATCATAAATTATAACTAAAGAATTCATTTCTTTTCACTGTGCAATTTGTGAAGTAATCTGTTCTATAGGAGGACATTTTTTTGTTAATTATTTTCTCATCATTTGACATATGTCTTTCCCATGAAGAGAGGGAGGGTGACCAGATTCACAAATCCCCCCTGGTTAAATTAAGGTGAAAATGACACTCAAGATCCAAAAACAATCATCAGTTTTAATGAGAATCTCTGTACTACAAGTATCTTAAAAGTACTGGCACTCTTACAATTATATCCATGTAGGCTGTGCAGCTCAATTATGTGACTTTATAAGAAATCCAAATAAGCCTCATGTTACTTAACAGTTTTATGAGGGAAAAAGAAAGAAATGGAGTGTGGTGGAGGGGAGAAGGAGATGGATGGATACAGAAAGAGATCAACAGTTTTGGTACCAGCGTTGGTCCAGTTAACAAGGGGACTTTGCCCAGAAGTTCCGAAATATCCATGTCTCGAAGACCCCCCAAGTTTCTATCAGGCATCCTTTTATGCATGCTAGATTTCTGGAGTTCCTCGTCAACAAGTTTGCAATCAAAAAGTTTGTTCATCCATAAACAGATCATTGGTCAAAACTTCCACAGCGAATGGAAGTCTGCTGTGGAAGTTGTCTCAACAAGGATCTGTTCTGTGACCACAACTTCAGCCTTTAGCCTGTTGTCACAGTGATGGTCTTGCAAGTGTTTAATACAATTCCAAACAAACCATGGAGGAAGTGTTTTCCCTTGTCTGCTACAAGTGATCGACAATAGTTGATATAAACTAAAGAATTCAGCAATCTTTTTTTCCTAATGCCAAAAAGCATTTAAAACTCACATGAAACTATGAACAAATAATTCTATTTCTGGATTTTCTATTGATTTCCTGCATGCCCTTGCATGAATGTTCCATAGTGAGTGCAGCACTGTTCCCATGTGCTTCTCACCTGTTTGTATCATTGAATGTGAAATAAAAGCTGTAGTCTGTCTAAATTTGAAGCTATAAAAAAATTACCTGTCTCCTATAGGATTTCACTTTATTATGGATTGTTTTGCAAATTGTCAAGTGCTGTAAAACAGTATTCAAAGCCATTATGACACTTGAGAAGTGTCCAGCAAGTACTGGAATTGAAAGTCTGAACAAATAGGCATTGGTATGATATATAATATTAAATGTGGAAGTATTAATATTCAGATTATCAACATATCAGTACATTATGCTCAGGAGTTTTATGAAGAAATACTGTTTTTCTAAATGGCTTCACTCCACTGAAAGCAGTGGGTTGAGTTGTAGTTAGAAGCACAAACTTTGACTCTTGCAAATGCAGGTTTTCATTCAGCCAGTAAGTTCATGTGACAACTCACATAATAAAAGAGAATTTATTTAAAGTTTCTTAAAAAGAAAGAAAAAAAAAAAAAAAAAGTCTTCCAGTCATCAAGATAACATTGCATCACACAGAAGAGTTGAGAAATAAATGTGGAAAAAAATCTTCCTCAGAAAGTATCAGTTGTAAAATCTTTATAAAGCAATTAGAATACAGAAGTCTTCTCACAGGCCTCAGAAAAAAATGTATGCGGTCTTTAGTTAATACAGGAGAAAGAAAATATTTAATTTTTCAGAGAATTATAATGTTCCTTCTTGCTTTGTAGCCACTAATTTCAGAAGATGGGAGAGACAGGTAAGGCCTAGCTGATGGACATACGGTGTAGCAAAACTCATTTGCTCAAGTTGTCTTTTGCAGAAAGGTTTAGTATTTAGGGGCTGGACTGTGGAGAGAGAAAAGTTGCAATGAAAATGCTGAACACTGTGTTGCATTTCTGTATGGAGAGCTTCTTTCCCAGATGATTAGACATTTGGCTGATGGTCACTAGGAGCCCACTAGGAGCTGCTGTTTCAAAAAAACTGCCACCACCTTGTCTGTAAGTTGAGTTGATGTCATCATAGCAGAAGAGAACACATGCAAGAGTAGGACAAAGGCCAGGCTTCTGTGCAGTGCATGTCCTTTGGAGGAGGTGCTGGACTTCAGGCTGACTGATAGGCCAGCAATATCTTTTCTCTCCTCACCCCAGTGAGCGCAGAAACATTTATTCAATTCTGTCTTAATACAAAATGTCATTATGAAACTTTAGAAAATATCGTGGGCTAATCAGAATTAGCTGGAATGTTTCAATTCTGCTGTCCCATAACTATCTTCTTATGCTCAGATTATACTCTCATTAACATTTCAAAGGCTATTGCAGTTTGCATTTACTTTCTTGAACGAAGACATCAATAGATTATCACAGAAATATAAGAGTTTGGCCATTCTATGTAATCATCATCACAGCCAAATTGTGGAGATTAAGACATCAGTTTTCAGTATTTGTGTTTATTTAACAATTCTACTCTTAGAAGCATGTAGTCATTTAATTTTCCAGATATACTAAAGGCACTGTATATGAAACTGAGTCTCCCATGTTGAGAGAATAAATTGTCATATCTCACTAAAATGCTGTGTTTTTCTGACAGAAATTAAAAAAAAAAAAAAAAAAAAAAAGGGCCAGAGCATGTCCTGGGACTTTGATTCACATGACTGCATGGGCAGTATGATAATATATTAAATGTTAAAACTGCCAGCATGGTAGCAGTTTCACTATGTATCTGAATAGTGTTTATCTAGAAAAGCATTCATCAAAATTGAGGAAATTTTGCTAAGTGCAAAGCTGTTAGTACAGGGGGTTGTGCCACTGTTTTGGTTGGTGAGGTGCTTCCCTTGTCTTTTAAGTTCACAGGAAATGTAGAGGGATGGGTTACATAAGGAAAGTCATCAATAGTAAATTGACTGTTATTGACTGAGTGAGCTACCAACTTACAGTCATCAGCAAAAAGAAGCTCACTAATGAAGAAATCAGCCACATGTCTACAGACTGAACAACTTGCATCTGAAAGAAAAGGAAAGAATACAGTTCTGTCAGTGGCATGAAATGCTCTCAGCTGCATACCAGAAACAAGATCAAAAATGGTATGGAAACTATGATATTAAAGAGATATTGCCATTTTCCATGTGTATAGCCATCACCTTACCACAAAAGACTTAAATGTTTCAGGGATAAAATCTGCAGTGCTTTCGCATATCTGCAAAAGCTTTAAGAGTCTCTTGTAATTTACATTGTCAAAACCTTTAGTTAGGTCAACAGTCAGCCAGCCAAGTCTGCAATTTGACTTGATACTATTAGTAAGGCTCTAAAGGTCAGGTGTGTAGTGTGACTTACTAACTCCACATTGAAGTTTTGGGAAGGCAGATTACAAAAAAAAAAAAAAAAAAAAAGCAGAAATTGAGTTGCTCAGTTTGGACATGCTAGGATTTTCCTAGCATCAGACAACAGAAATGCCAAAATAATTGTCACAGTTTACATCATGTTTACTTGTAGCTAGTAGACATTATTGGTTCCTTTGAATTGCTGTGAAATTGATTCTTGCTTTCATATAATGTGGAAAGAGCACGTAGATTTCACGTTGCTTTTTAAAATGTAATTTACCGTCAAGTCAAGGCAATACTTTCGTTCAATGTCAAGTTATTGCAAAAGAATATTAGACTGAGAAATTAAACAAGTCATCTTTGAATATGGAATACAGGAGACAACAAGTTTCAGTCTAGGAAAAATCACCATAACTGCCAGCACTGAGACTATGGACTTTCTCTACTCTTCTATTACTAAAGTATTTATTGAGTTTATTGAGTATAGGTGTTGACTTTATGTGTCATAATAGGCATGCAAGGTGTAACTCTCTTGCCATTCAAGAAGTTTATAATATTGGTACAGGGACTGCACTGGTAGGTTGATAACTACAAATACAGATTGACTTTTGAGCTTCTTTTCTCTAGTGAATGGTATTGATTTCTCTGTATTCACTGCCATTCCAGAGTTCTTTTGGCAATTATGTATTCATGTAAAGATTGACTATGTCATTTATGCAACTGTATTCTAGTTTAATGGACAACTACTTTCACCATGTCCAAGACTGTCTTGGGCAACTGTCTTACATGTAATTATACTGCTATCTTTTTTTTTTTTTACCTGCATCTGCTGTTTTTCTGTTTGTGTTTTCAGCTGTCAATCCAAAATTCATGACAATGCTTGAAAACAGAGGAATAGCCCCTGAAAACTGACAGAGCTCAGGAAAAGTTAGAGGAATTGAATTAGATGAAAAAAATAACACCAAGCAGTGTACTGCTTTTTAGAGTTTTATACTGAAGAATCAGTCTGTATTTTTGCTGCAGTTACATGGCTACCTGAAAAAAAAAAAAAAAATGAGAAAGAGAAATCTTCTTTTGAATTCATCCTTCCCCACAAAAACAAAACAAAATCTTAATTTTAATTCAGTCTGAAACAATCAAGAGAAAAAATTAAAAAAGCAATATGTATCCTAAAACTTAAAAAAAACTTAGATTAATGTATGTTAAATGAAATATTGATTCAGAAGTGATTCAATTAAAAGATTCACTTTGATCCTTTTAAATTTTCTTAAAGCTTTTAAAATAGCAGTTATGAAGCTTTTGTAATACAGATCTTCAGCAAAATGAATGCATATATGCATTATATCAGAGCTGTCTGATCTGGATTATTTTCCTCAAAAAGGTTTGAAGCTATGTGTCCATCTCTGTGCATCTTTAGATTTAGGAAATTGATGTGATCTTCCAATCTCATTACTGGATTGCTGGTGAGATATGGATAGCCATACCCCTTCTAGATTCAATAGATTAATGCATTATTAAAATAATAATAGATAAAATAAAGTAAATAAAATTGCACTGAGCAGAATTTTTGAATAATCTACATACACACATCATTGCTTAACCATATTTTAACACTTTTTTGTTCATTATTCTTTCTATTAAAATAGCAAATGCATTGGTTAACTCGGTGTTATCTCCAAACACTCTGGTTCTAAACCGTATTGTCTTACATACTCTTCATGTTTTCCATTGTTTTCTCTCCTCCCCTTCCTTCCCCCCTCCTGTCAACAGCTAAAGGGGAGGGACTGGAATATGTTTCACTAAGAAAATTGTTTTGAGGAAGTGTATGACCTTTCTAAGCAGGGTCAGTGTCATCACAGCAAACACAGCGACTAGAACTCAGTATTTGCCTTCAGAACTCAGTTGTTACCTTTAGACTTGAAAAAAATTGCAGCTTGGGGCTCTGTAGGATGATGTGAGCCTAGGCGTGTGTGTCCTGTGTTTCATGCTGCTTTCACCAAGAAAGGGCAGCTATTTTTGAGCTCTGCAGGGATACTTTCTCCTTCTTTTTGAAAACGATTAGATTTCAACCAGAAGTGGTTGGCAGAACACAAAAGATGTCTGTCCTTTTTACTTTCTTCCTCTCCCTGCTCACTGGGAGAGCAGAGGCAGTGACAGTGCAGTGATGAATTGTTTGACCGTGCCAGCAGCAATTAGCCGTTCAAACAGTTGCTTCTATTCCCTAGTGAAATGCTAGTGAAGCAGTTGAAACCATCTTGTGACTGGGCTTGATCCATAGACTGCCCGTAGAACCTGCAGAACTAATCAGTATCTTCTCTACTGCTGATGTTCTACTACATGTAAAGGTATATGCAATTTAATTTCAAATTTTATATTCCCTTAATGAGACAGCATGTTTCATAAGGATGTTACTGACAATACATATAGCAGTTTTGTCAGGGCAAAACGATGTGTGCCTTTGGCATTAAGTGCTTTCTTGGGGGCTTAGCATCATAAACATTTCTACTGCTAGAGAAAGCTGTGAGAAAGTCCACTAGTAAAAATCGAACGATATGCTAAGTAAGATCTTAAACAAGCCAGTATTCAAAAGTAATAAAGTTTGATGACTTAATTTACAAACTGCAAAGAAAGCAAGGACACCGTGTTTATGTAAAGATTCCACTTATGTTTGATTTATTATTTCCAAAGACTGAAAGGCCAGATCCCAAGGACTTCAGTGGAGGTTACTTATATTCAGGATTCTGGCAGAATTGTACTCCAGAAAACAGTTAACTACCTTTTAAGTATTTACTAGAGATATTAGAGGGTTAAACACTCAGCTTGTAGCTGTAGCATTTAAATTTGAGCTTGGGAGATTTAAATTCAATAAACATCCTAGCTAAGTTTCCTTTAGAAAACAAGTCTCATGCATTTTTATGTGCTTCTGTATTATTTAATATGCTACACCTTACTTAGGTAGAGTTCTGAAAGAAAATAAAAAATAAATACAACTGGGATACCTTTTAGATGTACTCTGGCAAACACCTTGCCCTGGTCATGTGCAAGGTGCTATCATTAGTGCTCCATGCTAGGAATTTTGTTATTGTTTGTTTTTTGTTGTTGTTGTTTTATGCCCTTTGTTATGACCTTGGGCCTCGATCAGCTCATTAAAAATTAAATTGCTTATTATAACCTGGCTTCATTTTCCACTTTGATCAGAAAGCACAATAGGTTTCTTAAGTGGATTTACCCATAAAAAATTCTGGTAATGAGAATAGAAAAGGCAAGTTTAATAACTTTAATATCAAAACAAAAGCTACGGAAATACCACCCAGAGGATAATAACGAACATTTTCTCTAACTAAAAGATAAACCTCTTTGCAATACGAAAATTCTGTTTTCTGTCTTATTAAGCGAATATCTTTTACAATTTGAAATCAGTATAATTTCCACTTCTTCTGTGGCTAGTGCTCTCTCCCATCAGCTAGTGAACATTACAGCATTATTTTATTTGTGCCACAATTATTTGAATTCAAAGGAGGAGATAAAACTGCTTAAAATTATAGAGAAATTGTGCTGAAGACTGTTCATTTTTAAACTATTGCTCATTTGGCTATGCTCACTCATTATTTGCTATCCAAGAATACTTTTAGATATAGACTTTTATCTCATATGCATTTGTTCACACAGAGAATTAGGAACAGGTTATTGAACAAACATAAAATAAAATCTGTAATGTAAAAGCACAACCTATTTCTTTCTCCTGTCTCCTGTTTCTAACAGAGTCTAGAGAAAGGTATGAGAATAGGAAATATAGATGCCTTTCTAGCATAGTAGCCCAGTTTTTTGTGCCCTTCATCTTCAGTGATTTGTTTTTTGCCTGTATACCCAAATGAACTCAAAGAGGAATATTCCTGTGTAAACACACATACTTTGTTCTTTTTATTCCCTTCCCATTAGTCTCCTTTAAAAAAAAAATAATCACACATCCTGAAAGGACAACAAATCACTGTAGCTGAAGTGGCCAGCGACAAATGTTGAATAGCGACTCGGCTAGGCAGATCACAGGTAAGTCCTTAATTGCATATCATCCTGAGTTGTGAAAACAAACAAAAAGGTGGAAAATAGTTAATGAGCAAGAGAACTGGTTAACGGTAACTATTAAAACCATTAGTCAGTCTGTCAAATATAACCCACACCTTTAATAGAAATAGATTTGTTCTTACTAGTAATCTAAATTCTGAAAGTCGAAATAGAATTGAAATCAATATTATTTTTAAATAAATATGGTGAGATTAAATGTCTATTTTAGGGTCTCTTCATAACTTTACAGCTAACAGACATGGTTAGCTGAAATTAACATTTGACAGAGGTATTTGTTCCTAGCCTGGTCCACGTCTCCTTCAGAAAACAAGAAGCTTCAAGTCTTATCTCCCCCATGGAGAGGTCTTGAAACAAAAGAGAGGAAAAGTTTTGACGAAGCTTTATTTCTCTATATCATTTTCAGATTTTTTGGAGAATGCTATAGATATGAATTTGCTTTATGTCACTCAAATCTTTGGTTCTGGAGCCTTGCAGGAAAAGTCTAAAATGGAAACAAATATTTCATGTTTATTTGTCTTATTTGTAAATCTCCTTAAAACCATCTGGGAAGTTTTTTAAAATGATTTTTTTTTTTTTTTTTTTTTGCTTTAAAATACATTGTATTATAAGGATCTTTTTCATGATAGATTGTATAATAAAAAGCCATTTCATGAAAAAAAATTAATACCCATAAGGTTAACAAATGATTTAACCACACAAACAAAGCTGTCTTGTGGATGGAATGCATTCATAGTTAGCAGGTTGATAATATAGAACATTTAGAGGGTTCCAAATTTGTCTCTGGATATTAATATATGATTGAATTATTCAGTTTTGCGATGTAGAATTCATATATATGTGTATATATATTTAAATGCAGACATTCTCCTTGGAAAACTGCAATGGCCTAGATCAATCTGAAATTTTTGTAAATAGCTTGAATACATTTCCCCACATGATATGTACATTGTATGCTGAATAATTTTTATAATAAATGTGTTAGAATATTTCAGTATATACAATCTACTAGTATATTTCAGCGTACAAATGCATATTTTTGTACATTTTGAATAAAATATTTTTTTAAACAGGAAGATTTGTTATATTTTCATGTTATTTGTGGTCACATCTTGTTTTAGGAGTGATTTGCTGTATGATGGTGATCATGAATGCACTAGTATTTTTCAGTCTCAGGTTGAACGTTGAATTAAATCATTTCTATTCAGAACAATATCTGAATGTAGATCAATGGTTTGAAATAAGCTTTGATCCATCGTTTAAAATTTTACATAGTTTGCATATATATTTCTCTAATTTAATGCTTTTGACTGCTTTTTGTATTCATCGTGAGCAGATCACTTATTAAGGGAAAAAAAATGAATCTGTTCTGAAATTCTCCAACCACTGCCACTTGTAAGTGATTAAATTAAACTAGTTTTTAAATCAGGGCAGAATATCAATAGCTTAGGGTAAGAAGAAATAGTAAGGAAAAGCCGTTTATAGCCAGAAGATTGAAAATTTATATATATATATATGAATATAGAATAAAATTTATATATATTTTATTGATATGTGCTATTATTATATTTATACATACACATACAGAGCATACTTACTTACTTATACATGTATCCTAGTATATGTATACAAAGGAGATATGTACTTTAAGTACATGAACAAATGAATAGAGGATAAGTTTAAACTCAGTATTTTAAAAATATTATATAATTCTGAAGAATGTGTAGCATTTCATCTGTCTGTTTAAGAGAACGCTTTCTTGGTGTAGGAACTTGGAGAGCTGGCTTCCTGGTTTGCTCCATGTACACTGCACCAAGTAGATTGCTTTGTGATTGCACTGACTTTCGTTCTCAATATTGGGCTTTGTAAATAAAAGATGAAGCATTTTGGCATATTGCAAAACATTAGCACTATCTAGCAATACATGGATTAATTGTTTCTCACACTGAATTATACCAGTCAGGGTAACTTCCATTAAGTGTGTATCACTTCATACTGTCTCCGTTTCAGTTGGCACTAAAGTGTATGCTCGCATGCAAGCTATTGTTACATCCATCCCAAACCAAAACACAAGTTACTCTTGTTTGGTTATTTGCAAATTTTCTATTATTTCAGTTATGTAAGGATTAGACTTCTACATTCAATTTAGCAGGTAAAAATAGAAGTTCAAGATCACAAGCACTTAGTTCCATCATAACAGACCATCAGTCTTCCTCGTGTATTTAAACAATATTCTGGTCTGAGTATAGTGAAGTTGTATTACCTTCATGATACTACTGGTCAATCTGCTTCACTTCGCCCCTCATCTCTCATCTTCTTAAACAAGACTGAAATTGGTTTCTTTCTTCTTACCAGGAAAAACAGAGTCAGCTATGATTCTATTCTGGGAAAACAAAGCTATTCTTTTGGTAGGAGGTTTACATTTCGTTCTTTTTGGAGTAACAGTTGAAAAAGTCTTTCTGCAGATAAACCGCATTCACTTGACAGAAGGAATGTGCATTTGTAATGTGTCACATTGTTCTACAAAAACCACTGGCTTGAAGGAATAGGAAAGGATCTGGGCTATCAAGTCAAATCAGTTTCTGATTACTTCTTTTTCTTGAGGAGACCACCCTGTTGTACTGGGAACATGCCCCTGCAATGCCATTCTGCCATTCAATACACCAGTGGCTTGTTAAAGGCCAGGTAGCTGAAGGACAGGTAGACTTCTGCTCTTTCTCTTCCTCCATTTACCATCCTAATAATCACCATTAAGCATCAAGGGGCTATATGAGAAAATGCCTTTATTACAGATACAACAATAGCTGTTTTCAGTTCTAACACCTGAAATGGGACTTCACAGCTGTCTGACTTTACGGTGACTGTTATCTAGAGTGTTTTTACCTTTCAAAATTATTTTGTCTTTGCCTTTCTCCCCATTTTGACACATTTATTCTTAATCTCCAGTGAGGTTGTGTGACTTTTTACCATTTCCTGTTGGTCAATGAAAAACATAAACACAGTTACAGCTTTTAGTTTTTCCCATTATCCTCAAAATCATACAACAGAATTTAATGTATTTTGCCATTTCCTTTATGTGCTACTTTTAAGCTTATCTATAGATATCTCTTACATTTTGTGGCAGAATATATCCAGAAGTGTTTAAAAGACAACTGACATCATTTAGTGGAATCAAAATACCCTTTGGCAGAAAATAATAGATTATACACTCTTTGTATGTGATATAGTACTAGCTGGATTAGAATTTCCACAAGAGCTTTTTTACATAATACAAAAAAGCACTGAAACCTAAAGTGCTGGAGAGCACAGTCAATTTTATTATTATTATTATTTTTTAATCAGAAAAATATTGGCTTTGTTACCTTCTCAAGGACAAAACTTTTCAGGTGACCTCTAAGGAAAAATCACTAGGTGAGGAATCAGGCTCTTGGAAATGTTTTCTCTCAATCTAGGTAGAAAATTTCTTTTGGAATCAAAAGCGGAACAAACACGGGCTCTTTTACAGTGCAATTACTTCCTCATAGAATAGAATTGTTTGAGTTGGAAAAAGACCCTTAAAAGCCATCTAGTCCAATTCCTCTGCAATGAACAGGGCCTCCTACAGCTCAGGGCATGGTCTAGCCAGACCTTGAATTTCTCCAGGGATGGAGCAACCACCACCTCTCTGGGCAACCTATGCCAGTGCCTCACTGTTCTTATTGTAAACAGTTTTTCCTTATGTCCATTCTAAACCTCCCCTCTTTTTGTTTGAATGCCCTTGTCCTACCACAACAGACACACAGATGAAGAGTCTGTCCCTTTCCTTCTTACAACCCCCCTTAGATACTAAAAGGACGCTCCCAGTTCTCCCCAGAGCCTTCTCTTCTCCAGGATGCACAACCCCAGCTCTCTCAGCCTGTCTCATAGGAGAGGTGTTTTCTTGGATCATTTTTGTGGCTCTCCTCTGGACACGCTCCAACAGGTCTAAGGACTCCACATCTCGACACAGTACTTCAGTTGAAGTATCACAGCACAGATGATAGGGGCAGGATTACCTCCTTCGACCTGCTGGCCACATTTCTGTTGATGCAGATCAGGGTATGGCTGGCTTTTTGAGCTGTGAGAGTACATTGCTGTCTCATGCCCAGTTTGCCATCCACCAGTACCCCCAGGTCCTTTTTGGCAGGGCTCTTACATCCCCCTGCTCGTACTGATAGCAAGGGTTGCCACGACTCAGGTGCAAGATCTTGCACTTGGCGTTGTTAAACCTCATGAGGTTCTCATGGGCCCACTGTTCAGCCTGTCTAGTTCTCTCTGAATGGCATCTCATCCCTCGGGCACGTCAACCGCACCACACAGCTTCACCATTACTTTGTCATTGCTACGGAAGATTAGCAATGCATTACTGAACACAGATTTTTCCTTACCAAAAAACAGTTCATTTCATTCAACATATCTAAAATAGCACATTGCCTTCATTATCATGCAGTATTCCACAGTGTCTAATTTCAGTCAATAAGAATTTTAATATAATTAAAAGTTATATTGTAAATTGGACCCAGAAATACTTAAACACCCAAAAACTTACTTTCAATTTCATTATTTTCCTAAAATACTATTTAATTTTTGGAAACGCTATTGGCATGCCACTTATTTACCCAGGCATTAAAGTATTTGTTATCCCTGGTGACATTTCGTGTAACAAGAGTTTGGATTATTGCTAGTTCAAATTAAGGTAAATACCTTTCATAGTGGAACACAGTTTTTTCAGGTTAATTTTTATAGTCCAATGCAGATAGGAATTGGAAGAGAAAGCTGGTACATCTGAAATAGTAAACCTCACTGAGCAGTTCTATGCTTTTAGTGGTTTTGTAAAATACCAGAAGTTATATTTCGTATATAAAATCAAAGTGATTATTTTGTAAATGTGCATTTAACTGAGGCTATAATGAAAATTAACAAAGGTCTGTACAGAGTAATGCAAATGTATGCTTTGCTGTTTTTATATGATCTTAAATAATACTGGTAACAAAATCTAGGCCTTTTGGCCTACTCAGAACATGTTGAGAGCTTCTTGTTCACTGCAATGAACAGGAGTCTGGAAGCATCAGGTGTTTTGGAAGACAAGTTGGGGGTCAGTTTGCTTATATCTGCTTATATTGCAAATCTTACTAGTATACAAGATAATGTTGAAAAATCCTGGGAATGAGGGAAAATTTCTGGGCAATTCTTCTCATTGTTCATTGATCAGTTTTCAATTAACTCAACAAATGACTTCTCTGTTCATTGTTTTATTTTTTATTTTTTTTCTTTTTATTATTAGAATAGCCAGTAGCTAGAATCGATTATTGAAGATCTAGTCTTTGTGGAGTAAATTCAAACCATAGGAGCCTCTTGTTGGTCTTATGGACTCTCTGACACAAACTGGTATGCTTGCATTATCTATTGACAAAGTGAAACATTTTATTTGGACCAATTTATAAATGAAAACATTTTAAATGATTTTTAATATGTTGTACAATAAAAAGGGTTTTTTGCACAGTAAGATGAATAATAGCACCTCCCTTTCTCCTTCCCTCTTCTCTTCCTTCCTGTCTTCTGTGTGTGACTTTATTTTTGTGACTTCTGCTCAGGTTGTTGCTAGTTGTGGAAGAAAGAAAAAGCTTGCAATGAGAGAACCTATTTGCTTACAGTTCAATGTATGCTGAAAGTCATTGGCACATAGAGCAGAGCTGCTGATATCGTTCTTCTTTATGTCCTATGAATCACCCAGAGACAGAAACTGGTACTATGAACACAGGCTTTCCTCCTAAGACTCCAAATTCCATGAGGTCACAAATTTAAATCTTCTTACCATTTGCTGGAATTTTATGTCACCTTCTAGGCTGGCTAGCTTCAGCAATGGAGCAGCTAATAAAGAAATTGATATTAGCTTCAGCACCTGGATATCTTTTGCTATTAGCAGTACTTTTCAAAAAATCTCTTTCAGTCTACAAAGATCACTACTGGCTGTTAAATAGTGGCTTTGGTTAAGAAAACTGGTTATATATCAGGTTATATCTATTTATTCCTAACATTTTATTTAAATAGAATAGGACATACAGGCAAGTAAACTGTTAAATGTGAATAGTCATTAAAACATTTCAAGATGGAATTTATTTATCACTTTATTCTACTCTACATGGAACATAACAAGAGGTGCAACAACAGTTACTGGAGCAACTGCTTGTGGAAAATAGAAGAATGCCACTTTATAAGCTATTCAAAGTTCACTCTATATTTATGTGCAGATAGTCAAGAAAGCAGAGTTAAAGTTGTATTTGCAAACTTAGCATTCTCTTAATGTATTTTGGGCACAGAATTAGAAACAGATTTCACATTCAATGAATATAAACACCTTAATATACACACACTAAAGGGTAATATATCTTAAGTAATGGGAACAGGTTTTCCCAGAGAAAACCTTTGTATTATGGGTGACTTTTGATGACTTTTTTATTACATTTTCTTGAAAACATGTGCCTTATGATGGTAATTCAGATACTAGAACAGCTGCTTTTCAGAAGATGTAGAGAAGTAATGTTATGACTGCAAGCAGTTGCTTAAAGTTTGCTTTTCAACTTTTTTTCCATACAATCATAGGAAAATTGAACAAGTAGGGGCACCAAGTGGCTATTCAGTCAATAGATCTCTCATCCTCTAAATGAAGGTCAACCATGCCTAATTTGTTTCTGCTAGATGTTGTTTGAAAAAAATTAAAATGTTAGGAATGCTGTCTACTTTACAGACAACGTAATTCCTTGAAAGAGTAAGAATAAAATATAAATAAAATACAAAATCATAATATGCTGAAGAGATGTCTTCATGTTCATCCTTGTCTATCTAAACTATTCACTTGTTTTTCAGCTGTATAATTAATCTCTTATTTCATTTTCTGCTTAAAAACTGACATTAAAAATCCTGATGCAAAATGATTTTAGGAAAGATAAAGTGATGGAGATATTGGGTAATTCAGTGGACTTTTTTTACTTAGATGAAGTGAATTTTTGGTGAAATTCCATATGATTTCACTAAAATCAGAATTTAACTCATATGACTTGAAGCAAAAGGTACTTAAATTCTTCACTGTTACTGATCAGTGAGAGTTAAGCTCCTTCTGTATGATAGGTTCCATGCAGATATAAACTTTGTCTCACTTGTGTATCTCAGGTTTGAGTGCTTTAACATATGTGAACTTGTACATGTATATTGATGGGGATTGATCTAAAGTACCTTAAAGCTTCACAAAGCAGTGAGTAAGGTTACAAATGAAGATGTAGAGAGGAAAAAAAGCATAAGCAAAAGTATGCTTGCTTCCTTTCTGTGAAGTTCAGGTTTTCTCCTTTAACTGAGAAGGAAATCTCCCTACCCAGAAGGCCTGCTGCAAAGTGGATGCTATAAATGTATGTCAATTAGGAGTGACCTGAAATGATCTGGAATTCTCTTGGCAAAAATATAAGCTGTAACTTTAAAAAATTTCTGCATCTCCAACTTTGGTTATAACAGGTGTTTATAATGTCTTTCTAAACATATGGATGTTTTTAAAGATTTCTCCTTAAGGACCCATCTATATGAATTACTCCCATTGCACAAGACATTTCCTAAACCTTCTTGAATCACTGGATTCATCTCCATCTCTTTTCTTCAGGGGATCATTTTCTTGATGAAAATTGCATCTGTCAGAAGGAGAAAAGGAAGAATCAAACATTCTAATGGACTTTTATGTACCGCACACATAATTTTTTTAAAATAGGATGGTATCTTTTTGCTACTGCTGACTTTTCTGCCAGAAATTGTAACATATCTTCTCAGAAACTGAATTTCATATTACAGTTTCTAAACTCGGTCGTTACGTGCAGCAAAGAACACATCTCCATTAACTGAATGGAGTAAAAGGTTTGCAATTGCTACTGGAGAGAACATAAAACTCAGTTTCTGAAAGGAATGTAGAAACTCCAGTATTCCTCTGCAAGGTTGGATTTTGCTCAGCATACAGGGATTGTCCAAATCAACAAGCCAAAATGCCTAATCAGGTTCTTATCATGAAGTAAAAGAGAACGAGAAATGTGGCCATTGTTATCAAATCCAAATATAGAGGCCGTTTTAAATAAATTGCTATTACACCCTGAAATACTTGAATGTAAACTTATCTTTGTTGGGCTGTGATCAGCTCTACTGGTGCTTTTGTATGGAAATTTTCCTATTAGTAAATACAAAGGCTTACTACTAAAAATACTCAAAGCAGACTGAACAAAGAGGTTTTTTAAAGTTTATTACTATAAAAGAGACGTTTCTCTGCAAGCAGAGTATTTGTTTCTGCAGATTTTATTGTATGAATAAAAACTAAATTCTATATAAACTACATTTTATATTCTCAGCCTGGAAAGAAAATGGCAATCGATTAAAAGCAATTATGCCTTTTTTTTACGAAAAGTTACTTACGAAATTTATATTTTTACTCTTTGATTAACAGGTTTGATATACTCTTCTGGTTATCTTTTCCTAAGTTAGAATGGAGTGTTTCTACAAATAAGAATGTACATGGAAATGCCTTCTAAAAAGATAGAGAATGAAGTCCATGCCAAAAAAAAAAAAAAAAAAACCAAAGCAGAAATTTACAAGGTAGAGCTTTAAATGTGCAGTCACTATGTGCAATAAAGAATTTAAGTAATTACCCATTATTTTGCTAGAATTCATGGGAATGCTGAAATAAATTTTTTTTGCAGCAGTACAGTAGTTTCAAAGATGGTGCTGTTACATTGTGGCAAAATCCCACTTTTTTCTGGTTATCTGTAGTTTTAACTGTATAATTTCACATTTTGTAAATGAGGCTTATTAGAATGATAACTTGTAGGCCTCCCCCCCCCCCCCCCAAAAAAAAAAAAAGGTCCAATGACAACAGAGAATAAAACATTGGAATAGAGGGAATTTATAAGCAATATTGAAGGAGTCATGTTTCAGACTCAAGGAGCTGTTTCAGAGGCCATAAATGTGCATTGTTCTGAATTCGCATGGAGAATTCCACCATATCAATCTTTTAGCTTTAATCTGTAAGCAACTTTACCCATTCACTCAGTTTGGAGTGCCTTGCTGAGAACGGGCATCAGAGTGTGTGGACTTAGGTGTGCTGGTCTGCCCCTTCCCTTCTGGTGATAATGTAGTTGGTTTCTCTTAAAAGAAATTTGTCACAATAACATTTTGTTAATGTTCATTTTCTGAGCAATTCTGCAGACATATGTGCAGGACCTTACACGTATAGGGAACTACGCAAAAAGGTTCAAGGATGTGGATTTTCTCTGTAGAACTGCTATTCCAAAAATTTCTTTACCATGGCAGATTTGATTTATGCACATTTTAATTACTACAGGGGAGCACTGTTTTTATAGGCAACTACTCAAAACCTAATGTTGGAGATGGTTTGAACTGCCAGAAAAAATAGAAATTCCACCCCTACCTTGAGTTCTCTGTGACCTTGTATCTGCCAGGTACTAATTAAGTCAATCAAAAAATGAAGTTACTGTAGGGAGATAGTTGCTTGAGAAATTAGTTGTAAGATGGACACCAATACACAGAAATGTTAATATGGTATTAACATGATGACTCAACCGTTATGCTAAAGTTTATGAAATCTGTTTTTATCTTAACTCCATATATGTGTTTTTGATTGTGAAGTTTTGATATGCAACAGAAAAAAATTTTTAGCATCAATTGTATTGAATCATTTTATGGGCATCTCAGTATCTCAGAGGTGTAGATATTAGGTGCAGTATCTTTGATTGTTTCACCTTGGAAAGATGGCAATGTTTCCCACTTAAGTACACTAATTATGCTATAATAGAGTTGTGAACAATATATTGGAAGGTGAAGGATCAAATGAAATAGGGATACCATATAATTTTTGTGTCAAAAACCTTGATAACACAAACATATGATCATAATATGTTTGTTTACCAGCCATGTTTAGAAACAAAAAATGCTAGTAAATGTAGATAGAGTATGTGGAATATAACAGTTGGTACAGATAGAATTTTTGTTTGCTTCTTTTCTCAAACTTCCTCCTTGGTGAAAGCCTTCCTTTCAGGGGTTTCAGATGAATACCAAAAGCTTTTTTGATATGATGGCAGTAGAAGAAATTTAATTCAATTATTTTCATGTCTGAGTTTTTGCTGATTTTAAATAATTAAATGATAAAATGAACATGTTAAACTCTCAAATCTGATCCAACTTTGGCTTCATATCTCACACCCTTTCTTTAGTACAACTCAGATGGATGGTTGTACCGACCTCAGCAGTATGCTGGTTCAAAATAAAATAATATTTCTTAAACATAATTCTTGTTAGTCAAATAATAAAACATATTTCTTTAAAATATTTTATTGAGCAGGTATAAAAGTGTAATTTGAAAAATCTTATTTTGACAGTGACTTTGATATTGTAATTCAGTTTACATAATTTAGAAGCATGGCAATTGCTAGCTGCTCAAGGGAAGTGGTTGTCCTTCTCTACACTGCACTGGTATGTCCTCACCTTGATTACTGTGTGCAGTTTTGGGCATCACAGTGCAAAACAGGACTTAAAAATCTTAGAGAGTTTCCAACAGAGGGCTACAAAGACAGTGAAAGTTCTAGAGCAGAAGACACACGAGGAGAGGCAGAGGTCCCTTGGTTTGTTCAGACTGGAGAAGAGAATGAGGGGAGACTTCATCACAGTCTACAGCTTCCTCATGTGGGGAGCAGAGGGGTATGGGCTGATCTCCTTTCTCTGCTGACCACAGTAATAGAACCCAAGGGAATGTCATGAAGCTGTTACAGGGGAGGTTCAGGATTGATACCAGGAAATGGTTCTTCGCCAAGAGGTTGGTCAGGCACTGGAACAGGCTCCCACGGCAGTGGTCATGGCACTGAACTTGCCAGAGTTCAAGAAACATATGGACAACATTCTCAGTCTTGTGGTCTGATTTTTGGGTGGTCCTGTGTGGAGCCAGGAGTTGGACTTGACAATCGTTATTGATTCCTTCCCTCTCAGGATATTCTACGATTCTATGATTCTATGAAGCCTCTTGCATTTGACTCCAGGTAGATATCTTCCTTCTTATACATATTGCTACCACAGTGAATTCACAAACATTCCTTGTATCTTCAGATAAAATCTCTTGTCTGTGATTGATTTCCCATTTAATTCAGGGGTATGCTCATACACCAAGATAAATTGAGTGAGACATGGGGAATCCAGCAGAAATAAGAAAGTGTAATGTAGTAGTAATTTGGTAACAAACTCCTTTTTCCTCTAAATCTAGCAAAATCAGTGTTAATAAACTAGTTTAGTCCTTTTCATTTAGTTTTATTAATGCCTTGTGCCTAAAATCTGAAAAATGGTAAGTGGTATTCATAACAGTCACTTTATTTTCACACATAAAACAAGCTCAGTCTTGAAGAACTGTTTAATAAATTCAAACTTGTTGTCGAACTGGCTAGTGAAAATGAAGTGGGGAAAGAAGTTAGTAGTATTTAATCTGGGGAAAAAAAAATTATGAAAGCTTTCACACTGCCAACTGATGCCATGAACATTTCCCCAGTAGAGGTAGCACACAAATTTTCTTAAGATCTTCAGAGCATCTGCAGAGCCTCCTCTTTTAGTGTCTTTCCCTTCTTTCAAAAAAAGAACATATGGTTCAAATTTTCCTTCTAGTTATGGTTTGTTTTGTGTGTCTTCTATAGATATTAGAGATGCATAAATTGCCAACAGTGTGATTGAGTTGAAAACCAATCAAGATGAGGCAGTGTGGCACGGGCTGCATTGGTAATATAACATATGCCAAGTTCTCCTTGCTTCTGTTTACTTTTGGTTTACCTACCAGGCAGCATCTCTTGCAGGCCACTTATGGTGAGAGGGCTAGAGGAGTGTCCCTGACAGCTTGTGGGTGGATGGAGCTGAGGCTCAACAGAAATCTTTCCCCTGTTTCAGCAGCCAAAGGCAAGACACAAGAATGAAGTGGTCTGGATGTAGGGCGATTTCACTCTTGCTAGAAGTTAGAAATATGGCTCCTAGTTAGAAATATGGCTCCTACTGTTCCCATCTAGAAAAGTAATTGCAGTTAATTAAAGGGAACTGATCTATTTATTTTTATCAGGAGGTACAGTGGGATCAGCATAGCAAAGTATAATTTATCAAAGTTTAAAACAACTGTCAATTATTCATAATTTTTTCTTCACTGCTCCTTGATTCCACATCAGAGCAGCCAAGGCAGAGGGAGACGCTGTTCTCAGGTACACAGGGGGTTGTCAATGCCTGTCCCAGGCTCTCAGGCTCAGTTCAGTTTTTTAATCATCAAATCATCTCCCTCTCTTCCCCACTGATACATTTCTGAAATGTGTTTTATCAGTCAAGGATCACTTGCCAACTTCACAATAGAGAGCATATCAAGTGAAACATTTTAACTACGGGTATTTAATTTCACATCAGTAAGTGGCATTGCAGGAAAGAATCTGCTTTCGAAAGATAAAGCTTGCTTGTATCTGCTAATCATTTAGCAGATGGCTGACATTGCTTTTGCTTGGCTGTTCAAATAATTATGTTGCCAGGTAATCATTGTTTAAACCAAAGAAAGAACTAAACTGAAGGAAGATCTGAGGGATCTGCATGTACTAACTGCAATGAATCATCATTATATGCTCTCTGCAAACCCCATCTGCTCTTAGGTTGCTAGTGCCAGCAAGTTTTATTACAAATATTACTTTTATAAAATACCTAATCCGCTGGCTTCAGTATTAGTTTCAAAGAATTATGGTACAGATGTGTATATTACGCATGTTATGTAACTCAGAATATATTTATCAGGGCAGTAATATTATATTTGAATTCATCTTAACACAGAGCAGGCAGAACAATAATGTGAGTATCTGTCTTCTTGTTCACAGAGCTGAACTGTGAGTGTAAGTGATACATTGCTATTTACCTGGCATATCATTTTCACCTCAAAATTCCTAGGTGAATAAAACAATCCCAGTAATATTGGAATCCCTGTTAAAAATAATAATAATAATAAAAAAGTGCTTTACACATCCAGGAAATATGTATTCGGTTACATTTTTGGAGGTAAAATGAAGTTTATAACACTCAGTTAAAAAAGAAAACATAATCTCTGAGGTCTTCTAGTTTGAATATTATTTTCATACAAAAAATGATATATGCAGTTAATGCCAAAATAGGCATGAGTTATGTATTATTTGTTTAGTCAAATTTCAGCATTTGAAGAGATTATTGGAAATTTTCACTTAGCTTTCATTGTAAAGATGCTGCTCTTGACAGCTCATCTATTTAGAAAGTCTGGTTAGGTAGCTATCCTGTATCTTCATATTCTTCCCTAAATCTTTACTTTCAGAAAAATCCCATATGTCCAGTACAGTTTTACAGACCTTTGCTTTATTCACTTGTATTCTTTTAAGCCACAGCTCTCTTCTTGGATGAAAAAAAAAAAAAAATACATTTTTTTTTTTTGCTTAATACATATCTCAGTAGCTGTTTTGAGGCTATATGCCCAATGTGACAGTTAAGAAGACGAATAATTTTCTATGTCCTAGTGTCTGTCAACTGCAGCATGTGTAATGATGTAGAAAACTTAAAGAAAGGCTAATCCCATGTACATTTAACATAAGCTTTGGAGAATACTAACTCTACAGTATTTTCACTGCACTATGCAGCCTATAATTTTGGGAGCTGTGTTGTTGAACCCTGCCATTGTTATGTATTTATGACAGAGCTGTTTTTATAGTATTTCTAAATCATGGAGTCATAGAATGGCTTGTATTGGAAGGGACCTTAAAGATCATCTAGTTCCAACCTCCCAAATACAGAGTATTGTTAGAGTGTGTGGCAGCCTATGAGAACTCTGGCCCACGGGTCCCCAAGGTTTAGAGTTACCGTTTCAGAAATCAGCTGATCTTCACTTGCCTATGCTTGTGTAGAAAATGCTCCATTAATAAACCTTCTTCCACAGAAACTGGGTGACATTAATACACAACCCTATTAAACTGTCTATCATTAGAAGCCAACCGTTCTGGAAGGGATAGTATTATACTTATCTGAAATACAGCGAATGTCTTTCCTCCTAGGTGATACACTTAGCTTACCATTAATGTGCTAAGCATTATGCTTATATTAAACATTATGCTTTTACTATTTCTGCCCTCTCTATTAAAACCTACAGCTTTGTAGTCACTAGGGAGTTTTCTATCTATACGATTTTCCATATCTGTTGGCTAAATTAGAGATCCAAATGCAAAATCTAGACCTCATAAACATTAGGTGGATTTGTGAGTGACAATCCCTGGAGGGCTTTAAGACCATAAACTAATGAGACACAAATATAGTGGAGTTGAGAAGGGTATTTTTATCTGTGATATACAAACTAGTTCCAAACCCGTTCTGGTTATTAATGGAAAACTATATCCATTTCCCTAACATCAGCATTACAAAATTTTGCAGGATAATTAGCATCTTTAAGAATGAATACTTTATGAATTGAATCTTTAATGGAAAAGTAATTTGGCATCATCTTTTAATACTTTGTAGTTTTAACCTGAGTAGCTTTCCACTAATTATCATGTAAAGACTTACACTGTGAAGGGAGCTGTACATTTAAATGTAAGTTGAGGTGTTTGCATTTTGTGACATATGGCATCCCCGTTATTGGAATCAGTCATGTCACAAAAGCAATAACGCTTTTACTCTCTGTCATACCACAAGGTAGCAGTGTTGTGGTATAATCTTGATAATTTTCTCACACAAGTCACTGAGCTTGGGATCAGGTTCTGCCCCCATCAAAATTAATAGAACTTTTACTGTTGACTTCAGAGGACTCTGCAACACAACCAGAGAAGCCTCATCTTAATGATTTCTGTGTGGTGCACCAATAAATGTCAGAGTGCCTGTTTCATATTTCATTGAACAATTATTGGACAATTACTGAGGGAGTTAAAAGGAATGAAAAAGACATCTAATCAGTGCAAAAATAAGATAATTTCATTTTATTTTTCTGCATTCTTCATAGTATCTGTGAAAGTGAAAATGACTGCCACAAAAAGTGAAATAGTGTTATCAAGTTGAGTAAAACAGTAGCTAACCGCTTATTCCAATAACAGGAATTGAGGATATTATTCAGGCAAGAAATTTTCTTGAGAAAATATGCTTTCCTATTAGATAACTTTCTGCTTTTGAAGGTATATGTAATCAGAGATGAACGGATTTTTTTTATTCTCGTGATCAAATACTGTGGAAGGCCAATAGTCTCCTATTGAAAATTTAACATTAGTTCCATTTCAGCTATTCTGTTAAAATAAGTAGTTGGTACTAACTCAGCCAAAGAATTTTTTTTTTTTTTTTCACATGGTAGTTTTCTTTGGTGGGCTTCTGCACATGAATGGGAAATCATTTTCACTAGAAGTGAAGGCACTGTCAGTTTCAGGTTCCATGCTTATGAATAGAGTAATCTAAAGAAAATTGTTCAGGCTTAATACTTTACATTGGACAAGTGGACAAAAAATGTTAAAGGTTTGTGGATGAAATAAGGAGTTCTATAATGAAAGTGTTTAAGCCTGCCAATCATTATCAATCTCTGTATCAATATGTAAACCCTTATGATGTGGTCTGTGACTTTTATTGGTATAAAGTGAGTATTTTTAGATATACGTAGGATACACATAAGTGGAGAAGTGATGATGGATTCGAGAAGGAGACCAGGGCAGATGGTCAAAGTTGTTTTCTGCATGGAAATTCTCTGCACATATGGGATACCAAACATAATGGAGGAAGCATTTATGGATTTAGAGACAAATCGATATGAAGGTTGGACTATTAAGTGGTATAGATTGGAAAGTTATACAGCCAGAGTTATGGCCAATAGCTCCATGTCCAGGTGGAGACCAGTAACAAGTGACATCTCCCAGGGGTCTGTCTTGGGACTGGTTCTCTTTAACATATTTATCATCTACATAGACAGTGGGATTGAGTGCACTTTCAGCAAGTTTGCTGATGACATTAAACTCAGTGGTACAGTTGTCACAACAGAAAGGAGGGTTACCATCCAGAAGGACTTGGACAGGCTCAATAAGTCTCAAAAAGTGGGCACATGAGAACCTAATGAGGTTTAACATGGTCAATTGCAAGATGTTGCACTTGTGTCGATGCAATCCCAGATCTGAGTGCAGACTGGGAGAAGAGCTCATTGAGAGTAGCCCTGTGGAAAGGGACTTGTGGGTCCTGATAAACCAAAATCTGGATATGAGCCAGCAGTGCAATCCTGGAGGCCAATTATGTTCTGGGCTGAATGAAATCAGGGGTGGCCAGCAGGGAGAGGGAGGTAATTGTCCTCTATTGTGCTTTTGTGATGTCCCATCTGGATTTGTGTCCAAACCTGGGACCGTAAGTACAGGAAGGGTTTGAAGCTGTTGGAGCCCTTGAGAAGGGCCACAAAGACGGTTAAAGGGCTGGAGTACCTCTCCTGTGAAGAAGGGTTGAAAGAGTTAGGCTTGTTCATCCTGGAGAAGAGAAGTCTGTGGCGAGACCTCATTGTGATCTTCCAGTATTTGAAGGGAGATTACAAGCAGGAGGGAGACCAACTTTTTACGCAGTCTGATTGTGATAGGACAAAGGGGAACAACTTTCAATTGAAAAAGGGGAGATATAGGTTAGATATAGGTTAGGAATAAATTTTTTACTCAGAGGGGGGTGAGGTGATGGAACTTGTTGCCCAGAGAGGTTGTATAAGCTGCATCTCTGGAGGTGCTTGAGGCAGGTTAGATAGGACCAGGGCAGCCTGATCAAGTGGTTGGCAACCCTGTCTGTGGCAGGAGGGCTGGAACTGGATGATCCTTAAGGTCCTCTCCAAAGTAAGCAAATCTATGGATTGTATTATACGATGATTACTTCCAAGGTGGCTTCTCAATATGTTTTCTGCAATAATTTATTTTCATTTGGTTGTACATCTACTGTACTTGATGTGTTTGATTTGAAACATTCCAAAGGTGAAGACGAAGGTCTCTGAAAGGGAAATGATGTGAAAAGTCATTCTCATGTGCTGAAATGACTCATCTTTCTCTTCCAGGTACAAAACGGAAAAGAAATATTGATTTGACTAGGCATAAAATAGTAATGAAATCTAAAAACTTTTTTTGTCATGAAACTTTGTCATCTCTATTATCTAAAAGTCTTTTCTTACCATTGTGAAAACATGCCCAGTGCATCGAAGGAGAGTCACTGGACTCTCACAGATAAATTCAATTAGGATATTCCCGGTACAAAACAGATCTGCCCTTTATGTCTCTTATATGCAAACCATGGAGGTGCTCCGAACTCAAGAAGAAAGCAGCAAAAATGGAAAGAAGTAAACATACCCTCTGCTTGCTACTAGGAGAACATTATGGCAATATATGAGATAGTTCAGTTCTGCTCTTAAGGCTTTTCCAGCTATATGAGAGGAGGAAAATGAGGAAAGTTAAGAACATATGTGAGTAAAAGAAAGATATATGTCTAAAAAAAAGATAAATAAGAGGGCAGGACTGGAAGTAGGGATGACAACAGCACTTGGAACAGACTATAAATGATCTAGACACTTAAAGAGGAAGGAAATTACCAGCAGCAGAAAAGGCAGGTAGAAAAATATCTTCCCACCAAGCTGTGGAGAAAAAAAAAATCTATATATATATATAGTTAAGCATACCTTATGTACTGATGCTGTGTTCCTAGCAGTTTTAGGTCTCGTGATCATCAAACAGCGCAGAATAGTGTGTGAACATTGTCACATGGCATACACTAAATGGGAACAAACAGATCAGCAAAAACCTGAATCCTTGGGATCATGTAACTATTGTGACTTGACTCCACAGGTTTTCTTCTTTTTATACCAATTCTTCTTTCCTGGATGTAATGACATGTAAGTTAGATGGAAGATAATTGGCTACTATATGTTCTTCCCAGAGAGATTTCCTTAAAGAGTAGGAAAACTCACAGAACAGCCCTAATAACCTGCCAATACAAACAGATTCAGAGACAGACAGATGGCTCAAAGACAAAGATTGAGAATTGTATCAGCAAAATTCCTGACTTCAAGTTTGAAATTAATTATCTTAATCTCCTTTAAACAGCAGTTATCTTGGTTTGTTATGTATTTTGGCTAGCACAGGTAACAAACACAAATCTCTTTTCTTTCTAGACAGAAGGATGTTGGTCTTATAAAATGGAGGAGGAAAATTAAAAGGCACAAGGGCACAAGTGTTTTAATAAATATTGAAGTGGAGTCAGCTTTGATTTCTTTTCTTAGCCAGTCTACTTTTTTCCAGTATAAGAAAAAGAGGACTTCATCTCATTTTTTTGTTGTTGTTTAAAAATAAGTATACACATTTTTACAAAGAAACATGTCACAATCACACACAAACAGGGGTAGATTTTAAAATCTAATTACAACACTCTGAGTTTAGCACAAGTGTAGCCCAGTAAATTCAGCTTACTCAGAGTAGACACTTCCAGATTTAAAGCTAACCATAAAATGGCCTTGTATTTTTTAATCTGCATATATGATATTTTTTGAAGTTTCTCTGTCAAATATTGCTTGAAAAGTCATGAGCTGTGGTTTGATGCTTTTGTCTTTGGTTATGTCACTCCTTCATTTTTAAGGTCATCCTAGCATCCATGTTTTTCTGTAAGCACTGTCAATACTTTGCAGTGCAGTTTTCTTCAATGACATTCCATAAATAAAATAGAGCATCACTTGTAGTCAATAAGCAGAACACTGCTGATCATGGCAGTATCTAGCATCAGAAAGACGGAACTGTGAAAGTTTGGTTATCCAGAATTGATTAGCTATTAGTTAAGAGAGTAGAACTGTTGGCTGATACAGTTTATTTTACTATTTCAGACACATTTAATAGGCAGATCAGATTGTTACTTGGATGGAGACTCTCTAAGGCAGTTTTTGCAATTGCAGAATATAGTGCTGACTTGACAGAATCATAGAATGGCTTTCCTTTCACAGAGTTGTACTAGATCAGATTGTCCAGGGCCCAATCAAACCTGACCTTAAACACCTCCAGGTACAGAGCATCCACAGCCCCTCTGGGCAGCCTTTGCCAGGGCCCTACCTTCCACTCAGTAAAAAACTTCCCGAACATCTAATCTAAATCTCTCTTCCTTTAGTTTAAAATCATTCCCTCCTTGGAGGGAGATTGAAAAGATAGGAAATAAGCAAGAATTGCATGAAGCAGGGATAGTCACCAGCAGGATCCAGCAGCGGTCCCATTGCACACCGTTTCGAAGGTCCAAGGCAAAAGCGCAGGGGGAGAGCAGCAGCAGCGTGGCCAGCCTGGGCAGCAAGTAGGTAGCAGGAAAAAATCACAGTGCCAGTCTGGGAGGAAGCAGCAGGACTCAGGTAGCAGGCCCAGGAGAGTCTTTCAGCATGCAGGAATTCTGTAGTGTGGAATCTGATGGCAGACACCTATGTTCTTCTTCAGCATGCAAGTAGAGCACAGAGCAAGTCCAGGAGGGAGAGAGGCAGGTTGTGAGGCTTCTCATGTCAGAAACCTCTTCTTTTGAGGAATCTGTTGCCAGAAAACCTAACCTCATGGTTGTAGGTTCTCCTTCTTCTTCTGCCAGTGTGGCATTCCTGGGCGCTTGGGTAAGAGTCACGTGCAGCACCTCCTGAGATGGCCATCTTCCTCAAGATATGCCCACACAAAACACTGCTTCCTGGCCATTAATCTGCAGCATATCTCTCTCTTGTTGCCCCTGGCCTTGTCCATCTGTGTCCCTCAGACAAAGAATTTCACAACCCTTTCTTGGATTTGTTCAGCTGTGTCCCCAGCAAGCTTTGAGACAGTGATATAAAAGAATAATCTCTTACACCTCTTCAAAAGCGCCACATCTTTCTTGTGTTGGGAGCCCCAGGCTTGGACACAGTACTCCACTTGGGGCCTCATGACGGCAGAGTAGAGGGGGACAATCACCTCCCTCATCCTGCAGGCTATTCTTCTAATGGAACCCAGGACACCATTGGCCTTTTGGGCTGCCAGCACAAACTGCTGGCTATTGTTAAGTTTTTCGTCAACCATGAATTTTCCTTCTCAGCAGGGCTACTCTCAAGGATTACTTCTCCTAGTTTGCATATCTGGGATTACCTCAACCCAAGCGCAAAACCTTGTTGAAACTCTTTAGATTCACAAGGGCCCACTTTTTGAGTTTATCAAGGTTCCTCTGGATGGCATCTCTTCCTTCTTCTCCAGCAACTGCACCACTCAGCTTGGTGTCATCAACAAGTTTTCTGAGGGTGCACTCAATCCCCTCATCTATGTCATTTATAAAGATGTTGAAGAGTACCAGATCAAAGACAGACTCCTATGGGACACTGCTCGTTACCAGCCTCTACCTGGACATAGAGCTGTTGACCACAACACTCTGGCTACAACCTTCCAACCAATTCCTTATCCACCAAATAATCCACCCTTCAAATCCAAATCTGTCCAATTTATAGATAAGGATGTGGTAGGGGACCATGTCAAAGGCCTTGCACAATTCCAGGTAGATGACAGGTTCTCCACCTGTTCCTGTTTCTCAGAGGGAGCGCTTTGCAGTCTATCCATTCTTTAATACAGGGTGCAACTGCCCTGCCCCTCCTACCTTGCCTATCCCTTCTAAAAAGCTTGTCATTCTCAGTGGCGTTACAGTTATGTGAACCATTCCATCATGTTTCCATGATAGCAATAAAACCAAAGTTTTCCAAGTACACCAGAATTTCTGTTTCCCCTTGTTTATTTTTCTTGCTGCAGGGGTACTTCAGCTGGACTTTCATACACATTACTTTCCCAGAGGAGCGTTTCCACAAACCTCCTGTACAAATTTGAGGTTTTCCCCAACTGTTTCCTAAAGTGACAGCATTCTCTGGCTCTTCTCTGGCTCTCAGTAGTACATACCCTTCCACCGTCAGCTCTAGTTTAAAGCCCTCACAGTGAGCCCAGCTAGCTTGCTCCCTAGTATATTCTTGCCCCTAGTGTATTCTTGGTGCAAATCATTCTTGAAAGCACTGTATACCAAATCACTGGAAGACAAACATGCAAAGATTTGCTAAAAGTGTTAGATTCATTGGAAATTCCAAACATAATTCCCAATACTTATCAGAGTCCATTGTAACTTGGTTTGATATTGGCCTGCCTTTTTTGGTGTGTTTGAATAACAGGCTAGATTCTCTGACAAAAGAAAAGATTGAGAGAGAAGTGGCAATAGAATTTTTTTTCTCTATTTATAATTGTTGTGATCACTATGAAAGTAAGAAATGTAATCAGAAAAATATTGTACGTAGCATAAAAATATTTTGGTGAGAAAAATATAAAAGAGAGGCTATTCTTTTATCACGGGGAAAATCTAGGATATTGCATGGTATAGAGCAGGAAAAGATGAAAATTATTTTTGCCTGGGAATTTGATGCTGCTCTTTACAATTCCTAGACTTCCTTTCTCTAGTCATCTGGGGAAGTCAATTCTTTGTGAAAGCTGTCTCTGACAGAGCTATGTGAAAAGTCAACTTTTGTTTCCCAATTTTGACCCTATTCCTGACTGGTAGGAGCCTGAAGTCTCTACCTACTGGAGACAATGTATTTCTATCAACTGAGAGAAAGAAGGGTCCTAGCTCTGGTTGATCTTTGAACTCTAGGCTCACCTTTTTCTCATTTTCCTTCACACTTCTCTATTACTTAACTATTCAACACAAAGTAGCAATTCACTTTTACTGAGAAGCTGTTTTAATTCCCTCTTTCATTCAGCCTGCCAATCTTTCTTCCAGCTTGCTGTCTAGTACCCTTATGGCCTTAATTTGAGATTGACTGTATGTAATCTCTTTGAACTTCAAGCCTAGCCTTTTACTCCAAAGCAAACTGATGTTCAGCAAAACTCAGTGCACTTATGTACCTTTCTACTCTGTACCATTCTTCTTCATATTAGAAACCCAGCATTAGTAGTTGCAGAAAATCTTATACAAGTGGCTTGCCCGGGAATGCAGATTGTAGGCTACAAGGAAAGAAAATGGAACAGGAATAACATGTAAATATAAAACTCGTCTGAACCTATCCAAGGATTGTGGAGTTCCCATGACCTTGGAAGAGTATATGTGGAAAGAGATCCCTCTTTTTTTCTCCTGTAAAGAAAACCTTAGTTTCTTAAAACCTCTTTTTCCCATTGTGAACAGAAATATATAGGTGGTGCTGTTTGAAGCATATGCCCTGCAGCACGAGAAAGCTTCTGGCAGGAGCAAGTGGGATTGTACAGAGCAACATAATTGGATAAGAAGCTTTGCTATTTAATGTAAAAGCCATGCTAGTACTAAGTATGCTTAACTGACAAAGCCTCAACTTGCATAATAAAAATTCTAACTACCTAAAATATCATCTTGCAGTTTCTGTGAGTAGTATTACCCTTCACAGTCACCAAAAATAATTATAGAAACTTCTTAGAAATTTTAATTTTGATGAATACAATTCTGTATTTCCAACTGTAAGGATTTTTTTAAATCAGAATTGTTGCATTGTTAGCTTTATCAGCTGGCTGTATGAAAATCTGTTTTCATTTTCGGAAGTAAATTGCTTGTTCTGGTACCTCTACAGAATAACAAAAATGAACAACAACAGAAGTTACATGTTTCAGAACTCTTTTACAGCTCAGCAGGCATCTTATGCAGTTTTTTGAAGTGTACAAGAAATAGAAGTGCGTTAAGTAATTTCTGTCTGTCCCTAGAAATGTCTAAGTCCACATGTGAAATGTCCACAAGTCCTCCTCATTTGCTATCTCACCCTGGAGATTTAAAGACTATTACTACATTGTTTCTTGTTTTGTTTTTTATTTTTTATTATTTTATTATTATTATTATTGAAAAAAAATTGCCCAACCAATGAAATACTGGTCCTGAGCTTGTCTACATAAGCCTGAAAAACTGTCAAGACTTACTAAAATAAATCTTACTGGGAATGTAAGTATAGCTTTGGGCTTTCTGCCTGCCAATTCAAATCTAGTGGGTATTTTTAAAGAACATCTAATAGGCTAATCCCAAGATACAGGAGAAATGCCTTCCCATTTTAGTTAAAGGTAGTTAGATGATTCACTTGTAGTTTGCCTGAAGTGTTTTGAATTTGCTGATCTTATCATGTATGCCAATTCTAATTCTTATGATAACAAGGTGATAGGATGTTCTTAACTTTGCTTATTTGAACCATTACACTTTTCAGAGAATAATTAAAGATTTCCTGGTACAGAAAATAAAAAGGAAGAGGGTGAACTTGCTTGCAAACTTGTGATAAATGCAATTTCATGACCAGGGACCCTAAGTTTTATTCCCTCTTCAGTTAAGGATTGCAGATTTTAAGTTAAGCATTAGGTTATGTTTGGAGAGGAATCTAGAGCTTCCCCATTTGGCAGGTGCCCCAGACACTTCCAGCTGCAATCTCAGGATTTTTCTGTGTGTGTTTAGATGTCAGGAAGAAGCAAGGGCACATTGCTCCAAATGGCAAAGTTCCAGGAGCTGAGAGTAGTAACAAGGCAAGCTATGGCAGTGGCTTTACCAGCAAAGCTGATGCTACCTGAGCAAGGTGAGAAGAGCAGGTCCAAGGGACTGTGACCAGGGTCCACCAAAAGGTGACGTTGCTAGAGAGGTTCATAGTGATGAGATTGAGGTTGTGTCAAGTGTAAGGGCTGGGTCAGGTTTTGGATCCATAGGGTGCCTGGCTTGGCACAGACTCAATTGCTGTACACCTCTAATAGTTCCCTCTCTCTTCTTAGGCCTGTACAAGGGAAGGTGGATCTTTCATCCATTAAATTCAGCTGCAGTTCTTGAACAAAAGTTATTACAGATACTTGCACTATCCCTAGACCACTGGACCATCTGAGCACTAGTTCTGCTCCTGAATTTAATATGTTACTAGAGAAAGCATAATAAATCCAATTTAATAGATTATCAGTGAATGTATTTCCAAATGAATTTTGAAAGTTGGTCTTCTAGGGTTGATGTAGCTTTCGACATTTCTCTTATTGCAAAATAGCATAAATTTCTATCAAGATATTTTTCTTTCCTGAGTTCAGAATTCTTCAAAATGGAGAAATTCAATAGCCCAGGTAGCCAACAAGTGCTTACTCAATGAGATAGATACTTTTCCTTTGCTGAAGACAATAGAATATTATTTTTCCTCTTATAAGAAATCTGGCTTCTCAGTTCAAAGATAGATACAAGTGACACATTACCACATTATGGTTTTCACAACCACATACCAGATACTTGGGAGTAAAAAATAGTTCATCTTGGGACCCTGGTCTGCCCAGATTACAGATCCAAAAACTGACCTTTTCTCCTAGGCTTCATATTATTACTCAGTCCAAACATGTTAGGATAAAAAAAACGTAAGGATAAGCACAATGTAAGAATAAAGTCTGGACAGTGCAGTAAGCAACTGCTTAAGAGAGAGTGACATGCCATAAAAAAAAATTTCTGGAAGAAGAGGGGGTAGGAGAAAAATGAGGTGACCTTTACCATTTTTTCAAAAATTAACATGACAAACATGATTAACATGTATATTTATCACACTTTTAATGTACTACAATTATTACTAATACTTTTTATTATGTAAATGTATTTAAAAACTCAAATTATATACTTCTGTTTGTGGGTAGAATTACCATCTACGAGATTTAATATTACGATTATACTTTTTAATTATTACTATCTGTGTAACACTGTTAGGTAATGAAATAGTAATAGGCTTCAGGCAATGGATCTTACAGCCTTAATTAGCTGTATCATGGGAAGAAAAAAAGAAGAGTCATAAAGTTTTGAGAGATCAAGTACTGAAATAAGTTAGTATTAGTTAAAATACTTTTGGTTCGTGTTTGGAATACAGGATCAAACATGAATCCTTGGAGTGTGATATTTTATCTGTGATGCAGCCTAGCATCACGCTTTAAAGAAGGCAAAAGAATCCCTTAGTGAACAATTATGAAATAATTTGCCTTTTGGGAAGTTTTCTTCTTTCTGTCACTTGAACTTCTCTTGTTCCATAAAATATGAAGCTTATGTCTCCTCAGAAAAAAAAAAAAAAAAGTGTTTAATCTTATCTAATGCAACCCTGGTTGCTATCGTTATCTACATAAATGTCTAATCCTTTAAAAGCCTTAGCCCTCGGCCTCAGTGTATCTAATTAAAGACATTATAGTATACAGGCAGCATGAGAAATTAGAACCATAGGGCAGGTCAGCAAGGCCAACTGAAAGGACTGGTGTGGTAAATGCAGAGTATATAGATGCATAATATTACAAGTCTATAAAGATATATTCCCTTTTTCTACACCATGTAAAATTCCTCAGTCTTACTGCTATGACTTCGTTATTTTTTCTCCATTTCTGAATATTCCATTTTTCCTGCCTTTCTCGTTCTTCTCTTTCTTCCTTCCATGCTACTGATATTGCAGCAAAGAAACCCATGCAGTCACTCAAGCCACTTCACTAGCCTACCAAACTAGGTTTGTTTTTTTTTTCAGCCATTTATAAAGGAGGGCTCAGAGCATGGCTTTTAAATAGTTTTCAGCTTGAGGTTTTAAGACCAAAGACAATTAAAAGTTTAAAAGAAGAAGCTAGCAGAAACAAGATAGTAAATGAAGGTGACCCATGTCCTGAGCAAACACAGGATCTGGAGACAGAGGAGAGAATCACCAAGTCACACTTTTTGTCTTCTGATATTGAAAAAGACAATGAAACAATGCTCAGGCTGCTCCAGGTTGGTGTGAGTTTCATAACTCACCCGTAAAGCTGAAGACCAAGGGTCTGGGCCAGAGATAATGCCTGCTGTCTGCTCATGTGTGCGCTCAGAGTGCCAGTAGCATGTGGCATGTTCTATGTTCTATGGCGTAAGGGGAATTTGATTTTTTTTTTTTTTTAGTCTATTTGTAACCCAGTGTATTTTGGAAGGGGAAAAGAAAAAGAATCTGAAGTTGTGATGGGGTGAATTTCTAGGGTTTTTATAACAACTAAGGGGATGGTTTTGCAGCAGTACATAGTACTGATGGATTCACATCATAATGACATATACAAAACTACAGTTTGTCTATTGAAAACCATCAGCTATAGAATGATGTCATTAGGCATTTTTTTTAGTTATATGAGAATACATAGCCACTTGAGGATGCAGAGCTGTAGGCACATAATAATTGTCACAAAACCAGAGCTTCTCCTATGTGGAACCTACTTATTCTTGCTTCTTTCTTCATAAAATGTTTTATCTTTCCCACCTGGGATGAACAAGAGTTAATACTTAGAATTTATAATTGGTCCTACAAGATAATTAGTATAATCTGTTATGTGCAAAGACTGTATTGGCAAGCCTTTGATTTTACTCATGCCCCATGGTATCAAATCAGCAAGTTTAGCTTTATGCTTACCGAATGCACAGATGTACAAATATGGATTTCTCATTGTGGATTTTATTTACTCAGGGTTTTTTTTCAGAGAGACAATCCTCTGAGTCTGATGCATTGTCCTTTGACTATTTTCCAGAACATGAGGAGACCTGTCTTGCTGGGCAGAAACTTCTCTAAGCCACTGAACCAAAATTTAAAAACACTTTTAGAGATGAGAAGCATTGTAAAGGATTTTCCTGCAAAGAAAGGAAGATGTAATCAAATACTCAGTAAGAGCAGAGCTCTGCAGCTGGGACATTTTTATGCTGCCTCTTTAAGTTGAATCTGTGATGATGAATTCAGTAAAATTAAATGTACGCCACCTTTCAAATGTGTGGGTTTTTTTTTGTTTGTTTGTTTTTTGGGTTTTTTTTTGTTTGTTTTGTTTTTTTGTTTTGTTTTGTTTTGTTTTTTAGATCACTGATGGTTTAGAGGCTTTGACCTTGTGTTATGCCAGTACCTGGTATATGAGTATATATTATCTGAATGCATATATAATTCTTATTCCAGTATTCATTGCTGATTGCTAGATGCATACTATTCTGATGTAGAGGTTAATTGCTTTAAAGTAATTTACAAAATTCATGTGACTAACAAATGAAGCCGAAGCAATGAATTGAGGACAAATAGTAGCAGAGCGGTAGCAGACTGATGCTCAAAGCAATGTGCTTGTCCAATGCTTTATATGGCATTTAATGGCAACTCCACAATGCATTTGAGCATAGGAATAAACAAGGGGAGATGTGGAGGGGGATTCTGAATGTCACGTAATTCTGAAGCTTACTTTATCCCCTACCCTTGTCAAAGCGGATAAAGCATGTGAACTAATGCTGTCCACACTGATGCCTTTCCAGTTAACTCAGCTTTGTACACACAAGTCTGTATGCACAAGTCCAAATGGATATGGATTTCTCAACCCCTCTTCCTTCACTTAGCTGCTGAATACTGCTCCCTGCAGCACTACTGATGCTTGTATTCCCAGGTTGTCGCCACAAGCTGCCTCTGCCTTCCCTTGATGTGAAATAGTTCCTATAGCAGCTGCCCTGCCTCAGGGCTGCTGCTCTGCATCTCCCTCTCCAGAATTGGGCCTGAAGGTCCCTTTGTTGATGGGCCACACTTACATCAAGTGACTGGGACTCCAGCTGAAGAGCAGGAATTGGAAGATAGAATAAATTCATGTACTTTATCATACAGTCGTGTTTGTGTATATCATTTTACATCTTTGAACTTTTCTCACTTCTGAGGTGTGGAATCTTACTCTCTTCCTCCTTTCTTAAAAATATCTTCCTTCCACCAGGTACTGTAGGAAGAGTTTAATAAAACCCTCCTTGCACTAGAGCTCAAATAATTTTTATATTGCTAAACAAAGAAGCTGCGGAAACTGTGACAGTATCTTGAGCATGAATGCAGAGGACTTGGGCAAGAATTATCTACACTCAGTCTCCTCCCATTTGCACAGGTCTGGGTTTCAGCTTTGGTCTTCAGCTAACATAAGATTTGAGTCAGAAGTTATTAGAATGTGGAACTCTAAGTTAAACTGGAACAGTAAAAGGTTTTGATACTTTAGAACAGCATAGGCTAAGCAGTCATTTGGTTGATATAATCACTCAGGAGATGAAAAGAAACTCAAGGAGATTGACCCATGTCTTTGTCAATAACAGAATGCCTTCAGGATCTGTGCTGACAAATATGAACTTCTTCAATAAAAAAAAAATAAAATAGAATAAAATAAAGTCTATGGCATTGAAACATAAAATGTCATAAATTTACTTCTAATATTGACAGTATAAAAAACAGAATCTTCCAGGGAACAACTCAGAAAAGAATCTAAAGATCTGTCTTGCTTTTATGTTTGAAGTGTATCCCAAAGAATTATTGTGTTAAATATCACCACATTTAAGTGCTGTAGTGTGAATGAGAAAATACAGAAAAGATTTCTGCTGTTTTGAGGGCAACATCCTGTCTCCAATCACTAGCTTTGATAGTAACA
Source organism: Phasianus colchicus (assembly GCF_987193195.1). Lineage (NCBI taxonomy): Eukaryota > Metazoa > Chordata > Aves > Galliformes > Phasianidae > Phasianus > Phasianus colchicus. The sequence goes on from NC_143439.1 coordinate 22,904,680, forward strand.
CAGGTAGGGGTATAAAGTGTAAGGCTATATTCTGTTTTTCACATGACCTCTCTCATTTTGGTTTAGGGAATTGCTTTAATAAGGAAGATAACATTTTCCTATATATTTTTTTTTATTTTATTTTATTTTATTTTATTTTATTTTATTTTATTTTATTTTATTTTATTTTATTTTTCAGATTCCTACTTTAAAACTACAGTAAGACATTATTGATCATGTGTCAGCAAAAGTGCCATGATTCAGAATTTTTTTCTTCATTTCTTAATGGTGGATAAAGTGGCTATGCTGAATTATTATCGATAAGTGAAGTTGAAGATATCCATGTGATGGTGGCTGTGAGGAGAATGGGGTAGCATTGATGTAAGTCCTATTTCCACTACTATAACAGTACTATTTGCTATTTCCTTTTAAACCTTGCATTTTGCACACTTTATATAAAAATCTTGTGCCATGTTAGTGATTGTGCAGTTAAAACTTAGCAGTTACAGAAAACGTATCAGAAACCTAAGTAACAAGGTTGCGTGATTGTAAGGCTAACTCCCAGTGTTATTTCTAAGCCGTGAAAGAACTGCACTGTGTAACACAACCATGTTGAAGCATTCTGGTTATACGACTTTATGACAGATAGAGGAAGACCAAGTAGCAACATGCTTTTCCTAACAAAGGGAGTGTTGGGAAGGTGACAGCTGCCACCTATGAAGTGATGGAGGTATCCTGGGTGTCTTTGTCAAGCTACAGCCTAAGGCCAGTCTTGTTGGAGTTACAAGGAACTGTTAAAAGTATTGACAGGCATTTTAAGCACAAAAGAATTGAGGAAACAGTGAGGGAAAAAATCAGTAGGGAACTGTATTTGTTATTGTAATTTGTTACATAAAAATAGAGCAAGAAGACAAATTTTTTTTTCTTTGAGTGACAGGATTGTAAACAAGAGAATTAGGATTTCTTCTGAGAAATTAAGGTTGTACTTTGTTCGTCACAAAAAATAAAATTTTATGTAATGTGCTAGTAAAATATTTACTAGAAGGCATACTGTTGCCTCTGACACAAAGGGATCTTGAGGCTGAGAGATCCCTTAAAACTATAACCTTTTAAGTAATTATATGATTATTTTCTTGCTAAATGAGAATATACTCGGAAAACTTGAAAAAAGTTTGAGATATGCTAAACTGGAATGATACAGAATTTTATTAATTCTCATTCCTCTAGTCGGCAGACTGGTCTGGCTCTCAGGAATGACCCTTCATGAAAGGGTGTAGATGGAGTAGCTCACTTAACAGAAGGAAACTCATTCGTTTTCACAGACATAAAATACTTTAGGGAACTAACTCCATTTGAAATGAACAGCAGGTAGATGCCTACATACTTTGCCAACCCCAGATCTTGTGTTTTAGGGTCCTCTCCCTGTTGAGAAGTGATTTAATGGCATCAGAAACGAAAACTTTTGGGCACTTTTCTAAAGTGAACCTTTTCTGCGTATTGTCATTATTACTATTGTAATTGCCGGAGGGTGCATAGGTAACCAAAGAGTGGCTGTGCATTGCAGCTGTAACAGCTGTGATCACCCACTGGTCAGATTTATAATATTAGTATTTGCCCAAATTTCCCTGTCTGTAAGAAATGTGTGTGTGCACCAGCACAAAAGCAACTACTCTGTTTCTGATTACTGCAGGTGTTGACATATGTGTCAGATGGTTCTTAGGAGGGAGCTTCTGGGTTGCTACTGGCTCAATGCAATTGTAATTTTCCTGCAGTCTTAAACACTGAGGTGACAACTGGGAGTCATAGTAGTGGAACAAGGGGCTATTTTTTGCATAAATGTGTTGAGATCAAATGTGGATAAAATATTTCATTTACTGAGCAGTTGAATTATAATATCAGTTGCTCAAACTCTGTGTACCTTGACATTATCCCTGAAACAAACTGGCAATTCTGAAAATACAGTGCCTGTATGTATTCTCTGAGGAGTAACAGCCAATCTGGCAACAAAAGGAAGAGGTAATAAGAAACATAATTGCCTAATATAAATAAGTTCTGTGGTGTCTGCTTTCCATTTTCAAAACACCACCTACTTATATCTTCCTATATCTCATATTTAAATTCTGTAGTATACCAGCTTGAGTGCAGTTTAAATGTAAGTTTATGAAGTTCTTAATTTTGAAGAAAAATAACAATAACATCAATAAATTTATGTAAAAATTTTGATCTTGAATAACATGTTTTTGCTTCTCCTCCCTCCCCCCCTCTTCTACTTCCATATAAACTATTTAAGCAGTGTTTTAAAATGCTTCTTAAAACAAATTCTTCAAAAGGAGAGATAAAAAGTGATACTGCGTGGTTGTTAGGTTAATCAGTACAATTGACAGCTTGACAAATCTCCCTTGTCAAACGAAACTGCAACACATATTCTTCAAGCTCTTTACATTTCATGGCATTTTAATTTCCCCCCCCACAATCTGCAATAACAATGTATTTTTCCTCTTGCATGGCAATGCTTCACTAGCACCTCAGGTGAACACATACCCAGCTACTTTGACACCAAAAATGGTATTTCTGTCTAAACAAAACTAATGGAGAACTGACTGTAATCAGCAGTTAGCACACAGCAGCAGCATGTCCTCTTGCATGAAATATCTATCATACTTCACTGTTGTGACAGCTGATGAAATAGTAACTGTTTATATTGAATTTTTCATACGATATGCATGTTTGTTCTCAAACAAAAGGCCTAGAAATGGGTCCAGCCTTAGAGCCCTGAATTCTAAGCATAATCAATATTCACACTACTCAGCACACGTATTTGGAATGCAGGACATTATCTCATGGATCTGGGTTGATAGCCTTCTAACTTTAAAATACAATAAAGCAAATTTAGCACAACAGCAATAGTAAAAGTTTCACAGTCCAAATAGGCTATTTGTCTGCTTATTTGTCAACTTACTGATTAAATTTCTGTATAAAGGACTATAAACTACCAATTTTTATGTTAAAAGTTAGCAAGGACATGAATCTGAAAAGTAAACTGTAAGTAAAATTCTAACTTTGGTGCAGTAAGAGAAGAGACATTCTTGGCTGTGAAGTTGGCAACATTTATGAAAATGATAGTCAATGTTTAATTCTGGCTAGCTTCCATGTTCTACAGTTGATACAGTTTACCTTGGCAAGCTCAGATTGGATTTTTACTAAACTGGAAGTTCATTTTGCCGTTTACTTCACAATGAAATTTATTAAATTGAGTATGGAACAGTGGGCAAAAATAACTGATGTAAAATATCGATTAGTCCAAAATTTCAGGTTTCAGAATCTGTTGAAAAAGCATTACGTTATTTCCAACCGATTGTAATTATATGATAAGAATTATGCGATATGTAAATAGTTATCCCTGAAGGGAAGAAAGCATTTCTGTGAATTACTTACCTTCTGTTTTATTGATCCTTACTTAGAAATATTATGCTCTTTTTTTTTTTTTTTTTTTTTTTTTTGACATTTTGCCCTCTATTCTTCCAGAAAAGTTTCACTTCTTCAGACTAAAATCTGGATTAGCAGGAACTGTAATATAAATGTAGAGAGATGCCACCATAGCACAGACTTGCAGCTGAAAATTTATTAACATAATTTAAAAAAAAAAATATGAAGATAATACTAAATATCTTTAAGTAAGACAAATTAAGTATTTTGTAACTTATTAAAAAAATAATTGTGTAAATAGAATAATTGAAATTTTTGGAAGGATATTCCTTATTTGTTATTTACTTTTAAAAGGCCATATATACCTTCTTGAGTGCGAAACTCAGCACACTCTTAAACATACTACTACTCATCTATAGCTTCAGATTCATTTCAATCATAGCACACAGAAAGGATCTTATGTCACACCAATGCAATCCGATAAATTAGTATTAGGAATGGACTAAATATGAATTACCTCCATCCTTTTACATATCAAAAGATGGCTTTCTAGGATCAGTAATGAAAGCTGGAAGACCTTATAACAAATTTATTTCCATAAATAAAGATGAATATACTCTTAGAATTACTTATGGGACTCATTTTATTATATTTTGTCTGAATTAGAAATAATATTGGCTGGAGAAAAAGTAAAAAACAAATTTTGTATGTGTGTGTGAAAAAAATCTCTTCTGAGCTTCATTTCATGGAATTATATTTTGTCACTTTCATACAAAGTGAAACTCAAAATCTTACCAAAAATCCTTGTACTCTTCCTTCCCCAAAATCATAATGAATTCTGCAATTGTCAATGGGTCTCATAAGGTCTCTTTTCCAGTATAAGAGAGTTTACTTCAAGCCCCCAGTTTGCAAACAAAGACTGAAATTTGAATTTCTTGTACTTCAAGTGTTAAGTCACGATGCTATTGTGCTACTCTTTCTTATATGCATCCAAATTTCCATCAAGGAGCTGTGAAAACCGCCTAATCTAATATGTACAAAACACATTTAAACATTTGTGGAAAATTTCATTTCTCACAAAAAGCAAACATCAGTAACTGCTCTCAGTTTGAAACTACATTTTTTATATTTACAGTGGTGCAGTTATGTACACAGCTAGGTCTGGAATCTAAAGTATGTTTGCTATTTGTACACACTGACTTCAGACTGAATCTTTTTATTTCCAGATAACATAGCCGTTACATCACTACTGGTTGATATGACTTTCTTTGAAGAGCATCACTTATATGCTTTGACCATGTTCCTTTAATGCTTTCATATGTCTCCATTTCTCAGAACTAACACCAGTTTTAGATAAAGAAGTGATAAATTCATGGAACTGAAAATTATGAAAACATTAATTTTCCTGTAATTATATTTTTCCTTTATGATTGGCTAAACAAATAGTCAGCTGTTGTGAATCTATTTATCCCTGTGGAGTGTATAACTGTATTGCTATTGTGATTTCCTTGAACCTACAATGCAGTATTCCTTGGACACTTGTTTCTCTGTGGATGTTTCTGTCAGTCTCAAAACTCAAAATTATAGGCACAGAGTGGTGCAGTGAAGAATTTTTGTTAGCAGCCCTTGCCTTATAGAATAAATTCTGGCAACATATATATGTATATATATATTTTAATATATTCCATGCATTTGTGAATCAGCAGTATTCATTGTATCCAGAATAAGGGGAAAAAAAATCCAATAATTTATGTTTATTATGCTAAACTAGATAGAGTAATAATGCAAAAGCTACAAGATGGTAACTCCTGATAAAGTAGCACTGAGACAGTGCAATTCTTATGGTTTCTTGAGAAAATGAAGCAATTTTGTAGGTAGTGCTGTAGGATGCTTAAAAAAAATGTGACATTATGGAGGAGAGGAGATGTAACAAGGGCTTGGACAAATGAGTGGAAGACTGCAGTCCCTTCAGGGATTCAACAGTGCACTTCTGAATCACAATGCTTCCTCTCTCTTTTCCCAAAGCTGCAGCAATTTACAGTATAGCTGGGCTCTAATGAGGAATCAACAGACTTGTTTTCCTAAGAAAATAGATATGTAAACAGGGCTTTTATAAGAAAGCTAAAGAAAGTTAAATACTGAAGTAAAGAAGGTTGGACAGAGCACAGGAAGTATAGAAGTTTCTGACAGGTACAATTTGAATAGAAAAAAGTGAAAGAGAATTTGCAGACTCTAGAAGGCAATTAATAGAAACCAAAATACTGACATTCAGTTTTTCATGGAAGACAATTCTGGTTCTCTATTTATATTCCAAAGGTCAATCCCTCAAATGCGTTCTACATTTGGTGAGATTTAGTAGTACAAGAAATTTATGGCTTATATTTCAAATTGTGGATTCTACACTTCCTTTATACTAGTAATTCCACTACTGTCAAAAGGACTACTTGCATAAGAGTCCATGAACAGACATAGATTTTGAGGAAGTATTACAGAACTTTAAACATATTAATTCAGTTTTTGTTTACAACAACAGCAACATGTTAGAACTAATAATGTTTAAAGAAGATGTCATTAGTACTGGATAAATCCATTACATTCCAGTATGCCATCCCCTAAAATTCTGTTGCTCCAGCATTGTTTTTGTTTGTTTGTTCTCTTTGTTTGTTCTTTGTTTTATAAAGTATATGTTTTTTTTTTTTTCCTTTTAACTATATACAGTATAATCAACTCAATTTATTAGTAGGAACTTCTTGTGATTTATAAAAAATATTTGTTTTATTTAAATTTAAATTATGAGGAAGAAATAGATATCCAGAAAATTCAAATTAATTCACAGAAACAGGCTGCAACCTCCTAGCTATAGTGGGAAAAATGTCTGTATCTATCCCCATGTTTCTTTTCCTTTGACAGGTTTTCTTATTTCTCTTCTTCTTTTTTTCTTTTTTTCCTTTTTTTTTTTTTTTTTTCCCCAATGTCAAATGACAAATGAATAAGTAGCAAGGATTAAATGAAATTACCATGTATACAGCACAAGTAATTTATAACAATCAAGATCTCCATTGGTACACGGAAAATGAAGAATTCTAGGGAAAAATCTACAGTGTGAAAAGGTAGCATTAGTGTCATGGAAAGATTAGATAGTTAATGGTTTTTTAGCAGCAAAGTGCTACCTTTATAAAGTTCTCAGTTTCATTAATCTAGTCCATGACAGAGAGGATTTTGAGCAGCAAGAGACCTCTATGAAGAATATGTAGACTATTACTGTTCTGCCATTACTGCTGATGCACTGTTGGGTTATCATGCTATGTCTCTTTCATCTTTTTATGATCTTTACATGCCCTATAGCTACTGCTACACTACATTTAATCATCTTTAACAGCTTGAATGTCAAAAAGTTAAATAGTTTTAACTATCCTTTTTTACTTTAACAATATGCAACTTAACAGCACCTATGCTGAGCTCATTAGAGATTTTGTTCCATCCTGTGCCGATGCATTCACCATTCTTATGATCATGTGATACATTTATGTACTATTAAACCAATGGAAAGAACCACGATCTTTGACACCATTCTGCCATCTAACTTGTCTTCCACTAATTAATCAGATATTCCTACGCTCACTACAGCTAAAGAAAAAACAGCTAGTAATATGTAGTCCACCATCTGTAAAGCTAATTCCTCAGATTTTTTCTTCAGATTTACTTATCTATTATTACATCTATGTGAAAAGCTCAATTCAGAGTTTGTTATCCAAACATTCCCATTTCTGGCCTATTTATAATCCAATCGTTGTCACTGATGTTCAAGAAAGATGAGTTTGAATTGCAGTACATAATCAGAGGAATGGAAAATAACTTTTAGACAAAGGGTCTAACAGAACACAACTCCTCTTCAGAGAGCAGAATTGAACAAAGATATCTTTTATAATCCACTGGGGATTAGACAACTTTTTAAAATAAGGAACTCTTTGAGGAAATCTGCAGAATTTCTAAAAATAATGTAAATTCCTTGGAGATCTTCAACCGCCTCTTGAGCATGGTCCTGGACAACCTGCTCTGGGGAGCTCAAACATGTAGGGGAAGGAGGTTTATTCAGATGACTTCCTGATGGTCCATCCACTCTTAATCATCTATGAATCTGTGAACAAAGGCTCTTGTTCAGGCACTGTGTTTTCATAAAATGAGATTTGTCTTTCAGAAAGCAAGCACATTATCACTAAATGCACTATTATTTGACTGAAATTTTTCAATTTTAAATTCATTCTCAATTATTAGTTACCATTAGTGAACCAGTTATAAGTTCAAAGTAAAACCAAGTTATTTTCTAAAAATAGAATCTAGAAACAAGGTCATGTTTTAAATTTTACAATACATTACCTGTTTTGATGCAGTGCCCAATTTTATTACATCATGATTCAAATTAATTAAAAAAGTGTTTAGTGGGAAAGTGTTGGTTTTGCTCTTTTGAAAACTGTTTTTTAATTGCACTATTCACATGAACATGAAGGTTCTCTCTTGCAGCATTTTTTGAATGAGTTATCAAGAAACTGTTGTGGGTTTTTAAATATAATTAACATGAAAAGATACCTTAAATATATTTTAAAATGTTGTCTAAAAATATTTACATTTTGAGTTTGTTTATTACAGAAAAACTGCAGATAAAATGCATTTATTCTATATTTTCCAACTGCTTTTTCATCTTTTTTTAGACAGAAGATTTTTTTTTTTTTTAAATCCAGACATTCTAAGGAGCAGAAGGCATTTCACTGTCAAGCATTAACTGCCTCTGAAATATCCATTCAGCCTAAGATGATTTTTTTTCCATCTATGTATTTGTGTTAGACATTATAATGACCTATAGTTCACTTATACAACATAATCAAAATCAACCAGGTTTATAATCTTGTGCTTAGACTGGGTTCCATGATAAAACGAAAAGAAATACTGCCCTCAGTAGAAGCAGATTATTATGTATCCACTGAAAAAAAGTGGTAGTTACCAGACATCATCTGACTACATCAATACAGAATTGATCCTTGTACTTTCAGACTGTCTCCAGAGCAAATAGTAACAATATTCTTTGCAAATGTTTACAGATAGCTACTTTTACTTGCTTGAATTAAAACAAAAAGAACACAACACTCTTTATCATTCATGAGAGAGCATCTGGAAATTTTTCAGGCAATTTAATTTCTGAACAGAAATAATCTATGCATATCTATCTATCTGGTTCTAGAAATATTAAATATGTTCAGTGTGCCAGAGCTACACTTTAGCTTTTTCAGATATTCTAATTTCTAAATTATTTATTTGGCTAGCAGTGCTCTTTGCAGTAGATTTCTCATGGATATAGAACCTGATATGAGCAGGCACTTCTGTTGCGGAATCATAGAATCATGGAAGTATAGAATGGCATAGGTTGGAAAGAACATTAAAAATCATGTGGTTACAACCTCCCTGATGTGGGCTGATTGCCACCCACTAGATCAGGCTGCCAGGATCACATCCAACCTGGCCTTGAGCACTTCCAAGGATGGGGCATCCAAAACCATCTGAAATACATCTATGCCAGTAAAAACTCATGTTTGCCTTAGTTTAAAGATTATGCTTTTGGCTGAAGCCTAAAAAAAAATTAAAATAATCCTACTCTTCCAGGCATGGTAAGCACATACTGTGTCATAAGATCAAAAATATTTTGATCTTAATTAATGTCCTTGGGTTAGGAATACTGTTTGAATTTAGAGTGAGATGAAAGGGAAACTACAATTTTTTCTCTTTTCCATTCTTTTACCTGAAGGACACATACTTTTCTGGTGAAATTACAAGTCTTTTATAACAGTATGTTCTCTACAAGAAAACAAGTAATTTCTGAAGTAATTCCTGGCTAAAGGGACTATCTTTGCTTGAAATCAAGGGATTTGCTTTCACTATTAAGCAAAAGTACTTTATACCAAGTACCTACCTACATCAGCTTAATGAATTTTGAATTTAGATGGAGCTTCTTTAGAAGTAAATATGATGAATAATTATTAATTGATTTTATTTTGGCTTGAGCAATTACAGTGTGCTCATAATTTGTCTGCAAATATGAAAAGAATTGTCGCAAGTAGCATTAGAGATACTTCTGAAACATGAAAAATATTCTGGTTAAGAAACAAGTATTGTAAGACCCCATTACTAGTGCAGATTAACGTCTCCATTACACACTTATTTTTAAAAAAATACAAATGGATGGGATGCTACAAAATATCTAGTTTGTATTATCTACCTACAATTTCATTGTTAGTCTTCAGACTTTGTGCCATTTGAAACATGGTCTGTCCTTTGTAGTATGTGATCTGGTGTTGAGTAATGTTTACATATTGATCATGGAGAGATGGGTTTAGCAGGATTGCTCTGTACATTAAACTTTCAATTGATTTCAAACAGAATGATTTCCAAAGTAATTCAACACTGGTTTATTCATGATTCCACATGAACCATATAGATCATCCTTTTTATTTGGCTGTGAAAGTTGGGATCTGATGCACTGGTCTGGCCATGATTCAAGTATTCACCCAACAGTGCTTCCTTAAGGTATATTTCTGTGAATAGAGATTGTCAGCTAACTGTTTTATCTTAAATTAAACTGAAATAACTTTCTTGTGCCACAGATGGAAGACATGAAAACAACTAAAAGAAAAATTGAGCAAATACCAGTAAAAATTACAAATACAAATACTTTTTGTATAGTTTACCATGTAAACGCTTGATAGAGGTTGGAATTATGAAGTGCTAAAAATAGTTCTGTTATAGCAGATAAAATTTCTTAGAAGGAAACTGAGTCCACCTGAGTGTATCCTAAGTATTTCTCTAAAAGTTTCAAATTTAGAATATGTTCAAAATAATTTCTAAAATATAAGTAATTTAATGTATGAATGTATGGAAATATGTAGCTAAAAAGAATGTCTTCTTGAGTCTTAAGGCTGTATCATGCCAACATTAAAAACTGCATATACTACATAATTTATTGTTACTGTTTTGTTGACATGTATCTTGTGATAATATCAAATCTACATTTATACAGAAATAAACCTGCATAAAATGCATATTGTAACTTCCTATGCTGTAGCCCTGAGGCTGCCATCATCATCACTTGTGTTTCCTTGCCTTGTTCAGGACCACAATTCAGCAAATTCCAAATCCATGATTCTGCAGAACTTCTGTCTTGTTTCTGTATTCTGAGTTCATTAACTGCACTAAAAGCTACTCCAGTCCTCAGTGTCCAATGTAAAGGAATACTGAGGGCAGTGATTCATTCACAGATGCAGGAAGTAATCGTGATAACATTTGTTTGAAGAGTGAACTGAGTCATATTCTTATCCATATTTATGATGATGACAGAAAATTAGCTCTGTATCTGTACAAAGTCTGACATCTATGGAAGAACACACAGATTATCCTGGGCACTGAAGACATTGAAGTTATTATGAACCTAGGCCCTGTGAATGTTAAAATTTTGTGCAGTCCTTCAACAATATCTTGTATACCTACCTTTTAAGCATGAGAAACACGGGAACATGAAAAATATTGTACTCTAATTCTACTCAGGCTTCCACTGACAAGAAGATGAGATGGGACTCTATGCACCTACATGATACTCTCACAGAGCCTATCCATACTACTTAGTGACTAAAGATAAACATTTCATGGAAAAAAAGAAAAGCTTTGAAAAAGATAAAGCAAACAAGCAAGTTACATTAACTTTTTCACACCACTTCACACTGTAAGCACTGAATTTAAACAGCTTGTTTTGTTTCGTATGAGTGACTTTCTTCCCTTCATGTACTAATTCAGCTAGATAAAGTAGCTTCTTGTGGCTATGAGCTCTAGAATATCTTTCCAGTCCTCCAAGGGCAACAGATTTTTTGTCAGATTTTCCAGCAAATGAGTTTCCCCTGTCATAATTTGGCTTTTACTTTTTCCTCTGAAGATAATTATACTTGTAGGAAGTCTTGTTAGCAAAATAGTATCTTATAAGATTTGTAAGGGCATTATAATAGCATGCTATCAGATTTATCTAGACATTTACAACGCATTCATAAATTATCTAATGCCATTTTAGCAACCCTTCAGATGAATCTTTTAGTTTCACAGGAATTTATCTCTAAGGGTGCTTGAGAACATGAATAAAGAATCACAAGCAGGCTTCACTAAATATAACAACTGTCAGCGAAAATGTATGGTTAGTAGCATAGTGGTGCAGGAGTGGAAGACAAGTTAAGAAAATACCACCAAATGACTAGCAGTTTATATACTATATTATTTACTGTTTGTTCCACAATTTTTTAAAAATATATTTTCTGAAGAAAAACAGTCACAAATGTATAAGCCATTTTTGTTTGTTTGTTTGTTTGTTTTGCCTGTATGTGCATGGTTACAAATTGTTAAATGTGCTGTACTGCTAGACAGATGTTTGATCCATGAGAATTCAGTGTCTCAGTATCTCCAGGATTTGGGTCCTCACTGGCATAACATTAAAGAGTTTTGAAGTCTTTTCTGTTTAAAGTAGCTTGGAGGGAGGTAGAATCCTATTCTAATAAAATATGGTATTAGTTGCATGTAGAAAATAAGCAGTGTTGCTACTGCAACCTGTCTCTAGCTTGCTAATTGAGCATTTCCTTCATACTTCTTCTCCTGGCACTAATCATTCTCTGTTCATTTACAAAACATTTTCTATTTCATATTTCCCTGAAGGACTCAGGGAAAAGGAACATGTTGTCTTGTTCATAAAGTATCCTTGCCATTCAGTATTACCAGAGATTAATTACACTGAAATTGTTGCCTAGTCTTTACTCATCCTATTTGAACAATTTCTAACTAAGAGATCAGAAGAGGTGCTGAGTACAAATTGAGCAAGAAGCTTTCAGCACTGAGGGTATGCAAAGAGCATGGATGTTTCTTAGCTTTAGCGCTCCTGAATCATCAAGGAGCTGTTTGTCTGTGTAGAGAGAAATGTTGACTAGTGAGTTGGAAAGATTTTGCCAGGAAACTCCTGTACACTATTACTTTGACAACTAAGATTACTGTATTCTGCAAAGTCTTTCATTTTTCAAACTTTTCTTGAACCCTTCATAGTTTAATAACATTTGTATACATTACAGGAATATCGTTTAGAGTATATCACTTTTGCGTTTTATATATATATATTTAAAAGCGGCATGAAATAATAGATTTTACTATTTATATTTCGTTGTATATTTTTAACTTTATGATTTCCTGGATGTGCTTGATATAATCTTTTTATTGCACACATAAAATGAACTTATCTTCAGACGCCAATTTGCAAAATTAAGCTTCCACAACAGGTGTGATTAGGAACGTCTACACATTTCTGAAATCATCAGGGCCCTTTGAAGAACTGGCCATACATTACAGACTTTAATTGACAACTATAGATCCTTAGAAGAAAAGGCTGCTGCTGTTTTGGCTCATGTTTATGTTCCTCTGCTTAGGTGTGCTTTCAGGTTTTGACATTTTTCCAAAAGCAAGAACAGCTCTTTTTTTTAAGGAAAGAAAAATAACCTTTCCCACATGCATTGGCTTTGCAGGCAAAAAAAAGATGAAATCTTGGCCCAGTCTCTTAATGTGAGTCTGTAGTGCCACAGAGAGCCCCAACAGGCCTTAAGATACGTTTACTCAGAAATCCATTTAGTCATGGATTATTTCCTTTGTTTCCATGTGTATCACAGCTAACTATATAATCATCACAATGTGTTCTGTGTCCTCATATGGGATTGAGATGGTTTTGTTTGTTTTTTGTTTTTATAGTTGTCTGTTGTGCGTATATATATACAATATATATATACAATATATATATATATATATATTAATTTTCCAGTCAGACAAAGAAAGCTGGTAAAATCAGCCAGTAGCTGGAGATGAAGGACATTTGGCATGTTTGCATTCCTTAGGCTACCTGCTAGCAAACGTGGACAAATATAGAGAATATGAAAATATAGAGTAGCATATTAAAGTTATGTATTATACAAATCTCATTTTTTGTATTTATTTAGGAGGTAGCAAACATCTTTTAGCGCTGCATGAAATGAGGATACCCATGGCCACAAGTTCTTCTAGTACTAAATTCTAATCCAAAGTACTGCAATAGCCTCTGTAAACTGTGAAGCAATATATGTTTTCTTCCAAAGGGAATATCATGATTTAGATGTGTTATATTTTGCATGTGCCAACAGAATGCAAAAAAACTGTCTTTTAGCTCTTTTCTTTACCCACAGTAAATCTCAGATGTCAGCTGCAAGCAATTTTTGATGGTAATGTTTGTTGGAGGCCATTAGAGGTACAGATGCTGTGTATTTGGCAACATGCATCAGGAAAATCTCAGATTGGGAACCAGAGATCCTAGTAATACAAACAGAACCGTAAAATCTCAACTTTCTAAGGATTTATTGACAGTAGATTATTGTCAGCTTTAAATATTAATCTAATAAAATCACAAGACAAATCAAGTCCTATGTTTAAGTGCCTCTTTGGGGAAATTATTGCAGTGTTTGTTGTATAAAAATGAAGAAACAGGGATACTGTAAATGGTTATACAGGATTTTTTTATTTTTTTTTTTTTAATGAAACTTAGAACCCAAGTACCTTCTAGCTTCAGATTTTGATGAAATAGCTAACACTTTACAGATCAGTCAGCTCACCAAGAGAAATAGAGGTAAGTCAGATAGCTCCATGAAGAGAAATAAGTGCTTATTATGCTTTGTAAATATCACCTGTTTCTAATCACTTACTTGACATACCTGCCTGACAATAAAGAGTCAAATCCCAGAGATTGTGTTAAGATACAAAGTCATATTAAGGAAACACTGTAAAAGTGGAAGAATGATCCTGCTTTTTCCAATCAAACTAGTAAAATAAGACTTTGCAGACTCATGTGAGAAAGTACTGCAGAATAATCCAAACTGCTTGGGCTCTTACTTCTTTAAAAGAAGCATTGCATTCCCCAGGCTCAAACCTAGGGATCTTGAACTATTATCTGACTTCAAGCCTGCACAGGTGAGAGGTTGAATAGCTCGCCAATAATTACAGTAGTTTCATCCACTCCCACTGAGCATTTGACATGGCTTCTTAGCCTGTGTCTGACAAACAGCAGCTGGGTCTCTGGCGAGCTTGTGTTCCAGCTGGGAAGTAACAACCCCAAGCTCGCTGGGAAGCAGAAGCTCCCAGCCTCAGCTATCTCTCAGCAGAGCTTATTCCCTGCAGCCAGATGCTTTAGCTTAACAAACAGTGCAGTCGGATATCAGTTGCAGGTTGGAGGCAATGGTTGTATTGACTATCCTGCTGAGACTGGAGTCTGCTTATACAAGTTTTCCTTTCAGTATAGATTGTTTTCTTAATGGTTTTGTCCTAAGTAGCTGGCAGTGGAATCAGTTAGAATGGAAAATGTGCCTAACTGTACTAGTACCCTTTTTCCTATGCTTGATCCCTTCAGGAAAAAAGCTCCAGGTGGAAAACAGTCTTCTAAGTTGATAGCTTGCAGCTAGAATGTATATGAGCTCTGCAAATACTTATTCTCTTTGCTCAGTCTCTAACTCCTAGCTAGAACTGGTGCATTGCTGCATTAGTGCTATTCCACTTCTTGTTTCAAAGAGTTCTCTATCACTCTGTTTTAGGGGGCAGTGGCTAAGCAGAATTTCTAGCTTATACAAGTAAGCAAAGGTTAAGGTAAGAGGACGCATAGGAGCATTTCTATTGTAACAATGGAATACTAACAAAGACATGTTAATGTGTAAGAAAGGAGAATGGGCATTTATTGTTTAACATCCATTTCTGAGCCATTACCTTGGGGGTAGACTTTACTCTGTAGAAAACAAACAAAACAGAACGTGTGCTAGAAAAGTTCATGAGAATTTTACTTTCCTCCTCTCCCTTTTATTCAGGCAACTCTTGGAGTACAAAAACTTCAGGATATTAACACAAAATTGGGAAGTGGGAAAGTGGTATACTGAGTTAGGAATGAAGGAAACAGGAAAAAGCTCATCTTTTTCCTTCCTAAAAGAATCCTCCTGCTTTGCAGAACTTGCATGTAGCATGCTTCCATTGATAACTGATGCTAATTATAGTAGAAATAAAGCAGGGATAAACTGCAATTGAGAAATTTCTAATTTGCATTCAGTTCAGTTAGCTGTGTTGAACACAGATGCATGCAACAAGACTGTCGTGGTGACTTAGTCACTCAGTACCATCTGAAAATAACGGGATTAAGAAACACCTGAGATGGATACTACTGCCAAAAAATGGTGAATTTTCTATCAAATACTGAGATGACAGGTGGGAAGACAACTGTTTTCTTTTCTGCCTGTGCAAATGCATCCCTAAGGGGAAAGAAGACACTTTTGCATCCCAGGTCCTATGAAACTTCAAGTAAATTCAATTTTTACTTAAATTCAAGATTTACTCTATTGGGGTGTATGTGTGCTTGGGTGAAAATCATCTTATTTCAGTTCATAACAAATGTTATTTAACAGTTATTACTATGAATATTTGACTATTGGATTAAGAGTTAAAAAAAATTCTCTTTCATCAAATGAAATGACCAGAGAAATCCCTTAAGTTTAACTTCAGTGTTACTGGGACTGGGCTTTTCCTTCTCTGTGGTAATAAATAATAAAACACAGTGTAATACAGGAAGAGGTAGACAAGTGAGAGAGAAGAAAAGCAAGCAAAGAAAGATGCATCCTGCCAAACAGAAATAATATGAAAGGTCAGGAGAAAAAACTGTAAACATTCAGAGGTAGATAGTAGAACAGAATAATTAATCAGGATAAAATAGAATTAAGGTAAACTCTTTGTTTCACTGGGGGACTGGCTCAGCGCATAATCCAGTGATGCCGTTTCTGGATAATACAGAGGGTACAGGAAAAGATGACAGACTGGGCATAAAGAAGGTAAGATTAAGGTAAGATTTGGTTGTTTTTTTTTTTTCCTGTGGGGTATGTTCGTGATATGAAAGATAACTGCACTCAGATATGCCCTGAAAATGGCTTGTCTGTTTGTTTGTTGGGTTTCTTTCTTTCTTTCTTTCTTTTTTTTTTTTTTTTTTTTTTTTTAAATGTGGACGCTGCCACCAATATGTAACAATTTGCATGTAGGACAATTTTTTTTTTTCCTAATATTATTATCTCCTGTCTTTTAACAATAATTTATGAATTTTGAGCTCATGGTGATGTTGTTGTTATTATTTAATAATTGTATACAGAATAGAAAAGACGTCTGCAAGTGTGTTTGAATTTCTTTTTATTTATCTTGCCTCTGCTTTTCAAAGAATTTTAGATCAGCCTGATGCTATCTTGAAATACTCTGACATCTTGAACAATATAACTCCAAAGAACCTAGCATTTGCAGGACAGACTATATGAAAAACCAATATGAAGTTCAGTACCAATCATAAATGATCATGATTTATTGCACCACATCCAAAGTAGATAACCACTAAATCCATAATTCACTGTAATAGTATCATAGTCAAGCCTGACAAAAAGTCATCATATTTATACTTTGGTAGTTCAGATGAGTAATTTATTGGTTCTAAAAAATAATGTACTGTAAAAATACGCATAGGACTGTAGACTAGAACAATAAAAAGCTGCATTTTGTATACAGGTCCATGCACTGAAAAAGGTGCCCCTCAGGAAGCCCTCATGAATGTATTAAGAATATACAGAATATACAGTAGCCTGATATGCTAAGCAATCTTACTTGCCGTAACATTTTAAGACGCTAACTTTTAATAATAATACCATTGAAAATCTTCCTTTATCAGTGCTCCAAAACAGAATACTTTATCCTCCCTGGCTCTTATACTAAGTCTACCTTAACAGAATACAAGTAGTCTACTAAGGCTTTACACTCATAAAAGCAAGTTCACCTCATTTCCTCAAGTACCTGTTAAGTTTTATTGATCATATGTATAATTTGTAGAATGTTTACAGAATTTTCTTAATAAATTATCAGAAGCTTAGTTCCAAAAAGAAAGATCACATCTTGTATCTCATGCCATCTTGAGATGGGGACAATTTATCTTCAATCTGCTTATTTGAGTAATATGCTGAAATGGTGTAATGGATAGAAGAGTCTAACACTTAGAAAGACTTTTCACAGAATCATGGAATGGCCAGGGTTGGAAGGGACCTCAAGGATCATGAATCTCCAACCCCCTGCCACATGCAGGGCCACCAACCTCCTCATTTAATATTAGACCAGGGTGCCCAATCACCTCCCTGTCCCTGCTGGCCACCCCTCTTTTGATGAAGCCCAGGATACTATTTGCTTTCCGAGTTGCAAGAACACACTGTTCACTCATGTTAAACTTTTCATCCGTCAGGACCCCCAGGTCCTTCTCTGCAGGGCTGCTCTCAAGGACCACTCCTTCCAGTCTGTATGGATGCCTGGGATTCCTCTGGCCCAAGTGCAAGACCTTGAACTTTGCTGTGTTGAACCTCATTAGGTTCACATGGGCCCACCTTTCAAGCCTGTTGAGGTCCCTCTGAATGGCATCCCTTCCTTCCACCATGTCAACCATATCATTCAGTTTGGTGTCATCAGCAAACTTGCTGAGAGTGCACTCGATTCAGCTGTCGATGTCATTGATAAAGATAGAGGATGATAATCACCTTCCTCATCGTGGTGGCTGACTCTCTTCTGATGGAACCCAGGATATTTTTGGTTTTCCAGGCTGCAGGTGCCTATTGCTGGCTATTGTTAAGTTTTTTATCAACCACAACCTCTGAGTCCTTCTCAGCACAGCTACTCTCAAGCAATTCTTCTCCCAGTTTGTATATGTATCTGGGATTACTTCAACCCAAGTGCAAAACCTTGCACTTTGCTTTGATGAACCTTATTATGTTCACAAGAGCCCACCTTCTGAATTTATCAAGGTCCCTCTGGATTTCATCTCTTCCTTCTTCTCTGTCAACTGCACCACCCAGCTTGGTGTCATCAAAAAGTTTGCTCTGGGTGTGCTCAATCCTATCATCTATGTTATTGATAACGATGTTAAAGATAGACCCAATACAGACCCCTGTGGCACGTTGTTCATTACCAGGCTCCACCTGGACATAGAGGCATTGACCACAATCCTCTGGCTATGATCTTCCAACAAATTCTTTATCCAATAAATAATCCACCCTTCAAATCTATATCTCTCCAATTTAGAGATATGGATGAGGTGGGTTATTTAGCTACTACTTCTGACTACATAAAGCTTGTGAAAGTGTAAGGATCACAGAAAGAGTACTCACAAGTGATCATTAGTCAGTAAAGATTGTTACTCTTAAGACTGTTTGTGGCTTAAGGAACTGTATAAATAATGCTAAATGACCAGTATTAGAATGCTTTGCAACTTTGTGTTACATTCTCAATTAAAATGGAAATACTTTTGAACACAATTGTTTTTAAACTATTTTAATTTTACTGTAGCTAATAAATTGAATCACTTTTCAAACAAAAGGATCAGTTCATATTTTTATCATTAAAAAAGTGTTATGTAATTTAGATAATGCTAAGAGTGGCACTACTTAAACAATGTACACTTGACAGCACAGAAAAAAAATCATTCAATAAATAATGTAGATCATTACTGTCATTTATCTCCTTCAGTTTAACGTGTTACATAGGATATGATATATGTTTAGATGAAATCTTGGTAAGGGTTTAAAGAACAATTCTAAACAGTTTGTCTGTAGCGTTCTAGGAGCATAAGTAAATTTGCAAGGTTGAGCAAGCAGGCTGTATATAAATCTAAACTGTCTGAATGGCTGACTTTGTGTTGTTTTTTTTTAAGTGCTGCACATTCCAGAGCCTACTAGAATTCAGCTTCATCTGAATTCAGTGACATAAAAGATGAGAGCTGCATAAGAAAGGACCATTATACAGGTTCTTTGTTAGCAGCCTTCCAGTGTCATGGTAAGTGACATTTCATCATTTAGAAAGAATTCAATGTATAACTTTACAGACTGGCTCAAATTAGATATGGATACTATTGACGCTTGGAGATAAGATGGGACAGCAACAAAACTAGGCTTTTTTTATTATGCTAATTGTCTTCAACTCAAAAATAGCAAGGCTATTGGAATGCTTTGGAGAGACATCCAATCAATCCACCTTATAAACATATATCTACGTGTTTTGTTTTATATTTATCCTGCTCAGAAAACCATATTGTATTACTTATTCAATTTCTTTGCTCCCACGTGCTTTATGAACTGTTTTAAGGATTAAGAATAATGAGTGAATATAAAGATGTATAGAGTATTAAGCTACCATTGGTTGAACTGAACATATCAGTTTAAAATTATAGCAATAATTATAGGTAATAATAAACATCTTTAGTTACGACTAGAGGTTCATCGTGTTAGGTGCTTTGTGTAAGTTAAGAATCAAATAGTTTATCATCTCATCTGAGATGACAGAGTGAAAGTAGAGATTGTGAGGCAGGGCGGTTTGAAGTTAATAGAGGCAATTTGTCTAACATTTGTTCTTTTCTTCTAAACAGATAACACTGAGAATGCTGCTCACTTTATTAGTAGTTAGGAGTTAAATATCTCTTAGATATCTGAAAAGTTCCATTCACATATAAACCGCACAGAAAAAGTGGAAGCTAAAACCTGCAAGAGAAAACTGGCTGCATGTGGTTACTGAGTGACCTCATTTAATGTATTCTAGTCATTCTGTTCAACTTTCTGACATAAATCTCAAAGATTTTGATAATTGTTTACAGAAGACATAAAATTATTTTGCATCCTACTTAAAATATACTCTCTCTGAAGTTATGGAAGCAAAGTTACTCATCTTTCTTCTGGTAGAGTAAATTGGTACATGGTTACTGCTTGTGTTGTCAGCAAGAGGGCATGAAATGTCCTGAACAACAAATATTTTATGTTCATTGAGTGCTGAAAATGGAAAAGTGATGCTTGCTGATGCAGAAAATGTATTGCAGTTCTTTTTTTACCAAAAAATGTTAATGTGTTCATAGTTAATTAAGCATTAGGCAGCAAAGTTTGTGAACTTCAGGCCTGGAAGAGCCAGTTGCCAGCAGTGCTGTGTGTGCAGGCTGAAGGAGAAGCCTACACATGAAGAACAGCATCCTAAAGAGCTGATAATTCAGAAAAGCCTAACTCTTTCTGTGAGTGTAACATGTGTGGCACCTGTTTCCATTTTACTTTATACATTTCACAACCTGTATCTGACCACTTGATGAATGTTTGCAGGGAAAAATAAATTAATAATGAATTTTATACTATGCACAGACTATTATGAAATGTACTGTAAGTGTTGAAGGGAGCCTTCAGAAGAATCTTTACTTTATAGTTATATCTAGTCAGTGTTTGCAGGTGAATCTCCACCTGGAAATCTTTAGTTGCCTCAGAATCAGGCAAAACAAGGAAACAGTCTGTACAAGAAACCTCCACTGAAATCATATGAGTGAGCAGCTATTTCTTCACCCTATACACAGCACTGGAGAAGAAAGAGAAGCAAAGTAACAGTTGCAAGCTGTTAGGTCATGCAGCACTCATCTATACTGCAAAATTCACAGCCAGCAAACCACGATGTTTTAACTATTTCTTTTACAGATAGGCAGCATATTTCTTATATCCACAAACATCAATAAAACCTTTCACAAATGTGAAAGATGCAGACTGGGGCACAATCAATTTTAATAGAAAAGATATAGGCTGCCCAGAGAATTTGTGGACTCTCCCTCTACAAAGATATTTGAGACTTGTCTGGATGCCTAATTGTGCAACCTATTGTAGAGTACCTGCTTCAGCAGGGGGGTTGGACTTGATGATCTCTTGAGGTCCCTTTCGACCCATGCAATTCTGTGATTCTACAGAGAGACCCAGCATAATTGTCAAACTTCAAGACCAACAGTTTTATAAATTCAGATTATTCAGATAATTCCCCAGTTTGGCATGGCCTTTTTGCGGAGTTAACTCAACTGAAAACAGTGTTAGGCAAGTGATACTTTGACTATATCTTCCCACTTCACACATTAGATGATCCTGGGATGCAATCAGAGAGCAAACAAAGCACTGGTAGTTGTTACTGGGAAGGCTTGTCCAAAAGTTCTCAGCAATATCTGCTCATTTCGATTGGTTTAGGTATACACAGTAAAAATAAAAAATGGATGGATGAAAGCTTTACATCTCGTTAAGATACTTGAGACAGAAAGCCAGAAGGTGATATTAGCCTGAGTAAGAACATCTCATCAGCTTGAGACATGGGAAAAATCAAATGTACTGTCCTGGGCTGATACAGTCAACATGGCCATCAGCAACTTATGCCAACCATCTAAGGCAGAACCCACAAATAATGAAAACAACAGTTCTGGGCAGTGGGAGATGTGCCCACAGGTATCCAGAGGTGTTCTGAAGGTGAAGCCAGAATTCCAGCCAGGGCTTGGACACCACATCCTGGCCCAGGTAATGTCCTGGCCCACTTGTCCATGGGGCTGAGAGACTGCAGTGCATGTGCATGTGTTCTGTACAGATCATGTGTGCAAGTGATAAATTGGACACTGGTTCACACTGGCTGTGTCACCCTGTTTATTAATTACTTCGTATTGGTGGCTAGCAATATTCTGGAATAAAAAAAAGTTTCACCATTCTTTAGTCTATAAGGTGAATTGGTATAATTTTTTAAGAGTAAGGAATATCCTCAGAAAAATTCTATATTTATTGTTTGTAAAGATGCAACGAGAAGAAAGGCAATTGGCTTGTGCTCCAGTTAAATTACAGTAATAGTAATTAGTTTTAGCTTGTCTGAAAACATCTCTGCAAGGATTAGTGCTATTTTTTTCCACTTTCAAAATTGCCATTATTTCAGAGAAAAACAGCAATAATTTTTACTGCTTTATCCACACAACTTCCATAGTATTATTCAGAACATGATGAATTGGATTTCTCATAAATGCAGGCAAATATATAAGTATCAATAACTTGTAATAATACATAGCCATAAATTACAAACTGCAGTAGAGAGAAAAGATTTGTGACATTACTAATTATAATTGGTATAAACAGTATAGAATGTCTAACATGACTTAAATCTATCACGGAATATGCTGAAAGAGAAGAAGAATCCAGTAAATGGGAGATACATCAAATATCAAGGAAAAATAGATATTGCATAATTAGCCACAATAAACATGTAGGCAGAAAATGTGTGATTGTGTTTTAAAAGTTATGTGCTCTTCTGCCAAGGCACATGTTGAATGAAAATATTTAAACATCAATCAGCATACTCATGTTTTGTTGCAAGGACTCTTTTAAGGAAGAAAATAACAAAGGAAAGATCTTTAAAATCTTTAAAACATTAAGGGCTGGAGTTCTTGCTGTCCTAACTTTTGTGGTTGAAGGAGATTCAGGACCTCTGCTGCTTTAAGACTTCTGTTTATGTTTTTAAGGTGCTGCTTGCAGTGGGAGCTAGGCCTTCATACAGCTTTAAGGATCTAGAAAACTATCCACATAACTTAGGAATTCTGGTAAAATCTTCCATTTCTCTAACTGCTGTAGTCTCCAAGAAATAACATTGTGTGAGTACACACTTGTGGCTTATACTGGAAGATGTTGTTTGAATGGTCTGTCAGGGTAGTTTCTTGTTTGAATTGAAACCTCTACATCCATTTTCTTCTATGGTAGTTTTGTAAAACTGCTGTTGTTGCATATGGCCCACAACTTCTGTGGTGAGCTGTGGTGAAGCTTGAAAATATCCCCAGAGAGGAAACAACTTTTAGTTTTCAAAAATCAGTCAAAATGCCAACTGCTTAACTTCTTTCTAAGACCCGGAAAATCCAGACATCTTAATTAACCTGCTTCAAATGTTCTTAACTTGATTTGAAAGAGAATAACAAACTTAAAGGGACACAGTGAAAATATGCTCATTGCCAAATAATGTTGTTTTAGTAAAACAGTAGTACAAAATACCCTAGAGTAGTAGCATAAGAATATGAAAATGCAGACTGTAGTATGTTTTCTATAAGAAGTGAATAGGCTAGTTTTTGGTGCTATGAAAGACTTTTAAAAAGTGATATAATTTAATTTAAGCAAAATTTTGTACCTTCTGAATGTATTTATACAACTGTAAAAATTATAAAATTTTAAAAAAGAATTTGAATGTATTGTCATTGATTATTTACCCAGAGATGACAAATAAAAAAATAAATCTATGGCACCAATGCAACAAAAATTCTGACAATGTGTCATTTCTCCTCTGTATACCATACAGTATCAATTAGAATAATACAAATAAGTGGGGTCCTCAGGCAAAATAAAATGTCTCTCGAAAAGTATAGGCACTAAATATTATTATATGCGTACATTATATGCATACATTCAGAGCTATCTGAATGTCTTTGGTTTACCTAATATCTAGATATTCAGAATCCTGCATAATCTTGATGCATATTCCTATTAAACTGACAGTAACATCATCAAATATGAATGTTTCTATGGCCCAAATGAATATTTTTGTTATTCAGTGTGTTTTGCTTGCTAAAAATAAGTAAAAATAAAACATAACAAATATTTGACCCACAGCCCCAAGCTGCTCCAGTATAAGAATGTTCAAATATAATGTAGGAAAACATTTGGCCAATTCAGCATTGATTGACAGGGTGTGTATCCGAAAAAGAGCCTATGAACAGCACGGATTACTGTTTCTGCTGTAGTGCTGTTCTGTTGAAGACATTCTGTGAAGCCACTATGGGCTACTTGCTATGTAATTTTGTTTTGTTTTGGCACATAGAAGTGAGAAGATTTCCATGGGACAAAAAGAGAGCTGCTAGCTGACTGTGAGTGACAGCACAAAACATTGAAACAATAATCCACTGAGATCATTTATGTAAAAAAAGGAACCCAGAGATATTCAGCCCCTGAGGCTTCTCTTGTAAGAGGCTATTATTATTTGTATTGATTTTAGTATGCAAGTTCTCGCTTTCCTTCCCTCTCCTGGCCCACAGTGCAAACTATAAATAATAAACTAAAGAAGTCTCCCTGAAACCATCACTCCTTTGCAGCACATTAATTTTGTGCACCTCCAGTTACAAAACCAGAAAAGCCATAGGGAAAATGGGCAGGCAGAATGAAACTTCCACAGTCAAAGAAAGTACTTTCCAGCATTCTCAGCTGCCTTAGACACTATTTACAGTTATAGTTAAATATAACATGAAAATGACCTTTTTTGATGCTAGTTGTGCTTTGGCTACTCAGTTAATCAGGAACTTTTCTGTGTTCTCTCATGTATCAGACAATCTCATTCAGCTTTTTATTACTAAATCCCAATATCACCACAGTTACAATGTGTCTTGAAAACTGAGATATTTACTTGTACTCACTGTTTCAGGATGCAGGAATTAG
This sequence comes from Phasianus colchicus, assembly GCF_987193195.1. NCBI lineage: Eukaryota > Metazoa > Chordata > Aves > Galliformes > Phasianidae > Phasianus > Phasianus colchicus. The sequence continues at coordinate 22,929,501 of NC_143439.1, forward strand.
CACGGGATTTTTCCGTATTTGTCTGCTTTCTAGTATTTGAATAGAATTATAAGAATTAGAGATGGAAAATATCATAGCTGAAATACTGGCTTCATTCAACTTTATTTGCCTGTTATCATTAACATAAAGGATGGTAAGATTTCACTTTGACAATATTAGGTATCTAATCCATGCCTACTTCATCTTTTTATTTTCTACTTTTTTCATTTCTGCTCTTAATATGTGAAATGATATAATGACATAATTGAAGATTTCAGGGTTTTAGGTAGGTTTTAATGCAATCCAAGCATAACATATTTCTATCAAACATCTCTACTGAAATATGGGACTATGTAATACAGTATAAAGTGCTGTGCTCTAGTTTGAAGCCACTTGTGGTGGGTTGCCCAACAGCTAAACACCCATTGGCTGCTTGATCACTGACCCAAGTTTTATTGCTGAGAATAGAATGGACAGTCTCTGGCCAGTTTTGATCAGCTGCCCCAGCTGTGTCCCCTCCCAGCTTCTTGTCCACTCTGAGCCTTGCTGCAGGGACTGAGAAATGGAGAAGGTCATGATGCTATGCAGGCACTGCTCAGCAATAGCTACGACAATGATATATTTTTAACACTGTTTTAGTCATAAATGAAAAAGAAAAAGCAAGAAACACGGTATGGGTTGCTCTGAAGACAGTTAACTTCATCCCAGCCAAGCCTAGTACACTTTGCAAGTATTAAAGTTTTTTTATGAAAATCAAAGATAACAAATATGTTTACGTGAATTCTGCAATGGTGTTTAAACCAACACAAAATCCAGTTTCTATCACAGTAAGAATAAAGAACTTTATGAATGAAAATATATTCCAGTGATACTCCTGAGAAGATATAAGAAAAAATAAGAGAATAATGGTGGAAGGTTGATAATAAAATGCAATTGATTCTGGCAAAGCAAGAGGATTTATTCTGTTTCTGTTTTGAGCAGAATAGATACAGAGCCCTGATGTATTTTAGAAGCTGATGCTTTACTGATGCTTGCAATATTGCAACAGAGAAACAGCTGAGGAACTAAAAACTTATACTCCACACAAAATTCAAGTAATGTATGTAACAATTGTGTTTTTTGAGTAAACTTAACACTGCTTTGTTGCCAAACTTCCTGTCTTTGCTGTCTGGCAAGTACAGATGTGACCAGTTTTTTTATTGCTGTCAGGAATCCATGATAAATAACACTCAGTGCAAGCATGTGATGAAACCTGGAGATACTGCTGGAAGCATTCAGTTCTTTTTTGATAGTAGCATAGCATCTGTGTGCTGCTAAAATTTTGGAAATAAACTGAATAACCGAATAATCAGAAATGCTTCTGAAATGTGCTGGCTAGATGGATCTATATGGATGTTACACTAGGGATCAAATTCATCCTTTTCTTGGTGATATTATCATTCATGAGAAATATCAAAGTTACAAGAAGATATTACCACAATAGGGACCTGACTGAATATGGATTTAGCTTATAACTCTGCTGCAGTTGGCTGTTTCATAGAGCCCTCCAGTTTCCTGTTTGAAATAACTCTCCAAAGTGTGCTGTTAAGATGTTCTTTCACAGTGATTTTCTATTACAAAAAACACCCGTACTAATATGTTTTAATCCCTTTTATTTCAACAATGTGTGTTAGGCATGACTATAGCACAATAAGTCATTTCACTTATAGGCTACCTCAAAAAAAATTTTCACAACATCTTTATGACCACAGAAAAGTAAGGATGTATTGAGCACCAATGGGCTGACTTAATAGGTTGCAGTGCATTTGAAATGTGATCTAGGATTATTTAATCAACCCATGACACTAATGGAGTTAAGCACTCCGTCCACTAGAAAATTGTATAATCTTTCATTAAATTCCTAAGTGCCTGTTTATGGTGCTTTTGAAGGCGCTGTACTGGTGATTATCCATTGCCATCCATCGTAGAGACTACAGAAATAAAAAAAGCTATTGCAGAGCATGAGAGACGTGTCAGATGCCATAAGCTAAGCATAATTTCAAGGATAACAGATATCAACTGTTCAAATAAAAATTCATAATCTGTGAAGTGTCAAGTATTCATTATCAAATTTCAAAACAGGGGTTGAGATACAATGTTTCTTTAAATTTTGATAGCACTGATCAGTGATTTATCCTGATGTTTTATTAGAAGAAAAGCTACCTAAGCGGAACTGTTTTGTGCTTGAAATTATGGAAATAGACAACATAACGCAACAACAAAATCTCTGGTTATTCCACTGACAGCAATCAGGTATCTCTATCTATCTGGACTGTATTGTCTTTGTGAGGAAACAAACACTGAATTCGTGCTGCATTTGGCTATCATTTCTCACACTGAAATGATAGTCTGGAAAACTTACTTTGCAAGAGACTGTCTTTAAAATATTTATGATCCAAATTGCAAGGAAATGTCCTTTTGTAAGCACTTTTGGTTACATTAACGTCTCTTAGGCAAGTAACTTACTTTTGCTGTGCCTTGATATTATTTTGCACTAGCGGCAAAAGCAGCTCCAAGAAAAGCTTGTTTCTGAAACATGCATAGCAAACTGATGTTACCAGGAAATGCAGGATTTGAGTGCTTTTTTTTTTTTTTTTTTTTTTTTAACCTAGAGACAAAAGAAAGGTGTTTAGAAAGGCAGCTGAATGGGGGCTCTGTTAGCATTGGAAGTTCAGGTGTTCACAATTGAATAGCGCTATAAGCTTGGAAAGCATTTGCCAGAAGCATTCCAAGGTCACAAGAATATATGTTAGTAATTCAGAAAACAAAACAAAAGAAAATAAAACAACCCAAAACCCATGAAACAAAAACCCCACAAGCAAAAATACTACAAAACTTATCAGAATGCAAAGGTCTAAATACTGCCTAAATAGCACTTCCAATACCTGACATTATTCTTGGAGTTTGTTCAAGATTAAAATTGTCTCTCCTAACTCCTCATTACATTTTTTAAATTGGGAATTCTTGCTTTTCTTCAGGCTTGTAGAAGTCACTGTGCCTTATCCAGATGCTTCAAATTCTATTCCTGGGCATACTGAGATGTAGCTCAGACTTGCTTGTGATAAGCAGGTCACCAAAGGTATTTCATGCATAAATCTCATTCAAATCTTTCTGTGCCTAAGTTAATATTAACTGAATAGCTTAATCAATTGAACATTAATTGAATAACAAGAGTACTCATCTCAAACCTCCCTGCTTCTGAAAAATTTATCTCAAATGGCAGGTTACTTACTCCCTTGAGAGGTGTGAAATATCAGACAAAGAAAAAACTCTAGCTTTTCATCTTTGGAAATGATGAATGATGAGACTGCACGAACTCCATATACATATATATATTTTTCTGTTTACATTTTGGAAGAAAATACTGGTTCCTCACTTTTTATATGAAAGAAAACAAAAAGATCTACCACTTGGTCAGCTAATTAGCAGAAGAAAGTAGGAGTTGAAGTGAACTTAGAGTGCATTCTAGTGGCTGCCTTTGGCTCATAATTTTGGCTTGATCCTGCCTATAACTATTTTTCTGCTGTCAATGCCAGGGTACACTCCAGAACCCTTATGAATTTAGTTTAGTTCAAGGAGACCACAGACCACTATTTGTAAAAATAGGCAAGCAAACTTGTCTCATATAGTTCGGTCAATGGCCCAGCATTTAATCAGAAGATTCCTTCAGAAAACAAACAAACAAACAAACAAAAAAAAAAAACAAAAAACCAGCCATAATCACCTACAAAGTTTCTAAAATACTTTTTAAAATAAGTTATTAATTTGATAAGGTCTGTGAAATAGCTGTGACATTCTAACAGCCGTGTTCATGAAGAGAAGAGTTGTACTAAAAGTACAATATAGATTTTGTGCAATTAGATCAAAATAGAAAATCAGAGAAAGGAAATTAAGAAGATTCTATTTAGCAGCTAACACCTGTGGAAAGAATATGACCATTTCACAATCATGACAAAAGTGGAAGGAGAAAAGAGGTGAAATCCATTCTATAATTTATCTACAACACTTTGTTGATTCTGATCCAGTTCAGTATTAGTGTCAGGGAGAAGAAACATGAAATAACTTTTACATGCACTCTCTGTAGAGAAGTGTTTCAATGTATGGTGGAAGTGCTGTACTGATACATTATTTTTAAGTAGGAATACAGTAGGTCACTTTCTCTATTAGAAAGGTTCCTGTACCAGATAGTATGTGGCAGATTGTGCATCTCGTTCTGTTATTCTGATGACAAAGCCTAATTTAATTGTAACTACCCCTGGGATTTATGGGGAAGTTGAAGCTCGGTTTTTAAAGAATTTAATATGGTTGCTGTAAAACTTAATTGTACTGTCTGGCTCTTTTAGTGGTAAGTTCTAATTAATCTAAAGTGTAGAAAGGAAATGGAAGACTAATTAAAAAAAAAAAAATACTTCCTTTTCTTCCTGTCTACTTCTTAATCTGAATATAACTTAATGAAGCAATGTTAGTTCAGTGCTTAGCTTGAACATTCTTTGCCAGTGGTTAATATAACAACTGATTTTTATTCTCTTTACTATTTTATGTGCTCTGTAACATTGCTGAAGCTATTGATTTGGTCAATAACCACTTACTCATGTCCAAACTAACTCTAATTGGATGGACATAAAATAATGTGTAATACAATTATTTTTTCATTGTCTATAGGAAGAGCTAAACATGTGAACCGAAGTTTCTGTCTTCCTCTGGGAAAATACTGTCTACACAACCGTCTTTGTCTGAAGTGTCTCCCATTTGCTGAAAATGGGAAGTGATAAGGTATAGAAAGATATTTCATTTGTGATCTTAAATACTCCTGCAGACTAACAAAAATGCTCCCTATCTAATGAATGTAATTTAACTATGCAATAGTTACACAAAGTTCCTTCAGTCTCAGGACTGCATTTTGACTCCCAGAACTCAAACTGGTACATATAGCTGGAACATAGACTTAGATCTTTCACCTGTGTTGGCCTAGAGTGAATCAACATGAAAATGACCTAACAGTATCAATGTGCTTGTATTATAGTTGATATTTTAGGGAGAATGATCCACTCACCTACCCTCTAGGAAATTCCTCATGCTTTCATAAGATATCAAGGATGAACACTGTGAAATAACTAGGGGATAATAAACTGCTGCCCCTTCACTAGCTATCAGAAATATGATTGTGTTTATGTTGCTTGCAGCAGCTCTAGATATGTAGTCATCCCAGAGATGATTGGCTCTCTGCCAAAAGAAAGAGAAAAAAATGAACAAACATTTGTTCCTTTTCCTGTTTCTTATTTGAAGTGAAAGAGGTGAATGGACAAAAGATCTCATTACTTCCAAACTATCTTCTCCCCATATAGAGTAGAGAACAAAAATACTTTCTCTGCTATGAAGAGAAAGGAATGAAACAGTGCTTTCCCAGTCTTTAATCTCTGGTACTTGCAGCACATATGACAGTATTTGAGACAGGTATAATGGAATCAAGTAAGAGATCAGCGATGCTGAAACCTAGTGTTTGTGCCTCTGGATGAGGTGCTTCCTCACATTTGAAAGGGATTCAGTGTGTGTGCAAGGGCAGATGACACCAGTGTGGGGAGTGCTGTTAGCACTGATTGTTTGAGGATTTGGAGGGCATAAAACTAGAGTCAGCAAGCTTTCGAAAGCAATGCTATTTTAACAGCTTTGTGAGGTCAGGTCCACTTTTGCTGCTTCCTTTGGTCATGAACTGAAATGCGTCTGTACCCATCTCTCTCTGTGATCCCTTCTGTAACCGCCTTCACACACTCCACAGGGTGCAGCTGCCTGTGAAGGTCTGGCTTGGATATGGCTCAGCTTCATAACCTTGCTTCAGACCTCCAGGGAAGCTGCTAAGTTGAGAGGAAGTTGGCAGAGTAGAGGTATGCAAGATAAGAGAGGTAAAACTGCAGAGAGAGTAGAATTGTTGGGACCAGATCATTAGTAGCTCAAGGTTTCAAGAGGAAAAACATCAGCATAGAATAGTATAAAATCCTAGGGGAAAAAAAAAAAAAAAGTTAGTGAAAAAGGATCTGCTTCAGGGGCAGTGGAGGCTGGCCTTTCTCTGCCTTGCTGGTGCCTGCCTGGCCAGCACAGACTCTGGCTGTCTTGTCATGCTGGAGAGCATATTAGTACTTAGTCTAATAGATTGTAAAATCTTAGATATCGTCATGTGCATCAGCCAGTAACTAACTGCTTTCTGCTTTTCAACTGTATATATCTTGTTGGCAGAGGCTCTTTGTGCAGGGCTAGAAATGACTGACAAATGACTCCAGGAGGGAAGGTAACACACCTAGGCAAATGTTCCTCATATGAAAGAAGAGATCAGTGTACATGACAAGAAACTTCTGTATTTAGAGTAGAACATTTTCTGTGCTCTCGGATTATTGCCTTTTCCCATGATGATTTCATTTCCCTACTGATGTTGGAAAGGAAGCTATTGGAGTGACTGATGTGTGTAATCTGTGACTGGATATTTCTGCTGCATATATACGCACTAACGTGTGGCCACTTAACAATTGAAGCCTCAAAGTACCTACAATACATCAAAATGATACTGAACACTGAATATGAACCTATAACAGGAAGGAAGCTCAGAGATGAAATCAAAATTTCAGTTTTCAGTGAGCTTGCTGTGTCTAGGTATTGCCATATTTTATCTGAGGTAAGTGTAATTCCAGAATAGTTTATGTTGTAGTATAAGATAAGACAGGCTTTTTCATTTCAGTCCTGAAATGCTCAGTTCCGAGAAGTGCATTTAAATGCTTTTTCTGCTTAATTAATACATTCAAAATGGGTAAGAAGAAATACTGAAGAAATATGAAGAAATGCAAAGCAAATTTCCTTAAATAAAGAGAGAACTTCTGTTACCACTCCTGACTCTATTAACAGTGACAGGCATAAACAACCTTGAAATTTATGTTATGGTATACAAAGCATATTTTTACCATCTACTGGAATGCATTATCCTCTGATATTTTTAGGACTCTATAGCTGAACATTCCTCTAAAGCCAGTCTTATCTCAAAAGTAACTTTGATTTTTTTTAAACCCAAATCAAAATACTCTAAATAGAGAAATTGTTCAGAATTTTCATTAAATTGGATCATAGTTAATTATTTTAAGATAAGCAGTTAGGAGTACACAGTATATTATGGAGGTATATTTAGATTGTATATCTTAGGAAACTATTACAATTTTTGCAGTTCTACATAGCCAGTAATCCCAGTGTCCTAGAGCTAGAGTTTCATCTGAAATTCTAGATGACAAGGTAGATAGTCTTACAGAAAAGTATACCAAAGTCTTTCTACTCTAAGTCAGTTTAGAATTAAATAAACTGTCCATTCAAGATATTTTCTTTTGTATACTAACTAGGCTGATTTGGACCTGTAGCAGAACTTCTCCCAGTGCTCATTCCCACTAAGGGTCATTTCACACCTTATCCTATTAACATCAATATTTCAATAAGTCAGATGCCTTAGAAATGACCTGTGATTTCTCACTCCTTGACTGAAAATTAAATGTAATTTGTGCTTTTTCACTCTAACATAAAGTGCTGAACAACAACAAAAATAGTGTGGTGCTCTTATCTTTAGAGCATTTGGATAAGAAATGAATTCTATGCATTGTACTGGAATGGAGCAAGTATTTGTGGGTTATTTTCACAAACTGAATTAGCAAATGAATCTAAAGTTAGAAAAGAATAAAATTCTAATAATGTTCACCTTAGTAACTGATAGGAGTGCAGCTGCTGTCATAAAAAGTAGACTGATTTAAAGCTGCTGTACTTCCATCAGTATTGTTTTTTAAGTAGCAACTGCTGGGAATGGGATGTTTAAATAATGATCAGTGAGATGTTCATCATTGTTTCTGCTATCGTTTCCCTCTCACTTTTAAGTGTTACTGTTTTAACAATTGCATAAGTCTCACAGACACACCAGCATTAGACAAGTGTTCTGTTGCCAAGCAACATTTCATCCACATTTTGAACTATTTATTACATTTTACATATATCTCTCATTTTCACATACAGGCTGAGATGACCTTAACTTTTATATTAAAAATACAAATAGTTTCCAATGGCACTGGTTGGCATACATTGCACTGAGGAAGCTAGAAACTACAATTTGTTTGCTGAAAGCAGTAATGGTGTGAACGAAGCTACTCTTCGTGGTATATCAAAGCTCTTTGTCAGCTCTTCTGTTTTAATGAATCTTGAGTTACAGGTATTTCAGCTGGTTAGATTTTCTAAAAATACTTAAACATTTAAAGTTCTAAAAGGATTTTAGACATTATCCATACTGGCTGTTGTGTTTTCAAAAGAAATGCTTGCACTAATGGCCAGTGTTTCATTGAACTAAAACAGGAGTAAATATATGCTTTATGCTGTTCTATGCAGTGCATGATGTGCATGATGATTTATTTTATTTTATTTTATTTTATTTTATTTTATTTTTAGGAATACAAATATACCTATATAAATGGAAATGTGAAAGTGATGGCATGAAATCCTGCACATCCTATGTAGGATTTCAAAATGTTTCAGCACATTTGCTTTTAAGTTACTATGTTGCATCAGACCCTTTTGGCAATAGAAATAATTTTGAATAATACAACATTGAAAAAAGAATCACAATCTTAGAATTCTGAAAAGAACATCAGAACAATTAATCCTGTTTTGAGTAGCTTAACAAACAGCAAAAGTCATCAGATGATCTGGATAGAGAGATATTATTCTCATAGGTGTCCTCTGGTCTTGCTTTCTGCAGAAGTTTGAAATAAAGACCTCCCAAGGTCCCTTCCAACCTAAACAATTCTATGATTTTACACATATAAACCTGGGGCTCTGTTTATTTCACAGATCCATTATTTATTGACTGAGTTAGGTCAGTGATAAAGTTACCTAATAAGACATGTTCTGCAATATTTTAATATTTTAATCAGAGGTAGCCTCTATGAGCAAAGCTCGGCACTGGCTCATGTCAGATCAGAGCTGGCTCCCACTGCTCTGAAAGGGACCAATTGCTGCCAGAGCTGAGCCATGAGTGATACTGGGTATGCTCTGGGAGAGCAGAATGAAGGAGGGGGAAACTGCTGTGCAACAGTAGCTGGGAGAGACGAAGGAGAGCATCCCAATGGAAGGGCCCCACAATGTAGCAGGGGCAAAGTGACCACGAAGGAACATCAGAAAAAGCATTGTGGTCTGACAACAGCCTCCATTCCCTTGCACAGCTGGATGAGAAGAGGTGGGTGGAGGGAGCTGATTTTAGTTTAGTCTTAGTTCTCACAGCTCTTATCTGTTGGCAACATGCAATAAATTACAACAATCTCCCTTATTCTGAATCTGTTTTGCCCATAATTGCAATTAGCAAGTGACCTACTTGTCATTATCTCAACACATGAGGGTTTTTCATTATATTTTTTTTCTGTTCTGTTAAGGATGGAGAATGAGAGAATGGCATGGTGGAACTTAGCTTGCTACAGATGTGAAACAACCACACAAACTTCTCAATTCATCTTCCCAAGGGAATTTATGAATATGTCATATAACGTACAGCCTGCACAACTGGAGTTTACCTCTCTACCCAAGAAAACTTTTTATTGGGTTCAGTGTATTTTAAGTGAAAATAAGCCAAGCAAGTTAACCAAAAACCTGTCAAAAGAAAGTAAACTGACAAAAAACACCAATTGTATTATGAAATTTCACCAATTCTCAGCTACAGTACATTTAGCAGTGAATTTGATTTTAAGGAGAATGGTGCTTTTCAGTGTTGGTGTATCCCACTGAAAATTAAAATCAATAATTGCAAAAATAACTAAATTTTTTTTTGTTTGTTTGTTTGCCTTTAATCGAAAGGATTTGGAACTCTTGTGCCTTAGCTCAGCAAATGTTTAGAGCTTTTGGTAAAGTACATATCTGCTGAAATCCCTCCAACTATTCATAGTTCTTCAGCATATTTGGGTGTTTCATTGAACTGAAGCGGTTGTTATACAGGAGGTCTGGATGGCTGATAATAAACAAATGGATTTTTATAAGCAGAAAAGCCGAGGCTTTTAAAGAATTGAAAATTCTTCTGCCCATTTTGCAAGTAAAACCAGGTCCTTATGCAGTCTGTTAAGTCCAGTCAGACATGCATAATGTAAATATTTTGGGTGTATTTAAGCAAACAGAGCAAACATGACCTGTCAAACCGATGGCAATTTATCTGGGGTCTTCTATATACTAGTCTTGTGTCCATTTCCCAATCTGTCTTTTCCATTCTAGGGAATAGTGTCTTTCTAGAACTCTTTTTTTGTGTTCGTCATTCCCTTTTCTAATTTTTATTTATCTTTATCTTTTACTTTTATCTCTTTTTTAAAAATATATTTTGACATAAACTTGATTGGTGACTTTAAAACCATAAATCAAATGCTCTTCTTGCATTCTTAAAAATGTCTACAGAAATACAAGTGCATTCTGTTGGAGAAGACAATAAGGTGACTTTTTCTCCTTCCTAGTGAAGCATTATTTCTTCTAAGCTGTCAATAGCTGCAGCAAGCAGAGAGGAGGCTGTGTAGTAGGAAATTCACAGGTATACTGTTTGCCTAGTCCTTTCTCCTACACATGAAAGGAACCTGTTTTCCACCCAACCAGCAACTGTAATCTTATCACCATTCCTTAATTATAGAAATAAATTTATAATTTATATTACAGCTACCAGGGGCCATTTTTTGTTAGTTTGTTTCCAGGTGTTTTGGAAATCATAATTGTTATGCCATTTTTAAAAATTATTCTATTATGGGGGTATATAATTGGATGTATTAATATAAACATAGATTTCCTGGTATAATTTAAACAAAAATTTGTCCCATTTCTTTTTTTTTTTTTTTTTTTCCAGAATCTGGCAGTAGATTACATTACATATGAATCCGATTATTAGAAAAATGAGCAAGATGGAGGTTGAAAGGAAAAAGCTTCATTCTTTAGAGAAAGATGCCATCCGGATCATTATTCTATAAAGAGAATTACTAGAATACCTATAAAAGTCTGAAATGAAAATACTGAATTTTCAAAGCAGTCCTACAGCAGCTGTTTGTGGAGCTGGATATCTACACAATTAAAACGAAGCATTGCCTTCTTGTTGAAACTAGCAGTACTACTGTGTCCAGTCAAAAACAAATTAAAACAATATTTAATGTTCAGATACAATTTTTTTCTCCTTTTTGCAAGGAAGGTTAATTGAGTTCATAACATTATATGAAGGAGAGAAACAACTTAGCTCAATTTATATTTTGTTAGCATAGAAAATCTTTCTGAACGTATTAATGGGGACAGGGCTATTATATACAAAGAGAAGTCTACTAAGATAGACTCTGGAGTAAAATTTGTCTATGTATATTAAAGAAAATGAGCTAAATGATTTAGCTATTACTGTTGGATTAGACTAAGGAAAGCTGAGGAAACTGGCTTACCTTCCTAGCAAGAGCAACTACAAACTCAACTATATGTCAGCTACTCTAAAAGAAGCTTTATTTACATTTTGCTTTCTGTGAGCTCATATCCATCCTCTGACAGTGGATGGCTGTGGTTGCCTGTGGAAAAATTGCAAGAAACAAAATTCAGTGTGATCCCACAAATTTCTGTCAATGAGAGGGCTGCTTGAATCCATGAGAACAGTTCTTTAATAGTTCTATCTGCTCATCTAGCCTTTCTCAAATTCTTATGTTTTGCTTTAATTTCCATAACTGCACAAGACTTCTACACATGGAGGTACCATGTACTTCCACTGTAGCACAACAATGTTTTATGTCTTGTTCACTATAGTTCTAACATTCTATTTAAATTTCTTACCAATTGCTACATGTTTGGGTGATATTTTCAGAGAACTATCCCCAGTAATTCCAAAATATATTTTCACACATTGGCAAAGGGTATTTTATTGTCAGTCCTGCTCTATGTTTTCTGTGCGCCATATTCTTTTCTGATATTGGTCATCTCAGATTTGATCAAATGGTCTATGATTTTGCTATATTCAAGGGCTGCTCTGAAAGCAACGTCTCCTATTTTATTATGTTATCAGAGGAGGTGTTATGGCTGTAGAGGTTGAAACTTCCCACTCCATTACATTTTGTTACTGTGAGACAGATGCCAGCAGAGGAACAGTCTGACTGCACAGCATCTGACATGGAAGTGCATATGAAGAAAAAGCGTGTTTTGGAATTCCTCTGTGAGGAAAAGTTGCCCTCATTGCCATTCATTGACTTTTACTGAATGTTTATAGAGAGTAAAGATTGGATGTGAGCACAGTGAGACTGGTTGGTGAATTTCAGAAGTGGTGACAGAAATATGAAAGACAAGCCACATTCCAGATGGGCATGCAGAACTCTCAAATCATGAAATGAAGAGTGTCTTGATCAGCTCATGTGCATGAATCAGCATATTACAACCAGGAAACTGTGTACGGAACTGAATAGTGGCATCAATGCATTGGAACCAATGGTGGTAATGTTAGAATATTGCAAAATTTACACCTATGAATGCTCATGCAGCAAGAGAAACACTGTAGGCAAGTTTATCGGGATCTATTGAACGAATGCAAGTTCGAAGATGGCAGTACCCTGGATTGTTTCATTACCAGTGATAAGATGTAGTGTCACCACTATGAGCCGGAGTCAAAACAGCAGTCCATCGTGTAGCAATGTGAATTCCCCATTGAAGGAAAAGTTCAAGATGCAGCACTAAGCAGATAAAGTGATGTGCACTGTCTTTGAGGATAGGAAAAGGGGAATCCTTCTGGGCTTTCTGGAACCTGGACAAACCATAAACTCTGTCTGCTACATCATAAAACTCACTAAGTTGAAAGCTTGAACTTCCAGAGTCAAGACAGAGAAGACATTTTTTTTCTCTTGCAATATGATAATGCCAGGCCCCATGCCACTTTGAAGACAGTGGAGCACATTGTCAAGCTTGGCTGGAGTGTTTAACACTCCTGTGAAATGTTCTGTCACTCTTTTGTAATTTACTCCCTCAAATGACAATATCTCACTCATTAATGTATTTCTAACAAGACTCCAAGATGTCCACTACACAAAAGTCAATATGTCAAGACAGATATTCTAATTAGTTTTCTTAATTTCTATGGCTCAGGCCTTCACAATGAAAGGTGGTCTTTGTAAGTATGGACTATCTTGTTTTCTGTGACACAGAATTGGTTGCTAAGAGTTATCACTATGAAATTGAGAATATTTTTGAGGAGGAGAAATTATATACATTTACATGTCATTTATACACTTCTCAGCCTTGTGGCAATCATTTTTATAAAGATTGTTTTGAGGGTTTTTTCTCATTTTGAACAATTTTGTAATTTAGGATGACCGAACAGACTACATGTTATTTCAGGATCAATGTAGAAATTTTCATTTAAAAAAAAAAAAAATTGATTCAAAAGAATATGATTTAAACTGACCCAGGTTGCTGTGCTTGGTGCTTCATCCTATTGTCTTGGTACACTATAGAGCTGCACAGAATGGCTTTTGATATTTTTTGATATAGAAGCTAACTGAAGTGTGCAGAGTGAGGAGCATCTGCAATAGGTCATAGAAACAGAGATGTTTTATATTAGGTATTGAGAGGATATGGGGTATGTCCTTAATGTCAACAGTAGTTGAAAATAATAATAGGTAATAATAATAAGTAGCTGAAAATAAGTAGTTCAAAATTGTTACTGTATTGTCCAGAAAAAGCATGGCAAAACCATTTTGCAGTTTATTTAAAGTCATAAAGTAGCTCAAATTTCTTCCATAAAGATAATGTGCAGTCACTAAAAATATTTTCATATGATCTAGACACTTACTATCTATATACCCATCTAATATTACCAATTATAATTTTAAAGAAAATAATACATTTTGTGAAGAAAACAAATGCAATAGAAAATGGTTTATCACATCCCAACTATGTTTGTTATGTTCTGTTTTCCTTAACTAAACTGTTTATTTTATAGACTTTTTTTCTTGACATTCTTTCTGATTTTAAGTAACGGGGAACTCAAGTTCATCTTCCATGTGTGTTTGTGCAGTATCCAAGATAGTGAAATTGCCTGCTTGATTGAATCATTTATGCTATATGGGAACTGTTGAGTCATGGCCTGAACCACTGATTGATCACCTGAGTTAAGGGCTGAGTCAACCATGGGAGCACAGGTGAAGGCAATTCAGCTGTGACTGGAAGGGGTGGATCCTGGCTGCACCTCTCCTAGACCCCATTTAAGGGCTGACTGCCACTGGAAAAGGTTCTTTTTTTAGTGGAGATCCCTCCTTTTGGAATTTTTGTACTGTGAGTCTAGGACACAGGTAAAAGTTTCATTTTTGATTCTCTCTTTCCACCACAATAATTTAACTATATATATATAACTATATAACTAACCACACTGCTTTTCTGACTATGCATTTGTTAATTGTACATATGCGTAACTCTATGCTCAAAACATTGATGTTTAATATTATGTATTACTCTTCTAAGTGAAAATAGAATAATATAGGAAGTGTTAGGTTGCTGCTGTTGTTATTGTTGTTTTAAGAAGAGCACGGTGGAAATATATAAGCCTTTAGCAAATCTAGTTCTGACTAGCAATACATCTGGAAGATTCTCTGATATTCTACGTTTCCTTGTTGTGTTGGATGAGATAAATTACAACTAAATTGTGGTAAAATAGTTTATCAGTATATGCATGTATATCCCATTCTAGCTGAATAGATGGCTTATGTAACAGATAATGCTTAAACAGTGTAAGTAGTACACGTAACAGACCTATAACAAAGGATAATAAATGTGTGACAAATTAAACTGATAGTTTTTTTATCTGAAAGAAAATGAAAGTATAATATGGGATTCTATTTTTACAGTGATTTGGCCTTCAGTGGAGTTCAAGAGTTATTGTTATTGATGCTGCTACATATATGATCTTTCTACAGATTAATATTTTTTTTGCTACAGAAACTTTAACATAAAAAGGAAAAACAAATACATGTATATATTGTTAAAAGCTAAATCTATATTTGAATTCTTATCAGTATGGACAGTAAGAACATAGTTTATGTACTTTTAAACACACTAAATCATTTCAGTTTTAAAATTTCCCTTATAGTACCATTCATAGAGGTTAAAGTTATAGTGTGTAATTTTGTAGCCTGAGGTCATTATGCAGAATGTATAACGTGTATCCTGGAAAGATATTTTGTGTTCACATATGCATGGGCAGTAGATCAGATGATTTTGCTAGTTCTGTTATGATGTTTCAGTGTATGGCAAATATTAGGTTACAGCCTGAACCAGTGATTAAGCACCTGGTGAAGAGGCACGGCCAACACAGGTGCAAGTAATTCACCTGTGGATCCTGAGTCCACCACTCCCTGTTGTCATTTAAGGGCTGGTAGCTATGTGGGAAACACCTCTACTTGGAGACTAGCTCCTTTAGGGGAGTTTTTTAGTGAGACCTTCTTTTTAGTGCAGTATAAGATATTCCTTTCTTATTATGGGGTTGTGACTAATGCTGTTCTTGGGTTATCAAAATGCTGGTCAGAGGCAGCTGTGTATCTATTTCATACCATATGTATAGAATTGAAGGAAGGCCAGTTTGAACCCTATGCAGTGAAATGGCAATTTATAAAATTGAGGTACGATGATGTTTTATCATTTCTCTTGGTAAGCCACCAAACTTAAACAAAGTACACATTTAAGCAAACGCAGACGTAGGACCAAAGAATGATGCAGAAGAAGAAATACATAACTAAAACAGTAACTACAAGAGGGGAAGAAATGGTAAAAGAAGAAAGAGGAGAAAATGGTCAGTGGATGCAATATGTGAGAGTACACTGATGAGAATGAACTGCTGAATTTGCCACTTACTTAAGACTATTGTTTCCCACTTTATATATATGGTTGAAAATGATTTCTTTTGAATTGAGTTCACACACATAACTTCCTATTCACTACCACAGAGTCTACAACACCATCAACCCTCCCTCCCCCTGCATGTTCCAAACCACTATGATAAAGATGTTCAATAAACAAATAGGTGGCTTGGGAATATCCCTCAGTTGTGAAGAGACTCTGAAATGCAGAAAAGAAGATAATTGAAGTCAGGCTGGACTGGGTTCTGAACACCCTGATCTAGTTGTCTCTGCTCATTGCAGGGAGGGTTGAACAGGATGACCTTTAACAGTCCTTTCCAATGCAGACAATTCTATGATAATCATGAAATCCCTAAATGATGTTCACTAAAATACTGAATGAAGAAGTTTAATGTGGTTTTGTACTATTGTTATATACAGCATATTTTTCTAAGTGAAATAAAGTTAAACATATGTACTTCAAGAAATTCTAAATGTTTATAGTATACAGATCTTTTTTTAACCAGACTGTCCTGCTTTCATCTGGGCTACGTTGTTCTTAATAGTTTTAGTTTGAAAAGGTAAATGGTCCGTAGGTTATGGATCACTGTTTTGCAAACACAGGTCTGGTTGGTAGTGGACAGGCCGCAGTGGAAGTACTATTGTGGAAGAGTTCTGTTGTGATAATGGCAATGTATCAGTTATTTAGGAAACTGTGGAAGATGTTTAATCCCCTACAGTATAGAGATAGAACATACAGTTCATAAAGTATAAAGTAATGGCTTGTTCAGACACTGAAAAAGAGAGCGACCTTATATTTATGACAGTGCTGGGCCCAGGAGTAAATCAAAGAGCACAATCCTTTAGATACATACTTATATGCTGAAGTTCATATTTGATCTATATGGTCATTGAAGCAATCATTCCTTACCTCTTTTTGGCCTTTTTCTGAAGTATAAAACAGAAGTACTGCAATGGAAGGAAGGACAATTTGTTTCTATTATTTGATGGCAATTATAGTAGTGCTTAGATGTGCTTGATCTCTTGTGTAGTTTCCATTCAAACTTAAGTTAGAGGCCAAAATATTAAACTATCTGCTTCTTACTTTGTGGGAACTTGTAACAGAAAAGCTGGAGACAATATTGAAGCTGAAGGGCATCGTAAAGCTGAGCAATTCCACCAGAAGTATTATTATGAACCTGCTGAATTTACATGTGTTTTGTTTGCACTACAAAAGAGATGAATTTAATTATGCAGACAACACTGAAAAAATAAATCTGTTAAAAAGCCTTCTTTGAACAAAGGTTGCACAAAGCTACAAAACTGCTTTTGGGAAGAATATTTTTAAATTTAACTTCCCTTTAACTTATTATTTCTGTGCATCATATATTAGGAGTGTTAATATTGTTATAAAAATATTTTAATCATTTCCTAGACGATGAATTTAACATGGAAATATTTTATTATGATGATCCAACTGCTCTCAATCTTAAAATAGAAATCACAGTTTGGGTGAATTATTATGGATTTAATTTGCCCTACTCTGCCATGGTGACAAGTACAATATAAACAACAGTGTGATGAAGAAAAATGTACTAGTAAGTCAAAAGAGTAAAACTGAAGAAATATAGGTTTGGAACTTAAGTGAGAGCAGGGTAGGTCTCTTCTCACTGGTGACAGGTGACAAGATGAGGGGAAATGGCCTCAAGTTGCGCCAAAGTAAGTTTAGGTTGGACATTAGGAAACACTTCTTTACAGAAAGGGTGGTTAAACATAGGAATAAGCTCTCCAGGGAGGTGGTTGAGTCAGGGTCCCTGGATGTGTTTAAGAGCCATTTGGATGTGGTGCTTAGAGATATGATTTAGCAGAGGGTTGTTAGAGTTAGGGGACTATGGTTAGGCTGCGGATGGACTTGAGGTGATGCGGATCCCTTCCAACCTGAGTAATTCTATGATTCTATGATTAAAATTTTGTCCAAAACTTTTAATTACAGCCCCCCAAAATGGCGTGGGTGCTCAGTTCAGAGTTTTTCATTAAATTCTGGAAAACTCAAGAAAAAAGGATGTGCACAATTAGCTTGTAAAAGTGAAGTTATTTCTGTAGTCACATCTATAACTGTAAAGATCGTTTTTAGGTCGTAACCAGGGAAAAAGAAAAAAAGTTTTCAGTTCTCAAGGACTGGATATTTTGATTTGTTTGTTTTGGGTTTTTTTGTTTGTTTTGTTTCAATCTCAAATAATTTGTTGTTCTGCTTGTAGTCTAAGCCTCTGGGGATGAGTTTTTATGAGAGTATTTTAGCTTTTCCTCTTTCAAGAAAAAAAGTTCTCTAGACTCTGTGGTCATGGAAAGGAATCTTTAAAAAGAACTGAACCCCAAAATCCAGTGAAGTAAAAGCAAGTGGAAAAATAGCATTAAGAGACATAAACCACATAGTTTTAGACCCATCTCATAATGCTGAGACTGGGAACTAATCCTGCTTCTTAATATTTATCTGTATTCACATTGTGCTAGGTAAGATCTTTAACTTCTCCATACTTAATTTCTCTTTTATATATTATATCTGAAATAACCTATGAAACACTTCATTAACCATAGAGAGAATGTAATACAGAGGCATAGATTATTGTCGTTATTAATTAAAAGAATCTCCCAAGACAGAAAAGGAATGATTATAGTCAGGTGATTTTAATTGTACTGTTATGTGACTTCTGTGATTTTTTTTAAAGAGACAGACTGGGTATATGTTAGTAGATCTGGATTTATAACTACACTGAAGTTTTCAGGTTTTTAAAAGATTCATTATTTTCTTTTCTTCATTTAAATTAAGTAATTACTATGCAAAAATTCTTGTATTTCTTTATGGGTAACCTTTGGTCTGGCACTTTTAGATAATATGTAATATTATTGATTAAACAGTATTGAATAGCTACTGAGGCAGTGATAGTTACTGAATATGTAAAATGCTCTCCAGAGTCTGAATGTTTTTGAATAGGATGGTCTGTTTGCTTCGAAAATAAAAACATTCAGAGATACCTTCTCTTTTTCTCAAATACATCATTAAATCAAAAGTTTTCAAACATTTTCCAAGCTGACCACATTTTATTACTTAAGGGTGAATGTGCTAATACAGATTGCTTTCTTATCCATGTAATTTCCTAAATAATACAGAGTAGAAAGCTCATTATTAAGGTATTCTGTCATCAATGTCAACAAAACTCTTTAGAAATATTGAGATCACTTCACATATTATTTTATATCTTCTACTCTCTATGAAATGTGCTTTTACACAATTAACAATTACAAAACAAGAAAAAGTCATAGAATAATGAATAATCAAGGTTGGACTAGATCTTACAGGTTTTTTCCAAACATAAATCTATCACCACTAAACTGTGCCATTCAGTGTTACATCTACACATTTCTTGAACATCTCTGGGAACAGTGACTCCACCAACTCCCTGGGCAGCCTGTTCCAATAACTCACCACTCATCCAGAGATTTTTCTTATCTGACCTGAACCTCCCATGGCACAACTTAATCCATTGCTTCTTGTCCTATCACTGTTACCTGGGAGAAAAGACCTACATCCACCTTGCTACAGCCTCCTTGCAGGCAGTTGTAGAGAGTGATTAGGTCTCTCCTGAGTCTCCACTTCAACAGCTTAAATAATCCCAGGTCCTTCTGCAGCTTTCCTTAAGACTTATGTTCCAGACTTTTCATAGCTTCTTTGTCCTTCTCTGGACATATTCTAGGGCTTTGAAGTTTTTCTTGTATTGAGGGTCCCAAATCTGAACACAGTACTCAGGTGTGGCCTCATTGCTGCCAAGTACAGAGGTTACTGCAATGGTTTCCTCCTGAATTGTGGAGGGCTTACTCTGCTCCCCATCTTGGTCTCCCATCTCAGGTGGCTGAGTAGACTGAGGATAACTGCCCTGACTGCTATAGACAGAAGTAAAGAATCTTGGTTTTTTTTCCTCATCCTCAGTGACAATGTTCTCCACTGCATCCAATGAAGAGTGGAGATTCTAATTTACTCTCTTGCTCTTAATGTATTTCTAATAACATTTTTTAATTGTCTTCAACAGTTGCTGCTAGATTAAATTCTTATTATGCTTTTGCCTTTCTAATTTTCCCTTTGCATATTCTAGCCACATCCTTGCACTCTTCTCAACTTGCCTGATCCTTTTTCCAAAGATGGTAACTTTCTTTCCTGGAGTCTTAGCAAAAGCTCACTTTTCAGCCAGACTGTTGGTCTTCCCCACCGGCTCACCTTATGGCATACAGAAGCAGTTTGTTCTTGCGCCTTTAACATTTCCTTTTTGAGGAATATCCAGCCATTCTGAGTCCCTTTGGCTCTCAGGACTAAATTCCAGGGGGATTCTCACAACCAATATCCTGAACAGTTCAAAGTCCACCCTTGTAAGTCCAAGGGTGCCTCCCATCCCTGACTTTACTATAGTGAACTCTGTTATATATTGGTTGCGATGTCCAGGATGACTTCTGGCCAACTTCTCTGTAAACATCAGGCTGATGGTGTGCTTACTCTACTAGGTTTTCTTACCGGCTGTTTAATTTATATATGAATATTAACACTGCAGCAGTAAATTATATTTTGCTGCTGTCTTCCATATTGTCAAATCTGGTGGACCTTCAGCATTCTAGAGCAGCTCATGAAATACTGTGACATCCAAGTTCCATAAAATAGAGAAAGATCAGAGAAGAACTATCCAGAGCCTCTTCCTCTCAGTTGTTCCTGAACCTGCTGAGGGTGGCTTCCAAGTAGAGGAAAAGAGGGAAATTCAGAATTTCTCATATGAGATAAATTATTTGAATATCCAGATGTTTGTGACAGTTTTCTTTCCTAAAATTTTATCAGATTGAATCTGTTTATAATAGGTACTTAGCAAGAGGTCACTGAACTGTTCATGCTAAACATGGTGAGGCAAGTACTCATATACTGAGAAATATTGTATTGCTCATGACATTCATAATACTTTCAAAATTATTTTCACCTTCCTAGATCTTCAGAGTTTATTTTACAATAAAGTTAAAATATAGACACCTTAAAACAGTAATTCTAGCATAAACATTTATTTAAAATGTTAAATATTGGGAAAATTAAAATAGAATACACTAATCTGGCAGTATTGTCCATTTATTCTGGTTCTCAAAAAGATTCTCTGCACCATGATCTAACTGGCAAGTGTGTTAGATACTGACAAACTATATTTTCAGTTCAAAACAATTTGTGTATTGCTTGTTTTTAAAGCAAGATAAAGATATTATATTTTATATCTTGTTCTTAAAACTACAGATATATAAAATATAACACTATTTTCTCTGAACTAGTTACCAATTGACAAATTTGAGCTTTTGTTTCTATTCCTGTGAAGTCTAAGGACACTGAAAGCCTTTAAGACATTGTCGTACTACTTGCATCACATAATCTCAAATACAACATTTACTGATGTGTCGGCAAGAACACTTAAAAAATTTCAGACCATTGAGAGAATGAAGCAAAAAAAGTATATATCAGGAATAGATCAGGAAAAAAAAAAGATCAGGAATAGCAGCCAACTTTTATGTGGCTCACCCGCAAGTAGTAAAAAAGAGACCTTTCCACTAACAGTGTTCTTTGAAATAAATTATCTCCACTTCTTGCTAGAGTAAATTAAAGTTTGCTGAAAATGAATAACTGCTTTCAAAAATGTGCAAGATCATGGACAAAGTATATTTTCAATTCTTTATTTCCCTTGACTTTATGCTATTTTGGTGAAAGAACCAAACAACTTCAGTTTTTACAGGGAAAATATCCACTTTATATTACTCTAAATGTTAAAACAATTTATTGAATGAACTTCTCAAACCCAGTGATTTTTGTTGTATAGAGCTGTCAGAGTGATATTTAAAATGAGTGAATATGGTCAGTGTATTAAAAAAAAAAAATCAGGCATTTAAAGTAGCAATGTGGCAAGATTAAAGGCCAGTCTTTTAGATATAATTACACTTGAAAGACTGCCAATTAAGTTAAGAATTGCAACTACAGTGCTTATTGCACATTTCTAGATCTGAAAAGACCAGTAGACAGTGGGAGGTGGGGAAACTGCATTGTTTAAAAACATTATTTAAAACAATGATCCCCAGGGAGGGGAGTTTCCTGGTGCTGTGCATTAGAACAAGCTTGTAATGCTAACATCCATTTGAGGCTTCTTGCCAGAAATGTATGTGGGTGTAACAAAAGTGCTTTCAGACAGCCTTATTTCTTTCCCATTTTATGTGAGGATCTGAGAGATGTTGTAGCTTTCCGTTGAGCTGCTCTGTAACTTGACTCCTTTCAGTCATGAGTGCCTTCCTGTACAGGAATGAAGCAATGGAGGCACAGCAGTACCATTCCTGTGCAGCTGACTTAGTCCAGGCAGTCTCCAGTCTTCTGTTATTCAGCAACAAGCTAGAAACTGAGTGTCCTCTCATTATGGCCTGTTTGCATACTTCTACATAATAAAAAATAAACAGTTACCAAACCAATCAAAGGTAACTTATTACAATAAAACACTTTTATTTTATAAAGAGGAGGCTGTCATGTCAACTACATAGGAATAACGTGCATGCACCATTATGAACTGCTACGCAAACCTTTCAAAACCCAGTGCTAACATGGGGATAAGCCTCTCCCAGGCCCACAAGCACATCTCTCCCAGAAAATCTGTTTGCAGCACAATCAACTCATAGTAATCTACCAGAGATTTCAAAATCAGCATTTCAGAATGGTGGATTTTGCTGATAATCTACATTTTCTTCCTGTGAAATTATGAGAATTTAATTGATAGCTTGGGGTTTCCATGCTTCATATTCTGTAATGTACAAAATTCATCTATATTCTCTTGTCCCCTTGAAACACATATCTTCTAGCCAGCATTCTTATTAAGAATGACTAAACAGCACCACAGCTTCAAACCTATTTGTGCTACTATCAGGTGACCTGCCTAATGCGGTTGTAAATAAGGAATGCTAGTAGCTATAAAACTGCAGGGTAAATCCTCAAGGACAACATTATGTTTGACAAATTGTCAAAATACTTTAAAATCTTGAAGAACTGTAGTCAGAAAGCCACAAAAAAATGAAGATTTCAGGTTTAGTATTGCTTTTAAAATATTTGTTTCTTTTTCTAGTGCTTGGATTTCTTTCCTTTTGTATTCCTCTGCTCTCTTTGGAATAATATTTAGCTAATGTAGCAAGAAACCACAGCTGTTTGGGAAAGTTGGCATACCACAGTCCGCAACATTCTAAACATACAAAAATTGAAGACCTAAGATGAGATGTGGTTGCCTGGGTCACCAGGTATTGTTCTTGGAATATTCCACAGAATCACTTCCTTGATGACTAGAGACTTTTTTCTCATCAGTAGCAAAAATTTATTTTTAGTTCATGCTTACACGTTGGTTTTCATGCCATCAGTATGCCTTCTCTTCTATAGCTCTTTTTCCTCCTAAGTGGTTATTCAATGATGTATTAAAAAAAAAAATCCCCTCAGTCTAAATTTTGCTTAAAAGTAATTTAAAAAAAAAAAAAGAAAAAACAAATAAACCAAACCAGAAAAACCCTTGTCAGGCCTGAGAAGGTTTTTCATTCCTTTGATGGAGAATGTTAATGATCTTAATTTCTGTCTGCCATGATTCCTATTTTTCTTAGGTACATGCTTATTAATTGTCCTCTTTGAAAGCAATTAGAAGATGCATATTCATAAAAAGTCATCTGCTTTCCTCAGCTTTTACACACCACAGTACATATAAAATAAGCCACTGAAATAAAGACTGTAATGTGGCAAAGACTTTAACAAACAGTTACCGCTATATACACACACACATACTGTATGTGACAATTACCATACAGTACGAATTTAAGGGTGTTTTAAATTCTCAGGCACAGAAGAAAAAGAATCTATCAATATACACATATGAAGCTAGGGAGATAAAGACAAGGAATTTCAGAAAAGCATTAATTATTGATGGATAGGACTGTACCTTCTAGTCTGGTGCATAAGGCTTTTTGGTTGTTTTTGTTACTGTGGTATCAAATTAGGGTCTCAGTTTAAATCTGAAAGATATAGAGTGAATCTTCAGCAGTTATCCATTTTCTGCAGGTGGCTGGGATGGTTTGATTATGATTGATTCAGCCTTTGTGATACAGGCTATATGAAAGAGACAGGGAGAGGGAAGCATTGCATAACACAAGGACAGTAGAACATGATAAAATAAATTATGGATATACCAAACACAGAAGGAGATGTTTGTTAATCTGCTCGTTCATTTAATAATTGAAATTATAATAATACCACTATTGTAATTAAGAAAAAATGTATTTGAATAACTACTAATAATGTAATTCTAATTAGTGACTCATTTTTCAAACTCATATATATATCTTCTGATACACATGCTTAAAGGTTTTTCTTGTGAAAAAGAAATACAGTTAGTCACTTCTCATTTTAAATATGACTGTGGATGTTCTGAGTTTCAGTGAAATTGGTTTCATTTATTTAAAACATTCCCTCATGACAATGGAATTTAAAGATATGCCTGCTTCATTAACAGGAAGCTTGTCTTTTCTTCTCAAATCCTGCTTTGAAAATTCCTTTACTTGGTGTTTGCAAGAGGAACTAGATGTCAGAACAGCAGTTTGAACTCTTTAGGACATGTAAATCTTACTTTCTTCTGGAGTCTTAGTGGAACTATGAATCAGGAGCAGGAACCCTGCAACATGTACCATGAAAGACGACAGATCCTGAGGTAGCCCTTCTGAGAGCACTCTCAGTAATGATCATTCCTGTGTAATTCCCTGAAAGACTGATATGTTTATTTGCAAAACAGAAGCATGAGGTAATTAAGAGCTACATTTTATCCCTTCTGCTTTACATTGTGCTGTAGGAGAGGCAGGTCTGCCATCTAAACCATGACTCATGTCACTGCCAGTGTTGTGTCCTTATGTTCAGTAAAATACACTGCTTTTATTTTGATCAAATATTTCACTGTTTTAATTACTTAATCATCTTCACATATGGGCTATAACTTTTCGAAATGCATCTTATCTATAACTAAGCCAATAGTATATACTTTACAGGTTTAATAGGTCTTTTCCAACCTGAGCAATTCTATGATGATTAGAAAGATTCCAATTTACATTATATCTCTAAACTAAAGTAAACATAAAGTATATGTGAAGTTTACATATCTAAATCCCACTGATTTTGTTATGTCTGTCAGTAAAGATAAAGAGAATAAGCACTTTTATCCTGCTGCATTTCATGACAAAACATTTTGGGTGTCTGTGTTAATACTTCCTCTGAAAGAGATATTTCAAGGTAGGTTTGTTAAACTGTAGTTACATAACTGAAACAAACAGGAGAAGTTAAAAGTGGATTTAAAGGAAATGCATTAATTTACTTTAAAGATAAACAAAATTTCTCTCAAAGTAATTAAGGCCTTCCTACAGGACCCCCGTTTCAGCCCAACTGGGTCCCTCAGTCTGTACCCCAGACATGTTGCAGTCCTTCCTGCCCTTATCCTTTCCATGGGCATGTGGGTTTCTTGCATTAACATCAGATATGATTTACTCCCCTCTCACTGGCCTTATGGCCATCTTATTGTCCTATCTGACTGGCTTTGGCCATGATACTCTGCTTTAAGGTAAGGTGATGGCCCAGCTGCCTTGTATTAATCATCAATGGGAAGCAGCCAAGCTCATGCTGTCTCTGTTAGCTTGCTACTTTGCCTGAACAATCCCTTATTTTCATTGTTGAACTGAATTCTTAAATCTTACTAAGTAATTGTGTGCTTGTGCCGCCATTAGCAAAGGGAGCTAACCAGTTGTTAACCTACATACTCAAGAAATTAACCTCACTCTATTGCTAATAAATACATTTGTGAATTTTATAATTAGACTCTGCTGGTCTTTATGGACTTGATTGTGCTCTAGGATGAATGCCAGGAGTCCACAGAGAGAAAAAGATGCAGAAAGCAGCCAGCTAAGTGTTACAAAACTCTCAGAAAGAATCAATTTTTTAGTTAGACTGTTTGAATTACAGAGATGTGTGACAGCAAAATATTGTCTAGCTCAGTGACTGGTGCTGTGAAGATACTGTTAGAGAAGATTACAGGGCTGTGTTTTCCACCAGCTTGGGTTAACAATGGCACTGGGCAGGCAGACCAGGCCTGCTTATCTTCCCTCCTGCAGGGCTTCTTTACCAATAAATAAAATCAAGACTCACTGGGCAAATGAGAGAACCAAAGGCATTTCATGAAGAGGGAGTGAGTTGTTTTAGAAAAAAAATTGATTCCCTCAGGGCATTCTTCTGATGGGACGTGTCCTGGAAACTGCCTTGTTTGTAAGGACTGACATTTATTGACACTCCCTCAGATGAAGCTTTTCCTCTGGTTTAGGCAGAGGAGTATTCAATTCTGGCATCTTGATTTGGGGTAATATGACTTAAAAACACTGAATTTGCTTTTAAAGCTACACTTTTGTCTTTCTGTGCTTTACAAATAATGTAGTCTAAATATACAGTCTTAAAGCTTTCATGATTAATCTTCAGGTTTTGGATTGGCAGGTGATGTCTCCTAGGCTGTTCTAATTTTAGTAATCATGCTACTTTGGTGACAAGATGCTCTAGATATCAGGCAAATACTTCCCATGTGTCTTTAGATATGTCATTATTTCCCTGTGCATCATCTTATATGTATAAAATTAACAGACTTACATGTCTCTGGTGTCTGAAAGATATACTTATTTTTTTAGCTATAATAAGCATTGAAAGGAACCACATGCATAAAATAGGAAATCAGCAACCAGAATCCAGAAATCCTTGCAAGAAAACTTGTATTAAAGTAAATTCTGGGAAGGGATCATTCTGAATGAGTCAAACTTACAGATGAAGTATTCACTAGTAGTAGTATAGGGGATATCAAATCTGCTGGTTTTAGGTTCCTGTTTTAAACTCCACTAGTTTACTCCACCTCAAGCTGTCTTCTTCCAATGTGTATACAAAGAACAGACCTACTTTTTGCACAAAAATCAATAAAATCCTGAAAAACAGGCCAATTTCTGCCTCTTGATGTACTAATATTGGAAGTATAATCTACACAGATAGAAACAAACTTTGGCTAGAACTGGGAAAAGTCCTGCATATTCTGGATAATTTGAGTGATCTGTGACCTCATGATTTTAAAATAAAGATTTACTTTACAACAGGAACTTGAAATGGGACTTTCTCTGAGTTTGAGAGCTACTGACTTGCACTGCCTTCCATTCTAAGCCATTTATACATTCTTTTTCATTAAGAAAAAGGCATAAGATTTTC
Organism: Phasianus colchicus; assembly: GCF_987193195.1. Classification (NCBI taxonomy): domain Eukaryota; kingdom Metazoa; phylum Chordata; class Aves; order Galliformes; family Phasianidae; genus Phasianus; species Phasianus colchicus. The sequence goes on from NC_143439.1 coordinate 22,956,741, forward strand.
CTTAAATAATTGTCGTAATCATCTGCCTTACTTTTTAATCATGCACATGACAATCTAAATCATTAATAAAAAGCTGAGACTGTACAAAGCAACTTACAGTTTAAAATGTATATATTGTTTATCATTAAGAACTACAAATGACATCCTTTTTCTCTCACTTAAAATTCTCTATTTTGTCCTCCTTAATGGGATATAGTGTCAAAGGATTAAAACCCAAAACTATGCATAAAGGATTTATTTATGGCAAAAGAAATCATGTACTTCATTAGATTCTGCCTGATTTGAGGTTTCTAAATAACATTTAATGAGGCTGTTAAGCAAAATTGAATACTGATTCTGACATAGTTAAAAGGAAGTGAAAATAGTTGTCTGTCTGAAAAACAAAGTGAATTGCTCAAAAAGCTTATTAACAAAAAGCGAAGCATTTCATGAACATTTATGGACTATAGAAAATTAACATTTGAGGAGATCACTTATTTTTTTAAACCACTGTATGAGAAAGATCAGCATAAAATAATTAATTGGTTAAATTTATTCAGTTCTGTGACACATCTAAACAAAAAGGCAGTTTTTTAAGGACATAAAAATTTAAATCTATATTTTTATCATGTTAAAGAGACAACAGAGTAAAATAAGATATAGAGTTTTGTTGAGCAGATGTTATGTTTGGATTGCAGTAACCCAGGGAAATGAATAGAGTACAAGTTGATACAAAAAAATAAAAGCTTTATCATTCTGCGAAAATCTTTATGATCCTATGTAGATGTGTGTATTCAGATACAGGATAAGGTAAAAAGTCATACAGAATCTAACACCCATACCTTCATCAGGAACGTATTTATTAATTGATCCAACAAAATCGGAGTTTCCTACAGCAGGATTTAATAAATAATCACAACAGGTAAATTTTCAAGGATTTTGTCCAAGAAATTTTCAGCTGCAGATGCTAAAAATATTCTTGTCCCTGTTTGAAACTACTTCTCTGTGCCTAGGAAACTTTAGTATTTTGTGTATCTACAGCAGTTACAGGTGCCTAGCTCAGACCTGAACATTTGTAAATTCCTACACCAGAGGTTATGTAGAGGCAAAAACATACTGGTAGGAAATAAAGATTGTTTGATCTTGCATAACATAATCTTGTGGAATGGAGATGCTTATGACTAGTTATGACTCTCTTCCCCTAGACAGGTTATTTACTCTAAAAATACAAAAAATACAAAAAAAAAGCCCAGCATGACATAGAAAGGGAGAGTGTATTGCTAGAGGAAGGAGTGGTCAGAAGGAAGTTAGTGTTTGAGTAATTTGAAATTTCTGTAATTTAAATTACCAGCGTTTGTATAGTATAGTTGTAAATGAACAAATAAGGGCTCTTTAATTAAAGTGCAAAGGCCTAAAATAGACTTAAATTCCTGCCTTTGTATATGCAGTGTGTTACTTTTATTGATAGCAAGATTTCAAATTATGGATCAGTTATTCAAGGAAGTTATTCTGGAATTTGGATGTGAGTGATTGCTGAGACTATTACAGTTTCCCAGAAAGAAAAAAAAAAAGAAAAAAAAATCCCAACAACGAAATGTGCAAATAATGTTGGAAAAATGGAACCTATGAAGGACATCCATTTAGTCTATAGGCTGCAGCTTGGAAGGAAAAAATCTAATTTCTACTTCCAGGTTTTATATCTTTGATTTTCCTAGTAGTCACTAGGTAAGATCATAATTTGAAATGTTCTTGCAGCCTGTTTTGGAGCTCCACTTCTCTACAATTTAAGTGTTTGTGCCATCCATTTTAATAATTATTTTACTGCAGTAGGCATGTTTGGAAATCATCCATGGAGCTTACTTATTATCTATAGCTTTTGAGAAAAGTAGCTACTTGCAGCTCTTACTCCATTTTTTTAAGTTTACTTTAATCACAGCTACATGTTCTTGACCATATGTAATAACTGCCAGTAAAAACATAAGGTTCTTTTATTTAAAAAGTATAAGAAATTTCTTCAAGTGGCAATAGAGTAAGCATAGGCATATAAAGTTTTTTCAGTTCAGGCTTTCTTTTGCATTTAACTCTATACCAACATTTATGATTGAAATGAAGTGCAAAGTGATGCTCTTAAAAAGATGTAAATTCAAATTAGGGCATTACATTAATGTGTGCATTTTTGTTCTGAATAAGCAATATTTTCATACAGTGTCACAGTTTTCCAATAGACTCAGTAAATGTAGGCAATGCTTTGAGTAAAATATTTTTCACACTTAAACATCAGTTTCAAAGCAGGGCATTTGAAGACATAAAAGCAAAAGGTAATGACATTATCCTTGAATCTTCATGACTTTCCTAAAGGTGAATGTATTAAATAAGAGCTGCTGAAGTGTTTTTGGCACTGTTTAATGCATCCCATCTGTTAGTCATAATATTACATCAGCTAATTAATGCATGTTACCTTGTGTGTAAAACAACATGTACTCTATTGATTATGGAGTCAAGACTGAAGTTGTTCTCACTGGAGCTGTTTGGATTTTTATTTTTTTATTTTTTGTCAGAAAGTTAGGATTTTCCTCCATGAAAAATTGTTTTCATTAAAATCTGCACATTTTTTGAAACACCTACACATATTAATGTGAAAATCATCCCAATTTTGTTCTTTCTGGATTTAAGTAACTTTGTAATTCTATATTTTTATTTTTCTGTGTGGAACATTTGATCTAGATGATGGTGTGCTGCCACTATCATGTCATAGCAAAACTTGTCAAAAATTACATTCTGACTTGACAGTAGAGATTATGCATAACTAAATCTAATAGTTTGTCATTTTTACTTTTTAAATTCACTGGATTTGCATTGAAACAGTTGAATCATCTCTAAGTTTCCCTAATTATCTTGGAATATTTTTGAAGTGAATATCATGTCTCGTGCTGCAATTAAGAAAATTCTATTCAGTTCCTGGAGCAGTGAAGTTGTTTATCATTTTTTTTTCTATTTTATTGTGCCATTTCTCTCTCATCTTGTATGAACCTCTCTCCTTTATAAATTTGGGCTACAATAACTTTACAAAAACTATACTATTTACAATAACTATACAAAAACTGGTAAAATGAGATTGTTTTAGTGTTTTCTTAACTATACTGATTTTTTTTTTGCTTGCTTTACTAGAAAATTGATATTAATCATACAAGCTCTGTTTGTGGTTACTTTCCTATTGCTTATGTGAAAATGCAATGAATGCCTTTCCAGAAATTTCTTTGTTAACTACCTCTTGAACTAACCATAATTTCTTATGTGTTAAGAATCAAGTGTTTACTGGCAAAATAGTTTTTGTAATACACTGCAGAGTCCTCTTATAAAATCTTAACAGAAGTTCCTTTGGTATAGCGGCAACAGCTATTAAATGTGCTTAGTCTGGACATGCAGTGTATACACGTTCACAATCTCCAATAGCATAGAATATTTGTGAATACATATGGGAGGGTTAGCCTTAAGTCAGAGCCCTCTATTAGATCGAAAGCTTTCTAACTTCTGCCAGCTTCTCTTCATGCGCCGTATCTGATTCCAATCATCGCTAATGTGTTGCTAATAATTATTTGAATTCTTGAAGGAGTGAAAATTTTCTATTTAAAAAATATGATTCCTAAAGAAAAAAAAAAAAAACAACTTCATAGCAAATGCTATAAGTAATTGGCACCAATTTTATTGGATATTTTCTAGTGTTTGTAAATAAGATGAAATATTGCTAAATGCAATTTTTCTATTATTTTACTACTGATAATATGATCATAGTTAGCAGCTTACATTGAAGTATATTACAGCATAATTTAATTAAAGCAAAAAGTGGCATTCAGCATTACCTGTGAATAGAGCCTTCATAAAAAGGTAAAAATAAGAAATAATAAATCTCTTTGAGTTAACATTAGGAGAAAACTAGATCTTAGGTATTAGCTCTTAGTTGAACCAGCCATAAGATTCTTCTTCAGTGTTGTTCTATGGTCCATATGTAAGCACTTCTCTTTAGTGGTGAGCACCAACAAGATGTTCTTATGCACCAAAGGAAGCTATATCCTTGAGTATAAATGGTCTGAGCAATTAGGAACATGAAGGATTTTCAATTTATGTAAATCTTCTGGAAGGTGCCTAACTATAAATGTTTCTATTTTCTAGAAAAAATAGTTGTCTGAAATTGGCTTAGATGCCAGATCTGCAAAGTAGTAATACTGTTTAGTATATCTGTGAAATGCTGCATGCTATCACCTACCACTGGCAGCTGTGGGAAGCATGAACATTCAGCAGGAAGTTTTCAGGACTCTGCCAGATTAGGTGACAGAAGGGGAGATTCTGCGATATTATCATTAATAATCCTGCTGAAGATTCATGAGTTCATAAAAGTCTAATAGAAAAAATTTGGTCAGACTTCTCTTAGCAAATGAAAAATGTAGTACAACCACTACCTTTTTACCCAAAGTTCAGTACTTAAAGAATTCACCTGAGACATGGAAGATGAAGTTTTATATTCCTTTACTTATTGTTTATAGCGAGGATCTGGAACCATGTCTATAGGTGGCTTTTAGAGTAAGTTCACTGAATGAATCTTAGTATATTTTACCAGTACTTCCTTCTCCTTTTATTTGCTCTGATCCAAAAGAATGGTAAATTATTGGAATTATAAAATCAAGCGTTGAGTTTGGAAGGGACCCCTGGAAGTCACCTGGTCCAATTCCCCTGCTCAAACAAAGGCACTTAGGGCAAGTTGCCCAGGACTCTGTGTAGATGTCTTTTGAATATCTCCAAGGATGTATGCTCCACCACCTCTTGGGGGAACTTGTCAGTGCTCAGTTTAAAAAAATAATAATAATTAAAATATATATATATTTTCCTTACGTGTAGATGGAACCTCTTGTGTTTCACTTTGTGCCCATTGCCTCTCTTCCTGTTGCAAGGAACCAATGAAGAGAGGCTGGCTCCATCTTTTTATCCTCTCCCTTCAGATATTTATGTACATTAGTATGATCACCTTAAACTTTCTCTTCTCTAGTTTGAACAGACACTGTTCTCTCAGCCTCTCCTGAGCTGAGAGGTGTTAGACTCATCTAGTCATATTTGTGGCTCTATATTGTACTCAATCCAGTATGTCCATTTCTCTCTTGTACTGAGGGACAGAACTCGACCAAAGAACTCCAAATATGTTCTTACCTCTGCTGAGCTGGGAGGAAGGATCATGCTCCTTTACCTGTTGACAACATTCCTCCTAATGTAGCCTAGTATGGTGTTGCCCTTCTTAATGACAAGTATATGTTGCTGTCTAATGCACAATTTAATGCTCACAAGAATACCCAGGGTTTTTTATGCAGAGTTGCTTTCCAGCTAGGTGGTTCCCAGTATGTATTGGTGCCTGATAGTATTCCTCCTCAGGTTCAGGACTTTGCAGTTCCCCTTCCTGTATTTTTTGAGGTTCCTTTCTGTTTATTTCTCCATCCTGGTGGAGTCCTTCCAAATGACAGCACAATGACAGCCAAAATAAATATATTATTACCTCCCAAACTGCTCCTGCTTTTGTGTCTTCTGCAAATTAGTGAGAGTACACTTTGCCTTATCCAGACTATCGATGAAGATGTTAAACAGGACTGGTGCCAGTATTGTCCCCTGGGATACACCACTAGTTGCTGGCCTCCAGCAACTGATCACTACTCTTTCTTGCAGTTTTCAGTGAACACAAACTGTCTGCCTGTCCAGCCTGTACATCATCTTCTCTACGAAGATCTATGTGGTACAGTGTTAAGAGCCTAATTGAAGTCAAGATTGACAATACACACTGCTCTCCCCTTGTGTACCGATTGACTGAATTTATACAAATCCAGCAGATGTGTTCAAAATCAAATTTCATCAATTTAAACACCCCCTTGAATTTTCTGGAGGTTAAATATGAGAAAACTTGGTAAAGTTATTTAATCAATGCATCACACTATGTATTTCTTTGCTAATAACACCCCTTCTTAGACAATTAAAAGTGCTTTGGGTTTTCAGTATATTTTCATTCCTGAAATGCAAGAACTAGCTGCCAGGTTTGATAAAATATTTCAATAATAGAAAAAAAAATGATCTGTGAATTAAAGAAAATGTTAATTTTAAATGAAATCAGAAGAAAGTAGCAAAGCCAAATATTAAGAATAAATTAATCACAAAATAATGTTTTCTTTGTTTTGTTTTAAAAGACAATTTAATATTAATCAGACGACTTTGAATTTACCAACTCTTCAATTCTGAGCCTACAAGCACAGGGAACAACAGCAGGATGTTTTGTTTTATGGGATAGTTTAAATTTTATTTTATTATACACATCAGTATGCACTAAGAAACACACATCCAAGGGTTCCTAAACTTCAAAGTTCACAAATCTAAGTCTAATTTGCACTTTAGAGGAGGCACATGAAGAACTTCAGTCAATACAGTGGGGCTCATACTGCTACTGTGTTTAGTATTTGATAGCCTTTTCTGGTAATTCAGTCACATACCTCATTTGCATGAAGACTTTCTTTTAAATGTCAGAATTGAGATATGACAATAAGTATTCACTTTGATTAACATGTTCAAGGTTTTTCTTGACCTTAAATGAAGACATTGCTTCAAAATATAATCAGATCTTTAAACTGGGTGGAGAATGAGGTATGGAAATACTATACAGATATCAGAGCAAAACATGTACAGACTCTCAGCCAAAATACATACTTTGTTATTTTCCAAGTTCCTTATGGAACTTGTGTTCTCAATTCTCATTCAAATGAAAATAGAAGTGGCATTATGATCCTCTTTATTATTTCTCTTTCATGGAATTCATTTTCTGGTTTGTTTTTTTGTTTGTTTGTTAGTTTCTTTCTGATGGAGCTAGATATTAAAGTCACTTTATAACATAAATGTTATAAAAACGGTGATGTAGAAAATTAACTTTTTCTAATAGTCTAGGCCTAAAACAGTGAGTACGTGTCTAAGTGACACATGATTTTATACTCCATTTTTTTTAGTTCGCGTTTGCTTCACTGTATTTTTGGGCTAATACAATGGGAAAAGCCCTGAATATATCTTCAAGCAAAGTGTAAAATTTATTTTAACACAGTATATTAAGGTGGTTCTGATGAGTAGATTGCTGTTAAAATCTCACCATTTCAAGATTTGTCATGTAACATGTCCTATATGCAGTTGAAGGGTGAACATGATGAAAAAAAACTTGATGCTGAATATCAAAGATATAAATTGATTGCTTTATTTCAGTGAGGATTAAGAAGGGATAAGAAAGGTTAAATGCCCCTTACTTATTCCAATCCCTTACTATGATAAGTAAAAACCAATTTCAAAAGAAAATACAAATAGAAAACTGAATGTAGGCAAAAAAATCTGGTGTTATGTGAGAAACCTTGAGTTCCTGAAGAAGAGTTCTTAGTGGCTTACCTTCATCAGTGAATTCTGGGCAGCGAGTCCAGAATGTTATAAAATGCATACTAAATGTATGAGTCTAATACATCTTTTTTCAGTGTATTCCTAGTAGATAGGCTAGATGGCAAAGGGGTTGGAACTGAATGGTCTTTAAGGCCCCTTCCAATCGAATCCATTCTATGATTCTATATTTGTCACAGAGATGTTGATAAATCCTGTATGGCCGTATAACTTGTAAATGTTTTATATAGACTCTAAGCACTTGACATGTGTTGTGGATTCTACAGCAGTGTTGAAAAAGTCAGTGTTTACATTTTCTCAAGCTCTCTTGGTAGTTCCTGGCTCTCTGTTATTTTTGTCACAAAACCTTTGTACTTTGATGACCTTCTATATGCTAAATCTAAGCAACTCTAGTTCTCTTCCTCTAAGAATTAACAGCACCACAATACATATAAAATTACGGTTCTTAATCTATCAAATTTTTGGAAAACAACAACAAAACAACAACAAAACCCCACAATATCTGCCAATAGGGGGCTTGCTGAATAGTTATCTCATTTTAGCATCATTAATTACTACTAGTGCAAGTTCAAAAGCACTTCAGAATTTGTGTAAATGAAGTTAGCAGATCAAGAAGCTTAACTGAGGAATAGTAAAGAAAGCTGAAAGGTTAAATTCCTATTCAAACCATTAATTTTTTTTTGTAATAGTTTTATAAGCCTGCATAAAATTTCTTTGGCAGATTCTGTTCTCATCATCATTAATCAGAAGTATACCCTATTCCCAGTGTTTGTTCATTGTGTTTGTGTTCAAGTTCAACTGTTACAGGATTTAATAATTTTGGTAACAACTGCATTAACATGTATTTTTTTCTTCATTGGATTCCAATGAGATTTAGTGATGCTTTTTTTGTGTGTGTGTGTGTGGTATATTGTAACTATTGCAAAATCATACAAGGTAGACTGAGCAAAATTTCACATGCGTTCTAAGAAAATGGAGAAAGAAAGGATGAAGGATTTTCTAGAATTATTGATTGGATTAATGATTGTTTGTTTAATAGACCTATATTTTAACAATCAGTACTTACTGCCTAAGGGGTTGCTGTGAGACCATAAATTCAATTCTCAATTGCTCTCTAAATACTTAGTTTCCCTGAAATAAAGGAAGCTGAAAAATTAATTATTAATATTCAAGAATCAGACTCTGCATGGTGCTCAGGACTTATTAGAGACAACAAGAATTGGAATGCTTTGCAGCTTAAAGCCTGGAATCCCAGCAGAAGTGTTTCTTAATCAAAATTATAAGTAACATGTTATAAAAACTGTAACACTTGATAACAGTTTCATATTTCATAAAGAACAGACAGTAGTGGTAGTACTCATTCTTGATATAGCATTTCTGAACTGGCTAAAATTCAAATTTTTAATGGTCACATTTGAGACTATGTATGTCCTTGCTGGTTCTTCTATATTCTGTAATTTCTAGATTTCTCTTGATTGTTCTGCCTCAAGATAAACTTTTTAATCACTTTACCATTACTGCTTCTTAAGAAGTTTGATTAAGGAGTATTTGTAACTCTTGATGATACATTCTTTTTATGTTAAAATTTAAAAGTATTTGACATTCTCTAAAAGGATGAATTTTGTATGCTGAGTATGTCTACCTTTTTATTCTCTACTCTGTCCACCATATCTTAATTCGGCTTGAGAATAGTTGAGTTTCAGTTAACATTAAATGTTTCTATTTCTGTTTCACAACTGTGGAATCCGGGCAGGGAAAAATGAAATAATTTACTCAGAATCATATAAAACTCGGAATAAACAGGAGATCTCCCTAGCCTGCTACTATACACAGACACTATTTTTAATCACTTCCTCAAATAATAACTTGTGTTTAAGGCACTAGCATGTGCATGTATTGTAACTTCTCTGTTGCACTGCATTAATTAGTCCTGGCATATGATTCTCAATGACTTTTTAAAGTTTAATGTCCCGAAACCTCTGCCTCAATTCAGTTACTTACTACAGTGCAAGATCCTGTTATTACACCTTTTGTGATAACTAGTCCAGTAACCAAACTGCATTGAATAAGCAGGTGGCATGCAGATGTGAACTGGAAGGAGCAAAGTTTTAGTTAAGTCCACTGGGATATAGCCATGCAACTTCTATTGACATTAATGAGAATGAAGCAGCTAAATCTCAGTGCACTGTCCTGAAAATGTTCCCTGATGTGTTTGAAGGAATATAGTCTTCATACCGAGTATTTTCAAATGTGGTGGTGCTGCTCCATAAAACCTGACATCCTATCCTAGAAAAGGATTCCCAGATCTTCCGTTCTCTGTAGCAAACATGATCTCTGGAAACAGCTGACTGAGTAACTCCACAGGATGCTGTACATCATTTTTATGATTAAAGAAGTTGCCATTTCTGTAACCTCAGTATAAACTTGTATGGGTGTGAATTACTTTAAAGCTTAATATTTTTGACTACTCATCAAAATTACAGCTAAATATTGGTCTAGATCAGGCTATGAAATGTCTTTTATTATCCTGGCCTTAGCTGTAAACTTGAAAGACAGAGCCACAGGTCTGTATGGATTCTGACCAAGGTACTAGTTCTTCAAAAAATGTTGCATTTTAATGATGAAAACAAAACAAACAAACAAACAAAAACCCCTACTTCTGTTGAAGAGAATAACAACAGATTTATTGTTTTTTGTATGATTAGTGATTTCTAGATGGGTATTATGTAATGGGTAGAATGAGTCTAATTTAAGTTACTCTGCTTGATTCAGAGAAAGAAGGATGCAATTCATAACTGAACTTTTATTTTCCATTTCATACTTTATTTCAGAGGAACAAACTTATTTGCTTAATATGAAGTACATGCATACTGCAATATGTGGGACAAGAAATAGTTAACTGAATTTACAGTACTTATAGTCTGTGTTCCATGAGAGGCAATTCTGGGAAAGGAATATTTACACGCTCATTACACAGCATCAAGTGAAATTGCAAAATGCATATATTTCTAACCAATTACACATCAGATAAAAATTTCGGGAGAATATACAAGACTAGAAAAGGCTCTCCATCCCCCACTAAAAAGTAGCTCTATAGGGTAGATAATTACTAAAACATCTACGTTGTAGCTTGAGGCAAAGAATGATTATGATTTTCTGTATTTCTGCTGTCAGTCTCTGCCTTCTGCTCTTGCACTTTGGAATATTCAGAATATTATCTGCATAGTGTGTAGTCAATTTTTTCCTGTTATTTGATTGGCTTAAAACATTATCATATGTTGAAAATTAAAAGTAATTCAGAAAAAATAATTTCATGAATCTCACCTTCCTCCCTTTGAGAGATTCATTTCTTTATTCATTATTCTGCAATTCCTTTAGCAAATAAGTCTTGGTGTGTTATTTCAATTGTGAATTATGAATATTACCATCACTTTGGGCTCCAACTTTTGTGCAATAGCACATGTATTTGACTAACTTACGCAATGTAGTTTAGATTTCCAACTGTGTTTGATTGTAATAGGTGTCAGAAATGTATGCTAGGCAATCAAAATCCATGTATCATGTGATCCATGGTAACTAACCAACCCAGCATGAAGTCAGACTTCAAATTTGACAATCAGATGTTCAGTTTAAAATTTGTGTTCAGCAAATACTCAAGCAATCAAGCCAAAAGTGTACCTAGCGAATTCTGAACAATTGAGTGCTTTCGGAAAGTGAAGATAAAAAGATTCACTGAAACTAAAAACATATAGTCAAGGGTAATTCCTTCAAATATTTGGGTAGTTTGGGCTGTCATCTAGTTTACCAATCTCAATTCTTTTTCCCCTGCAGAAATAAGGAATTTAGTGAAGTATTAAAAAACAAGGAAAGACTTAACTGAACATCAGCAAGTGTATCTGTTCCTAGGATGAAAAGGATTCACTCTTGTGTAACTTTCCAATTTTAATCCTTTCAAAGATTTTAAGTCATGCAAAGGATGAATTTAGATAATTTACACAACTTCTGTATTGAGATTCTTGGTTTTTAATGTGTCTGCATTTAATCAAAATGATTGAGCAGTGTATTTCTGGTAGATAATATGTTGATAAACACTGTAGCATCTGTAGGGAATTAAACTATTTATAAGCTTCAAAAACTGTCATACAGACTTTCATTCCAACTGACCAAGATAAATAGTATTTTCATGCTGCCTTTCCTTTTTAAAAATCAGTTTTGTTAGAACATATATGTAAACATTTCTGTGTAAGCTATGCATAAGAACAAAATCCTGACAGAAAAGGAAATGTAGCATTTCACTGTAGCACTGTGACTGTAGAAACAAATGGGGCTGTTTCTAGTTTATAGGGTTTTTTTATTTTTTTATGTGTTTTCTTGATAATATAGGTGATAAATGATTTATTTTAAAATGTAACTAGGAAAAGAGCCTACCCACTTTTAAATAGCTATGGTATTGCATCAGTTGCTTTGAATGTACTGCCTACATGGTGGGGTATCTTTTCCCACGTGTCCCACAGTCCTGGTACTGTGTTTGGAGGACAGGCATCAGTAAAATTAGTAAAAGCACAACTGAGTTTCCTCCTTTCATTTCATTGAATCATTAATGTTGAGAAGACCAATAAAATCATCTAGACCAACCATTGATCCATGCATATGACCCCTCTAGATCATGTCACTCAGTGCAACATCTATCCTTTTCTTGAAAACCTCAAGGGAGAGTGACTCCACCACCTCCCTGGGTAGCCTGTTTCTCACCACTCTTTTTGATGCTAGTTTCCTAATATCCAATCTGAAATCTCCCTTGGCAACTTTTGTCCTATCACTGTTACCTGGGAAAAGAGACTGACCTCCACTTCACGACAGCCTCCTTTCAGGGAGTTGTAGATAGCAATAAAGTCTCTCCTGAACCTTCTCAATATTCTTCTGATGCCGACTTCAAGATTGTATGAAAAAGTAGATGTGATAGGCATTTTTTTTTTCTGGTGTTGTCTTTGAAAAAGGCAAGAAAAGCCCAAACTGATACAATCTATTTTGATTTCTGAAGGACTTTTAACTAAGTTCCTTTCCAAAATCTCTTAAAGAAATTAAGCATCTCTGATGTAAAATAATAAATGGATGGTGTCAACAGTTAATCCTGGCTCCTGGGATTTCTAAAGCAAATCAGAAAATGAAAATGACTTCTCAAAATATCTGGGTGCCAGTTATCTAATGTTTAGTGAAACCACACAGGCACCAATTGCCCAGAGCAAATTTTAATCCTAACTGGGCCATAGAGTAGGCAAGCTTTGACAAGATGTTTGACTCCTCTGTTCCTCAGCCAACCCAGCTGTGATATTGATAAAAGAAATTTTGTTAAAATCCAGACCTCACTGAAAAACAGATCTGCTTCTGGCTTGGACAAAAAGATATGGGTGAGTAAATGGCAAACGTGTCTGAATTTTCATGTCCTGTTATGCTTTATGCTTAAATAATAGAAGCTAAATCTGAAAAGTTGATTCATCACATATTCCTGGTTAAAAGAGATTAAAAACTGTGAGATATCACTGAAATGTGATTCCACCAGCCTCATGGGAAATGTACTACAACTTCAGTATTTGTTATCATTAGATGCAGAATAGTTTTGTGCAAGTCAGTCTGCTGCACTTCTGCTCATGATTATCTCACTATGAGGGATACTGATAGTCTCATAGCTGTATACTCTCACAAGAAAAAATACATCTTTACTGATTTTTCTCTTTTGTAAATATCTGATATTATTAAGATAGATTTTTTTTTTCAATATTTTAAATTTTTGAATTGGTAACTGATATCCCTCAACCATAGCAATGAGAATTTCTTGAAAACCAGATCAGATATATTTTATTATCTAGAGACTCTAAATGTAGGTCTTGCATCAGAGGTTACTGCTTTTCACTGTCTTATATATCCATATTTTGGGTGCTTATTTCTGTATATGGCAAATACATTTGTATGACGTGACAATTTCATTCTAAAAATGCTTTTCTGTCTGACTTGTAAAATACATTGTAGCCATATAATTTAACATATGTTTAGCAACCAAGTCATTTATTAAAGACAGAAAAAAAAAAAAGAAAAACAACTAATGTGTTGTCAGTAATAGTTCTTTTAATTTTCAGCAGAGTTTAGAAGTTCTTAATCTCCTGAGGATTTATTACTTTATGTTCTATCATTGACTGAGGAATAAAAGAACACAACAGACACTAGCAGTATCTAATTCACTCACTATTACTTCCGCTTTGTGGCAAGGCAGTGAGGGATTTTTGTAAATATGACTTGTAAAAAATAAGTGGGATTTATGCTGTAGGTGGGAAACATGTCATTGGATGCTATCTACGATAGGAAACAATATAAATTCCACAAAACAGTTGAGCAAAATCTGCTTTTTTTTTTTTTTTTGTAAATTGCTATTGGTAATACATAGTAAATCTATTTTTGTGTCTTAATCAGTCAAGATGGTTTTTTTGCCTCTACAAGTGATCATATTATTTCCATGCTATGTCCTAGTGTGTTACTCAATAAGGTTTGACTCTCAAAAGAAAATAACTAATTATGCATAACCTTTGCAATAATCTGAATTGTAGCTGCTGTAGAAGAGACTTTCAAAGCGACAATACTGTGTGTCACATATATAATGCTAGCTGCTAATGTCATTTTCATCATCATACATAGAGGATCACAAATGCATTCAAATGTATCTTTTATATTTCAACAAGAAAATCTTGAGTGATATATATCCTGTCATGTAATGTAGGTGTATCTGTATTTAGAAATAGGCTTTGTTACAACTGCCTGATCAAAACAGTTCAGTGTGAATTGGGAAGGACAATCTCAAATTATTCATATGTTTACCTGAGTTTTATATATAATTGATTTTTTTTTTTCTGCTGCAGAACTGGATCATTTTTTGAGTACCTTGACACAGACCATAAATAGTGGTCATTATGTTGAGGATAATCGGCCTTTCATTCTCTTTTATATGTAACTCTGAATACACTGATTTTTAGTCCAGAAGTCTGCATTGTTTTTCATGAAAATTAAATTATTTTAAAATGAATTGCTGAAGTTATTTTCCACAGAAAGTAGTTATGAGATTTTTCGTTCATGCTTCTCAAAGAAGTACTTGGGTGGAGGGAGGTTGCCTTTAATGCTGTGTCCCATCCAAAGCAGACAAAAACTCTTTAAAAGCACAGGCGTTGTGTCGTTATATTCTAAATAATTACCTTTTTCATAACTTCAGCAAACAGTAGGAAAGATATTGAGACTACTCTGTTTAAAACTTGAAGCTGTCAAAACATTGTAGAAATTTTTTTCTCCCTTCTATGACGTTTTACGTTTTATGTCAGTGTAAAGGAAAGCTTTATATTACAGCTCTTCTTGAAAGGAAATGCACAAATTGCCAGACGTAATTTTTAAAAAAGACAGAAATGTCTTTTTAAGACTAAACTGATACAAATGCTAAATAGCTTTTTTTCACAAACTGCTGTTTTTTAGTTAGTATACCAGTAAGGAGTGTGTTCTGTTCTGTTTAAACAACCCATTTATAATTTCTATATACTGCGTGCTATAAGGCAGTAAACCATTTTTCTTATCTTTTATTATTTAGGGGTTAAGGAGCAAATGTGGATCAAATCCAAAATCTTTGTCTCAGCCTCAACAGTAACCTGTCGAGGTTCTGGTACATATCTGTACTAGAGTATGAATTTTTTAACTCAAACTAACATCTCCTGCAGTGCCTACTTAAATAAGAACCATAAAAAGTAATTTATTGTTTAAATAACAGACATTTTCCTCTCTTCACTTCACTGATTTAACATATCAAAATGACTTCAGTCATTATGCTGTGATGCATATATTGGTCCTGTTATTTCGCTAAATATGTAATATATCAGTCTGGAAGGAACTGGAAGTCTGGGCAGCATTTCTGTCTGGTGTGAGGTTTGGAGAAGAAAATTTCTCTGATAAAATCCTTACTAAAATAGAAACAAATCTATCATTACTGCCAGAATATAGTGTTCAATTCATGATATTGTGGAGAAAAGTAATTATAAGTTTAGATGGAACAAGCTCTTATACTGCTGTTGCACTATATCAAATTATTTTCATATAGGAGCTCTCATAATTTCAGTAAGTATCTTCATCTTTTTTTTTCAGGTCTTTCTATTTATAGAACTTGGCACAGATTAAGGAGTATGTTTTTACTAAAGGCATTGCAAAAATTGATGTTACCTTCAAGTTTGATAAACAAAAATAGAGTATGTAGATGAAAAAGCTGTTTCTTTTGTTCTGTTTGTTTTGTTCTGTTTTTGTTTTGTTTTCCCATTACTTCATTACATAAATTTCTAATACATTTGAATGATTTAGTGTTTTTCTATCCATTCAGTAAAGGAGGTCTTCCATGGAATTTTTTAGAAATTCAAAGAAGGCATCCAGCATGTCAGAAAGGAATTGTGCTGAGGGGTTAGAATAACACTCTTATAGGTAGGTACCCTGTTTGTGTACTTGCCAGTGAACCAGAATACTGTTTATCATCTTGAATGTTTACTTCTGGCTTCAAGCTTCACTTGCACTGATATGCAGCTGTTATAGTCAACATGCTGACACTTTGCAGCTTGACTTATTGCTTGAATCTTATGGAAAAAACAGAAAACTTTATATTTCTTGTCACTTTGCTTTCTTGAAGTTTTCCTTGAAGGATCAGCATAAATGTAACAGAGTCAAACCCATTTCTACAGCTCTCATTCCTATCTCAGAGAACCTTCGCAAAACTGACAAGTGTAGAATTTCAGCTATACTATCTACTCCTTATTATGAAAATAAGAGTACAGATTTTGTATTTCCTTGTCAATTTAAGGATCACCCATATATATGTGTAATTTCTGTTAATATTGTAATTAAAAAAAAAAAATAGTGTATCACCTAAAGAAACAAATTTCTTCAGAACTGTTTTCGCATGAAAATTCTTTTGGTTTACACTTTTCTGCAGTCATGTACACATTTCTATGCATGCTGTGAGAACTACCTCTTTACCTTTAAGCTTTCTACTTGTCTAAAAAGTAAGGGAAAAAAAGAATTTTTCACAAAGGTGATTACTTAGGGAAAGAACATGAATCAATATGAGGGCTTCAGCAGCCCTGTTGGAAGAGCAAATTTTCCTAACATGGGGGAACTGCTGCGTGTGTATGAATGAACTTTGGATAACAGGCTTCAAACAAGTAACAACTTGACTGACTGACTTCATGGCAATGAAAAGAACACATTATGGTGTACGCCTGACTTTTGTCCTGATCTTTGAGTAACTGCTTGCAATTATGCAACAAAATATGGATGTCCTAAATACGCCTTATGTTCCTTAATGTACTTTTACCGCTGTATTAGATGTTGGTGAATTCAAACATGAAAAGTATCAGTTCTTACCTTTTTCAGAATGATGAAGAATACAGAACTGTCTGTGTTTATGATTATTTTGTTTATTTTAAGTATGTGTGCACATGCATATATTTAACCATTATGTGTGTTATTAAAAAAACATATTGATTACCAGGGAGTTATCATTAGTTTTTGGTAACAAGGAATAGGAATGATACACACATTTAAATGTTCTAGATAATACAAACAAAATTTGAAAAAGACTGAACAAAAACAAACCAAATGTCCAAATACTTGAGTAAGTTCTGGCCTAGTTTATATAAATATTTGATAAAATATATATTTGTGTGCAATTTTAGTCCATGAACAAAAATGCAAAGATGTTCTTGGGGCTGAAATTTTGACTGGTCAATCAGAGAAAGAAAACTTTGAATCTAATTAACAGTAAGTTAGATTGAATGATAATTGATTACTATTTACAATGAATAGTTCTTGAGATCTTTCAGGATCACTGTCAGTGTTTGACTGATGTTCATCTCAATGAAATATATGTCAAGCATCATAAATATTGTACTAAGTTAAAAATAACAGCATTTTAATGATTTTTGCTCTCTGGCAACAATGAGCTAAATTTGAAATGTGTTTCCATTAGGTGTGTGACTGAGAAGGAATGGATATTAAAACAGGTGGTTTGTTTTATCCATTATGAAATTCCTTTTGTTTTAGAATCAAAGTAAAATCTAAGGATTTTATTCTAAATAATTCTGAATGATCAGTTTCATAGCATACACAGTTTCATAGGCCCATAATTGTTTACAGCACTTCAGTGGAAGAAATTGCTTTTTAAAACTGTATTTTGTAACGAACTCTGCTAAGGTCTACTACCTTTTTAAAATTCTTCTGTGGTTTTCCTTTCTCTGCCTACATCTTTCTAAACTAAGGCTGAACTTTGCAGTGTACTTTTGCCAAAATCTCATCTCTGAGGTAATCTCAAATATTAATATTCATGCATATAAAGATTCAGAATTCCTTACTTATTTTTTTAATTATTTCTTTATTATTATAATGTGACTGTTACTGCATGTGCAATTCACTACTACTAATGGTGCTCTCAGATACTTTCCTACTGAACTGCTACTTCATGTCTTGTAGTCCATTTACTTTCTTTTTGAGAGAATGTATTTAGGATATGTTATTTACTTCTTTCTGTCCATTTCAAGAAGTTACTGACAAGAATTTGAATTGAATACTGCTCTCCAGACTGCTTTGAATTTCACAAAGCTTGGCTTCTTCTGTGTATTTGGTAAGTGCAGGCTTTGAGTTTACTGTTACTCATTGATTTGCCAGTCTAATTTGAGACAAGTTTCTCAATGTCTTTTCTGCTCTTCCAGTCATGAAACCTTTTGAAATTAATTTGGTCTAGATAATATTTTTGCATTTTTTCTTATGGAATTTCTTGTCAGATATCACTCTGCAATGTTAAGAGAGCTGTAAATTAGATCTCTGACTCCCATAATTCTGTAAGCCAATTACCTCATAAAAAGAGAAATTAAGTCAACACGACTTTAAAGATCATGACTGATTCTTATCATTTCATTGTCCTCTAAGTGCTGCAGATTGTTTACTAATTTGCCACAGTATATTTATGTGCATTCATTTAGTCTGATCACTTTCTGCAACTCTGACTTTTCTCTATGTCCTCTTCCAGACCTTTAGAATTCTGACCTTCTCTACATGATTTTGGAATTTATCATTATTATTCAAAGCTAATACATATGGCAATACCAAATTGCCCATCTTCCTTGTCCCCTTTAGGCTGGAAAGTCTACAGCAGATACATACACTAGAATTATAGAATCACCAAAGTTGGGAAAGACCTACAAGATCATCCAATCCAACCGTTCACTTATCACCAATAGTTCTCACTAAACCATGTCCCTCAACACAGTGTCTAAACATTCCTTGAACACCTTGATGACTCCACCACCTCCCTGGGCAGCCCATTTCAGTGCCTGATCACTCTTTCAGAAAAGAAGCATTTCCTAACGTCCAGTCTGAATTTCCCCTGGTGCAACTCGAAGCCGTTCCCTCTAGTCCTATTACTAGTTACACAGGAGAAGAGGCTGGCCCCCAGCTCATTATAACCTCCCTTCAGGTAGTTATAGAGAGCAATAAGTTCTCCACTGAGGCTCCTCTTCTGTACAATCCCAGATTCCTCAGCTGCTCCTCATAAGGCTTGTGCTCCAGACTTCTCACCAGCTTCATTGCCCTTCTCTGGACATGCCCCAAGGCCTCAATGCCTTTCTTGCAGTGAGGGGCCAAAAACTGAACACATGAGGTGTGGCCTCACCAGTGCTGAGTACAGAGGTACAATTACTTCCCTGCTCCTGCTATTTCTGATACAAGTCAGGATGCCATCGGCCTTCTTGGCCACCTGGGCACACTGCTGGCTCTTGTTTAGCTGAGCATTGACCAATAACTTCAGGTCCGTTTCCTCTACACAGTCTTCCAGCCACTCTGTCCCAAGACAGTAGCATTGCCTGCAGTTGTTGTGGCCAAAGTGCAGGAACCAACACTTGGTCTTGTTGAACCTCATCTCACTGGCTTCAGCCCAGTGATCCAGCCTGTCCAGATCTCTCTGTAGGGCCTTCCTACTCCCAGGCAGATCAACGCTTCTGGGCATTCTTCCCATCTATATCTTCCTAGTGAACTGTAAATATATTGAAAGCTGAAGTTTTGTTAGAGAAGCTTGACAGAGCTGCAGCTGTAAAATAAGCAGATTTGCAAATTGTTTTTATATTTTGTATGTGATATAGCTACACAGATAAATGCTCTGTGTCTTATTTCAGTAGTGAGGTTTGCAGTAATCAGATCTAAACTGATACTTTCATGAGAAAAAAAAAAAGTAGAGAGTTGAGATAGAGTTGTCTGTAGTTCTGACAAATGTAGAAATGAATTTGCTAACTGAATAAAAATGATTGTAGGAAAGAAGAAAATTATTACACAAATTGACAAATAAGAAAACATTCAGTGGGGATATCATTAGCAGTGCCTGAACATATTGCTTATACCTGAATCTCAAATTTTCTCTGCCAAAGAGAAGACTGGACTTTTGTTTTACAAACCAGCTTGGACTCTTTCCTCTGTATGGTATGTACTACTTAAAAATTTAGAATGGGCTATAGACTCATATTTAGAATGGGTTAAGTCATTTCTCTTAGCGTAGCTGGAATAACCTTGGAATATGTTAGATTTGAAAAGCTTTGAATTCAAAATGCCTGGAGGTTTCTGTCTCTTAGTTCCCAAAGGTCTCAGCATGACTACGCATTTCAGAAGGCAAAGAATACCATGAACTACTTGAAACTGTGCATTAAATTTGTTTTATCACTGGATATCCATGTTTTTCTGAGAAAAATCTGCAGTTATGCAGATATAATGTACATCTGTACTAAAACGCATAGCATTGTAAATTAATAAATAATTTTTACTTAAATACTTGTAATGGCTTAAAGATCTAATTAAATCAAAGCAATTCTAAATTACATAAACATCAGTTTTCCTTCCTAATTCTATGTATCTTTGTGATCTGTAGCATTCAATGGAGTTTTCAATTGCCTTTCTGCATGCAAAAAGTCCTGTTCTAGACGGGTGAATTCAATTATACCACAGTCAAAATGTGAAGATCCTTCAATATACTCTGAGCTCACAACCATTAAGATCTCATATGATAAATTGAATCCATTTGGGTGATTTGGAAATACAATGATTTTTGGTCCCCTTTCTCTCTACCACTTACACTGGAGAAGGAAATAATGGCAGAACAGGTTTCTGTTCCTACATCAAATCTGTTAAAAAGGTGCTGAGCACTCATCTATGGGGTCTGAAGGCATTTTCAGCAAGGCTCAGAAGAAATTCTTCAATGTGAAACAATGTTATTAGCAAGCCTTCAAAATTTTCGCTTCCATGAAATCCTGGTGGTTACATGGCTTATCCTGCGTAGAAAAGAGTCTAGGTGCCCTCAGATTCATGCCTTCATCAGGATCTTTGGGATCTTTATTGTCATAATTTTTTCTTCTCTGATTGGTGAATGTAGTTTTTTAACTTCACGTTACAGATTTTGAAATGGGATGTGGTGAGTTTGATTTTGTTTTGTTTTTATTATCTATATATTTATTTGTGTGTGTGTGTGTGTGTGTGTCTGTAATTTAAATTACATATGAAAAGATAAACAGAACTACGTTTTTCATAGTTTCATGCAATGTTTTCAAGCCATTTACGTCCATCATTTTAATGAGAAATGAATGCTAACGGGGCTCTCAGAAAGGGTCTTCACTTTGAAGTAATCTCTTATGTTCTGTCATCTCTCAGACTTCTTAACCTCAGAAAACATATTTCAAAGCCCATTTCTTGGGCTTCTTTAGAAGGTAAAGAAAGTAAAACAATTGCAGTTTCCTGTATTAGCCTATTGTTGGAAAGAAAGCACATTGCTCTGATACCTGTATGTGGATTTCTTTTTATACCACTTCTTACTGTGCTTTTAGATGTCTGTGCAATTCTATAGACTTATGCATTCTGAAGCAAAACTTCAAATGTTTATATAAAAAGTAAATTAATTCATATCATTATGAAGTCCTCGCAGCAGCACGTAATGAAGTGAGATAGATGTGCGTCTCTGTAAAGTTTTTATTGCACTGAATGAAATGGGCTTTTCAAAGTTATCTGGTGAGAAAACAAGACCAAATAAATAGGGAGCATATTGGTGGGCAGGTTTGCTGTTATATCTTCTCTATCATAGCTGTGATGATCCATCTCTTTGCCTTTGATACAGTTTCCCTGGCATAACTAGAGACAGAATAAATAATACATTCTATATCAAAAGAGTAAAATAAGTTTTATCTGGCTGCAAGATAAAGGTTGCAGAATTTTCTATTCTTTTAATTTTGCTTGATAAGACCTAGAAATAGACTATGGCTACACTGGCAAGCAGACATTAATAGTCTCATTTATTGCCAAAGACTTGTGTTTTGTTTGTTTTCCCCCAGTCTAATTTTGCAACTATTCCAGGCTTTAGAATAATCTCAGTCCTTTTCCTAATGATGACTGTCTGTCTCCTACCTCTTTTTCCTTCTCGCAATTAACATCACATTCTGTCCTGTTGCCACTTTCTGAATGCCAAAGAGATATAAAAGTGTAGTCTCTACTATTTAATTACTTTAATTTGAACAGACAAACAACTTTCCCAGTTTGTGACTAGATGCATAAGAGAGAGAATAAAAGGAGAGGCTGAGCTGTGGCTTGTAGGGGGTCTGTTTGGGACATAGCATTTTAATCATCCACTTCTATTGTCCATTGAGATATCTAAGCAGACATATTTAAAAGCGGTGGGTTTTTTTTTTCTTTTTTTTTTTCTGTTTCATACATCAATTCTGACTTTCAGTCAGCTAAGGTTTTCCTTTTTATTGCACTAAGTGTTTAATTTCTTCACTTCTCAGTGACAGTTCTCACCTCTGCTTTCATTTCTTTCTTTCTTTTTTTTTATCTCAGTGCCTTTTAGTATCTGCTGATCTGTTGTCATTATGTTTCATTTTATATCTATATATCTATATATATATACATTCAACAGATAACCTGAGGGTATAGAAATTTTCTTCCTTTTTTTTAATGTATATTCTCCCATATTAATAAAAAACTAAGTTTTGATAAATAGAAAGCATCTCTCTTTCCTAGTCATTTGTGTTCCAAATGTTGTCCCATAGCAGTATACACAGTATTTTTATCTCTGTCACTGAGAATTACAGGAAGTCTAGAAAGAAAATATAACCCTAAGAATCCTTCTTGTTTTGAATTCTCATAGGCTTTCCTTGAACATACTCATCTGTGCTAAACTAAAGGAATGTTTCTGCATTTCATTCAAGTGGACTGACTATATTACTGCAGTTCTTCTTTTGGTATATACTACTATAATCTGAATCAAAATATTATTCTTGTCGATGAAGACAAAACCAGTAATTTTTTTCCTGAACATGAAGAAACATACATACATAAAGATATTAGAAAAGACAACTAAATAAATTATGAGTGCTCTTTGCCAATTTTACAAGTGCCAGCCGTACCCTCTGGCTATAGGTTAGGACCTTAGGACTATTGCCAAGTCAAGAAAAGAAAATTTTGTATGTATTATTGATTCTTGGGCAGATAAAAGTATAAAATTTGCTTGCAGACAGAGTTACTCTATGTCTAAAGAAAACATTTTCGCCAGTGGAAAATTCAAACCATATAGCCTGTATTCAGTCAAGAGCATGTATACCCAAAGGAAGGCAGATCTTTGGTACAGCTTCCCAATGATCTTCCCAAGGAGATCTACCCCGTGTGTTCCTTTGACCAAACTCAGTTATGTGTTTGTTGTTAGTGATAACAGTGAAAAGCAGTCTGGGAAATAAGTCTGCATAGAGAAAAATAGTTCAAGGAAAGGTTTCCTTTTATATAGCTTTCAAAGTTCCCTAATTAAAATGCAATCAATTTATTAAAATTATTGAAAAAAATAAGGACTTTAAAAAGCACAAGTTGAAGTGAATTTACCATGATGCCTTTCCATCAAAAGAGAAAGCAATCAAATAACCATATAGGACTGATCATCAGTTACACGTATTGTTTGTATTGTTCAAGGGCTTCAGTCATGCTGGCTCCATGATACTGGTTACATGAATTCAAAAAGAAAGACAGGTTGTTTGTGAGTTGGGTTGTATCTGAACATATAAAGAGAGCTAACAAAGGGAGAGAAATTATAGGAGAATGAATATCAAGTGAAACAATCAGTTATCAGTAAGGCTTTTCCAGTGTGGCTGGATGAATTGTGTTTTCCATACGTGAAAATGTTATGTGGGCAAATAACTCAGGCAGAAAAAACTAAATGCTTCAAGAAGAAAATTGCCTTTCTTGAAAACAAATTTATTTGTCCAACCCACCTCCCCCCAAAAAAAAACAAAAACAAAAACAAAAACAAGAAAAGCTTATAAGTTCGATATTGATTGTGTTTCATCACAATTAATTAGGACTCTCCAGAAATTTACTGTAAGATTTGATATTCAAGAAGCATAGTAAGGTTGTCTAGCTAGATGCCAGTGTTAATTTTTTTCCACAGGATTTTTTTTTCATTTTTCCACTTTTACAGGAGTAGTTTCAGAGTAAACACTGTTTAAGAACCTTCCTGGTAATTTACTGCTCAAAAATTACCAGTGAAATAACTTATAATCATTAAATCTCTGAACACTATTTTGATCTTGCCTATATAACTATAAAAACACAGAGGCAGCGATAGCTGAAAAATACAAACATTCAGACAGACTTATCTGCTAAAGCATTTTTCCTGAGGCAAAGCCAACAGCTAAAAATTTGCCATACAGTTGGCAACTGGGACTAGAGAGCAGGTGCCAAGTCTGCTCAGCTTTCAGAAAATGAACAAACCTATTATGATTGAGTTCTTTTTATATATATATTTAATGTTTTTATTTTTTTATTTTGCTTTATTCAGAGCACAAAGTCATTTTGTAAGTTTATAGTAGTACGTTCCATTTTTTAATGTATAGATTACTACACAGTTATAAGCCTATTACTTAATAGCTATCTCTTTATTTATTAAGGGTCATAATACTTTTTAATTATTCTGCTGTTAATGTACTGCAGACTAAAACAATACATAAGTTGAATTAAGTTTCAATCATAACCAGTACTATTAATACTGCAAACATAATGTGAAGCAATTGCTGCTCTGGAAACTTAATGCCATTCTATTTCAAGTACTAATATGGATTAAACAGGAGAGTCACAAATATTCCAGGATAATTTGTTTGTAGAGTGATTTACTGAAATGCAGTTGGACGTTACCTAATAAGACTATTATGCCAAATGGATATTATGTTTCATACACCAGTTTCACAGAAAAGGCAGTGGAGTTTTGGAACATTGAGATGAAGCTGCTACTGATTCATAACTATCCGAAGAGTAAAATCATCAGTAAAATCCACAGGAAGATACTTGACTTTAATAAGCTCTTCATATACAAACTATTAGTAATTTTTATTGATCACGACAAAATCCTTCTTTAACTACTGCTCTGCAAAACTCCAGTTGCATCATAGTCAAATTTTCTAATGAAGTTATAGATAAGATTTTATTATTTTCATTTATCTTTCTTTACTTTATTCCATTCTGCTCTTCCTTCCCGTACTTTCACATCTTTTAAAAAACTAAGTTGGCTTGCCTTTGAGACAGAATGGAGCCTTACAGAATGAAGCCTTAACGATTGTAGAAGGATCTTCTTGTCTCAAACAAGGAGCCTTAACGACTGGTGGAGAATGAAAGAATGGAGTCTCAACGACTCAGGTTGGAAGCTGTAAGGTTGGAAGCAGAGTGCATAGACTGTCTTTCTGTCGCGGCTCCTCATGGCTCATAAACATCAGAAAAGGGAGGAGGAGGTGCAAAACCACCAGGGACCCTCGTTGGAAAACCCCCGAGTACGCAAGTGGTGTGCCGACCCGAAGGCGAGTTTGGACCAACTGGACTATATAAAAGTGAAAACGCACGTTTACCTTTGTCGACCCACTTGCAGACAAAGACCCCAGACTCCAGACAACGCTGGATCGAGGAGTGGTGAAATTTATCTACCTCTAACTCTCTCTGTCTCTCTTCTTTACTCTCGATCTTCTTTTACTTTATCATCTTCTGCAGTTGTTGCCTAAATTTGCCTTAAAGTAGTTGATAAAAAAAATAACACCTATGCCGAGTAACCCTAATCCGTTATGCTTACTAACTTGTTGTTAGAAAGTTCCTTAATTTTGCCTCGAAGTAGTTGGCTAGCTGTTGTTAGAAAGCTCAGTAAATTGTCCTGTATTGTTCCTCTGGGTCATTCCCCTGGAGTGCAGCAGGATTCGAAAGACTCACCCACTGAGTTGGACAGGACCACTTGTATGAACATTAACTTTTTTTTTTTTTTTTTTTTTTTGAATAATTGTAAATTCTGCAGGCTTCTTTTAGAGGTTCTTAGTTTAGTAAGTGTTTTGTAACACTGGAAAATAGACTGTTGTAACTGATGAGAACCCAAATATGTGTAAAGCCTAGCAGGGATATAGTAATGCCACTCCCTTCCATCAGTGCAATTGCGTTTTGTTTACTCATATGTCTATCAGCATCAACCCCTTGCATGACTAAGATTTTCAAATACTCTAGGTTTAGAAATACTGTTCTGAAATCTAACTTGGACCATTACATTTTCTCGTTAGCCTGAACTTGTGCTTTTTCCTGGAGGTGGTTGAGTCACTGTCCCTGGATGTGTTTAAGAGCCATTTGGATGTGGTGCTTGGAGATATGATTTAGCAGAGGATTGTTAGTTAGGGTACTATGGTTAGGCTGCGGTTGGACTTGATGATCCTTGAGGTTCCTTCCAACCTGAGTAATTCTATGATTCTATGATATGCATTTGATTGTAGCAGGAAACAAAGGAATTTTTGACATGCATGCTGCACATTCATCATATTCCTTAATAGAAGTCTGTAATAATTTCACGTGTCCAGAAGGTTTTGCCTTCCTTCTACAAGGCTGATGGTTCATACTGAGAGACCTGAGGGATTTAAAGTCAGTTATAGTGGAAATATCATAATTCTATTGTTTTTAAGTACAGATAAATTTACTTTTTTTTTGTAGTTCATCATCATTTTCCATGAAACATGCTATGGAGGTGGGTAGATAGTTAAAGAAATTTCAAGTACCAGACCTCCAACAGAATGATGCTAACAAGAAGCCAGTTCTGTGGCTGGACCCCTTGGGAGCTTTAGGAAACGACAAAATTATATCTTGCAAGAATTACATGGATGCACAATTCCATCTGCTTAAAAAATGCTGAAGATGCAACAGACATTGTAAAATTTTTCTTCGTTATTATCATAGTTTTACTTGTATAGCACCTGTGTTAGGATCAGTAGAAATTCTGAAGCAAAGATGATTTCTATCCAGATTAGCTTCAGTATGTGTGGGATTATATCAGGGAGGATATAGGTAACAAACCAAAATTATAGAATTAAGATGCAGTCTACAAAATGAAGACACTGGCATAATTTTTATTTCCAAGTGGAAGACAGATTTCATGATACTAAGTATTAAGAGAAAAAACAGCAATTTTTATCAAAGTGTCTAAATTTCTTTCAACATCTGTGCTATTAGTAGGGTATTGGGGAAACTTTGAGCATTACATGTTTTGACATATTACATTTCTAAGGAATGTTAAATTACCTAGTATTTGAAATGCCGAGCATGCTTAGTAATATAAAATAGAAAGAAATGTCTGATCAAAAAGAGAGGAAAAAAATAATAAACCTTCTCACTGTTGATCTCTCCTAAAAAGGAACAACCTTTGATAGAAAATGTACAGTCAGATTTTTAGCAGCAATTTTGTTTAACTAAATGCTCCAGTCATTGGAGCAAAAACCACTTCAAAAGAATATGGAATATATTTTTGACTCTCTCTATAAAGTTTCTGTGTTCTGTATAGTTATTTAGGTTGTTAAGCCTTCAGATTTCCATGACATACTTTCTGAAGAGCTTTACAAATATTTTAAGCATTTCCCTAAACAGCACACACAAATGATATGTTTCACTTAAAATAAATAAATAAATAAGGGTTTTTTTTAGTAACTAAAAGATTTTTAAAAATTCTTTGAATGACCATTATTTGACTGATACTCATTACTTGACTACTGCTCCCACTGGAAGGAAACACTGAAAAAAGAACAAATGGACTGATCTCTAAGTAATATTAAAAATTTATTAATTCTATAAATTGCAACAAAAATTGAAATAAAAATGATAGCATATTTCTCTAATGAGTCATTTCTATCTCAGAAATTTTTTATATTAGGAAGGATGCTTCCTTGAAAAAAATCTCTTCAGAAGTCTATAAAATAAAAATAAACACTGGATTTGTTAAATTTGCCCTCATGTAATAACTTCTACTTATTTCTTTAATATTTCAGCATTACTTAAGTAATCCTGCTATTCTTCATCCAAATAGCAACTCTGAGTAATTCAGAGAACGCTACATATTGATACTGAAATATGTCTATGCTCAAATTAATGTTAATAGTAATATAATACATGACTTACAAATTATATGCCTTCTTTTTTTCTAAAAAAATCTTGAAACTTTGGTCTTAATCAGAAGTCTTTTTACATTTGTTTTGCACAATGCTTCCCATACGTGTAATTCAACATGTTAAGGGTTCACTGAGAGCTGTAATCTGTTAAGTTTCACAGTAGACATTTTTGAAGAAGATGGGACAAACTTCAAAATATCTCAGATGTTCATAGGAGAATTTTCTCCTTGGTCTCCATCACTGGATTTTGATTTGAAATGTAGATCTAATGAAACTAAATGTTATGTGTAGACAACATTTCTAATTTGAAAAATTCTCCTCCAAAGACAAAATTGAAAGTTGCTTATCAAGCTGGAGTCATATTCAAATGTTTCTTCTTATGGGAAAGAAGAACAAAGAAAAATTTAGGGCATTTAGAAAATATTGAAACTGGAGGATAAGATGGCTAGTGCTGTCACATATAGAGATGTTTTCCTCTGCTGCCTTTATAATATTTGAGATTTGTTACCGTTTTTCTTGACTAGGCATGACTGTTCTGGCATGATTTCATATAGAACAGCCTTAAACTCACTTAGCTGCTCAGTTCTCACATTTTTTCCCCAGTGTTCCAACTTTTTAATATGTCCATAAATTACTACAACATTTGAGATATTAGGACAGAGTAGTGCATGAATGCATGAATAAAAGGTACAAGTCTTCCCCCCTGGAAGCCACAAAAATATATATGTTTTTAAAAAGGTAACTTTTTTGTTGTTTTGAATCTTTAATTATGTTTAATTAAGTGCTGAGCACTGATGTTAACAGATGCAGTGCATGTGTTTAGGATGCCTTGCCTTGACTGTTACTGTGACAAACTGAAGTGGTGGGTTGACTCAGACAAGAACTAAAAATTCTATTTTACAAATAACCTTCATACCAAGTGGGAATGATTCTGTCAACATCCTTTTCTACATGATTAATCATTCTTCCCCTTTCCTATCAGTAGAATCAGTTTGTCATACAAATATGTGATGCTGGAGTTGGTGTGATGGTGAAGATAGCAACCTAGAAGTTTGCTCATTAGGATAACAATGAAGGAAAAGTTAGGAAATCATTAGTGATGCACTTTAATTATCAACATGCATTAATTCTACATGTCATACCAGTTATAAAAAAAGAGTATATTGAAAATAAGTTGACTCTTGGGCTTTCTTCACTGGCCACTGAATAGGTAACACCATGTGAAATTTGGCATGTGGATAAGCTGTGTTCTGAACTTTTATTGTGACTCAGTTGTGAAATATGCTGGATCTCTGTCACAGGAAAAACAGCAATTTCACTTAAGCTTGTAAACCTATTCTGAGTGGCAGAGGTTTTTTAAACTCTGAAAAATCACAGTCATGGAACTACCAATCAGCATATTTTCAGAAAAAAAAAAAGGAAAAAAAAAAAAAGGCACCAAATACAGTTACCTTGACAAGCTACTTTTTTTTTCTTTTTAAATAAAAATCACTCCTGGCTGAAATTCCAGTATATTTGATGTTATTTGTTTGTTCTGCTACAGCAGAATCCTTTGGTTACAGTGATTTCAGAGAAGTTCCGAGTACAAGCGTAATATAGTGGTCAGGCACTGGAATGGGCTGCCTACCAGGGAGGTGGTGGAGTCACTGATCCTGCAGGTGTTCAGAGAATGTTTGGATTTTGTGTTGAGGGATATGGTTTAGTGAGAACTATTGGTGATAGGTGGATGGTTGGACTGGATGATCTTGTAGTTCTTTTCCAACCTTGGTGTTTCTGTGATTCTGTGATAGTTAAAGAATTACACAATTCATTTATGTCACAATTAATTGTCAGTAGAACACATGAAGAAAAAACAGTCAAGCCTATGAATTTCTTAAACAGTGAAAAAAGGAAAAAAGTGTCTTCAAAGAGTGATCTGTAATGCATCAAAAGATGTTCTCTACAAATCAGCATGGGGATCCTCAAAAATCCATAGTAATCAGGTAGCTATCTAGAAGCACTCTCTGAAGTACAAGTATTTGACTCTTCTTAAATAGTAGGCACCTGTCTTCACCTAGGGTACAAGCTCATACAATTCAGAATCTGCATTTGTCAAATACCAACTAAGTAGAACAGTATCCCGAAAGGAAAGGGCCTAGTCTGTAGGCTCAACTCAAAAAGAGTTAAATACACCTGGCTGACTTCCCAGGAGAAGTCAGAAATATTGGATGAGCAAACTCAAACCGGCTGAATGGGGCAGTTTCTATTCCTCCTAGTGATTCTTAGCAGCAAATGAATTAATTGCTGCCCCTGTTGAAAGTGCTTATGTGATATTGCACACATACAATGTCTCATTGTATGACACTGTCCCACCCTTACAGAAGGACATCTAGGGTGTCTCACACCAGGATACCAGGACTCTGCTTTTGTTTAAGAGAAAATATTAGTATATCTATACTTCAGTTATGTATTGCATAATTTTATGTAGTTAGCTCACAAGCCAGCAGGAATTTTGAAAAATATTTGGTACTTTGGTAACGGAGATAATAAAAACTGTAAAATAATAAAGAATAAATAATTCTGTCTTCATAATAAACTGAGTGAAAAAAGAATCATCATTGTGGTAAGGCTGTACCTTACATGTAATGTAGTAAAATTATGCTGTTACAATTGGAAAGATTAGTGGAAAGGTGATAGAAGAGTGAAATAGCAAAAGGGACAAACAGGGAAAGAATTGAATTGATTGTATTAGAATCAGTCATTCCATAAAATGGATGAAACAGAAAAATATCTAGTTATATATTCAACTGTGGTGGATATTTACAGTCAGTAACTGAATTAATGTTCTTTTTGTACTTTACCTGGGAGAGCCTTATTCCTGATCTATAAGATCATGATATTGAGGAAAGGATGTTCTGTATATGTGTGCATTTCACACTCTTTGGAAGATATTATTTTTGGCAATTATTTGCTGAACATCTCTCAAGTATATCAGTTTTACTGAGGAAAGATAAGGGAGATGCAATATCTCTGAAGAAACTTTTTCAGGCCAAAAGATAACATTTTAATGTAAAGCATGATCATATTCAGATGTGAAAACAATGGATGATCTTCAGGACAGTACGCTGTGTAGATACCAGACTATAAATATCAAAATATCCAAGATGCTTTTGTAGTTTTGTGATCTCCATACTAACCAGTAGGAGAAGGTCTAGCACCTTCAGCTATAAAAGAATTGGAAGAATGGATATGCTTGTTTATATTGCGGTTTCTATCTTTCTTCTTTGTTTGATACTTTGTATATCTTTTGTTGAATGTTCTTTGGAGATGATAAAAAAGTACTTAATCTTTTCAAGACAGCATGACTAACATATACAGTTGCAGATAAAAATTGTTTAAGTTCACATACATTTGTAAAATCCACGTCAAAGTCAGTCTTTTCCTGAGTTGCATCAAAAAGGAGTGGTTAGCAGAGTGAGGGGAATGATTTCCCCCTCTAGTCTGTCCTAGTGAACTTCAGCTGGAGTTCTGCATCCAAGTCTGGGGCCTCAGCACAAGGAAGACACAGACCTTAGATTGAGTCCAGAGGAAGGCTGTGAAGATGATCAGAGGTGTCGAGCACCTCCCTTATGAAGAAAGGCTGAGAATGAGTAGAGGGGAAGGATCAATTTGAAGGTGATTCACTGCCTAGCACAGAATCTTCTGGTTCCTTTTTTTTTTTTTTCTCCTGCAAGAGTACATTGCTGGCTCACTTTTAACTTGGTGTCCACTAGGATACCAAGACCTGCAGGTCTTTTTCTGAAATACTGTTTTACAACCAGTAATCCCCTAAATTGTACTGGCATATAGCATTATTCCTCCACTCGTGTAAGGCTTCATATCTCCCTTTCTTGAATTTTTGAGGTTCCTGCTGGCTCACTTCCAGCCTGTTGAATTCTTCAAGCACAACTGTGTGGTACATCAACCATCCTTCACAGCTTTGTTTCATCTACAGACTTTCTGAAGATGTGCTTTGTCCCATTGAGGTCATTAGTAACTTTTTTTAATACCTTCAGTCCTTTCATCTTGCAGACAGACAGAAGATTAGAACTGCAAAATCCTTAAAAAATACCTGCTGAAATGGCTCTTTTTCAGTTCAGCGACTTCAAAGAAGGGAACGATTTCCTTCAGCCTCACTTCTACTAGAAAAATCTGCAATGTGTTATCAGCATAGAAGTCTTTTATGTAGTTTCCATATACACTATCTGGCAGACACTGTTGTCCTCCTCTCTAATCGTGTCAGGGCAAAATGAAAATTCTGTCAAGCACAGAGAAGAGATTTTCTGTGTGTCAGCACAATGTTCTTCAGCACAGGTGTTTTCATAATGATGATATATTATAAAACTTCATGGTGTTCAATGGCTCTCATATTCCTACTTCCACCTCATCAGTCACATGTCAGTATGACTCCACCCTGTGTCCTCGATAATCTTGGAATGGTGTTGATAATGCAAAAGAATATTCTGAATTCTCTTTTCATTTTCATCTCTAAATTTATATGCATTAGTACATGGAAAATAATACTTTTTTTTTTTCTTAAGTCTCTAGAAAACAGGAATTTCATGTATGCTTCAGTTGAATTCCTTCACTGAGAGTTTTTTAAGTACAGCAGACTGCTCTATAAATGATCAGCAACTACAGTCAAGTAGATGACTCTTTCAAGTAGAATCTCAAAGTAGATAGCTGCATCTTGATAATCTAGACAAAAGCCAGTTGAGTCAATAATGTCTTCCAACTGACAAAATAAATTAACTCCAAAATACTCAAAATGATTTAACACTTATCAATTCAACACAGACTGCAACAGAAATGTGTTTCATTTAGTAAATATTTAATATCTCAAGGTTTCTAATTTAGAAGTTGTAAATTTCTGCTTTGAATATAGGCCATAATACAAATATGATCTTCAGCCAAATTTAAAAGTACGCTAATATTTATTTTTGTGATTACCTTGTCAAAGAGGCAATATTTGTCAGCATTTAGTATGTGCCAAAATTTTTTTCCTACCCACAAAAGTATCAGTTATTATAATAAAAATTTGCTAATTAAGTATGAGCAATGACTAATGTATAAAATATATCTGTGCCTTTATTTAACAATATCATTTTCCAATAGCAATATTACAGCTGAACTTAGATGGCAAATAAGGAGATTAGGTATTTTAAGCCCAAATTTTTCAAATTGAAGTCAGAAGTTTGCCACTGCATGTTAAGAATATTTTGTAGCATTCTATCTTGGTCGTTTTGATTTTAGAACTTTTAAATAAATTTTGGTGTATGATTTTAAGTAAGTTTTATTTAAAAATAAATAAATAAATAAATGGGAAGGATGTTCTGGAGAATATCAAAGATGAATGAAGTGGTACTTGACCAGATGGCACAAATCATTGTTATCATAATAAGAAAGGAAAACAAATGTCAATTATAATATAAACAAGATTGATACTTATATTTATTTTTGTTTGAAATAATTGTAAATACAGTTGCTTAACATGATGCAAGACTAGGGCTGAAAAAATAACAGTCTTGTAGAAAAGTTAGGTAGTCTTACTGAAAAGTTTGAACAAACTATGAAAGGCAAGTGACAGTATTCAGTGAGATAACCCACTTTCATTTTGTAGTAAAACAAATATATATGTCTCATGATATAACTTGTGGCCTATTCTTATAGAACTGCTTTTGCTACTTGTTTTCTTGTTCCCCACTTGCACTATTTGTCAACATTCTATTTAGTGTTAAAGACGTACTTCAAAAGCATATTGATGAATATGAATTAAACTAAAAGACTGAAATACATACATTTAGAAGTAGAAGAATTTTATTTAGTTTGATAGCAACATTGTCCCTTTTACCTTCTTGACTCTGACCTTTCATTTCAACAGCAAGATATTACATAATATTGTAATAAAATTAATAACAAATTCATTCAAACTCATTCAGTTTCGGTGGCTTTTACATAAATTTCCATTTCTTCATTTAGCATGTTGATGTTTACATATTTTTATTTGAATCAAGTTCATTGTGTTTACATGCCTAGGAAATTTTAGGGTTTAAGTTGACTTATTTTAAATTTGTTGCTACAGCAAAAATGCTGCTCCAAATTAACTAGAAACTCAAAGGTTCCAAGAGATACTGGTCAGATCTGACTCAACCATGGTTAGAGTAACGAGATTTGTACTGATCATACAGGCTTCAGTGTGAGCAATAACTAATTTCTTGAACTAAAAAAGCTACACAAGACTGTGTAAAGGCATACACGCCACCCTGTATGCGTGTCGTGGTTTTATGTTTTTTGCTTTTCAGTATTCCACATCAAAACATCATGTATTGGAATTAAAGTGTTAATGCTCCAATTCCAGGTACCTATCCCTATACATTACGGAAGTCATGGGATCTGACCCTTCCGGGTGGGGCGGTCTCTTACTGCCTGGCAGTGGGTGCTGGAGGTGCTTTCCTAGCCGTTCCAAGCTTTTCAGGTTTGACTCGGTCTCAGGAGCTCTATCTCTCCTATTTTATTTGATTTATTAATCTCAATTTCAATTAGATTGTATTATATTGTGTTATCTTGCATTCCGATATCATAGTTAGTAAAATAAGTTTTCCTCCATACACAGTTGCCGCTGCTTTTTTTCCTCCCTTCCTTCCTTCCCATTTTGTGGGGCCAGGGCAGGTGGGGGGGCAGGGGCCTACTGCCCCCTGTCACAGGCATAAATTGATCTAGTTAACTCCGTGACAAGAAGGCAATAAAAAACAAATTTCCTTTTTCTGATACTGAAGTATAGGTTGATATAGTCCAAGCTAAAAGCATTGTTAACACATACAAGTTATTTTAAACAATAGAAAAATTTACTTTTTTTTTTTTGGTGTCTTTCTGTGCCTTTGAGTTTGTCTCTGTGAATGACTATCTAAAAACAGTGATTCAGAACTATGCTTTTTTAATGAAAGATAACATTCTTTATTGTCACTAGATGATAGAAGCATAAAAAAGGTAAAATATAAAATATCATACCTAAGATTCATCAATATATGTGCCTTCCTAACAATTTTGTGTCTTAAATATAAATTTGACAGTAGTTTCAGAAAAAAAGTGCAGATGACAGCTATGAAATTTCTGTGTATGCATTGTAATTCAACATCATCTTGCTCTGTTTATGTAATCTTATGTAATAACAGCATCTGTGCTTTATTTAATTTCA
This sequence comes from Phasianus colchicus, assembly GCF_987193195.1. Taxonomy (NCBI): domain Eukaryota; kingdom Metazoa; phylum Chordata; class Aves; order Galliformes; family Phasianidae; genus Phasianus; species Phasianus colchicus. The sequence continues at coordinate 22,991,916 of NC_143439.1, forward strand.
AGTAGACTACAGGGACTTTTTCAAATGTTATTCTTTATCAAAGTTCTTTTATGCTTATTCTTGGGTTTTAGCTGTCACTATTTGTGGAATATTTTAAAATTCTATTCTCATATGCAACCACACAATGATATTTCTTTTATTCTCACAGATACAAAGAGGAAATAGTTAATCAGAATGATCTTTTAGGGTAAAGGAATAAAAGAACAATGTGGGGAAAAAAAAAGAAGTTCTGCACAAGAGGACACAGACAGTCATAAACTCTTCAGCTTCATTCTATGTATTTTGTCAGTTCTTTCAGAGTAGAGGGCAGATTATGAAACGCAATCATTCTAAGAGGTCATGTTTTGCTTCTAATCTGCATTATTCCAAAGTCAATAGAGAAGTGTATCCAAAATATCTGGAAAGCCTTGTAAACATTACAAATACCTAGAAATTTGAAAAGGCAGTATATAATATAAAATATTCAGTGATTTCATCATATAATAAATGACAAGTAGATACACTTTATTCAGTTTTGTAAAAATGGAGGTTTAATAAGCGTGGTATGAATATTATATTATGAATATAAGCATAATTTCAGGTGATGTTTTTTTAGATAAAACAGCTCAACTAAAAAGCTATAAAATTATCTTTGATATGCTGTTCTCATGGAAATCACACATTCAGATTTGTATTAAATAAGAGTTAGAGTACATAGAAAAATACTATTTTTAAAGGAGTATGACAGATAGTTCTTTTCCTCGCCTTGAATTTGATAGCTTTGTGACTTTTATCATAAATCTCTTTTATATAATATTTGGTACAAGCTGTGGCACAGAAGGGCATACCCTCAGAATGCTTATATTGATATAATCAGTCAGCTAATTTTTTGCAGTTCTGTCTAAAGAGGCCTTGAAATCTGTGTCTTCTACTTGTTACTTAGTTGTAAACTGTGTTGAAGAATTGTTATAGAATATTAAGACAAGACTCGCATCTGGTATAACTTGGATTGAATTAAAATTCACAAGAATTTCCTTGTGCTTTAGTGATTTCCACAAACAGAATGAAATGTGTGCAAGTACCTAACTTCTGAAAAAGCTATCTTCAGGACTTCCACTGCTGATATGTTGAATATAATTCTTTGGATGCTGAGAGGATCTCCTTATCTAGATTTTCAAATAGGAAGGATTGTATGAACAATAGCTTCTAAGAAAAATCAGGTAGCATGTGTATAATATACGTATCTATGTATATTTTATATTATACATATATTATATACGTATAATAGATTCAATGCAAGTTATAATATAATAGGCTTGTTATATCATGTATTTGAGTTTCCAAAATATGTGTATTATGCTAGTAGAGCAGAGTAGGAAGTCTCTATCAACAGATAGACAAAAGAAGTCAAGTTTATTACAATTTTACCAAAACATTTCATGTAAAGTTCACTGTTTTACTTCACAGTTCTATAAGGGGAACTGTTAGATCCGGTGTTGAATCAGTAATTGAGCACCTGGTGAAAGGGTATGTTTGATGCAGAGAGCACAGGCAAATTGTTTGCATTTGTGTTTAACAGATGATCAGAAGGTGTGGACCCACAGCAGAGTCTCCCTGGGCTCATGGAAGATTCAGATGCTGAAGGGAAGAGTATTGCTGGAACCTAGGCTACTTCCTGAGAAGGAATGCTGTATAGCTAGAGAACCCCATTGCTAGCTGGGTGAGTTTGACATGGATGTGTTTGATTCTTCTTACTGTATGCGACTACTGGCCTACTGTAAATGCTTTGTCTGGTATCACCCAGAACCTGTTGCTTCTTTGTGAGCAGAACTCAGAAAACAAACAACGGGGAAAAAAAAAAAAAAAGACAACAAAAATCAGAAATGTGAAATAAAGGATTAAATAACCCTGGTGCCTTGTATTATATAGCTCCAAATCCTTATCCAAAACTGAAACAAAAGAAATAAAATACTTCTAAATACTTTTCTTGCACTGATTACTGAAGTCCTTTGGTTGATGTTATTATTTCAGTAAAGCGTGTGTGAGAAAAGAAAGGAAATGAAAACCTGAAAAGGAATAACAAATAGAAATCAAAATGGTTGATAAGGAAAGTGGAAATTTCAGTGACGTAATCAACTGCAATATCAAAGGAAATATCAATCTTATTTGTTAAGAATTAGTTGGGCAAAAAAATTGAACTAAGTACCTTTACTTTTACAAGCTGTAGGAGTTTCTATTGAACTAAAAGTTACCTTGCTTTTCCTGTCAGCATGCATCCCATCGTTAGTCTGTAAGCGGACAGGCACACAAAACATAAGTGTGTTCTGTACACTACTTTCTTTTCTCAGTCTCCGGTAACTGTATTGCCTTGTGGAGAAAGGAATTCAGATGTATACATTAAATTCTTTCCAGTAGGAAGTAGTAGGTTTTCTCTGGCAGAATACTTTTGAGTTTTATGCTTGCCTGAATATTTGACACATCACTGGGGTTTTCAAAACATACAGAAGGCATAACTTAAAAAAGTTTGTTATTATAGCCAATTTGACCTTCTCTGGGTTTTAAAAATAGAAATGGTATAAGATATAGCTGTCTAATTTATAATTGTGTTCTTCTGTGTACTCAGCTGGTATTAGTTTTTATATTTGATGACTATCTCACATCTATCACTGGTGAATATTGATTCTAACGTGCTCATTGCATATGTATTCATATATATGCCTAATTATATATATTCATTCATAATTCCTTCTGCAATTGTTACTTTCCTTCTTGCTTAATCTTTAAAATTTAAAATATAATTGAAAATTTAAGATATATTTTTTTCTGGATTTTTTTTTTTTGCTATCCATATACATGTGAATAAAAACCTTTTTTAAAAAAAAAAAAATTTTTTTTTTTAAGAGTATAGATCTTTGACATACAGTACGTACAAGTTGGTTTTGTGAACTAAATCATCAAAACCAAACTACAATGTATAAGGATTTCCAGTGCAGTGGCTACTTCAGAACAGTTTTCAGCCTCTATTCTTATCTTCTGTGATAATGAAAAACAATTTTTTGCACTTACAGTGAGGAATTCACAACCTCAAATTTTGCCTCATTTGCTGTGAGGGTCAGTGCTACTTGTAAAGCATAAATGCAGTCTAAATGCCTCGTGATAACTTCTTCATAGTACCATCCCCTTGGTGTTCCAGTCTGACGTCTGTGCTTTTTGTAGACATTTCTCTAGAAAAATTATTTTCATAGTACATTTAGTCTGAAATATACAAGTGTTCATCCTTGGTATGTACATGAACAATATTTGATAGTTTTGTTTACTCCAGGAAAACAAAACAAAACAGTTTTTTATGAATTAAGCAAACAGAAATCTTTATAAGACAGCTGAAATGGAAAATAATTCTTAAAACAAAAACACTTCTGGATTCTTTAAAATACATGGGACTTCTACGAAGCCAATATATGTATTCCACATTGAAGATTATGTACAATAGCTCCTATCTTTGAAAACTTAATTTTTAGATGTAAATAAAAAGAATGAAATATTACAATAATGCTTTATTATTCAGATAACAAAAAGCAACAACAGAAAATTGAATAAGACTAAGAAGAAACAGTGCTAGCACACTAGCTTTAAAGGGAAATTATAAGCAAGGATCAAGCAGTTTAGTTCTTCTGTAGTTTACAACAGAAGCTATTGAGTTGAGCAAGAACAGTATTAAGCTTTAATCAGTTCTTTAATATTAAACTTAATGAGTGTGATATAACCCAACAAGTTCATGGAACTTATGAATATGTTTGTAGTTAAACATACAGTAAAGTATTTTGCTGACTAGGGTTGGCTTCCTGAATCAGTACCTGATATAATAAATTTTCACTTTTTCTGTAAACTAATTAATTTCCTGCTGTTATCTTCTCATTGTTGTTTCTCAAGTGCGTGGTGACATTTTGTCATATTCACCTATTTCAGATGAAAAGATGGTTTCATTTTTTAAATCAATATTGGCTTTTTGGACTTATCTTTGCTTTCATTAATACCTTGCTGTGCAGAATATATGAAGATGGTCACAGCAGAACTCTCTTTAATCCTCACACTGGGTTTTGTCTTTGATCATCTATTAGCTGAGACTATAGTATATTAACTTTCGGCTGAGTCAAGATAAAAGGTTTCTGTGAGAGGAAAGTTTCCTTCTTTGCTATTCAGCACACTTAGTTATTAATAACAAGAAATATATGAGCTGTCTTTCCTTATAAACAGTGTAGACCAGAGAGAACTAACACTCAAACACATTTTTTTCTGTATAGACTTATTGTGCTTGATACATTGACAGAACTTTGTATCACATATCTCTTAAAAGAAGAAAGCCCTTGAAAAGAGGAAAAAAAAAAAAAAAAAAAAAAAAAAATTAAAGCTGGCATATACTTTGAAGATGTAAGTAAAATGACATCATTACAGATTAATAAAAAGGTTCAATACTCTATTTTGTAAAGTTTAACTTGAATGAGTATTTTAAATGTTATTTCAATTTGTTCTTTGGAACTCTTATCTTTAGGACAATAAGACAGGGTAGATAATTAGCGCCATGCCTGAATGGACCAGAAGCTTGTTTAGTGCCATATCTGTAATGACCAATAGCTGGTCAGAGAATGACTTCTGTGAAATTGGCAGGCAGAAATAAATGTTCATAATTTAATCTTCCAACAACACTTACGGTTTATTGTCTGTCCCCAAAATGTTAAAGGCATTATAGTTCTAATCATTCTGAACCTTCTAAGTAAGTATTCTAACTTTGTAAATTACTTTTCAGATTTTTTTGCACCGTTTTCAATGACATTAATGCCACATGTTGATTCCGAATTATGATTGGTAAGACAAATTTTTTTCTTTGAAATTGTCCGCTTGAGTGTCTTACTGTTCATATTAAAGAGGATGTATGGGTGGCAGGTTTGTGCTCAGATGTTAGCATTCAATACTTAATTCAGATGCTGGAGTAATTTTTCCTATGAGATGAAACAAGGAATGGTTATTTACCTTTTTTTTTTCCTTCTAACGATCTTCCTGTTCCTTCTGAATTCTGTTATAAGACATTTTCTGGACTTCTATTTCTTTTCTCTTGTGGCTGCAATACTCCCTAAGATCTTCTGATTGTGATAGTGAATTTGAAGAAAAGCATATTGTTGGAGGCAGAGTTTAGAAAGTGGAGACTGGAAAATCATTTTTTCTTTATCGTGAAGCTGATGAAAATGTATTACTCAAATATTTAAGGGCCTGATCTTTTAGCTTTTGAAGACTCTTGTTATTGAATTAAATTAATGTAGCCATTAATAGTGAAGATCATTCACAGCAATTTTGAATTAGTGTTAAAATTGTTGGTGTATATTCTTTGATAAGCTTTTTTTTTTTTTTTTTTTTTTTTTTTTTTTTTAAATTTACTTTTTTTAAACAAACCACTGGCTAAACAAATACCACAGAACAGTTCTTTTCTAGCAGGGCACAACATGAAACACATTATTTAGTGTTTCTATCAAACTGTTTTAAAGGTTTACAGTTGATTTTTATTTTTATTTTTTTAATATTTTTAAATTTTCTCCAAAAAGTGATTGCTATAAAGTGAAGCATTACACCATGAATGTCTGAACTTTTGGCTTATCTGGACTACAGTGAGTGAAGAGGAGCTCTCCAGTGCCACATCTATGAAGATTACTCTGAAAGTAATGCCTCATGCTTATTTGCATGGAAACCAAAATAGATACGAAGAGCACAATAATGGTACTTGAAACAGCAAATTCTCAGCTACAAAACACTATTTTTTTCAAGATGGTCACCACCATTAGCTATGTATTTTCACCAGTAATAAACAAGAGCCTGCGTGCAACGCTCTTATACATCTGCTTCTGTGGAGGTGATCCACTGTTGCTGTCACCACTGCTGAAGCTCAGTTCCTACCATCTCACTTTACTTGATTGGTCTCCATAAGCATTCAGAAAGCATTGATGAATGTCAATGGGTGCCATTTTTCCTGCACGGAGGAATTCAATGACACCCCTTTCTTCATAAGTACTTCCACTTCAAGCAGTTTGCCAGACTGCCCTTCTGCTGCCATTCATCACATGGCAACAAAACAAAATGGAATGTTGATGGGAAGGTTCAGCCTCTACTGCCATACCACCAACATCCACTTCTGATGTTGCTGGCCAACATTGTAAAATAGGAGACATTACTTTCCAAATAGTTGTTATATATATAATTTATGTATGTAAGTAACAAAACTTTAAAAATACATTTCAATTAAAAAAGACATTAAGAAGTTAAAAAAGAGCAATAGAAACATAAAACAAGTGGAACATTTGACCTGGTTATATTCTGTCTTTTGAAACTGTTGCCATAGGGACCAATAGTAAAGCAGAGGAAGTACTTTGTTAGCACAAATGATTTCCCTAAGTGAGAACATGAAATCTTTTTAACAGTAACCTGAATTTCAAATGTAGACCAAAACAAACCTGAGAACAGACTTTAAGGCAACCTGTATACTACTTCTGATGATTATATTTCAAATCTCCTGAACCAAAAATTCTCCTGGAATCATCAGAGACCATGACAGTAAAAAGTATGTAGAGACGCGGCAAAAACACCAGGTTAGAAAAATCTAACACTGAGAAGAAACATATGTTTATTAACAGGGGGAAAAAAAAAAAAAAAAAAAAAAAAAAAGTTGTATGAAGTATTTGAATAATTTTCTGAATCCTTTCAAACTAATATTCAGACTCATTCAAAATAGTGATCTCAACTCAGTGATGTTTTGTGTCATAAACCCAAGCAAAAGATCCTGTTCCATTTTAGCCCTTAAAAAACTCCTCTGGACACTTCAAAGAAATCTCTATATTGATTCTGCATCAATTTTCTTAGTATACTGATTTATAGTTTTCATTTAAAATATGTAAAATGTACATTGACTAAACAAAATGGAACTTAGCTGTTATGTGCTACTATCTCAAATTCAGAACTAAAAGTCAAGGAAAATTTAGGGCTTATAAATTCATGAGGAAGTAATATGAAGTAAATGGTAGTAACTTTCATATATGCACTAGTCAGGTAAAATAAATTTCCTGTTTTCCTTCACTAGAATTGTCGAGAACTATCAGAGCACACTAGCATATTTTGCTCAATGCTGCAAGATGCTTTTCAAAAGGAAAATATTATATTTTGCAGAGATGTTTTTTTCTTTGCTTTTCAACTTTCTGTTTCCTTTTCTACTGGGTATCACCTGATCTTTCATTAAGCAATTGTATATTTTTTTTCCCCATCATTTTAAGAAAACATACTGTTATGATATTTACAACCACTCAAATCCAAAAAACTCAGACCAAAACAAAACATTACCACTACTGCAATTTATTGAAAGTTAGCCAGGTCCTTATGATCTATGATGATTGATGAGGCTTATTATACTTTATATACAATGGTTATATTTTTCCATCCTGAAATTTTTGTAATGATCAATCAATCAGTTTAAATTACTTTGGAAAAATATTTTTGTCTGTTTCTTCAACTGACAAACATTACACTCTTTTAATCATATTAACTGATTGAAGTATCTATCACATTCACTTTTGTTAATGAACAATCTAGATATAATCTCCTGAAAATTGAAAAAAAAATCAAAAATAGTAATGGTATTTTGGAAACTTAAGTTTCTGATTATTGCACACTTCCAAATCTGCCTGATCTTTATTTTTTTTCTACACACTGAGGAACCTTATTCAACCTTGTGGGTGCTTGAGCAGAACAGCTAGACAGCTGATGAGTCAAGATTTTTGAAAACAAACAAGATCTGCTTCACTCACTGAATCTGTTCTCTCTTGAGATTTTGAAAGCATAAAGGATTTCAATTTCACACATCAATAAAACAAAAAATCTATTTTGATGTGGGTCGCTCACAACAAAGATGCTGATTTAAGGAAGTTCTGACTTGTGAGGTGTATGTTACCTGGATGAAGATTTACTTGTAAACAAATGATGTCAAGACAATAACAGTTGTCTATAAATAACTTACGGTGTACCTCATCCTACAGAGAGAGAGCATGCTTGATAGTGGTAAGATGTGTGGAGCCATCTTCACAAGTTTTGGCAATAGAAAACAAAATTTCAGGAGAAATCTATGAAAAATGTACTCTTGACTTTTTTTTTTTAAATTATTTCTTAAAGTATCTTGCATTTTAAAAACTTTTTTTTTTTGTTTTGCATATTTTACACAATGAACTTTGGTAACAAAGGAAAAATGACAGAACAATTCTGTTTTAATATTAAAAAAATGTATTTTTTATATATTAAATCATATAAGTTCAGTCCACCATGAAAGAATAATCAGAAAAAATAATGCTAGCAGAAGCTTACAGTAGCTTTGTGCAGGATATAAGAAGAACCTGAAATCTCACGTCAGTAAATAAATTTCCAATGTTGACAGAAGCATACATTGTGACAAGAATGGTTCTTCTTTCTAAATCCATTCTTGAATCATAAAGCTGGACAAGGTATGAGCTTATTAATGAACAATTCCGATGAGATCTGGGACCACTCTATACTTTAGGTAATCCAGTATCTCTCATCATTTTGAGAAGTTTAAATTTATGTAAAAGATATTCTCCAGGTATCACAAGGCCTATCCAATTACTGAAGTAAGTTTATCATTGTAATGATGAGCTGAAGAGAGAATGATTTTTCTCTTACTCTCATCTGCTTACTCTCAATCTGATCATTATCAAAACATATATCTGATTCTTATGAAAGATCCAGATTATCCTTGGTGTTACTGGTTTATGGAGTTTGTTGATGGAAGAGTAATTGGCAAAAAGTTTTTTTTTTTTTTTTTTTTTTTTGGTTATCATTGTTTGTTTTCATACCAACGGTTGAACACCAGGTAGGGCTAACAGGGAGCTCAGGTACAAGCAATGCACCTGATTGACCAGGAGGAGTGGAGCCAAATCCACCCCTCCTCACCAGCTGAAAGAGCAATATCTTTCTGGATAGACAGTGGTACTCTTGAATTGTTGCTGCTCATCAGAAAAGGGTAAGATATTTTTAAAATTATTTATTATTTGTATGTAGTGCCTGTATTCTGTGAGAAGGTACTGTTGTTGTCTTCTTTTGCTGTACACTTTTGTTTCTTGTTTGTCTGAACTCTAAGACTAGAACTAAGGACATCAGATAAAGTCTGTACTGATGTTGATGAGAGCAGCTTGCAGCTTATGATAGATATGTTGCTGTTAGGTTTTCCTGATTTGCGTGGCAAGAAGTTGCTAGTTGGATAAGCATGCTGGAGGACAGCAAGGAGAGAGGATTGTAATTGTATCTATAGTTCTCATGGTTGTGATTGGTGTTAATCTAAGCCATGGAGCTAAAAGCTAGAGTATTGTTCAGTGAAAGTGTAAGTAAGTGGACCAGCATATGTTGTTATTCTGGTTCTGGAGGTTTTTTTGTTTGTTTGTTTGTTTGTTTCCTTCAGTTTGGTACAATGCTCTGTACTAGCTTTGGAAGAAAAACAACATTGATAACACATTTATGTCTTAGTTGTTGCTGAGCAGTGCTGCAAAGAGCCAAGAATGTTTCTGCTTTTCATCTTATGCTGCCTGGTCAGGGAGGGAGTTGGGGGCACAAGGAGCTGGGAGGGAATGAACCAGAGCAGCTGGCCTGAAGGCTAAGGGGAGTTAGCCAAGGGGGGAGCTGCTGCTCGGGGACTGGCTGGTCATTGGTCAGCAGGTGGTAAGTAAATGTGTTGTGCATCACTTGTTTGGTAAATACATATGATACTATAATAATTACTGTTTTTTTTTTTTTTTTTTTCTCTTCCTCTTCTGTCTTAGTAAATAGGTTTTTTTAATCTCAAGCAGTAAGATTTTTTGCTTTTTTTTTCCTGGTTCTCTCCCCTGTTGCACTGGGAAGGGGATGTGAGTGAATGGCTGCGTGATACTTAGCTGCCTGCTGGGTTAGATCGCAAAACTAGTGCTACAAATTCCTGAGAATCCATTTATCAGTCAGAGAAAGAATGGATTAGAATTATAAACTAAATGGGAAAAACACAGTTTGATCTCTATGCCAAATGGAAATATTTAGAAAAAAATTATTGCTTTTTAATGTCTAAAGACTTTCAAAATATACAGTGCAAAATGGATGGATTTTAAGTATTGCCTGAAAACTACGATGTAAACTATGTAAGTTTTTTCTAAAGATGTGTATAGTTTGGTTGGCAGATGTGTCGTAACTTTGCATGTTGACTAAAAGCTGTGAATATGAATTAAGGAGTGTGTCAGAAACATTCTGCCATTTGTTTTTATTTTTTGTGGCAATGAATGTCTGTGCTGTTCATGTCTTTGCTCCTCCTGTAGTAGTGAGTGAAAGCAATAACAATGTTCACATAAACAAGTATAAAAGATAAAATGATTGGACTTCTGGAGAATGAAGACTGCATAACAGACTGATGTTACACTAATGTTAAACTAACATGGCAGTGTCTTAGTTCCTAATTTAAGTACCTGTGCAAGTAGTATTGTATGATACATTTGTGATATGTGTTTTAGACACGATGCTTCCACTGTGGATTTTCGTAGCTGTAATGCTTGTGTAGCTGTAGTTAAGTCAGCTTCTCAATCTTTGGATTCTGTTTATATATATACTTCTACGGAGGATGGGGTTAAAATGATTTTGCGGTCGATTTCTTCCTACTTCATGTTGGCTGATGTGGAACTATTGTATTGAATGATGCTTTCCTTGGAAAATAAAAGCTGCGTATGTATTAGTAAATTAAATGGTGTTAGTGACAACATAGCACTTTCACAAGTGGTTCAGTAGAATTTTCAACAAGTGGTTCAGTAGAAATTTCAAGAATTTTGGTTGGCAGCTTCCATCTTTTGCAGCTCAAACTTTTGGTAGGATGTGGTGATCTAGTTGGTGTCAGAGGCTGGGAATGTTCTGAGGCAGGCTTAATTTGCTAGCACAGACCCAAGGTATGTGGTCCTGACTCTTGCAGTAGTGATGACCATTAAACGCTCCCTCAGGGGTCCTGTTTTGTAGTGTCTTGATCAGAGATTCTTCCCTATGTTGTGCAGTGGGTTTTGTTGTCTATATTGTCACACAAGGCTTACTTGCCAGTTTTTGGATTAGACTTCTGTCTCTGAAGTTAAAGATTAACTAAATTCTTGTGAGGAAGGACGGTTGTACTTTAACAGAGCCCGTTCCTTCCAAAGTGAAGATGTGATGCTCTCCTGCTTTAGGACTTTTTCCATTGAATGAACGTTTCTGTTGTTACAAGGATGGAACTATCTTGCATATTTGTTGATTGTGAAACAACAAAACAGTGAGTAAGATGTCCTGCTCTAAAGCAGTTGTGACAATTCTTATTTTGACTGGCAGAAGAGAAAAGCTTTGTTTCCTTTTGCTTTCATTCTTTAACATGAGTTGATTGTGCAGTGGGCTTTTTTTATGCATTTTCTTTCTGAAGGTGATGCAAGATCTCAGCAAAGGGCTGTACTTAAGCAACAATTAAAATGTCTTCAATAATCAGAAGTCAAATATAGCTACTACAAACTTTCTGCAAATCATATTTACACAGAATGGAACTTAACCGCATTCCTGTATTCATCTATGAAATAACATCTACTCAGCCTACCCCTGAAAAAATAGATCTAAACAAGCTTAACTGTCTTATCTCTCTGGGGACTATCTAGACTGACCAGATCTGTTAGTTTAACATCGCATGACAGTATTTAAACAATTTCTTTGGAACTAGTTTTGTTACAAGTGATTTTAGTGTAGTTTTCAGTAGAATTAAAAAAGCAAATTACTTACAAGCACCCAAATACTATATAATTCATTATATTTCACTTTCAGTAAAATGTGTGTACTCAAGAAGTAACTCAGTCCATAGAGAACTTTAGCATAAGTGACTTGCAATCTTAGAAGCAGATTTCATTAGGCCAACCTACTGCTTTCAATTACAATGTATATGCTAGTAAATAGATAAGTATCTATAGTTGTCAAAGCATGAACAACGTTTTTAGAATGGCAATTTAAAATGAGTTGGACCTTACCAACAGTTATTGAAAATAACAAACTGCATGTTTCAAGTATTTTTCAACAAATGGAAATTCATCTCAAGATGACTTAATGTCTGATAAAGGAAACCACACGAATTAACTTAGTTCAATAGCTGTAATAAATTGAACTTCCTGATCTGATTATGTCTAATATATTTTTACTTAAAAAAAAAAAAACTTAAAAACAAACAAAACAGGTATTTAAAAAGGAAGCTAATCTAGACGCTTAAAAATTCCAGAAAAATTTCAATGGTTATGGATAAGTACGTTCATGATACAGACTTACGTCCCATATATTTCACTTATAACCAAACTGAATATAATCACTTATAACTGAAGATGGAATCTATAAGTATTAACTTTTAAAGTACCTTTAATCTGTTATTTCTTATAGTAAAATGAGGAATTAGAGTACACTTGAAGTAGACTTTGCTTTTATACACCTAGATAATAGTTTGCTTATTCCTTTTAATCACATTTTTGTATTTGAAAAGCACCAAAATGATATTTTGAAGTGAACTGTTTTTGTCTGGAAACCTGATTTCTTCAAGAACAATTGAAAAGAATTAAAAATAAATGGATCGTTACAATATCTATATGCTTAATTATCTCCAGGACTTTGAATTTGCTTGAAGATTACATGCAGCCCATGGACTGAGGGTTGGACAGGCCTGTCCTAAAATATTCACAAATATCAAAATTGTAGAATTATGGTCTTTTGCCTTGTTTGCCTGATTTCTTATTCTGGGGGATGGAGAGTTTTTTGTTCTCAGATAGGCATCCTCCAAGTGCTGATCCAAAAATAAACTCAAAAAAACCAAACCAAAACAAACAAACAAACAAAAACTCCAAGAATCTTAGTACTATTTGTAAAACATTTCTGAAATGTTTTAATAGTCATTAAACTGTGGTATATATTTGGCAAAAAGCAATTACCAAAATTTAGTATAAAAATTGTAAATTATAATCTTCCTGAAAAAAAAAAAATATAGCTTAATTATGGTGGTCTTGATGTATTTATACTCTAAATATAATAAGACTGGATTTACCACATCAAATTCAGTTAATCATAAAGTTGAAACAGAAGATATCACAGTAGACAAATCAATTTTTGAAGGTAACTAAAAAAAAATCTCTCATTCTTGCTCATCTAGTTTATGCTCTGTCAGCTGTTTTGGTAGAATTTCGCACTGTATGACATAATGGTACACAGAAAAAACAACAGCTGGTAAGCATTTTCTGCATAAGCATGTGGATAGAAACTATTGCTTGTTCCACTGCTGCTAATAGCAATTGAATAAACGAGTTTAAGAACACTTTGTTTAATTTACTGATGAAACCTGGGTTCTTTAAGCATATAAAAAATTTGAAATACTAGTCATAACTAGACTGGTTATTAATATCTTGTTCATTCTGAATCTACATACTTTCAAAAGTAATACATGAACTTTGGACAAAATAATAGATTATAAAAGAATACTAATATTAAGGTTACTCTTTAATTTTTCTTGCATATAAAATGCTGAGTAGTAATTGATATGATCCAAATCAACTGGATATAGACTCAGCAACAGTAGCTAAGTTAAACTGTACAAAAATATTAACCTTGAGGAGGCTATGTAACAGATTACCTTTTCGGATGGGTCTGACTCATTTGGAACCAAAGTCAAATCAGAAAGGGAGGAAATTAAAATGATTTCTGTTTCATCGACAGATTGGTTCCAGGACCGATAGCATTCTCCACAGAATCAAGCGCTATTGCAAGTTTAGTTACTAGTAAAGAGTATGTTCGATGTTATGTTTTCATTAAAAACTCAGGCAAATTGTTAACTGGTTGACTTAAGGTGGGATTTTGTTTCTGTTAAAGAAACCAGAGACACAACTGAGTAAAATGAAGAAGATATCATGCTTGAGCATGAGAAGGAATTTTATCTTAATTTCTAATATTGTTTCAGTGGTTGAATCAGCACAGAAGTTTTGTGTTGCTTTTTCACAAGTAGTTGTAAACTCTGGAGTATGTTCCTGTTTTTCTGAAAGTTTGAAGATGCTAAATTACATACTGTTTTGAAGTGTCATATCATAAAGGCTGAGCTCCTATTTCTAAATGGAAATTGCTAGAGGTGAGCAAGAGGGGAAGTAGTTATGTGTGCACTGAAGTTCAAAGGTGTTCCCTGCTATAACTCAGCGTACTTTGTGAGCTTTAAGTAGAAACAATAAAGTGGCAAGTTCCTATGTCACTGTTGGGAGACTTTCAGATTAACAGCTTTTCTTCTTACACTTCCTTGGAGAATGTCAAGCACTACTTTACAGTGTGTAATAAATGTGTCTTGAATATTATTGTTCTGATGATACATTCTTTTTCCAAAAATTATGAGAACAACAGGGTACATTTTATAAGAACATTGCAAACAGTGGTCTTTGTGTTTATATAATGCTTTTTTCAAAGTGCAGAGCTCTTACACATGTATTAGTTTAAATGTAAGCTGAGATGCTGGGAAGAAGAAAATGTAGTGGTTTATCATATTGCACCAAAATCCTTTTCTTCTGTTATATTTGCAGACTGGCAACACTTTCATTTTAGATAATATATGGTAGTATCTTTTTATATTGATGGACCACATATGCCTAAGGACTATATCACATTAAATGTATTTTATATTGTAGTCTTACTTATTTTTCCAACATTTTGAGGAAGCAAGGAAAAAAAAAAATCCATATGGAGGGTTGAGGGAATGATTTACTTCCCATCCTGACTAAGTATAGATTTCTCTTTTACATGTTGTCTGCCTAAAGGTGTCTGACAACTTTTTTAGTATTCTACTGATGAGAATTATTTTTCATATTTTTCTTATTTCAAATATGGAAGTTTTGATTTACTTATCAGAGAACACATCTATCTGAAGAGACAATTTTTTTCAAGCTGGTAATGATCTTCACTTAAGATCAACTAAATGATCTTTAATTTCTCCAAGACTGCGATTTTGTACTTAAATGAAAGCAACAAATGGAAAACAAATTATGCATCTTCCTTGAAAATGGAAATCAAATTAAATGCTTTTATTTCTCCACCCTGCCACAGATGACTCTTGGTTGTTTTGGATGTAACCCAAAGAAAGACTGCATCCATTCTAAAAAACTGCTGTTAATAATAGTAAGCAAAATGCACAATATAAACTAGCCTGGAAAATATAAAAACCTGGAAAATCTAATGAATGAATATAGTCACAAATAAATGCCCAAAGATTTGTTAGAGGCCTAAACCCAAAGATATTTGAAAAAGATTGGAACTTCCAGAAATGTATTTCACTTCCTGTAAGAGTCTAGACAACAGGACCTTTTCTCAGTCTCTGGATGTTTGGATTCCAGTTATGTGCAAGACTTGGTTTCACTGGCATGTTCTAATAATGATCAGAGCGACCTGTAGTATTAATTGGTTACAAATCACAGGACTGCAAGTAGCCACAGAGCCTTTGATTCCCAGGTGGTACAGTAGGTACCTGTTGTATATAAACAGATTACTGCAAAACTTCTAGCAGGCAAAAATTTAGGTTGCTATTCCCTGACTGCTACATTTCCTTTTCATGGATATCTAGAGTTCTGCATTACATTTCTGTGATGCTTTGAAGGTTTTTTTTCATTTCCATGTAAATGCATTGTATATAGTGTTGCTAAGAACTTTCAACATTATTTAGATTTGAGGCTTAACGTTGCCAAATTATCTTGTTTTAATGATAAATCTACAGGGCAAGACACACTTTGCATGAGCAGAAGCATTAACATTATCTGAAGCAGAAAAGAAAACAATCTGAATTCACCCACTGAAACTAAATACATCCTGGATGACTGGTGTAAAGTAGAGTAGATTGGTGGTTTCTACCTTGCCTGTGAATTTTAACAAAGGACTGATTTAATTTTAGGATGTGCCTGATGGTCTATAAATTTAGATTGAAGCTAGGCCTTGCTGGGACTTCAAGTAAGGAAACCAAGTCATTGAAAGAAATAGTTAGTGACTCAACAGTATCTCTGGTAGTTCCTAATAGACCATTTACATGGCACCCTCTCAGAACGTTGAACTTGTGCCCTACAGCTTCCTCTCAGTACAGCACTGATCTCATTTACAGGGACAAGGCTTTAGGGAACAGCGTGGAGCTACACTGGGGAGGGTTGTGTTGAGTGTTAGGAAAAGATTATTTACTAGAGGGTGGTTAGACATGGAGTAGGCTCTGCAGGGCAATGGTCACAGCATTCAAGAGGTGTTTTGATATCTCTTAGTCTTGTATGGTCCTGTGTGAAATCAGGAGTTGGATTCAGTGATTTCTGTGTGTCCCTTGCAATTCAGGGCATTTTATGATTTTGAAGATTGTAATAGGAAGCCTAACTGTTTTTCCTGCAAAGAAAATAGGGAAATGATTTTGTTGCTTATTTTGTTTTACTTTTTTAGTTAAAAAGTTGGTTTTTTTTTTTTGTTAGTTAAAAAAAAAGCCTAAGTGGCTTTCAAAGAAGGTCAAAGAACGTCTTTCACCAATGATTTTTTAAAAAGAAATTTGTCAAAAATTTTTGACATCTATTTGATCCAACGTAATAGACAGAATAGATAACCTCCTGCTGTTAGCTTCTAGAGATCAGTGTTTGTTTCCGTTTTGCATAATTTGCATCATTTTTTCACTAATTTTTATGGTAAAACTCAACTCTAGGTAATAGCATCTATTGATTACAAGTTCCAGTATAACACTTCAGAAAAATTTAAATATTTAATTGGGCTTTCTTTAGGAAAGGGACCCATCTGTCATATCATAATTTAACAAATTAGGTTAAAATATGGAATAAATAGGAGTATATCTTCTGTGTAGTATGTGGAAATAATACTGGTGATGGAAATCATATTTTGAAGGACCTTGAAAGCTAGATGCTTATACAAAGTAATATAAGACAAAATAGCTCTCATGAAAATGGTATTCTTGTTTTATTTGAAACAACAAAATTTCTATGTAAGGTATTTCAGTGCCATCTGTGTGCCATTTGAGTAGTTTCAGAAATGCTTAGTCTATAGCAGTGAATTTTCTGTGGGAATATCATCTTACAGTGTATGTTGAGTTCAAGAAGCTGAGTATATTCACACCAGAGATGGACTATCAATTCTGATTGACCATGACAGGATGTACAGCAAAATTCAGTTTGCTTGCGAACAGGATGCAGTTTAGATGTAAGGCTAGAAATTATTTTTCCTTAGATCTATGATCAAATAAATGTCAAATAGATCAACATTTCTTCAAGCAAGTCAAAGGGAACAGATACTTTGGTCAGTGTTATCAAATTTTACTGATACAATCATTGGATGAATTAAGATTTGCTAAGATAAACACAGGAATTGTGAAAGGGTGGTGAATAAGTAGCGTGGGTTGGTAGGATGTTTTTACTAAGTGAGTTTTTGGACTATAAAAATAGAGAGTGAAACACTGGAGGAGCAAACTACTTTAAATGAAAGACTACATATGTATTTTTTCTAGTACTGGGAAGAAAATGCAAGCACAGCAGAGCTCAGTATAATTCAGTGGCTGAGCAAATGCTCAAATGAAATGATTGTCAATTAATTACTTTATACTCCATCAAAGGATTTGTTTTAGTATTGCTATTTTTCTTGGGAGTCCTTGAGTGCCATGATAGTCCTGGTCATTATTGGGCCTTTCTGCTGCAGGGCTTACAGCATTGTTTTACTTAAGGATCTTTAGTACAATGGAAGGCAAAGTTCACCATTCTGAAAAATGCACTTATTTCAGCTGACTAAGCTGCTTGCACTTAAAACAATAAAGGATTTCCTTCTTTCACTATTTTATTGATATTCTTGCTGAGAAAAGCAAAGAATGGAATATCTGACAACTTTAGGCAGCTTTAAGTGAACATTTGGATGACAATCTGTCACATATATACATATTCAGTGAGAAGTTTTGGCCTTGTTTTGCAGCAGTGTTTTTTGTTTCCCTGTATAGGGTCTAGACTATTTCTTTCGTTTTCAAAATTCAGAAGTCATATAGGTAGCTTTTACATATGCAGATAGCAACCTATATCTTTCTATATTTCTTCAGAATCATAATCTTGAGAATTACAGTGAGAGCAAACATCCTAATGGGAAAATAGGGTAACTTTGTATTATATCCTTAAATCTTGTTCACTGGATTTCTACCAGTGACAACAATAACAGGTGTCCTCAGAATATTTTCTGACTTTTTTTTTGCCTGAAGAAAACTCTGAGTTTAATTACATGGTACCTATGACCTTTGTTGTGCTCATGCTGCTGGCGACAATCATGTTTTAAAAGACTAAATGAGTGCATGGTGGAGAAAAATATACAGATTTGTCCAGAACATAAGTCTATTTTGCATCTAGCAGTATATAAGCCTAAAACTGCATGTTCCTCGCAGCAAGAATTGCAGGAAGGAAAAAAGGAACAAATGAAAAGATTCAGAAAGAAGTAGCTATATACCTCCATGTAAGGCTACCTGCAGTATACAAAGTGTGGGGCAGGATATGCCTTACATGGAATGAAAAATTGGGAAGTGTATTATGACTAATATATCTCTTATTTTTCATACTCCTGATTTCACGCTTGATAGACAATTTTGGTAGCAGAGTATTACAGACACAAACTAACTTGTAGCATGACCTCAGTGTAGCACTGATGTATATTGACTCAAAATATGTGGACCCAATACCATAAAAATATATCAGAAGTTCCATCAACCTTTGTGTTTGCTCATATGAAGTCTAATTCCTTTGTTTTGGTATATTATATATATATGTAATTATTTTATTTCTGGTATTTCAGCTTCTCTGTTGGATAAACAATGCTTCAGATTAATTTTCGTATAGATTTTTGGCACTGAGAGTTTTCTGCAAGGAGAATTCCTTGCACCACTTCTTAACGTATAAAATTTTCAGGTTATTTTTTGCTAAGTAAGTTGCTTAATTTAGGAGAAAAGTATATAGAAATATATGTACATACACATGCAAATGTGTTTCACTAAGGAAATTGTTTCTAGTACTGGTATACAATAATTTTTGCTGACATTTCTATACCTAATCTTTAATAGCTCTAAAAGCAGCATCACATTTGCACATAGATTTACTTGGGTGTGAGGTGTCAGGCTCTTTTAGACACTGTATTCTCTTGAATACTGTCTTTATGCTTTATTAGTCATGCTCTTTGTATCATTCTCTCTGTCAGATTTTTTTCCCCACAAGAATCCTTCAGTCTTTAAATTGTTGAGATGTCACCTGAAGTGAAGTTCTGTGTTTCTAGGATCTCAGTACTTTTCTACTTGCTTGGGCCAGCTTGTACAACATTGTTATATTATATTTTTTAATTCCCATTGTGTTTTAACTCTAACTGTGAATGTTTAGATTCTTTCCAAATTGTCTAAGCACACGCTGATAAATATTTACATAAATTTAGGTGTGTGAGAACAATAGGGTAAATATATAAAATAATCTTATACCACAAGGATGTAAGAAGGAAGTTACAAATACGAAGTTAGGAAGTAACCTTATTGGATTTTGACTTGTAAAGTAACTAGTGACTTTCTGATTTACAGTCGGAGAACCAGTTCTCTGTTAAACTGCAACAAGAAAAAATAGAAGAGCTATCATTCAGGTTAAGGAACAATATTCTCCTGATTAAATTACGAATTATAACTGTTTAGATGCTGGCATGTATATGTAGTATTGGAAGAAACTGAAGTAGTAAAACAAAGAAATGCAGCAGGAGCAAAAGACATCCTAAAATCTGTGTTCAATTTTGGGGAAAAAAAAAAAAAAGAACAAAAAACATTTTTGTACTGGTTCTCAGAGCCTTCTATGTCCAAGAACTGAGAGCTGTTAAGATTTAAGGTCATTGTGTTGAAAGGAAACTTGGGAACTTGTACATCAGAACTTAAGAGCAATCCAGTAATCATCTGGTCTAGTAAGGGTGGTGTAGGTCCACCTGTGAATTCATTTCATCCTGATTAGGTTACTACAGGGCAAAACCTAAGTTCAAGACCGTACCATAAGGCCAATTCCCTCTGAGTTTCAGGCTTGTTTAAGAAGGTCTATGTACCTTCAATATGGAGATGTTTGGGCTCAAGATAATCCCCTGTAAGAATGTCATACTTGAACTCTAAGATCATGCATAGTTTTATCAGTTTTTAGAGTTGTTGCTCATTCCTAGATTTATGCACGTGATTTAAAACTGTTTAGGTGGAAGACAGGCCTGCTGAGATTCAAACTTCAAATTCTCTTTATTCCAGCAGTGTGCTTTGTGAATGCTACCTTTGTAGTACTTTTGACTTCTCCTAAAGCCAAAATTGATGTACAAAAAAGGTAATTTGTTCACAGTTATGTAGTTAAGTATTTAAAGAATCCAAATAGTGCTGGATTTGTAAGCCAAAAGAAATAGTTGTCTTTTACAAAATAATGTTGGCACCATTTGTTTTTGTCATAACTTTAGTGTTTCTACTCTAATGTGTAGATAAGCTACCCAATTTCCTTTCTTTACTTTCCAATTGTATAGCGTTCCTACTTGCCTCTGAATTTTTAAGTACATGATTTATCTTTTTGTTTTATATACTAATGTGCATTTCAACA
Source organism: Phasianus colchicus (assembly GCF_987193195.1). NCBI lineage: Eukaryota > Metazoa > Chordata > Aves > Galliformes > Phasianidae > Phasianus > Phasianus colchicus. The sequence continues at coordinate 23,012,600 of NC_143439.1, forward strand.
TCGTAAATTAACATCTTTCCTCTCCCATCACAATTAGTAGTGTAGTAGGTTTGCTGTGAATCAACTACAAGGTGATGGTTACCCTTTTGTGACTGTCATATTTTTCTAAAAGTTAGTACTTTCATACTGTTTAAAACATTTTAGGTCCTTAATAATATATTTGATTTTAAATTTGAAAACAAGCATAAGTTTTTTGTTGATAGATGAAAAAGGGTGTTTTATTTTGGTTTTTCTGTTATCAGGACTGGGGTGACAGTTCCTATTTTTTGATGGGAAACCAAGTATTGAGTCCTGCATTTCAAATTAAACAACCCAGTGAATTGTTACTGGTTTGAGACAGTAGCTGAAAGACTGTATGGAATAAATGGATCTGGGGGTGTTGGTTAATATTAGGCTGAACTTGAGTCAGCAGCGTGTCCAGGTAGTTGGGAAGGCCCATGGCATCCTGGACTGTATCAAGAATAGCCCACAAGCAGGAGGTGATCATCCCCCACCTGTGCTTGGCACTGGTGAGAACACATCTCAAGTATTGTATTCAGTGTTTGGCCCCTCACTATGAGAAAGACACTGAGACCCTGGAGCATGTTCAGAGAAGGGCAGTGAACCTGTGAAGGGTCTGGAGCATAAGTCTTATGAGGAGTAGTTGAGGGAACTAGGATTGTTTAGTCTGGAGAAGAGCAGGCACGTGTTATCATTCTCTACAACTCCCAGAAAGGACGTGATGTTGAGATGGGGGTTGGACTTTTCTCCCTGGTAACAGTGACAGGATGAGAGGGAATGGCTTCAAGATGCACCAAGGGAAATTCAGGTTGGATAATAGGGGAAGATTATTGCTCAAAAGAATAGGTAAACATTGGCACAGGCTTCCCAGGGAGGTTTGGGAGTCACGGTCTCTTGAGGTGTTGAAGAAATGTGGAGATGTAGCACTGGGGGATGTGGTTTAGTAGGCATGGTGGTGATGGGTTGACAGTTGGAATAGATGATTTTAGAGGTTTCTTATCAGCACCAGAACCAGTTCAACTAAAGTACACAACCCTAGTGTATGGTGTCATAACTGTGCACATACCAGTTCACACTGACAGTAATTGGTTTAGATTTAATCTCTAGGCAAACATTATTCATTCCAGTCTTGTATGTCATACACTAGTAATGCATATTTTTTTATAAAATGCTTTACCAGTGAAATGTGAATGCTGAGTTTATCATAGCTGTACCGAACCAATATGATTGGAAGGCAGGTACTTGCCTTTCTGTAGATCCAGTACAGTAATATCAGACACAAACCTTGTCAGAACAAATGTGTATGCTTTATTTTTCCTCACTACAAAAATGGAAATTTATTTCATCCTTCATCTATTTTGCTGATGTTACCATCAAGAGTGAGATTTGTAAAAAATATTTTGTTCTGGCACTCCCAATAATCATTGTCAAGTGCATTAATGCTATGACAAACAGCACCATGTCTGATCTCAGTATTTGCTACTCATTACCTTTTTATCTGTCTGCATACCTGTGTGTTTATCTTTCTCTTGATTTATCTCTATTTGACAGCCTTTATATAGAAAAATTATAAGAAGGAATAGGCAGAACTGAGTAAGAAATAAAGCTGAACTTTTTGTTTTTTCTGTACATGGGGAACAAATACTGTGTTGCAGACTAAAAAGAAAAGCTTTGTTTTTGTGTTTTTGGTGGGTTTTTTTGTGTGTTTTGATTCCGGATTTTTCCTAATGCAGTCCTTTTAAATAAAGCAAAAATATCCAGTGCTCCAGACTCAGTGCATGCTTTTCCTGTGGCATCTTAGTGTTAGGGACACAACAGGGGTGCTCCTGAAGTGGAACTAGTCAATTTAAACAATGCTGCAGCCTCTTGCTGGCATTTTATACCAAGTGACAATTTTGTGTTATCCTCCTTACTTTTCATCTTCCTATTCAGTGTCAGCAGTGTGCTAGCTTTCCATCTTCTGAGATTTTCATTTGTCTGTTGACAATTTGCCAAGTAATGATGTTCTTCCCAAGAACAATCTTTGCCTCTTCATGGAGAATTTCTACCTGCTCTTACAGATGTTTACTTTGAAGTGAGAAAGCTGTGATCTGAAATATCACTGATGTAGCTGCAGGCTGAAACAGTGCTGAAAAGTTCAAAACAGATTTATAATGAGATTTCCAAAAGTAAATGATGATTAGTTTTAGTACTTGGGTTAATAAGATTGCATGCTAAGACAAACGTACTTTACTCTTACACATCATGAAAATTATCAGCTAGAAGTAATAAAGAAGAAAAATTGGATTGGATAGCTATTATCAATAGTGCATTACTGCATCCCAAGTCTGCATAAACTGCTCTTAGGGGAAAAAAAAACAAAAGTTGACATGCTGTGTCCATTTTTAACAATCAATATAGTGTCTAATCATGTGGAGCAAAGAATGGAGTTGACGGCTAGAATCTTTATTTGCTTTTAAGCAGATTGAAATGTGAACTTTTCTTAAATGTAAACAGAGCGACATCTGAAAACAGATACTCTAATAAAATATATTTTGAAGCTGAGAAGTTAGTGTGTTATTAGGATTTCAGTGTATTTGACATTCAAGTGGTCTCTTGTTCTACAATATCGTTTTCATTAACAGATTTGTCTGGATATGATTTTAACGCAATGTTGGTGATAGTGCTATATACAGCATAATATTTTCTGATACTTTATTTTTCTTGCAGGAAGATTATTCTATATTTATGGTGTAGAAAATATATTAACTTTTTTTAATTCTTGATCCCAAAACTGTCTGGAAGTAGAGAAAACACTTAAACTTGGAGGAATAATGCCTGAAATATACCAGTATTTTATTTTTGGAATCTGATGAAAGAGGATGAAGATTGATTTAGGGACCATTTAAACAAACTGGATGTATGCAAGACTATTGAATGGAATTGGGTAATATGCAAACCAGACTGCTGAAGAAGGTAGCTGATGTCACTGCAGTGTTATTTTATGTCAATTTTGAAATATCATGGGGATTTGGGATGCCACTGACAGTAAAAGGCATTAAATGTGACACCCATCTTGAAGAAAGAAAAAGGAAGTACAAGCTTTATCAGCTTCATCCCAGTTTCTAGGAGGACTGGCTCTGTGAACTAAGGAAGAGCAATGAAAACTGCTTACATTGTATTTAGCCAGATAACATTCTATGAGCCAAACTGTGGGGAGATAGTCTGGGCTTTTACAAAGTGGAAAACTGACAGTGCGGCTGAGCGTAGGCACTAATTGACAACTTGATGCGTAACTGGTGCTTCAATTTTTTTTAGCAATATTAAATATATCAGAAAAGACTGGAACAGAGTAGAGAAAAAAGATGAAGTAAAAAGAGCTTGTCTAACAAAATGGTAATTACTCAGAGACTGGCTGGCCACTGGTCTGCTTGTGGAAAGTGGTGAGTGATTGTCTTTGTATTGTTTCTCATTTTTTTTTTCTCCTCTATGCATCTCTGCTTCACTTAAGTTGTCTTTCTCTTTAACCATGAGTTTTCTCACTTCTGCTCCTTTTGTTACCTACTTTATTCCACTGAGAGTATAAGAGTGAATGTGTAGGTGCTTAACTGCTGACTTGGAGTAAACCCACAACAAGCACCTTGATGATCTGGAGGATTGGGTTCATAAAATTCAGCAAGTGCTACCATGAACTTCCTGGCTTGTGAAGAAATTTGGTGGAGGAGGCATAAATAGCACAATGAAATGTAAAATTTGCAGTGCATCTTTATTGTAAATGATCAAGGATGATAATTATAAAACAGGGAAAAGCTAACAGGAAGGTCACTGTCACATTGTGAGTGTTAAATTTGGAATAGGCTTTTGAAGATGGTGGCTTAACATAGCTAACACCTGTTGGCTGTTAAATCATATTTGGTCAGGGTATGTTTACCAGCCTATAGATTTGTGACTAGCTCATGCCTTAAGGACAATGTAATATCCTTTCCCTTTACTTTGGGGTATGTATGGTAGAGATGGAGAAGATACAGAAGATTGTACAATAATGGAAATGTTTTCATACAAGGTCTGATAGAGTAGGCTAAGAGTCCGCATTGTAGAATATATGAGACTTACTGAGGATTGTGGTAGTCCGTAAAATCACGAGCATCGAGAAGACAGACTACAGAGCAACCAACAGCTTTCAACTACAAGAACTAGAGTTAAGCATATTAATATATAAACTAGCAAATAGAGATAGCTTATCACCCAGGATAACTGATAGCTGTACAGAGCTTCTTGCCAAAGTATACTGAGGTTCCAAAACATTAATCTATATTTAGGAACAGGTTGCATCTGGAGTTAATAGAAAAATAGTATCAAACTGATTTGACAGTCCATGAAAGCAGTATTAGGAAAGAGGTGCAATATATATAAAAGGAAGGACTATGGACTATATAAAGAAATTTTTAGTCTTCCTTCTCTATTAAAGAGAGAGCACCGAATTCTTGAAAATTTTATCTGTTGAGTTGTCTTAAAGATAGTCTGTGAGAAAATTTGCACCCATTTCCATTAAAACTTGAACGTAAGTTTTTTTTTATTTTAAACTGATGCAGAAATTGTCTTGACTGTTCTTGTCCAGGGCTGAATCAACTCTTCTAGTTTGGTTAAAAATGACTGAAACAGATTTAAGCCATCCTGAAATATGAACTTAGTAGCAGTAACTGATAGCTAAATTCCTGTAGGATATATATTTGTTGTACTTATTTATACAGTTAAGTTTTTTAGCTGTAGTGATCTAATTTAAGCTCAAAATAAACAGAATGGTAAGGAAGCTGTATTTTCAGTGACTTGGTTAATCAGCTATTACCTGAATAATTGGAAAGAAACAAAGGCAAGCACAGTGCTCCAGAGGTTAGTGTTGTAGTAGATGGGAACCTAAATAATGATATGCAAAATAAAGGCACAAGGAATTACAACTCATTTTTAATCAAATTCTAATAGAAATCAATAGGTCACAAAAGGGAGTACTCATTAAACTTCAAAAAACTTTGCTGTTAATTAGTTGAAATTAATATTAAAAAAGTGCAATAGCATGTACCTCAGTACACAGAAGGCATTACTTTCAGAGCAACCTATTTATTTTCATGGAACCTACAACTGCTACAAAGAGCACAATAACACTATTTGATACAGCAAATTCTCAGCTACAAAACACTTTTCAGTGCAGTCGCCACCATTATCCAGGCGTTCTCACCACAGCTGAACAAGAGCCTCCATGCTGAGCTTGTAAATATCTGTAGCAGAGGAGGTGATCCACTGTCATTGCCTCCACTGCTGAAATGCAGCACCCACTGCCTCACTGTGCTCACATCTATTTTTTGGTCTCATAAATATTTAGAAAGTGTCAGTGAATGTCAATGGGTACCATCTTTTCTGCATAGAGGGATTCAATGACACATCTTTTTTCATAAGCACTTTCATGTCAGATGCCATTTTGTCAAACTGTCCCTCTGCTTCCATCTATTGCATGGGACCAAAATGTGCAATATTGCCAGGAAGGTTCAACCCTTATTGCCATGCCACCAACATCTGCCCCTGACATCATGGGCCAGCATCATAAAATAAGAGGATGATAATTACTTTCAAAGGAGTCCTCAAATATGATGTATAAAACGCAAAATATAAATACTATGTTAAGGAGAGAGATGGTGAAGTTTTGATTATCTTAATCTACTAAGAACAGTCCCATCATCAGAAGGAACATGTAGAAAAGGAGTAAAAGCCTGTTTTAAATTGAACAGAAGCAATAGAAGTGACAAATGATATCCTGCAGAACTGTACTATTGCAGCTTGCTTAACTTGATTTCCAAGAGCTTTCCAACACATTGAGAAAAGAAACATAATTTCTTACTATCTAGATATCGATAGGATCATCTAAATAACTATTTTACATTCTAAAAATGGTATTTAAAGAAGCTATAGTTGTTTTTGCAAGCAAGACTGCTGGAGACAAAAATCTGTATATTGTTTTATAAGAAGTTCTATTGTAGCACAATCAAGAATGCTACTATGTTACAGCACTCTTGTAGAATGAGTTTGTCAAAACTTACTCCGTTGACAATTGTAGGAGCAGCAGACTTGGGGAATATTGACATAGACCAAACCTGACATTTGATAAACTGCTAGTTACTGCTGCAGCAAGAAAGCATTACTTGGTGCCATGCATAAAACATAAATGAAACTGTTCCAGAAGCACAATAGCTAAATCTATCAAGCACAAAGCAGCAAAGTCAGTGAACATGGTGGTAGTTTTATGGGTCTGTCTGAACAAGAGATAACATGGTGCTAAAGAGGCCTGCCCGGGTCATTTTGCTTGGAGATTTCCCTCAGTAGGGAACAGAAAATACAGTTGTACACAAATCTATCCTGGAGAAGGCAGACAAACAAAATGCCTTTGCATGGAGACATTAAAAAATGATGATATACAAAGTAAAACTAACACTGTATGATGAAGGGGAAATTAGAAAAAAAAGTGAAAGGATAAGTAAGTTTCAGAAAGAGATTCATAAAACTTTCTGAGCTTTATTTACTGTCTTTTTTTTTTGTGAAGACATGACAAGTAATCTTAGTCTTTTACTAAGACATTCATAAAAACTTTTCCATAACATATGTGGTGCTATCACTTTCTCTGTGAATTAAATTACTAAAGTGAGTCTAATCAGAAAAAAAGTCTTGTCCATTTTGCACATAGTTTGCATAGGAATTTGACAACAGTACATAATATCTCTTTATTCGATACAGTGCAAGAAAGTTGTCAGTGTTCAAAATTCTGAGTCCCAGTTTTACTCTTTTACCATTCTTAGCTTTTTCTAGAAGACTCTACTTCAACCCCTGTTACAGACTGATGTTACCTTCTCTTGTTGCTCGTTCATAAGTTTTGATGGTGGGGAAAAGAGATGAAGAAGTGAACTAATTGTTGGAACTGCAGGGTTTTGTCACAAATTTTTAGTTTTTTGCATGAGTGCATAAAATAATTATGCTATTTACAATGCTGTAAATGTGTCTAAAGCCAGGAAAGAATGATAAAATGAGCATGTAGGCCAGGGCTTGGCTGATAAGAATAGGAGCAGATAATAAAGAAATGGCAAGAGTGCTTGTACATCTTGAAGGTCAGGAAAATTAGGAGAGCAGCTAAGCCTGTGACTAATGCTTTTATAAGAGAATATAGGACATAAAGAGTCAAGAACAGTAATGCTGTGTTGTGGAATTGTGCATATGAAAAGAAAGCCATCACTTAATTTGTTTCATTTCTCCTTGTATTTTCCTTCAGTGTCAGAAAAAGCTGAACTGAATGATTTTATGTCATGCATTTCACGTTTAAAGTTATTTACTTGTTTTTCAGCTGTATTTTAACTGTGTTTTGGAATCTTTTTTTCTTTAAATGTCCTGTCACATTTCTTAAAAAAAAAACAAAAAAACCTTTTTTTTTTCGAAAACATCTCTAGTATTAGGATTAACCCAGTGTTGTTCCTGCGTTGGATAGGAAGGGTAGGATGGAAAATGCTGAGTTATCATTATTTTAAAGTTACTGATAAAGTGCTTCTTAACATCTTCATATATTTATGATTTCACTGTAAACATGATGGATGTTATGTAAAACAAACAAACAAACAAAAAAGCTTCTGTAAGTGATGATCTTCTTTTTAATTTGTATATCTAGTCATTGTACAAGACTCGTTGTTAGACTCAGTTGATACTCTAAATGCCACTGCATTCTTTTTTAATTTTTCTTGGATCACCTACCTGCAACTCTGTAGTGTATTTCCAGTCCTATAATCTAGTGGATTCAACTTCAGTGCTATCACTTCCAGAAAGTTTAAAAGGTAATAAGTAGCAATTTAATTTCACTTTATTTAACATATTCCTAAAAAAAAATTATGTTTAACCATATTTCTCTTTTCCCAATTGATTTTAAAACCAGTGATCTCTTGACAATCATTAATATTTTGAGTCATGCTTTTGAACACTGCTCTGAGTTCTGGCTGTTCTACACTTAGTGACATACAGGATTCCAATGACCAAAAAGGCTGTGGGAATGTGATTGAAGGGAAGGTACGTTGGCTTGAAAAACTATATATCAAAAAGTGAAATATCAAATGATTTGAAAGGAAAGAAAGTGATAACTATTGCAGAATGTGCAGGATGCACACAAAAGGACACATTTATAAAAATTTATCAACTGTCGAACAGAGATAGTAGCGGGACTAGTAATGTAAGTTTATAATGTCATTTGACCTAAGACTGTCTACATGCATCTGTTCTTATTGCACTATTTCCTTATTCTGAGACCCCGTTGCTGCTTCTCTTGGTTGTACAACAAAATGTAGTAGATACTTTTGTTATGGAATAATTTGCATACTATCTAGTAGTTGACAAGCTCATTAATCTTCGTGCAGAGAGAAGAGAATCTTTATTTCCATATTGTTGCTTCTCAGACATCAGGCACTGGAGAGAATGTTCTATTCAAATAGAAATATAAAAAATGGAATTCCCCTATTTGGACAAAAAGCATATTTTTGCATACATTTTTTCCTTGAAGTATAATAATGTGGTGCAAAGTCCAGATGTAATTAAGTGTACGTGTGGACATTGCTATGTGTATATATAAAGCACTGTGCAAATCAAGATTAAGAAAGAACAAAACTTTATTATAGTGTGATTTTTTTTTTTTTTTTTAAGAATCTGTTTGTTGTTCTTTCCACTGAAGTGACTCTTAGATCTAGATTTGTTTCAGTAAGTTATAGGACAAAAGTCCTATAGGTAACCTACATGAAGAGCCTATTTCTTGTGTAATTAATGAAAAGAAGCTGGAATATATACAGAAATCTACTGGGCTCATAGATCAATTGATCTCTATTAGTTGTTAGAAGTATGTAGCTATTTTCAATAAGAAGGAGGAGGGAGCTGATGATGTCTTCTATACCTAATTTAGATGCTTTCAATAATTGTCTAGGCAAGATGAATGAATCACTTCCAAGACAAGAAAGACAAGAAGCCTGAATGGAGGGAATCCACCTCTGACTTGATACACACGCTGCATAAATTCTACATCTTACAGAAGTGCAATTTTTTTAATTCATGGACAAATATTATTTAAGCCCATGGACAAATTTTCTAATACTTCTGCTGGAGGAGGATTGTTACCTGTTTAAAATGTCTCTCAAACATTTGCCCTGTTTGGAGAGTACAATATATGTGACTTTTGCTTATGAATATGTGCTCTGAGTCTCTCAGAATACAAATAAGATAGCTTAAAAAGTTAAAGTAGATTAATATTAAGGAACTATGGAAGTAACATATTTAGTTTCTCTTTAAGTAATGATAAATCTGTGGACTGTGCTGTAAAAGATCTAACTTCATACATTAATATAGTGCTTTACTTCTCCCTGCAAGTATGGACAACTGTATAGCTATGACAAGGAAAAATACTTTACATATGGATCAAGCTCAATTTATAAACATTTGCATGTATGCTATAAATAACTAACATTGTTGAAGTGACATGTACAAATAAGAAAGAATAAAGATAATGAGTTAGAGTAGTTGTTCAGTAATGTGTAATTGAGAAAAGGTGAAGTTTCAATATGTATAATTTATTATGTTTATTAATGATTATTGCATATAATTCAAGAATAAGGTTATCTAGACATACTTTTTCCTGGTAAATATGATAATATTATTTGTTATTTGTAGAACTGCATTGAAGAAAGAATGAAATCTTTGTTTCTTATCTTTAAAAACTCCCTCATGCATTTATCTGCTCCTTTTTACCTTTTTTTTTTTTTTTTTTTTTTTTGAATAGCTAATAATTTCAGCTAGGTCTCATCTTCTTCACGTGAAGAAACAAATTCAAATCCTTCTTCATGTTTATAAAATCTCTTGTTAGACCCACTTAACCTTGTATAAATATCAGATGGTCAGAGGAAAGATTATAACTTATAACGTTACCACAGTTTTCCAGCTATTTTAACCTTTACCATTTAAAACAAACAAAAACAAACGAACAACAATGATCTTGTAATTGAATCTGCAGGGATTCCTGCAGACAGCTGTCCTTGCATCACAGATAAAATATCATATTTATTAAATATGGAAAGAAGAGAAGGAAGTTATGTAGTCATAAAGGTCTCTTTAACTTATGAGCTTTATATTTTTAAGTCATTTAATAGGCAGGAACTCTCAGTCTGATCAAAGACTTTTAATTTTTGGATGCATCTATATACTTACAAACACACTTGCAGGCGTGTACACAAATATGCACATGCTGAAATTCTCTGAACACCTTTAAGTTCTATGCTTGTAAAAAGGTATTAAAGCAGTTGCTTAATATTAGCTTATTTTCCACTGTAAGCTTTAGTGAGAAAGGTGAAATAAAATAGGAGGACTATTATAGTCAGGAATTTTAATTGGCATTAATTAAATTGACTTCCAAAGGGCACAATTTGTAGGGAGCTTCTCCATTTAAATAATTAGTCCATATTTGTCAAACACATTTGTTTTGGTAGAAAGCCAAATTCAAAATGAGGAGATACAGACCATGTTAACCTTAAGTGCCTCCTAATTGTTTTGTATTAATTATTGGGAGCTTTTTTTATGTAATTTTTGATAGTATTTCTTCAGTAAGAAATACTGCCAGCATGTATCTAACTGAATGCACCTTTTACATTACAAATCTAATGGTGAAAGCATGATAAATAAGTAGGAGTGTTCAGAAAATGTGTAGAGTCAATAACTCTTCCTATGCTATCCTGATGTGAATGACTTCTGGCTTAGTAAATCCAGGAAGTAATTTTATTAAAGCCTTGTTTTGTATCACGTGGCTATTTGCTGTGAGTTTTTCTTTCAGCTCTTAGTAAAATATTATGTTGGAACTATGAAACATTCAGTCTCTGTGCATGCTGCCTGACAGGATTATGTTTTGCATAATGGACCTTTCTTTCCATCCAATCTCTTTTTTTTTTTTTTTTTTTTTTTTCTTTCCAAAGTTTACAAGATAAATCCAGGTGCTTTTTGTTCTAAGAACATTCCTTCTGCTTTTGTGTCCTTTTGATGGGAAACTACAAGATCTTAATTCAAGCAGCTTTTAAGTGCACTGTAATAAGATTAAGATATGCCTTCAACGAGTTCATATCCAATTCCTACCCACAACTCTTGCATAAAGTTCACTTTAGTTTTAGAATTAAGATGTTGAAACTGGAATTGCTAGATGCATAAAGAGCTTTGTATCCAGAGTTAAGTAGTGAAAAGATTTAATCAATGTTGTCTGAGTGTTAAGATTAGTAGGGTTAGGTAAATCAGCCAGGGATATTTTATTTCAGCAATCTAATGAAGGGAATTCTTAGGGGAGATGAGAAGAGGTTTGTTTTATTTATTTATTTTTTCTTTAAATTAACTGTGTGATAATATTCAGAAGTGATTAGCCAATCAAGTATGGTAGAACCCTCTTACTGAATGAGCTGAAACTGTCATGACCTGTCAAAAAAACCCTCAGTGTATCAGGAAAGAGCTTGATACAAAGAAAAAAACACAGGAGTGTGAGAGAATCTCTATTAAGATCACAAAGGACAGTCATAAAACAAACCCACTAGTTCGTTAAGTGCAATTTAAATGATTGATACGTAAATGAGAAGAGGAAAAGGATATGGGGATTTACCATATTTAAACCAAGAAAGGAAAATGTGGCTGTATGATGACTTGTTAGTATCCAGAGAGACTCGCTTTCAAGAGAATATCGTTCAAGAGAGCAATAAAGAATGTTAGGAATTTTAGAATTTAAGTCAAGCTCAAGTCAACACCGAATAATGATATTTCCATTCTAGCAAAACTCATAGCATCTATCAGATATGCTTTGATCTGCTTAGCTTGTATTTATGTTGATATTTTTTCCCTTTATATTATCTCTCTCCAATATGTCTTGATTTTAAGACAATAGGGGTTGGTTATTTCACCAAGGAAATATACTGTATTACAATGCACAGCTGAAAAAAATCTACTAAAGCATGACTGTCCTTATTGTTTTGTTATTCTATTCTTCTACAGCATTTGACTTTCAGTACAGAGGACCAAGATTGTAAACCTTCTCCATCAGCTCTGCATCCCTTCCTACTGGGATGCTCTTCTCTAGACACCCAATTCAGAGGCACTGTGCATGGAGGGTATAAAAAACACACCAGTTGTGTGTGGCTAATACATATAGTGAATAACTATAGTACGAGATTAAACACTGTTCCCATGAGCCCTAATACTTGTGAATATATTCTGCTGGCCAATAAGTGGTCCATCAGGGGTCAGGGTGTCACTTTCCTTAATCCTGAAAAAGCCTGGCCTTTGATCTTGCAGATTTGTTATGTTCAAATTTCCTGGCTTCCTTGCAATGCCATATCTTCCATCCCTGTTTTTTTTCTCTTGATTCACTGAGTTGCCAACTGTTGTCACTGGAACAATTTTTCTTCCTCTTCTGTTATTACTTTGTGTGGTTTCCATTTATGTCTTCTTACAGCTTAACAGCAGTCATCTCAGTAGGACTGAACCAAGGTCACACAGCTGTGTTGCAGCAAATTAGGCCTGGGGTTTGAAAGATCAACTCAGGGTCTGTGGGTTATGCTGTCTATAGTTATCCAGCTGCTTGTATTATATAATCAGATTTTGTGTACCTTATGACTTACTGATCACAGTGTAAAACTTACGTAAATTTCTTTCTATATTCTTAACCAGACAGGATAAATAATTTTATGTACAGGATATGGTACTGAGCCATTATTATCTCTGAGAGAGAGGTAGAGGGAAAACCCCTAGGATATCTTGGAATATTTATTCATGTATTTATTTTTAGAAGTCTTTCCTTGAAATTATGAAGCTTCAGTTTTTGGAGGGATTTGGATGTTTTCCAGTATTTTTTCCTGATACCAACAACAGAAAAAGATATGCTGTTAACACAATTTAAATATAAGCAAGTTTTATGCTTTGAATGAGTGTATGAGAGAGAATTTTGTAAAACTGCTGTATTACCTGAGCATTTTGAGCTTTGTGGAAGGGGATGGGAAAGCACAATGAGTTATTTACATTTGCTAACAACACTTATTCTTTCCTAATGTTCATCACTAGACCTGATGGCCAATCTCTTCCTCAGAAGAACAGAAGAATTCCTAATAAAATCTGGGCAAGTAACTAACTCTTAGTTAGCAGAGAGGAAAAACAGAGGTCTAAGAGAAAATACAGAGTGGAAGAGAAGAAGGTTTGGTAATGCATGGGTAACATGGAGAGGTTTGGGCATGAGCAAGTATTGGAGGATGAGAAAAAAAAAAAAAAGAAAAAAAAAAAGGAGAGCTGTTTTAGATAGTGTGAAAAGCAGTACTAAAACAGCAACAGTATGGGAATGAGTGTGTTACTTTCTAGAACAGTAACAGTCTGAGGAGCGTGTGTTACTTTCTAGAATCAGAAATGTTGCAAGTACTCCTATTACCTCAAAAAGTCAGACCTAGACTACTGTGTTGGAATAGGAGAGCTTTATATGACTTCATTCTTCAGTGGGGTTTAGCATGTGTAGGGCAGTGATAGCATGCCTATTTGTCTTCAGTGGGCATGAAAGTTCCAGACAAAGTTCCTGTTTTAATCTGAAAATAAACCGGGGTGTCCATGACATTGATGAGACTGGTATCTGTATCCACTCCATCTTAACAGTCTGCACAGATTTCCATTATAGCCCTTGGCAAAAGAATCTGTATATCCAATTCTAACTGATCTGAATGAGGCATTTGGTGATACTTCATAGACTGAGAAAAATAAGTGTCAGAATTGTTTACTTCATTTTTTGAATAATCTTTTCCTTTTGCTTTTGTAGTGAACTTTGTATTGTTTTTTAGGCAGTGGGCAATTGGAAGTTGGTACTTATTAGCTTATACTACTTACATTATTTATATCTACCGTACAACAAAGAAATGTCTTTGAAGGAGGAGGAAGGATGTCTGTATTAAGTGGGAAGGATATATCTCTAGTGGTCAGAAAGCATTTTTTGAATAGATATCCCAGTTTTTCTCTCTTTGCTTTGATTTATATTATGCTATGGTCTTGAAATATAGGAACTGGATTTGTCGTGGATAAAACTACTTGATTGTGCTTCAGAGGCATATGGCTCACTAGCTGCAAATCAACTGTCAGTCATTAGGACCAGACTAGAGCTTAAAGTTTAAAATAGTTAAGACTAGCAACAACCAAGAAAAGTTCTGAAATGCTTCCAGTGTTTGTCTCCAGATGCACTGTCATTGTTCTGCACACCTCGATGCTTATGCACGGTTTCAAACTCTGAAGACAAACCAATGAATTATGTCTTAATCGAAATACTTTATTTCAGTTCATATCAGGCCTCTCAAGTGGCATGTGCCCTAGGCAGCTGAAATTCATATCTAGCTTAAGAAAACCACAGGTGTGAAATCTCTTCTCTTTTTTGTATTTGTCTTCAAGAAAAGTATCTGAACTTCCTTTTGTCATAGATCATGAGCTGAGATCAGTATGCTGTGGTGCAAGAAATAACATTAATCAATAATGTAGAGCCTGATAGTGGACAGAAAGTGTAATTTCAAGGAAGCAACTAATGAACTCAGAACAGGCCAACTTAGACTAGTTTTCCATGATCAAAAATCTTTTTTTATGCTGTTATTCTAGACCTGTTCTCATCATGTAGTTATATAAAAGTCCATCTCTAAAGTAAGACTGTCTGCTCATTTGTCAGACACTTAAGTCCACTTGTTCATAAATACATTAAAAATATTCATGCTGTACTTCCTAACTTCTGTAACTATTTAATAACTTTTTTTTCTGAACATCTAATGAAAAGATTAGGACACCTTCCCACCAATTTCATTATGTCAAAAACTGCACTTTTTCCTTTAGATTTTAATAATTCCTTTTGCAAAAAAGGCCCTGTAGAATGAATAAAACATAAAATAAAAATGAAATAAAAGTTCTATTATAATATTGTTTCTAAAATGAAATTGAATACAAAGAAAAGATCATATTTTAACCAGAGAATTTATAAAAAAATTTCTTAATGTAAAGATGAACCTTAAATAAATCTTTGCATTCAGGAGCAGTTTTCATTATTCATTGAAGAGCCCAGTATTATTTTTATTGACATACTTTTTTGAGATGTTATAGCCTTTTCGTGTTCACTCTTCTCAGGTTCTGTCCAGCTCAAGTAGTAAAAATCCATTATGAAAAAATATGCAAATAAGACTTTCAAAAGTTGTCACAAAAATAAAGAATAAATGATATGGGGGAGTAAATGAGGCTCTTTTCATGAAACACAAATAATTCCAATGTCTTAAATTTAGGGTGAAAAGCAGATTAGTATCCTATTAATCATGTTTATACTCTTTTTTTCAGGTGGCGAGATCTAGTTTTACAATGGGAAAAATAAAGTTAACATATGGTAAAATGTATACGTATAAAATAAAAATTTACTACCACCTGACATCTTTCTAATCCTTTGTCTGTAAGTAATAATCTAAGAATGTTTTTTATGGGTGGCTATGGAGTTGAGTTTCAACTCCATGACTTCAACTTGTGACTAATCATTCATGAATGAATATATTTATTAATCCAATTACAGATCATGGAGAGCTGCAGCATAGCAACTGCAAGATATTTATTTGCTCCTTGCAGATATGTATATATTAGATAAATATAATATGTTCATATGGACCTATAAAGGATTTTGCAGAATTATTGCTCTGTTACAGAAACTTGTTAGCTATAGATAATTCATATTCAGAATATTGCGAATTTCTTTTTCTCTACCTTTTTTCCCCCTAAGGCTCCAGTCCCAGTAATCTGTCTGCAGTTTGTCCAAATCTTCTTCCTGCTGATGACCTCCTGATGCTTATTCATGTTTTTTAAATTTATTTTTATGGAACATGGGCCCAGGAAATATTCTTTTGTTGTTGTTGTATACAAAATGCAGTAATTGGCATGTCAGGACATCACTTGAGCTGATGTAGGGACATTTTTATTTTCAGTTCATTAATGTAAGTTAAACATAATATAACTCATTGCTTTAAAAGAATTATTTCTTGCCATCACAGAATATCCCACATGGCTATTTTATTTTTTGACCCAGAAAAGGAAAGGCCCTGGGAAGCCTTTTGGTACCTAAATGGGGGCTAAAGAAAAAAGGGTGCAGGCTCTTCATCAGGATCTGATGTGATAGGGCAAAGGAGGAAGTAGTTTCAAACCTAAAGAGGGGAGAGTGGTGAAACACTGGCAAAGGTGGTGGATGCCTGGAGACATTCAAGGTCAGACAGGAGGGACTCCAAGCACTTGATTGAGCTGTGAATGCTCCTGTTCACCTCAGAGGAGTTGAACCTTTCCAATTCAGATGAATCTACAGTTCTATGAAGTTGTACATGATCACTAAACAGATTAACAGCTATTAAGAGCTTGTTCCTCTGAAAGTTCAAATTCCAAAGCACTTTGAAAGTCTGATTTAAATAGATAGGTGAAGAAATGCTCATTCATCTGGAATGCCAACATCCTTGTTGTAGTTGTGAATTCTTTCATGATCAAGGATCTTACTGTTGAACAGAAGTATTGAGACACTGAGCTAGGGTAATATAAAATTCAACTCAAAACTGTTTCCCTAAGCTCTTACTTGATGAAGTAACTTCTGAACAACTTGGTAACGTCCATTAAATGGAAATAGTTGGGCATCACATAGTTCTGTGGCAACTTGGGCAGTTGCCTTTCAGGCCTCAAAAGTATAGCTTAGTGCCTATCCCATTGCTATTAATGAGCAAGTCTAAGGCAGAAGTAGAGAAAAAAGCATTACAACTTTTCTCTCTGCCATATCCTGTTCCCAGAGTTCTTGCCTGGGAGCCATAGTCAAGCTTCCTTCCAACAGTTTTCTGTGTCTGACTGGTTTCATCTAACACTTTAGGGTAAATGCACCTATCAGCGTGGTAATCATAGTTGTCTTATCAAAACCTTAATAAACTGAAATACAGAAGAATGGTCATATATTAAGTTTATAACCAGATGTTGTGAATTCATTGCAGTAGAAGAAAATTAATTGTAGAATACTGATGTCTATTTGAGTTCAGTATTAACTAGGAAAATAGACATGTCAAAGTTTCCAGAATGTGTAAGTATCTCTTTTAGACGTTGGCTAAAATGTTGCATCTGTTAAAATGAAAACTGGCAGTATATTCTTAAAATATGCATGTTTCTAAAGATATGGGGGTGAAAAAAAAAAAAAAAACAACCACGCTTCTATTTGGTTTTGCAACAGGCATCTTGTCACTGACAAAACATGCAGGCTTAAGAGGGAATTGAAAACAGCCAGGCTGAGGTGTCAGAAAATAATTGCTTTACAGAACTAATGTTTATCTTTCAGAGGTCACAGCTCTTTGGCAAAAGAGAACTATCTATGCTTGTTACAGGGAACTTCATCTTTGAAGTTTTATTCTATGGGAAAATAGAGGTATTCTGTAGATTACACCTTCCACCTATGAGAGAGTATTTAAAAAAAAAAAAAAAAAAAGTTAGAAAAAATAAAGGTATTTTCCTGAAGAACTTGCAGATAAGATCACTTGAAATCTTTATCTTGAATTAGTGTGAGACTGTGACTTACTATTATAATACATCTTACTGGTTTGTACAACAATAATGTGTAGTTCTGTTAAAAATCGTGAGAAAAAAAATAAGAGGAACCACATTAAAAGCTATACTATTTGAGCTAGTTAAGAACTACTTCAAACACAAGGATCAAATAGAATATGTCCTGGTGTGCAGATTCTCCTAAGATATTAGAAAGTACCCACTTTAAAATTATTTCATTTTGTTGCTGTTGTTTGTGTGCATAGAATGATGCATGACTTTTTCTAGAAAAGAATGATTACGAGCTGGAAAAAAACATTTACTGGTGATAGATATATTCAGTTTATCTAGGGGGTGAATGACCAGAGAGATATCAGTTTAACCTCTGGAGAATCAACCCAACCTGTCCTAGCATTTTGCTTCTGAGATTTAGAACTAGAATAAGCACAAGGCCTGGCGTTTCAATTTGTTTTCACTGTTTTTGTGAGCAACTGCTTTAAACTTGGAATGAATAGTAATTACTAGAACATTACTGTAACCTGTTGGGTTTGAAGAGCTACCACTAATGAAAAATACAATTGAAATGGACCAGGGAGAACATTTCTTATGGTTTAAAAGTGGCTGGATAATAATGCCTGGGGAGCTTGATGGCAATCTTTAAACGAATATTCCAGCAGTTACTTTAAATTCTTTTTTCCAGAATTTGAAAGGTTTTTAAAATACTCAACAACTAATTTCACTGAAATTAAAACAGTATGACATTGTTAAAAACACTACCAAACTGAACAGAAATAGAAATGAAATTAAATATCATTGAACCATTAGGTGAGTACCTCTAGAGGAAAACAGGTGTAACTCAAAAGTAAAAAAACATGACATCTAAACCATGGTTAAAACAAAACAAAACAAAACAAAAAAAAAAAAAAAAAAAAAAGAGAGAAAAGAAAAAAGAAAAAAATTACCCTAAACCAAACAACTCATCTTTATTTTAGATTTTGAAGCAAGAAGCTTCACTACAGGTATATCAGTCAGAGGCTTTAACTTGTATTTTATCACATACAATGAAGTTGTAGTGACACAAATTGCAGCAAAATTTATGGGAGATTAATTGAGAAAATTGCAAGAGATAAAATGGCTGGCTGTTCTGAGGCAAAAACATAATTGGATTTATATTTTTGGGTATGTTATAGGTAACTGTCTCTAATTAACTCATGACATCAAACATGGACAAGGTAGCAAACATACAATGATTTAGGACTGATCTATCTATCTAGCTGTCTACCTTGGCAAACAAGTATAGGGATGAAGAAAGGGAAAAGAGGGAAAACTGCTTGACAAAAGTCATGCCAGTGTATTCTTTAAAGTTAGTTTAGCAACTGTGATTAAAAAAAAAAAGTTGACTACAAAAAAAAAAAAAAAAAAGAATATATCTGCTTTCTAGTCATAAAGATATTCTGAATACTACATGAACTGCAGAGTATATAATTGCTCTTGTGAGCATCTAACATGCATTAGTGCTATTACGGATGTTGCTTAAGGTTTCATGATAGTCAAACTGTATAGCTCTCCTTGGATGAGTTGTATTGAAATAGATGACATTACTCACCTGTCTAAGCTTAGCAATACTTGACCCATTAGCTCCTCATATGTGGGTTAAATGTCTTTTCATAAATAGTTTATAGGTATCATGTTGCTTATTGCACATTTGTTTCCTCTTTCAGAAGCTTATTCTTGAGTCTTCATTTATATTAAACTAAGTGGTCGTTATTATTATTATTTTGTCTCTGTGAAAAAATAAGTAGCACTAATTCTGGTTTCCATGGTTAGAGACTGTCAAATAAATCATTAACATGAGAATGACTGACTTTGGAGAAAAATGAGTTAATGAAAAATTGTAGGTCTTCTGAAAATCATTTTGAGCCATTTATGATTAACTAGTTAAAAAAACTTGAGTAAGTTTTTACATTATTTATTGTGTTGTGCTTTTTTTTAATCTAACATGCATGTTTTCTTTTATAATTAAAGTTTATTGCTATCAGTGTGGGTCTAACCTGATTAAGTCTAACTTGGTTGCCTTTTTCCTCTATGCTACCATTCCTTTTTTTTTTTGTTAAAAACCAAAACAAACAAACAAAAAAAAAAAAAAAAAAAAAACAAACAACAAAACTTTTGGTAGCTCAGGTTTTCTTCCAAAATAAAATAGATTACAACCACTTGTACTCTAAAATAATTTAAATCACTTTTAACCTTGAGCATGCAGACAGTCATGTTCTATACAATACTCTTTGGTATCTGCATATGACCTGTAGAATGACAGAATGCAAGCTTTGATACAAAATATTTTATCTCCTTCTAAATGAACATTTAGATGAAAGTTTCCAAAACTTCTGTAATGTATACTTAGTAGTAGTTCTATGAGAATTATTGTCCCTAATTTCAAATTCTTTTTTCCTTTATTCAGGCATCTAGTCAACGTTGGGGAACTAGTCATACTAATTTTAGTGGAATTGCGATGCAAGTGCATATGCATGATATGTTTCTGAGTTGCATTCTGTTTGTATTGACTTGGCTTGAGGTACAAATTACTAAAAAGGAACACTTCTTATTTTCATAAATAATGATCTTCTTGCAACAGATAAGGAGGCTGTTGAATTTTTTATCTGATTTTGATACTAGCCTGTTTGACTTTTTGATCAAGTGTTTTTTAATTTACCAGCCATTTTAGCAGCTTGGTTCATTTAGCCTATGTGATGGCATTTGTTGATCCATGACAGCTCTTGTTTTTAATTTCACATAGAATGTTTACCATTTTGAAGGGAAAAAAAAAGAAGAAAAAAAAAAAAAAAAAAACAAATAACTGTGAAAAAGCGGGAGCTGTAATCAAATACTTTATTAAAAAGAAAAAAAAAAAGTTTTTTGTCTGAATACCAGACATGGACCATACTTTCACTTCAATAACTCATTCTATTTTATCATGTAGATGACCCCCAGACATGCCTTATATCCTTGACCATTCTGTGATGATATCAAGTTATTACCTTTCAGAAATAAAGTACAATTTTTGATTGGTAAGTCTTTTAGCCACACTATTAAAGATAAACAAACAAACAAAAAATCCTACCCAATGGTATTTATTTTTCGGTGTTTGTTTTTTTTTTGCAAAGGGTCTTCGTACTTTTTCATTGCCAACCTGATAGTTTCCCATTCCTTTATTGGCGAATTCTCTTGCTTTTTCTCAGAAATATATACATTCTAAGTACTTGTGGAACCATCTTTTTCTGTCTTCACAAATTCCTTGACAAAACTTTTACCCACATTCCAAGAAGCTCCTAAATTGTATTCAACATTAGCTATGCTAAAGGAATGTGACATGCAGAACTGCTAATAGTAAATATTCCAGTGGACATTTTTTGCATCTCAGACTTTTAAAAAATTGTTGGTTTTAAGCAAGTCATTCTCTTTTTCCTCATTTTGCTCAAGTACTATGGGAAAGATTTATTGCTGCTTCTCATTGTAGCCCTTCTTAAGTTCACATATGCATGTGAGTCTGTGTTTATACATGTGCAAAGCAGAGGTGTAGATATTTTTAAAAGCACTTAAAGTGCCATCCATCCATGAAAGAAGTTGTTACTGAAATCAAAGTAGTCCCGTTCTCCTTCTTCTTTCTCTACTGAAGGAAAAAAAGTTAAAAGTTATGGATATAATCCACCTAAACTTCAATAAATTCTTTCATTTTGTTTCACACAGTATTTTCCTGGAGAAGCTGGCTGCAAGAACGCTCTTTGCAATGTAAAGAACTGGCTTGAGGGTGGGGTCTGTAATGTGGTGGTGAATGGAGTTAAATGCAGCTGGCAACTGGTGACAAATGGTGTCCCTTAGAAGGGGGGCAGGGGAGTGATGGTGGTCAGTGCTAGGGCCTGTTCTGTGTATTATAGTTCTTCCTCATCTGGACAAGGAGACTGAGTACACCCTCAGTAAGTTTGCACATGATGCCAAGTTGGAAGGAAGTGTTGATCTGCCTGAGGGTAGGAAGGCCCTGCAGAGGGATCTGGATAGTTTGGATAAATGCTCTGAGGCCAGCTATGTGAGTTTTAGTAAGACAAATGTCTAATTGTTCACTTTGGATGCAACAACCATGGCTCTGTGGTAGAAATCTGGGGGTTTTAGTTGACAGTCATCTGAACAGTAGCGTGGCCAAGAAGGCCAGTGAATCCTGGCTTATGTCAAAATAAGTGTAGTCAGCAGGAGCAAGGAGGTGATCGTCCCTCTTACTTGGCACAAGTAAGGCTGCACTTCAAGTTCTGTGTTCACTGTATGGCACCTCACTACAAGAAAGACATTGAGGACCTGAAGTGTGTCCAGAGAAAAGCAATAAATTTGTAAATGGTCTAGATCACAAATCTTATAGGGAGAGAGGCTGAGGGATTGTTTAGTTTGGAGAAGAGTCTCGCGAGAGACTTTATCACTCTCTACAACTTCCTGAAAGGAGGGTACAGTGAGGTAGGGGTCAGCCTCTTCTCCCAGGTAATGATCGGATTGGATGATAGAGAATGGCCTCAAGTTACATTGGGAGATTCAGGTTGGATGTTATGAAAAACCTTTTTCTAGAAGTGTGGTGAAGTGGTGGAATGAGCTGCCGAGGGAGGTGGTGGAGTTTTACATGTTTAGAGTTGATGTGGCACTGAGTTGGCATGCTTTAGTGTGCTTGGTAGTGATGAACTGTCAGTTGGACTAGGTGATTTTAGTGGTCTTTTCCAACCTTAATGATTTTATGATTCCAGCCAACTGTGCTGCAGGGTGTGTAGCTTCCAAAGTACTCTGCTTTACAGAATAGAAGTAAGAGCCTTGTGGAGGTCTGATATTAAAAAACAACAACAATAGCAACAACAACAACAAAAAAGGCAGGAAACTCACTAATTCATCATAGTTTCCTTAGGCTGAAGAACTGTTACTCTTGCAATTGCATTATCATTCCTGATAATGTTCTTCAGGCAATACAATTCCTGCTCATCTCCTTAGTGCGCATATATATACCACAGATCTTAAAAACTGTCACTGTGTTTTGTCAAAATATAGAGGCAGTATACACCTATCTGCTATTATTGTATTTAAATTGCATAGTAGTCTTGTGCATTTTAGTTTCTAGCACTGTAGAATTATTCTATAAATAGTTTGTCATCTGCAGTTGCAAGATAGCAGATTTTTAAGATAAGACTATTTCTGCATTCCTGCTCATAAAATTCTTCATAGGAAAATGTTTTTATGAAATTGAAATATAGTAAACACTGTTTTGGTAAAGAACACCACTTAATTGAAGCCAACTTCTTTAGCTAGATTTATGTAAAGTTTCATTTATACTCATGTGATTTCATTTTTTTTGTCAGGTATATATAGTTCAATTTTATGTCCTTTTAGTTTTTTATTTTTTTAACCTTTAACTCTTATTTCGAAAACTACCCTGGATTATGTTCATACTTGTCAATTCTTGTTGCTGTTTCTTTTTTTATCATGAGAAAAAAGATGACAAATACAATGCTGTGCATACTAACCGAATTAAACAGCATTGTCTTTTTGTATTCCTCTCATTCTTCATGTTCAGGAAATGTTGATACATCCTTTGCAAAGAAGAGACTTAGCATTGATTTCTACCTTTTAGTTTTAAAATTATCATGAAAGATTTAAACCAAAATGTACTGCTGTAATTGGCAGAAAAGCAATGTATCATATATAAATGGTGCAGAGAGGTTTAGTGGGCGTTACGGTTCTAAGCAGTAATTCTCTGAGGCATGAATGAGTTAGTTTGGTAAATACATTTGATAGCAGACTTGTCTGTGCATGTTAGACCAGGGTGTATTATCAGATAAGTAGATTTCAGATATTTTCGGAGGAAGGGCCTTCACTACCCAAAATCATTAATTAACCCAGAATGTGATCGCAGTAGTTATGGGTATTCCCCCCAGTTTTTTAATCAGGAATGTGAAAAGCCATTGCTATGAATATATTTGTTAAGGCTACATCCTAATTGTTTCTGTTCTGCCCACACACAGAAAAAGGATCACTAAAAAATAGCAAGAGCATGGTAGTTCTGAAATCTTTCCTTGTTTTGATAAAATGTCAACAAGAGATGAGCAGAGAAAGCCAGTTTTGTGGATTTACTGTGATATATGTGAAAGTCTATTACAACGAAATTTATGAGATTTCAATGTTTTATCAATTGTTTATCTGTTACAAATATTTCCATATGCCATTGCATTTAAAACATTTTCAGTCAGGTTAGTGCTGTTTTCTGATTTCAAAGAAAATCAGCTTTACCGTGTTTTCATTTTCAAAATTTTTTATCTAAAAAATTTTTTTCACATTCAGTTTTGAGTGTAATGCAGTGTTTGGCACTTTTGAGTGTAATCCAGTTTAGCATTAGGTGTGAGATTTCTAGAACCATGAGATGGCTCCTAAAGAGTCAGGCTGCTGGTGTTTCTCTTCTGTTCTCTCTTTCACTTTGAGCAGCGTTTGCTTTTGACAAGTGCATAAGCGTAGCCTTGTAACCCATGGAGTATTGTGTTGCTATTGTAACAGACTTACGGGATTTGTACTAAACTAACACCACAGGCTTCAAACCCACCAGGACATGTCTTGAGTAATTTGGAATTGTGTTTTAGCCTGTAATAGCAATGACCAAATCATCATTGCTATCGTCACTTCATTTTAGTTACTATAGTGTAACTTTGTGATGATGTATCTTATTTATATATTTTCTGATGAACGAACAGTAATAGCAGCCATTTGCTCTGTGTAAAAAGGACTCTCTCAGATAATACAGTACTGTGGTGTTAAGCAAAGTTCTCAGTGACTGGAAAAAGGGAAGCATCACTCCCATTTTTAAGGAAAAGAGAAAGAAAGAACTGTGAAACAAGAAAGCTAAAAATGAGGAAGAAGGATACCATCAGCATTATACCCCCCCCCCCCCCCCCGGTGTATGCCTTGGGATAGTCACAGTTCACTGTACATACTTTCCTAGACTATCATATTTCACATTCAGAAAGACAGTGGAAGGGTTAGCATGAGAGAAATCCACATACGGATTTTCCTATACTTTTATGTATATTGAGATACCTTGCAGATATACATGAGGTGCACTAGATTATTCCATTAAATGTCTGTGTCTCCAAATATTTCCAGAATAAGTTTTCTTAAAGTTTTAATCCTTCTATTTACCATTCTGTCAGTGATGCTCTTTGCTGAAGTGAGAAATGAAGTATTTATACATTCAAATTCTGTTTGAGCATCTGTTAAATTAGCGGTCTCATTTGCTTTCTCATTCAGACAAATTTCTGAAGTTATTCTTAAATAGTTGCCATTCTATCTTGAAGAACTTCAAATATTTAGAAAAATTTGATCAAATAATTCACAGTCTTATTTCCACTACGATTTATAACTTGCAAATCTAGCCTGGGACTTTCCACTTTCACTTGTGGAAATCGGTGCAGGAAAAAAAGCATTTTCTATAGCATTGTACTTATAGGTTAAAATATTTGGTTATTGATTATTGTTGAAATGACTGTATTGGTTTTTGTATTGAAAGTATTCTAAGATGGGAATAGTGAAACAAGAAAAGTATCTTAAGTCTTTCCATCTATCCTTTTCACAAAGTATCTTATACTTTTATCTCTGTATATATGGTATGCACGGTGGGAATTTAACTCTTTTTTCAGAACAAAACAATTTTTAGAATGTGTCATGTCATTAAATAGAGGCCTTTTCCATTCTCATCTCATCACCATGCTCAGTGGTGTACCAAGCACTTGTATACTTTGACAGAAAGGGAATGAAGAAAGATATAAAACATGCAAATAAATCCTCTAACATAAAGGTGTTATTTCTGACAGCCTGAAATCACACACTTTCCAGTTCATTGTAGATATTCCTTTCCCAGATGTGTTACTTACCTCTCCAACATAATCCAATCACTCCCTGTTTTCTATATGCTTTACTGTGAGGTTACTGCTTTGGTGATGGTAATGTAGACACTGAAAATAAAAAATATTTTATTAGGAATTCCACTGTAGTCCCTGATTATTTCATAATGTTTCACCATTTTGAATATAAGTTCTGTAAGATCCTAATACCTTCAGTACTTTCAGGCTCTTTGTGTTGTATTCTTCTGTGATATAGTTTTTATTTGTCTATGTAATCTTTGTATTTTGCTCTTTTACTGTTCTCAGCATCCTGTCATCTTCTACAGGGACCTCTAAAAGTGATTCCTGTAACTAAATTGCCCTTTCCCTCCTGAAATATGTCACTTAAATCACTTTTTTTTTTTTTTTTTTTTTTCAGGAGTTCTTTTCCCTTGTTTATTTTTACAAATGCAGAGTTAAAAAAAAAAAAAAAAAAGAAAGAAAAAAAAAGAGAGAGAGAATCTTCTCATATTAAAATGATGCATACTTAAAAATATTGTCCAATGGTGTTCCTTCCTACTTCTATATTGTACTTCTATATTGTCTGCTTACTTTTATTAGTAAGCTATACAAGAAAGTTGGCAAACTTCACTTATTTGTGCGATATGAGAGCAATTAATTTCTTGTACTGCACTCATTAACAAGTGTTGTTTTTTTTTTTTTAGAAGAATAAAATGTTTTGACACTATGTATGGTTCTAACTTCTGACAAAAATGTTAATACTTTAACTACATTCAGATTTTTTTCAGTGTTTCATGATCAAACTTCTGATAACTTATAAAATAACATTTGAAGAAGTACACTTTCAGAATGATAAATATTGAGTCATCTTGTTTCAAAGAATTTTGTATTTATTTCAGCACCATCCAGACAAAATTTAAAAAAAATAAGCAATTGTACAAATTCTAATTAGAGGAAAAACTGGAACTGCTTCTGTCTTTAAGAATTAAGGGTCTGCCAGATTGTTGAACCAGATGCACAGTCCATTAAAAATGAAGCAAGCTTTTATTATCAGTATTTTTCAAAACCAGCTGCAGTTAAGAAAAATGTTACTTCCAGCTAAAACTTATGAAGGATACTGAAAACTGTCTTTGTATGTGCTTTCCAGCAGAAGCACTTTCTAAATATCAGCAGTGTTTGAAATACTACAAAAGTTTTGCCAACAGACTGCATTGAAAAATAGAAGAATGCATATCTATAGGCATGAATATTATTAATATATTCAAACTCTACTGAGTTCTAACTTTCATAGAATCATAGAATTGTTGGAGTTGGAAGGGACCAAGACCATCTAGTCAAACTCCCCTGCAGTGAAAGGGGCACTTACAGCTCCATCAGGTGCTCAGAGCCTGGTCTAGCCTGAACTTGAGCATCTCCAGGGATGGGGCTTCCACCACCTCTTTGGGCAACCTGTGTCAGTGCTTCACCACCTTTATTATAAAAAAAAACCTTTTTCTGACAAAATCTGCCCTATTTTAGTTTGAGACCATTTCTCCTTGTCCTGCTATCACAGCAGACACTGCTAAAGAATCTATTCTTTCTTAGAGCCCACTTTTAGATACTCAAAGGCTGCTACCAGGTCATCTTGGAACCTTCTCTTCTCCAGACTGAACAGTCCCAGCTCTTTCAGCCTATCCTTGCAGGGAAGATGTTCCATAGCTTGGGTCATTTTTGTGGCCATTCTCTGGATGTGCTCCAACAGGTCCATGTCTCTCTTGTTCTGAGGACTCCACATCTGGGCACGGGACTTCATGTGAGGTCTCCCAAAGAAGAGAGTCAGGATCAGCTTCTTTGGCCTTCTGGCAACACTCTTCTGTTAATGCAGTCCAGGTTGGCTTTCTGGGTTGTGAGGGCATATTGCTGACTCATGCAGCTTCTCATCCTCCAGTGCCCCAGATCCTTTATGTAATGACTGTGCTATATCCTTTTGTCTTTCAGCTTGTACTGATACAAGGGTTTGCCACTACTCAGGTGCAAAACTTTGTACTTCGTAAAGCCATGCTGGTTATCCTGTCTACTCTGTGATCTCCCTTGGCACAGAGGTGAGTCTGAAACATCAGTAGTTTCCTGGATCATCCTTTCTACCTTTCTTTAAAAACAAGTGTGTTATTGCCTTTTTTCTAGTCGCTGGGGACTTCTCCTGATTGCCACAACTTTTCAAATATTGAGTGTGGCTTGGTGACTGCATCAGCCAATTCCCTCAGAACCCTGTAATGCATTTCACTGGAACCCATTTACCTATGGGCATTTAGGTTCCTCAGGCAGTTGTGAACCTGATCTCTGCTTACAGAGGCAGGGTTGTTGCTCCCTGAGTTCCCACCGTCTGTGTAGAGCAGTGAAAACATGGAAAAAACTGCTGACTACCTAAATCTTCTTTTTGTCTGTTATTAGCTTGGCTCTATCACTCACTAAGGACAACTTTGTTCAACTTAACGCTTGTAATACATTGCTTGTATTTCTAAGAAATTTTCTTCAGCTAACTGAGTAGAACTATTGTTAGAGTGCAGTGTAATTTATTATCTAGATAAATTATTTGCTTACTAGAGATGAAACAAGGGATAGTGTTCTGAAATTGAAGTTTTGACTTAGACATTTGGTAAAGCTTACAAAGTTGCAATATTATGAACTGGATAATATTTTGGATGTAGAACAAACTAATTTAAGTGACAGCTAATTTTTCATTTAGCAATAAAAAATAGAAAGTAAATAAATGGAGAAAAGTCATAATTAAATCTTAAGAATTAGAGCCATGAGAAAATTTTGGAATAGATGCAGTATGCCAGAATCACATGAAAACTACATAAATAGAATTATGTATTTTACCTATTGGAAATGAAGGTCTTTTAAGAGAAATTTCAAAAAAAGAATTGAAAATAGGTAAGAAAAAAACCCTGCTTGCTGCTGTAATAAACATTTCTTCCTCAAAGCTGTTTTTTGTTTGTTTGTTTGTTTGTTTGTTTTTTGTGCATTGACAAATACTTCCTCATCAGGTTTGTTTAGTTATAAGTAATTCAGCAAGTTTCTCCTTCTGTTGCAAGAGAATTACAAAGTAGTTTAAACTCTTGGAATTTTCTTTAGATTCCAATGTAGACTTCCATCCTTTCTTACTGAATTAACTAACAACTTTCATTTTCCCCGTAAAGTTGTTTTATGTTACTGTGTTTTGCAAAATGCCTTGTGCAGGATGAGTCACTTTCATCAAATATCATGAATGATAATAACAACATAGAAGTCTTTTGAATTTAATGGGAAAATCATCCAAATTCTTGGCATCATTCAGAATGTATGTTTGAAAGTTTTATTGACACTTATTACAGAGCATTTATGGCTTTATTACCCTAAAAACATTCACAAAAATATTAGAAGTAATACATTATCACATATTAAATTTCATTTCCTGGACTTCATTATATTCTGGACTTCTCTAAGCTTATTCACTTCATAATCATAAAGGTACTTCTTTTGAATAAAATGTTCTATTACTGCTAATGAATCTCTTCTGCAATTATGAGAATCTTGTCAATTTTTTTTCCTAAAAAAATCTTTTTCTCAAAAGTGGAGCCATAATAAGAAATTTGACTTTAGAACGATATTCGTACAATATTCATTTTGAGTAGGTTTTTTTCTAAGAAAGGCCAGTGCTTATAGTGTACTGAATTTATTTCCAGCAATCAGCAAGAATAATGTTGCAGTGAATTCTATCTCCTACCTGCAATTAGCATTCTGGTCTTTTTATAAGAAAAACAAAACAAAACAAAACAAAACAAAACAAAACAAAAAAAAGGCAGGATTTTTCATTTTATAAGGCTTTCTCAGTCTTTAGAATCTTCTTTTAATTCTACCAGTGAAAAATGTTATTTACTTCTGTATATTGATTCCAGGTGAAAATTAAGAGATATCAATGAAACGTATGTAACTATGAATTTTGTATAATCTTTTACACTGGTGCAGTCAGCACCCTCCTGTGTACATACCTTCATTAAAGAAATGAAATCCTAGAAACATTTAAAACATCTCACATGTTATGACATACACATTAGATATAGAGCTATAAGTATGTAGATTGCTCCACAAGTAATGCCTTCTATTTATTTCTGTGGAATCTACAAATGCTACAAAGAACACAACACTACTTGATAGAGAAACCTTTCATCATAATCAACACTATTAGATGTACAATTTTTTCCCAGTGATGAACAAGGGCCTGCATGCCCCTATTGAAAAAGTCTGTACCATTGGAGGTGACCCACTGTTGCCACTGCTGAAACACCCCATCTACGGCCTCAATGTACTTACATGCACTGTTTGGTCTCCACAAATGTGTTTATGAATGTCAGTGGGTGACATTTTTTCTGTGAGAATGAACTCAATTATACACCTTTGCTTCATAGGAGCTTCCAAGTCAGATGTCATTCTTTCAGACTTTGTCTCTGTTCCTATCTGTCATGCATCAATAAGATTTAATGAAATAGCAGATAGGATCAACCTCTATGATCATCTCATCAACATTTCCTTAGGATGTTGTAGGCTAACATAATAAATTAGGAGGCATTACTTTCAGAACACCTTTTTTGTTAGGTATATAGTCACTGGTGTGAAGCAGTTTTTGATAGTGTTACATATGGCTAAAACTGAGATTTTGATAGCAAGTGCTTAGGAATATCACTGTGTGTGTGCATGTTTTATGTAGGTATGTGTGTTGGTTTTTGGATAAAGGAGGTGTTAATGACTTCAGAGAAAGGATCCATGTATGAAAAGGTTGCACAATTTAAAAAAAAAAAAAAAAAGGTGATGCTGGGGAACTACAGGCTGTGAGTCTGTAGGGGACTATGGTGATGTTGGGGAACTACAGGCTGTAAGCCTGCAGGGGACTATGGGCTCTCCAAAAGTACAAATGCTGAATCATAGAATCACCAATATTGGTAAAGATCTCCAAGATCATCTAGTCCAACTGTCCATCTACCACCAATATTTCCCTACTAAATTGTGTCCAGTAATACAAAATCTAAACGTTTCTTGAACTCCTGCAGGAATGGTGACTCAACTGCCTTTCTGGGCAGTCCTTTCCAGCACATAACCACTCTCTGTGATCTTCCAGAATTAGAATAATTTGGCAAAAGAGAAGAAATGTTTCCTATTTGTATGGTTGCACAAAATGAAAGTTCATGCAAAACATACCGCATACGGGAAGTTCATATGCAAAATGGCTTTGAAAACTACTGAAGTAAAAGCAAGTATGATGACATCTGTGTTAGTAACAGCCAAAATATGACACTAACAGACTAAGTCCGAGAATAAGAATGAAGAAACTGTTGATGTAAACACCATATTTCTCCAAGGAGGAAAATAAGAAGAAGAGGCCACCTCTGAATGTGGTTAACAGCAAAATCCTCTTAGGGAACAGCTCAGGACTTAAACTTGTTCTAGTACTCACTATGCTACTGTGAGCCCCCCTGAGATCCAGGAGAGCATGAAACATGAGTGTAACACTGGAGAAAGGACTCAGTATTAGAAAGTTTGCTTCTATTGGTTTTCTCTGTCTCACTGCAGGGAGTGAGCAGAATAACTGGGCAATCTGAACTGTGAAAGTTAATATCATTGTGATAAATCTGCTAATATCTCTATGGTTAGACTTAGACTAACAGTAAATTCTTGACTTTGTTTAAAATTGCCTGAGGTGGTAATGGTTGGTATTGGTGACCTGTAGGGCAGGCTGTTAATGTGGATGCAATGGTGTTTTCTTTTTTCTAGTGGGTAGCTCATATGTCTGTGCGGGAAAAGGTAAGCTGTGATCTTCCAGAATTAGAATAATTTGGCAAAAATAGTTATGATTTCCAGGCTCTTGCTCCTATCAAAGATTTTACTAGCAAGGAATTATTCACTTGTTAGTAATGAATTAATGTTGCTAAAAGCTGATAAATGCTGATACCTACCCAGGACAAATGTAAGTTTATATACTAAGAGATTGATGCAATGTAGTAATCATTAGATTTTCTAATATTGCTAAAAAACATTTTAAGAGATTATATTTCTTTGTGGTACAACAGTAGGATTTGTCTTCTCTGAAAATTAAAATAATAGTAATTTATGCATGAAATTATCATGTATTTCCTTTAACTAATGATATAGTAAAGAATAAAGATTTTTCTATTTTTTTTAATTGTTGTTGTTTAATAACGCTGAATTTGTAGGCAGTGGTCACTCAAATCCCTGTCAAATCAGGAAAAAGAGAAGCAATAATTCCTTGCAGTGTTATGCTGGAAGATAGAGTTCCTCTTCCTGTTTTGAAGTAGTTGTTGATAACTAGCCCTCTGAGGTGCTACATATTATTAAAACCATAATAATAATATAGTGCCTAGTGCTCCAGAACCACCAAGATGGAGCTCAGTGTTTGCTGCTAGTATTTCAGTTCCACAGGGAATGTGAAAGATGAAGTGAGAAGTACAATCTTATGAAAAATCTCAATAGAATTAGACCAGCTGTTTTCTATAAATATTCAATAGCATCCAGTAAAAATAACTGTAGAATTTTACATGCAGGAAGAGCACATAGAATTAAAGCATAGAGTATGTCTCTAACTGGTAGTATATTCCTGTACTGCCTTCAGGGAGCACTAACAGGAAGACACAGTGGGTAGGGTTCCTCTTACTTCTCTATTGACCTCTGTGTATAGTAAATTAGCTTAGGCTTCCATTATATATTATTGAATAAAATAGACTTCTTAACTGACTTATCTGATTCTGAGATGAGTATTTAAAATCATGTGTACTACAGAAGTCATTATCTCCTCACCTAACTAAAAAAAGGTGAATAGCAGAAAAACAGTACTCTGTGATTTTTGTATTGCTCATTTTTTTCTAAGCGTCAAGCAGTTGAGTACTCCTGAAAGGTCTGCGCATGTTCCTGAATGCATGAACATGCAATCTGAAAAAGTCACTTCCTCTCTGTAAGACTTCTCAGCTAGCCATTTTCCAATAAATTTAATGTTTTTAATGCTTTGGAAATGCTACACTGCACATATTTTTTAATCAAAATGCTATTAAGTGCATTGCTGAATTCCCAATCTGCTGTATATTTCCACACCCATTTTAACCAGTTAACTTTCCAATCATGTTTCAAAAAGATCTGTTAGCTTTGTTTCACCTCAGCCAGGATATTTGGAAAATAGTTTAAGAATATAAAATATTCCTATTCCTATTTTTATATATTTATTAATTGAATCTAAGATCAGCTTTTTCATCATTTTACCTCAGACTAGATGGAAAGGTAACAGACAGTGGTTGCTTTTCTAAATCACTTTCCTTTTTCTTTAGTTATTGTATTATATTGTCAGTTTTCAGCCTTTTGGAAAGCATGTGGTATTCCAAGTTTTGTTGAAAATTTCTATCATCATTAAATGTTTACATTGTGTATATGTTATTTCATACCTCTTCGCTCACTAATAGGACTGGAAAGCCCTTTATCTTTGCTGTATAATGAGAGGATTCATCATGCTCTTTCCTTCTGAGTAAAGAGTAGATGCATATATCCAACCTTTCTATTTTCTTCCATCGTTAATTGCATTACCATCTTATTCCTGTAATTAGTCTTTGTTAATGTTTGCTTTCATATTCTTCATACACTTCTCTATTCTGTAGTCCTGCAATTTGTCAGTTTTCTGAAATCATAACAGCCTTCTCTTTTATAACTGCTGCATATTTAACTGTTGCATTTCCTTCTAAAGAAGAAGGCTAAGAATTTAGGTAAACCATTTGACAGGATGAGTAAGGTGTCTTGTTTAAATGTACTTGTAAAAAAAAAACCAACCTAATATCTACAGTTAGTAAAATGTTAATATTTTATTTTCCTGTGCCTGTATGGGTACAGTAGGCTGAATGTGCAAGAGCGTGGGATCATTTATTTCCAGTTGAAAATGTACGTAGCAAATTCATTGCTTCTATTTAAAATACAAAGAGTATCTGTTTTTGTGGAGCTGTTAAATATTTAGAATGTAGAACTGTAGTTTTGGATCTTCTGCACTTGCAAATATGTAGATTAATTTAGAATGAAGGGAAAAAGATTGGCTCCTTGCACATTATAGTCAATTGCAAAAATGTAACAACACAGGCTGCTTTCCCAGTTTTTTTGCAAAGTCTCAGAATGTAGTGAATGCAGAACTGACATGGCAATCTTGTCTCACAGTTAATATTGAGCAAAATTCTGGTATTGTATACAGGATAAAAGGAACTACTTCTAATTAAATCACGGGCAGTTAAAATTCTATTTAGTATTGATCATGCGTTTAACAGCAAAGACTCCAACATACCAGATCACTATCTATTGACATCCAAGCCCCTTGAGAGGTAATTAATGATGAAGCCAGAGGTATCGGATTAAACATTTTGTTTGTGGCTTATTCTGTCTGTGGGATTTTTTTTTGGCCTTCTTCACAATGATCACACTGAGGAATAGACCTACAGTTTTAAATTAAGGTGCCGCAACTGTCACATCAGATAGGGAAGACTGCTATTTCTTTTTGCAATGATTAAATAGTTAGGAAAATTTAAAAAGCTCTTTGAAATTTTTTTTCAGCTAAGTTTGTGCAAAATGTCTGGAAGAAATAGCTGATCGTGTAACTTCTAAATATTTACATCTGAGAATAATCTTAGTGGGAAGAAAATCTGTTTTTATTTAGTAAATCTTTTGGCAGTTTTTTTAGTAATCTAAATGCATAAAGTAACGTTTTGATGTTAGTAAGCAGTCAGTGATCTCCCCTCTCCTTTGCTCACCTTTCCTTTTAAATGAGGGATGTTGAACTCTACTGTTAACAGAAGACAATATAGTCTTGTAATTTAAAGTAGCTAATTTTTTCCTTTTCCTTTTTTTTTTTTTTTTTGAGATTGATTGAAATATATTATGGAAATAAAGGAGACGTATTAAGAAGGTGAAAGAATGTTAAACTTGGCAGTAGAATGACATACAATTAAAAGTTATCACTAGTTTTTTTTAAATACATTTAAATAGTTCATTAAGAATGGGAACTTCAAATTTTACTTGAACCTCATAAAATAGCTTGATAGTCAATCTCTGAAACACGAAAATATGAAAATATAAGTTTGGTTTTTAATAGTATACAACAAGTTGATGTAATGTTATATCTTGAAGGAAATGGAGAGCAGAATATTGTACATTCACAGCTTGTGTGCCACATTCAAATATGAGGCTGAAATAATAACAGAACCAAACCAAAATAGAAGTATATTAGAAAAATACAAAAAATACAAAAAAAAAAAAAATATATATATATATATATATATCATCAAAGCTATTCACTCCTGTTAGAAGTGACTAAATAGATTTAGATTCTTTAAATGGTGGAACAGATGACTCATGGGAGGCCGTGCTAGAAAGCTAAAAAATCATGAAAGCCATGGAAAAAGAGAACAGGAAGGTACAGTTTATTGACTCTTCAAGGAACTGGGTTGTACTTAATGCAGCTAACAACAGGAGGGAGCACTTCAGAAATGTAATTGAGCTGTAAAACTGCTTCATGTGGATGCTAAAAATTACACAAGAAGAGTCTATCAAGAGAAAAAAAAGAATGACATTGTTTAGAATCACTGAACTGTGAATTGCTGGAGGCTGAGAGAATATTCTGAGAAATATTGCATGATTGTCGTGTTATACTCTTTCCTAGATATTACATATTGGCTAACATAGTAGTAAGGATCAGGTTATCTTCTAGTCTGATGTGGGCTTCTAGTCTGAAGGATCTACTGAACATGAATACAAATATTACTTGCTAACATATTTGCAGAGCAAGTTATCAGTGCCTGATGAAAATTCTACCAAAGACTTGAAAAAAGTTGGGCAATGACATTTTGTCTTCCTACAAGATCATAAGTATTTGGAAAATTTATTCTAAATTACACCCCCCCTCCCTCCCCCCCCCCCCCAAAAAAAAAGACTCACAGAAAATCTGCTCCTTGCCATTTTTATCTAAAGAAGCTGTGAATCAAATTAATATAAGCCTTCTACGTATTATATTTCCTGACTTTATTCAATTTACATTACTTCAGAAAATATTTCCCCACCTAGGGAACTGAGAGATTTGATCTCACACTTCCTTGGTCCACTGCTTTACCTTCATCATGGCTTCTTTTTTGTTTTTTTTCTCCTAAGGAAAAAGCTACTATACACATTTCAGAGCACATAATTACTGTAGAAAGAAGTAAAATAATGGTGAGAAAAACAGAAACATATCAAAGATTCTTATATGCAGATTTCCTTAATACAAAGTGTTGCTTCATCCTAGAAAGTGAAGAATGAGGAAAGAGAATCTGATCACAGAATGTGGAAGCCCTGCTATTAAATGATTACCACATTTTAAAACAGTTCAAAATACTTTGGAATACAGATTATTTCATTATGAACAAAGTCTACATCTCCCAAGTATATTTCTTTGTGTCTCTTCAAACAGACATAGCTAAACGTAAGTACTGCAGTCATAATACAGTGTTTTTAGAAACAAAACTTTAGAGAAATAGCCTGAATGTTTTCCACTGAATGTATTCAGAAATGAGAGCCCAGTCCTGAGCCATACTGGTGAATATACAGAGAAGACCCTTGGTGTTAGTGAGGTTCCTGTATTTACAGCAAATCATGAAGCAACACTGAATTATGCTTACTTTTTAATGGAAAACATACATTCTTGAAAACTGATGTTACCCTAGAAATGGAAAATGATAATTACAGACTACATCACATTTGATATTAATATCTGAGAAGTATTATTAGGTCCCAGAGGAATAAGTTTCCTTGTGTGAATAGGCTAAAGTGATTTTGGCCCAATCTAGAAACTATATATATTTTTTTCTTTGGAGAGAAATATTTAAACAAAATTTTGAAGACATTCACATAGGAGGGAAGATGTTCTAAATAAAGAATTCTATTGAGATTGAATTCTATTGTTCCAAGATTTTACAGCACATATTATCTCTTCCTACTGAGATTCCTCTCTCCCTCCTGCATTTTCTAATTGAAATCTTTTTGTGGAAAAAATGTCAATTATGCTTGTAATTTTAAATGTCAGCAAATTATGTCGGTGAGCAAGATTCAGAAGAGAGTTTGAAATAATAGTTTTAAGTTTTCTATAAATTGAGTTATGTGTAAGGAGTTACTTCTGTAACTCCTTTGGACTATTGTTCATGGCATCTCAGAGGTTAAGATTATATGCTCAAAATATGAAGAAAGGTAGTCAGGAAAAAATTTATGAATTTTTCATTTGATATTTTTGGGCTGTACCTGACTTATCTGGGACCTGATGTTCATAGTCATGTCAGTGGCCAACTCAGAAGAGATTTTTGATTAAAAACAACAAAACCGAAGTGCACTTCACTACAGTTGAGTGCAAAATTGTATGCCATGCAAAGAAAAGTCAGTTGTACTTTCAGAGAGTAAGATAACATATATAAACTGAGGGTAGGAGTCAGTGACAACACCAAATATTACTTTTTATGTCACATTGCATCAGATTGCTTAATACAATCCATGGGTGTATAAACAGGGAATGACAGTGGGAAAGCAATTACTTGGTTTTATCTTTATATATTTATACATAAATATTTACCATATTTTAGCTTACTATAGATATGATGTATAGGTCAGTCCAATATTGAAGTCTATTTGTGATGGTTACCATTAAAAGAATGAATAATGTAGATAAGGAGACATATGGACATTAGTTTGATGGATTTGGAAGGACTGAAAGCACCTCACGTATTTATCTTGTCAAAATTAGGTGATTTGATTACAGTCCATAAATATTTTTACAAGGTGAAAATAAAAGATCATATAATTTAGCAGGAAAGGGCACAACAGTGACAGCTAGTAGGAAGAAGAACTCACTCAAATTCAAATAGAAAGTTTGAAGTTACTGGAAAAAATAGCTGATTTTCTACTAAAGCAGTTGGAGATGCAGTACCTCCTAAAGATCAATTTTTGTTACTTTTTTGCAACTTTGTTCACTGCAGTTCCACACATCTTCAAATCATTTTAGACATAAAATGATATAAAAACATAAAGTATTTTTTCTGAGTAAACAATCCATTTACAGCTAAGGAAAATATTTCATAAAGCCCACTTAGATTTAGGATCATTTTGAGTTTGAAGTTTCAAATTCTGAGAAATAATACTGATAATAATCTCTAAAATCATTATTTTACCTGTTAAAGGTTATTGAGAAATATTTTTTTCTATTAAACAATGCCGAGAAAGTTATTCTTTTCTTCTCTCTTCCTTACTCATTTTCACATAAATATTCCTGAGAATATCTACAAATTATGGTAGATCAGCAACACTGAAATGCTCTTCTTTCTCTTGCAAAAAGAATTTTGCCAAAACAAGATGTATTCCATACTTTGAATTTATTAAAGTTATTTACTTTGCAAATTCTTTGTCTCAAACTAGAGAAAGTTTAGTAGTGAAAATCAAGTTAGAAGGATACTTTAAGAGTCTGCTTTAGAAAATGCAAGATTTTCCACCTGTGTGAAATATCAATGGGGCCAAAAAAGTACATGATCTCATTTGCAGAGATGGCAAGTTGTTTTGCAGAATGGTCTAACTCTCTCTGTTCCTCCTCTGTTACTATAAAGATTGAGCAAGGTCAACTCTGGTAGTGGAAAGATTCAGTATCAGAATCCATCTAATATTTCTTCAGTAGTTAGTCTCTATCTTTTTACTATCTCAGAAAAGTTCACATTTCCTTTTTTATTCCACTCTTGTGAGATTCAGATCAATACAGCTGTGGGTTTTGTTTATGAAGCTACTTGTAAAATGGGCTCCAGATAATGCTAAGGCACTGATGTCTTTTTAAAATTCTGTTGTGTTATATTTAGTTAATAGTTTAGACTTGTTCAGTTCATGATCAATACGGATGATGGACTGTTTATATGATGCTTGCTAACTATTAAAAAAGATTCTGAGCGAGACAGGGGAATGGATATTTGGTACTTGTTCCTTCCAGAAAAAATGCTTAGGCCCAAGTAACTGTTGCCTGTAGAGATAAATGTATCATTTCTCTCTCGTTAAAATGAGCTGAACAATAGCAATGGTAAATCTTGAAAATAAAAAGAAAGTCTGCAACATTATTGTGAAGAGCTCTCAATTTTTTATTTATTTATTTATTTATTTCATAGTCTCAATGGAAGAAATATGCTTAGAGTTTGACAAGAGGCGCAGAAAACAGAAAGTTATAAGAAGGACGGATAATTAGGTTTCACAGAGGTTTATTTATGGAAGAAACAAAGTTTTTCTTCAGTAGAGTTGCAACATTTTCCTTTATACACTTTGATCACATTATGGTCAAGATTGTATTATACATGAAAAAGATCTAAGACTGATTGCATAAGAATACTGTGAGTAGACAGTGGAAAGCATTAACAAAAATTATAACTGCACATAATATACTTCAGTAAGTATTAGCTATTATAATGACAGGTCAATCAAGGTCTTTGAGGTTTATGACAACATAACTCCACACAGCCCTGCGAAGATAATCTGGGCCATTAATATATTATTTAGAATGTCCCTAAATGCAAACAAGTAAATTGCTAACACTGAGCCACATAAATTAAACTATGTCTTATTAATTACTTGTATACTTATAAAGAGGAAGTCAAATGTTGCAGATACTGGTTTATAACGTTTAATGATGTCCTGTTATAGAATATCCTATTATACTGTTATGATATCCTTTATAAATTGACTGCTCAATTTAATCTACACAACAGTGTTAGAGATCCCATGTATGTTCTGGATTTCTGTTCTTTAGAAAACCTGTATAGGCCTTAAGGAGCATTCATGTTAAAAAAATTGGTTTTAATGTGTGGAGAATTCTCTGTTACAAAAACAGACGTCATGACAGTTTAAATCTCAATTTCAGCTCCCTGCATATAAGCACACTCAGTTTTCCCACCCTGTTCCTTATTGCATTGTAAGAGGAACTTTGAGCATCCAAACTAAATAGCTAATACTGCTAAAAAACTGTTAATTATACACATCCACGATGTTCTTTGTAATCTCTACTCCTTTTTAATGCCTAGGACAATTTACTGTGTTATGGTAAAAGTAAGGAATTCTTTTCTTCCAACTTTTTTCAATATAGGCATAAGAATGATTTTAAGTTCTTAGCTCATAATTTCTCACTGTTTTAACCTTCATGATCCTTCTGTCAACACAAATATACAGTGTAAACTTCGCCATGTTTTATTTAAAGTGTAAGATCTTTATGCAAAGGTCTATCACTTTTTTCTATGTGAAAGTGGTAGTGCATACCTGAGAGAGTAATAAAGATATACAATAAAACTCAATACTAATAGATATTCCTAGGATAATATCCTTGGACAAAAGAAAGCATGTATTGAGATTACCTTGTATGTATATTTTCTAGTATATATATTTTCAAATTATAAATCACTTTTTTTTTTTTTTTTTTTTTTTTTAAGCAAAAGATATTTCCTTAAGCTTAGCTTATGTTTCTTTTGATGGTCTACTTGTACTTCTGGGCTTCAAGAAGACTGAGTACTGAAAAGTGGTTTGCTCTGGGGGGAAATAGAGAGGGGCAGCACAGAGTTTCTGTGAGAAGAGACCAAGGGCTGCCGCTTACAGTAAGCTCCAAAATGGACTCAATGCTGGCCAAAGTTGACCCCACCAGTGAAGCTGATGGCATCTCAATGATAACGAGAAAGGGTAAGAAATACTGCATGGCAGCTGTGAATCAGGACTGAGAAAATGTATATCTGAGAGAAGCAGCCCTGCAGGCATCTGGAGTAGTGCAGAAGGAGGGCAGCAAATGCTCCAGGTGTGGAGTAGTGGTCCTTGCAGCCTAGGAAAGGCCTGCTGAAGAGCAGGCCATTGCCCTGCAGCCTATGGACACTGCACGGAGCTGATTTCCATGTGTGGCCACAGAGGAGCCTATGGTGTAGCTAGTGCATGTGTCCTGTAGGAAACTGCAGCCCAGACAAGAGCACGTTTTCTGGCAAGAACTGAAGGACCTATGCTGTAGCAGTTCTGTTAACTGCAGGACTGTATGCTGCAATATGAACACTGGAGCAGTTTGTAAGGCTGTATCCCCTGGGAGGGACCTCATTCTGCATCAGAGGAAAGGTGTGAGGAGGAGAGAGATATTTTTCATCTTTTTTTCTCATGCTGTCCTGCTGGGGAGGGGGAGTGAGAGAGCAGCTTGATGCACAGTAGTACCAATGAGTTATTCCAATAACTTTATTTTTAAAATAAATAAATAAATAAATAATTCACACTTGAAGAAAGAAACTAAAGCTGTTTTTAGATTGAATTTTATATTAAAAAACAGCAGAAATCTTGGCAACTCTTTGTGGTAGAATCCCTGTTTTTAGAGCTTACAACTTGCTAAATTTTCCAGAGTTATTTGGTTGTATCACAGTAACCATTTTGTCCAGGCATGTCCAACTCATAGCCTGGCCTGGCTGGAAATGTGGCCCACCCAGTAACAGCTGAACTGTCAGTGTGCTATATAGATTGTGATAACAGAAACCAGGGCATGGAGAGAGCAGTACCAACTCAATTGATTGCAAATAATTGTATGCACTTTGATGCTCTGGATATAAACAGGGCCCTGAACAGAGAAGAAAACACAGCTGTGCTTTCAGGTTTGATAAAGGAATTTGAGAGTAGGTTTCAAGGTTGACAAGAAAATCACCAATTTGTTTGCAACACCATTTCCAGTTGATATACATATGTGACCTGCAAATTTTCAAGTGGAATGAATAGAGTTGCAATCGGATATTCAACTCAAAAATCTGATCATATCTCTTTACTGGACATTCATAAGATCTCTCTCTTATCAGAGAGAAATATCTCTTGCTTCACAGTTGCACCTTATTTATATTATCACATCTTGGTGATACACACACTTGTGAACAACCATTGTCAAGGGTGAAGTACAGGAAAAGTAAAAAAAAAAATCTCACAAAAAGAGTAAAAAATCCCCAGTGAACACCTCAAGGGCTCACTAAGAATTCCAGCCTTTGCCACTGAACTATCCGGATGTATTGGTTTTGCAACAGCATTGCAAATCTAGCTAATTTTACAGTTTTGTTACTCTCTTTTAAAAAATATTTTAAGAAAAATATTAGAATTTAATGTTTTGCTATTTGTGTATTAATGATATTGTATAATTTGAGGGCTACCCTGAAAGCATGCCTTATATTTTATGATGTTGGCCTACAGTGTCAAAGGTGGATGTTGGTAGTGTGGCAGCAGATCAAACCAATATCCCTTTATCTTTTGTTTCAATATGACAGATGGCAGCAGAGGGATAATCTGACAAAATGACTCATATGAGGTCCATGAAGTGGAAAAAATGGCACCCACTGACATTCACTAATGCTTGCTGAACATTTATGGAGACCAAGAGTGGATGTGAGCACAGTGGGTAGTGTGTTTCAGCATTGGCAACAGTGGGTCACCTCTGCTAGTGCTGATCTTTACAAGCATGACATGCAGGCTCTTGTTCACTGATGGAGAAAATGCATAGCTAATGTTGGTGACTGAGTTAGAAAATACTGTTTTGTAGTTTAGAATTTGCTCTATCAGATAGTGTTATTGTGCTCTTTTTATTTATTTCCATTTCCATGAAAATAAATTGGAGGCATTACTTTTGAACCAAGTTTAACATATGCGACCCAAGACAATTTCTTCTTACTCAGTGCAGCCCAGGCAAGTCAAAAGGTTGGACACCCACAATTTTTTGTCTTTTTCTGAAATACAGAACAGCAATACTATCTATACTATATGTTGCAAGTAAAAACTGTTAATATTAAAACATAATTTACTGAAATTGCTGGTATCTGAGTATTCAAGATATTTAGTATGTTTACCAGATTTTTGCTAAGTATCTCAGGACTACTCTCACCCTTCATGTTTCTTACTAACCATTGTCTTCCTGGCAGCAACATTTCTGTTCCAAGTTTCATTATGTAGCACATGTTCTAGTGCTGGTCACATTTAAGATTGAGCAAAAAAATCTCTGGTGCCATTGAAATGATTTGACCGTTTAAAACTCATTTTTATTAAAAATAAGCTTCCAATTCTCAGGATTTCTTACGAGACAAAAACAAATACATCTTGTTCTATTTGTCAGACTTCAGCATTCAAAAAGAAAATAAAGAAACTAAGGGAATAATAAAATTCTTTGATGAAACAGATTTTTTTCAGGAATGAGACATTAATGCCATTTCTCCAAAACGGAGTCTCATTTTAAAAACATGGGATTAGCCCACACCTAAAACAAAATAAGGAGCACATTCCTGTAAAAAGTCACACTATAACTGTTGCATACTTTTGTAAGTATAGAATGAATATTCTAGGAAACCATGTTACCCAGTTTAAAACACAAAACATGGAGTAACAGATTTGTTCTTAGGTCAACAGTAAGTTTTATTCAGATATATTGAGCAGCTTAGTATACATTTGTGACAAATTATTTATAAATGACTTTCTCTAATTGTCTTTATTGCTGGTGTCTACTCTCCAGATCTCTCATAGCCTAAGAAACACTTTGTTATTCCACTATGAAAACAAACTATGTGAAAGTTAGGTATTATAGTGTGTAAAGCAGGGAACCCAGAAACACACATAGAAACCTGGATAAATGAAACTTAGAGGACGCTGGTTTTGTTAGTAAAGAAAAATAAGGAAAAAAAAAAACATGGTATTTGGGGAAAAAGGTTTGTGTTTTCTTTTCTTTTGTTATTTATTTATTTTTTTTTTTCCTTTAGTTTTAGTTTTCTTTGCCTTTTGGGATGCAGTGTTGTTGCTCCAGTACAAAGGACAGAGAGAGAGGTGTGCTGAGAAATAATCGCTGTGTCTCACCGCACAGTGTAGTGTTGCCAAAGATAGGTGTAATCTATGAGCTCTGTACCCAATTTGCAAGACCTCAGGATTCAGTCTTGCTGTCTGAACTTCCCTTCACCAGCTTGGAGCTTTGTTTTACTTGATTTAGCCACAAAAGCAATCTCTTTAATTGTCTAGATGTTTAGGGCAGTCTTTTATGTTTGTTAACTGTCTATAGCACAGACATAGTTTTATACAGATAGTCTTGTATACAATTTGTTTGTTGGTGGTAGAATGGTGATTACCATTGTTATTCAACAGTGTACTGAGAATACTTGGGCCTGATGTGATATCTAGGACCTTGACGTCCTCTATCTCACCAGGATGTGGTGTAAAGAAGTACAGGCCCAGAATGATAGGAGGTGGGGCACAGGCTTGACACTGGGACTCAATGCTGCAGATAGCTCTATAAATGCAGATAGCATTTAAAACATACAGGTCTGGACCAAACTGGTTTTCAGGATAATTAAGAGAACGAAGAAGTGAAGCTGTTGATCAGTGGAATGATAACTTTTACTCTACCATAAGAATTTCACTTATATATATTTATATAGCATAGAATCATAGAAGAGCTTGGGTTGGAAGGGACCTCAAAGATCATCTAGTTCCAACCCCCTTGCCATGGGCAGGGTTGCCATCCACTAGATCAGGATAACCAGGAACCCATCAAGCCTGGCCTTAAGCGCCTCGAGGGATTGGGCATCCATCATTTCTCTGAGCAGCCTGTGCCATGCCTTACCACTCTTTGAGTAAAGAATTTCTTCCTGACATCTAAGCTAATCTGTCAGTTTAAATCCATCCCTCCTTGTCCTGTCAATATCTACCTGCATAAAAGTTGGTCCCCCTCTTGCTTGTAAGCTCCTCTCATGTATTGGAAGATAGCCATGTGGACTCCCTGAGGCCTTCCTCTCCAAGCTAAACAATCCCAACTCCCTTCAACCCTTCATCATTAGACAGATGCTCCAGCCCTCAATATACTCAGTATGCTTGTTTATTATGCTTACATACATTTAGAAACACTGAATAAATATTGCTGAAAATTTTTGCTAAAAAGTACAGTGAATACTGGTTCTTAACATACTCTCCTAATAGAGCCTTCTTCACAGCTGTACAATTATCTCTCTGAATATACAGACTAGGAAGATTTCCTGTGCTGTGATATTTGGCTGTTAAAAAAACCACAAGAATCCAAAACAGTTTAAGGTATTTTTCTGTAAGGGGGTAGCACTTAATAACTTTGCATAGTGCTCTTAAGATGCAGAGAAATATTACTATCTCCATTTTACAATTGGGTAATAGAAATATTGATACTTGTTGAAATTATGCATAAAAACCTGACAGAATGTAAAGCTAAAATTAGATATTTTGACTCCTCCATTAGCTTCTGTAGTGCTACTACTAACTATTTTCTGAATCAGTATGATTAGTTGTGTTAATTGTCATGTCAGATTACATTGTCTACGGACTCAAGATCAGGATCCAGCATGACAAAAGTATATAAACTATGTAAAGCATG
Source organism: Phasianus colchicus (assembly GCF_987193195.1). Taxonomy (NCBI): domain Eukaryota; kingdom Metazoa; phylum Chordata; class Aves; order Galliformes; family Phasianidae; genus Phasianus; species Phasianus colchicus. The sequence continues at coordinate 23,057,585 of NC_143439.1, forward strand.
ACATGTGATGCAGAGTATGGAAGAATGACTTCCTCTGCCAAGCTGCAAGTACAAATTGGAAGTTCCCAGGGCATTGACTGATCTAAATGACAAAATCATTTAATACTATAGAAGCTCCAATTTTGATGTTTTTGTGTTACTTTTTTTTTTTTTTTTTTTAAACTGTGAGAGTCCAAAGAAGAGTGGATTGTCCTTGTATGTTCCATGGACTAACTGGTTTTGGCACTTAAAAGAATTGAAATGAAAGAGGTTATGCTCAGCTCTGATATAATTTCTTGTGCTGCAGAAGTGGTTATTATATTATAAATGTAAAAAAAAAAAATCAGAAAAAAAGATTACTTCATTATTAATAAGCTAGACAAAGAGAAATATTTTGACAGTCATTTAATATGGAGCTGAATCACTTTTGCGTGAGATTCACAATTCACATCTTTTATGAATTATTGGCCTACTACACTGTTTTTGTTGCTTGGCTACAGAGTAGTTGCTCAAGATTAACAGTAGCCTAGAGCACAGAATGACTATACCCAGAATTCTATGTACTTTACTCAAATTTTTTTTCTTGTCTTATTTTCACATGCCTTTTTGTTGTTTATAAACAAGAACTGGGATTTTCTCTACTTGGAATGGGTCCAGAGGAGGGCCACTAAGATGCTGGAGCATCTCCCTACGAAGAGAGGTGGAGGGAACTGGGTTTGTTTAGCTTGGAGAACAGAAAGCTCTGGGGAGACCTCATTGTGGCCTTCCAGTACTTGAAGGGAGCGTAGAGTGTATAAAAAGGCGGGGGAACGTCTGTTTATATGGGTTGATAGTGATAGAACAAGGGGGAATGGCTTTAAACTAAGATGGGGGAATTAGGTTAAATATTAGGAGGAAGTTTTTTACCCAGGTAGTGGTGATTCCAGGCACTGGAATAGGTTGCACAAAAAGGTTGTAGATGCCCTGTCCCTGAAGGCATTCAAGACCAGGCTGGATGTGGCTTTGGGCAGCCTGGTCTAGTTGTTGGCAACCCTGCCCACAGCAGAGAGATTGAAACTAGATGATCTTCAACACAGGCCATTCTATGGTTCTGTGATTCTACTTGTTCTGCTTTAAAATTGCCAACAAAACTTGAGCTCGTTTCCAGTTCCCATGTTCGGTGTATTTCATTTTTTATTTTCATTTAATGCTTTTCCAGTCTGCTTTTTAAATAATGATATTTAGGAGAAATTATTTTGCCAAAATTTGATATCCATCAAATATTATGAGCTAAAATCGTATCTCGTGTGATTTCAATGCATTTATTAGTGTTGTGTCAGAGATTAATTTGGCCTCCTGAGTTCTTCTTTTGGCAATGGGAATAAATAATTGAGATTGATATTCTTGGAACTGAATATCATTCTTAGAAAAATTGTAAAATAGGATAAAATAATGAATATTTATGAATAACTTTATAAGTTATTTTTGTATAACAAGTCCATGCTTTGATCACCTTATTTTTTTAAAATATGATTTAAGGTTCCATTATAGATAAGATCATAGATTCAGATGGATTTTTCGCCTATACCTTTTATTTCCTCTTGTTTTGTACCTTCCCACATTTCTGTTATGAAACAGCACTAATATTAGTCCTCCTCTTTTTCAGCCCTCAAATAGCCTATTGTGCTTCTCCAGAGAACTTCACAGTAAAGATATATGAGAAAGAACACAATTTTTTGACATTCTGTCCAATGATAAAATCATGTCATTTATCATTTTCTATTCTTTAAGTGAACTGGATAAGAGTTTTTAATCGATAGTTGCCACCTCTAATTACATCCTTTGTTTCCCTTATCTCTCTGGATTTCTACTAAATCATTAAAAAATCATATGCTCTACCATTACTCATAAGAGTACATTGAAAATTTTGAAACCCCAAGGTATCTTGTAAATGGAGAGAATTTTAACAGAATGGCAAGCTTTCTAGGTTTTGATACAAGTATATTCATTTCCTTATTTATTTATTTATTTTTGTGGAAACTTTGGTTTCATATTCAATATTTACAATTACTTAAATAACCAAAAGGTTAAGGACTATTTTAACCTTATACTCACAACATGTATTCATGCTGATAATGAGCTCTGGAAGAAGAGATTCCTATTGAGCAGTTTGCACAAAAAGTGGCAGTGTAATTCTAACAAGCACAGCTGAGTGTATTTCTATTTTTGAAGTTTTTTTTCTTGAAAAATAACCTTTAAAAATAGTGTAGCTTTGAACAGCTAGAAGATTTCTATTTTTAGCTATGGTTGTGAGTTTTTGTTGTTGTTAGGTAAACATTAATACCAGCAGGTGGAAATGAATGTTTGTTTTTCTTCCCTCTCATTTGATGTTAAAATTTCACCAGTGAAGTATGGTCATAAAACGGTCTCTAGTGCTATCATCATGCTGTGCTTTTTACTCTTATGGAAATAAATCAAATTCAATCTATTGCTGAGCATAAAAAATATAGTTAGGTCTGAGAATAAATTACTCATCTTTTCCAGCTAACTCCCAAATTATTATTTATACAACATACTAACTTATGCCAAATATTGATATAATTGGCTCATAATAAACCAAATTTGGAAGGGAGTCATTATGTAAATTTTAATATTTCTGGATAAAAATGGAAATGATCCATTATCTCTTTCAAAAGTTTATACTGCATCTGCATACAAAGACAAGTTACAGTAGTACATGATAAATTATTAAGTCTGTCATGTTTTGACAATTTTGGTATAATTGTTTTCAAAGTCACTGCTGTGCCATGGTAGTATTCTTGCAAAGTTCTAAAAGCATTAAGATGCAGTCGATTTTTGTAATGGATTACACAATATTATTTTTATTCTTTATAAAGGATTTATTTCAAAACCTATAACCTTAATCTTGCTATCAGTGTCATATCAGCCTGCATTAATTTACCAGGTGTTGTCAGTTTGTAATATATATACTTTCAAATAACATACTAATTATAAATGCTACCTCAACAGAATTATAAACGGAAGCATGCTTTTTCAGACTATTATTGTTGAATAATAAATAGCAAAGTGACATGATGCTAGTAAGATTTTGACAACATTTTTAATTAGAAATAGTTAATGGATTCAGTAGATCTTGTGTGTGAATGCAGCTGTCTCTTAGCTTAGATTTCATATTAAATCTTGTCAATTAGATAAAATACACTACATTATACATCACAAAAGAATAAAATAGAGAAGACTAGAGGTAGAGCTAATTATTTTCCTACCTTGTCAGACTAGCAATAGAATCTATAACATCACATAAAACCTTCAGCTTCATCTGAGACAGTTCCTTCTTCTGTCCAGTGAACACCTAATGCATCCGAATGTACCCATCAATTTACAGAGGCAAAAAAGCAAGAATATAAAGAACACACTTTTTTTTCTTTTATCACAGGTCTGATTTTTAAAACAGTTGTGTTTTAAAAATTGCTTAAGGCTCTCATTGACTTAATGATGTAACAGCGTCAACTAGAAGTAGATTGCTCTGTGCGCAAGTAGGTATGTGAGTATATTCTAATTATCTTGAGTATGAGAGTGAGAAGAAGTATCTGACTTTAAGACTACATTTCTGATCTGGAAAGAATTACATTTGTGGCTATAATGTTTGTTTTTAATGCTTTTTTTTTTTTTACTTTTCTTTTTTTTTACTTTTTTATTTATTTTTTTTTTACTTTCCATAAAATAATAAATAGATGGATCACTGAGAATAGTGGCAATTGTGTGAGATCTGCATCTGTTTCTCCCGCAATTAGATATACTTTGGCCAATGTGAGTTCAATATGATTATGTCCAAGAGTTTAGAGTAATAGTGGTGCTAATCTTTTCAGATGGCTCTAAGAGCTGTTTGAAGTATAGCTTCTGTATTTTCATCTGTACTGTCAGGGAGACATTGCATTTATCTCTGTTCAGGAAAACATCTTTGTAAGCAGGAGGAGTAAGATTTTTTTCTTAATCCTACGATGCTGTCATTATAAAGAGAGAATGGATATCTCTTTCACTGTAATAAATCGTAAAGCAATATTGTCACTAATGAAAGAATTATCTGAGCTGTGGTTACAAAATACATATAGTTTTGATTCATTTTTGGCAAAATTCTTCCTTGGATACTATTTTGAACCTCTTTAAAGCCATTGATGTAAAAGAAATCTCTATTTACTTTTAGGAAAATTATATAGTTCTACTTTTTTTTTTTTTTTTAATTTATTTTTTAAAGTGGTAGGGGGTGGGCAAGAAGCATTAAATATAGGGAATAGAATAATTTTTTTTCCGTCTGCTCTCACCAGTGAATGTTTGCTGATAAACTGGGAAACCTCACCTACACTGGTGATTCACAGCAGGTAGAAGCTAATATAGGATTCTAGAATCCCTTAAATGTTTGAAAGGGACATCTGGGAGTCAGAGCACTGCCAGCACAAGGCAGGACAGCTTGCGCTTTATGTATGTTGTGTTGAAAAACTGAAAGGGTGGGGATTCCACAGACTCTGGGCAACCTGGCCATTTCTGCAGTATGATTGAAGTTAAAAGCATGTTCCTAAAGGTGAGCAAAGATCAAACCAGCTGCAGGACTGACTCCTAAGCTGCAGGCGGCAACATGTATTGTTTTACAGTGTTTTCTTGCTGTGGAGGTTACTTAAATTAGCCTTTGCTGTGGAAGAGCTGCCTTCAGTATTCTCCCCATTTGTTCATTTGAAGCATTTCACATGATCTGAAGAAATCTGAAGCACAATCTTTCCAGCCGAGAGACCCTGGTCCAGCTGAGCTGCTTCCGCAGAACCTGTCATCTCATTGGTGGTTTGCTTCATTTCTACATGCATTCAGATAATTTTCCATGGAGAGCTTATTTGAAAGGCACAATACAATGTTGAGGCTTTTTGTCCTTTGGAGCAGGAACTGTGTCCTTTACAATATGCATCAGGCAATTCACTCACATATCACTAATAATTGTAAGCCTGTTGAGAAAGAATGTAATCTTTCTGTGCAAGATAGGCACAAAGCAATACAATTAAATAGAATTTGTAAATGCTTTTAAAAGTGGAAAAAAAATATCATTTCAGTCAAGTCATCTCAACAGTAGAGTAAAGCTAAAATGGTATTTTAAATGGTATTTTTCTCAACACTTTCTTAGACATTCTCTTCTTGCCACCTGCAAGGTTTAACATGTCTGGCATCACAACAAAGTATATATAGTGACAACCGTTGGTAAATTTCCTTATAATAAGCCAACAAAAGATAATTCTACATCGTTACATATACTTTGAGATTAGGCACACAAGCTGACAAAATAAGGTATGACTGATCAAATATGCAAATTAAATTCTTAGGCATTACAAAATTATACAATTTTGTATTTATTTCAATGCAGTATTTATCATGTTCTAATTTTTTTTTTTTTTAATGGACTTCAATTACAGCCCCACTGGACTGTATGATGTGTAGCTTTTGCCAAAAGAAAGAACATGGCAATTATTGAATAGATGGTGTATTGACACCAACAATTAGGAAGTATTTCTTTTCTATTTTCCATTTAAATGTATTGCCTATTTTGAACTTCAGTTACCACACATGCTACTTTACAAAGTATCTCAGTCTCAGCATTTTTTTCTGAAATCAAAGGAAGCTGAAAGGGAATTGGCACTTAAAAAAAGTTAAGTATCTTTTTCTCCTTCATACCATTAATACCATAAACTTTAATCTGCAATCCATTCATAGAAACTACAAAGACACTATGAGCATAGAACCAGTTTCTTCAAGTTTGACATTCTAAGAAACAATGTAAAATAGTTGCTAACAATGAAGTTATCTTCTCCTTACCTTGCAAATGATTTAAACAGAAGCAAAATCTTTTGCAGAGAGAAAATTCAGTTCTGAGCCCAAGTTTGTTTGCTTGTTTTCAGATTACTCTACAAAGCTAACAAATACTGAGCATTGTCCACCAGTCCACATTCTTTGTTTAACAGTCTTCAGCCAAACAGCCAGTTGAATGTCATGGAATAGAGAGACAGGAGTGGAAGAACTGAAGAACTGAAAAAGAGCTGTTTGGTTTGTGAAAGAAGGTGGTGTCCGTCCACTTAAACTGAATTTTTCCTGGGGTACAGACCGTGGCAGGATCATTTTCTATCTGTTCTACTGCAAAATAAATGGTGATTTAGACAAAACTAGTCAAAGAAGTCACCTTACAGTTGAAAATAGAGCAAAACAGTTATTTGCGTTGCAAAATACCCAGCAAGCATGGATGAGTTTTCACAATGTTTGCCATTTGTGTTAAACAGTAACTTAGTTTCAAGCAAGATCAATTAAACAAATTAGTAGATATAGTTGCTACCATTATTATCTGTTCTTGGAAGAATTATAATGAAAATTGTTTCCATAGTATGATCTTTTCCTGTATTTCTACAAGATATATTTGTTTAAAGGGAAGGTAAAAAATGTTTGAGGCTCACTAATTCACTCTTATGCGTACACACTCTTGTACATATTCTATGCTGCTTTGGAAATATTGTTAATTAAGACTCGAACTGTAACAGCAGGGCAAAAAGCAAAGGTATAGATACAGATTACTAAAGATATGAAAAGCTTCAGATGGTAACTTACATTTAAATTTGACTTTGCCAGCTAAAAAAAGCCACAATAGATTGTGGCTTTTGAGGCAATATTTTTACATATTTTTCTCTCTTCAGAAAACAGTAGTTCATAGTGAAGCCTTACAGAAAAAAGGACAGTTAACATAGCAACAAAATATGTTTTATTAACACTAAGTTTCAGACTATTAAAAAAAGACTTCATCTCTAAGAGTGAAGGATTTTTGGAGCAAGCTTTTATGATGACAATTATTTCTGGAGAAACAAAGGAATGTGCAAAACTAGAGAGCTACTTTGTACTGCTTATTGCTCAAATGAGTGAGAATTTACATTAGGCTATATGGGTGTGTCTCAGCCAGATCTAAACATTAATGTACCAGTCAAGTTCCTTGCCTCTTCCCTTATATGTGTGTACATATTTTGAGGAAGGAAAACATAAGACTGAAACCTTAGTTAGGATCTTTTTTATAACTGTTGCAAGTATTTTTTGGTTTCCAAATATACTCTTTCTTCAATCTCGCCTTCTCAGTTTCCTTTGAAAGCTTTAATTATCTGAAGGATTATTTTATTTTTTGCCTTTCTTCTTCCTACTCTCTTTTCAGGGTAAGAAATACATGGAAATATATGGAGATTAATATACGACATAAGTTATATCATATTCTGAATACATATTCATGCACATGCATCCATACAGTGGAAAGGTTTAGAATGTAAGAAGGTTGCATCAGAAAATTGCACATTTGTTTTTGGTTCATGACCCTTGTTAATCCAGAAGTTCAATATCAAACTTTATATATCAGTTAAAAAATAAGTTTTAAAATCCAAATCAAATAGCAGTGGCAATCTCTTATTATACCATTGTGGCATTTTTTTATAAATGGAGAATAAATTAGCTTTCACTTTCACCTTTTTTCTCATGGTTAGATGTTATTGATACCAAATCTAAAATTCTGTTCTTTCTTACTAGACTATCTCACATGAATCTAGATTTCTGTAGCTAAGCTTCCTTTAGTAGACAAGCTAGTCAGTTTAACCAGGCTTCCATACATTACACTGCAGCCAAACATATAGGCAGGTCTGCACTGAGATTTCTAATGCCTGTTCAGCTCAGAGAAGCATTGGTGTGATTATCAATAAAAGTTTTTGTTTTTTTTTCTTTACATTAGATGGGTGTGAATCAAGTGTTATAAATGTGTAGAAAGTCCATATTAATTCTCTCTCCCCTTTTGTAGAAAGGGCTGATTTACCACTGTAGGTACTGTTACATACTTGTATGCCTAACCACCTTGGATAGGGATGGTTTTTATATATAGGAAGGTTGAGACAGCTTGCTCCAGACTCATTATTCAAATATTTACTGTCTCTCTCCCTCTTACTTGCGGTTGTGTGAAAAGCTCTTCTAATGCTCTAGGAAAAAAAAGGTCTCGTTTAAATTATGTCTTGTAGGATATTTTCTCATCTATAAAAAAATAAAAAAACAAAAAACATGTTTGCAATATAGGATAGCGTTTGGTTGATCTTTGTATGTATCATATGTCAAATCTGTTTTCCTCATGAAGTAATTTATAGATGAAATTGAATATAATTGCACCATAAATGCATTATATATATGACCTCTATATAAGCCAAAGGCAATTATTATAAAGCATATAATCACACAGAAATTAAGAATTTGAAGACACCAAGACATGGGAAAGTGTTTTTAAATACTGATTGCCTGATGACTGAAATGTAATACTAAAATGCCTAAAAAAGATTGATAGTATTTAGGAAGAAATGGCTTTGAAAAGTGAAATTGTTTCACAGATCAAAACATTTTTTACTCTGTGCCACATAGAACATTATATCAGAGTAGTATGATCACTTTGTATGATACATTCATGTAACTCAATAAAATAATAAAAGGAGTTTTTCTAAAAAAAATTAAGAATTTGAAAGTATTTTTAAAGCTGAGTGAAATATTCATGTTCTTAACAGGATTTTCAAGTTTCTGAAATATAAAATTGCTGAAGGAAGAACTGGATTTCAGAAACAGGGAAAACCTGTTGGGTTAATAAGGCTATCTCTCTGTTGATACCATATTTTTCCTTATAGTGAATTATTTAGCCAATCTACTGTTATTTGAAGTAGACCCTCCAAAAATTCCTTCCACCATTTAAGATTTCATGGATTAATCTTGACTAGGCCTTATGGGAGCCTATATTCTGACAGTAATATTACTTTAGGGTAATATGCAAGAAATAGAAATATTTAGATGGAGAGAAACATGGTGCATCTACTGGGAATTAATTAATTAACTGTTCAAAGAAGAAAAGTAGATTATTGCAATCCCTGATTAGGTGCATCTTTATTATTTCTGTTGATAAATCATGTCTGTTTTCACCTTTGCTATCCATTACTGCCCATAAATCTCTTTCAGTGTGCCAACTTTCACAATTCCTCCCAATCATACCATCCTGACTGTGGTTTATTTTTCTCTGGATTAATCAGCCAGTGCTTTTCTATGACTGGTTGGTTCTTTAGATTGTGCTTTTGCAGTTGATTTGCCTACTGTTAGTTCTTGTTGAGAATATTTCTTTGTCTTCCTAGCAGTTAGCTTGCATTGGAAGCCCAGCCTCCCTTTCTGCTTCTCTCTCTTCTGAAATTGCAGCATTAAAAACTGGCAGAGGTGTCCATCTCAAGCTTTCAGGATCTACTTCATTAATATGTGACTTTGCTTTCAGTTTCTCCATATGACTTCAAAACAGCTGTTCCATACTAATAGTTACAAATCTGTCTTCTATCTGTCATGCTATGGTGCTGCTGGATTGTGGCAATATCATGTGGACATGTATGATCCAGTAGCTCAACTATTTCATTCAATGCTGATTTGTTTTTCATTGATGGCAATTAAGGTATTCTAATATTACATTTTTCTGGTAAGCCAAATATGAGAGTTGACCCATATCAGACAATGGCTTTGCAGGGGATCTCACTTCACCCTGTCTTCTAGAACATAAATAACTGAAATCACTGAGAAACCTTCTAAATCCTTGTCTTTGATACTGGGGCATGATTGTTACACAGGAGACACTGTAATTCTTCTGGTAAAGCTTTACCATAGAGAAATATCCAAATAAATGGCATCCTTTCTCTTTGTTTTTTTGTAAGAACATAAAATAGGAACAGTTCAGCATCATAATGCAAGGTTTTGTGATCTAGAAAGAGCTTAGCTAACAAAGACTCTGACAATAAATATTGTTCATGTTTCCATCAACTTCAAATATGCTCACAACAACCTCCTGATTAAGCTCTCAGATTGTTCATGTCCTTGCTATTATTGTCCTTTAGTTGAATATATAGAAATTCCCAATAGAATTCAATTTGTTAATTTAGTTCTGCTGTTTGCTCACATTCAAGTCATTGATGAAAAAATGAAAGCATAGATTTAATATTATAGCTGCCAGAAGTAAGACGTGGAGAAGTTCTGATAACTATTCAGTTTCTTTTCTAGCTTGAGTTTTTTGGTAGTGTTACACTTTCTTTTAATTGCAAAAATCAGTGCAGGTACAAAGTTATACAGATGCTATCTAAATACTTACATTAAAGTTACACAAATATTTTAACATTTTTGTTTCTGCATCCTAAGAAAAAATTACCCATTGCTGGATAGTTAATTGAACTAGTAATTACTTTTGAACATGTAGGTTGGCTATTTTCTGCTTGAAATAATTACCCAATGAAGTCTGTACCAGGCCTATCAGCAGGAAGCTAACAACTGGTGTACTGGTGAAAAGAGTTCAGAAAGCATTCCTTTTTTTTTTTCTTTTTTTTTTCTTTTTTTTTTTTTGCCAGATGGAGGAACAGATGGATGTGTAATGTACACAAAATCTAAGAACATGATCTCAGCTCACAACCAGCAGCAACAGTGAAATGTTGAAAAATCAGTTGTACCTAGTCTGCAGTTGTAGGCAGCAGGGAGTTAGAGTCATGGCTCTAAAACCAAATACTGAAGTGAATATTAGTGCTTTAAACTCCTAACAACAACAATTAGAAAGTTTATTTCTGAAAAAAACTGATCTGTTACCATCAGCACTATGATTTATAGTTGTAAATCATTAGATAAATGATAATACACTGTTTCATTAATCCCTTAGGGTTCATTTTATGGGCATCTGATGTGTTCTGAGTACATGCTGTGCTGTAGTTTCTAAAATATCAATGTTTATTATTTATTTGTTCTTCTCAGTGGTCGTATGCACTGTGGTTGAAATCCTGATTTTTAGTAACAATAGTTTAGCTTTCGAGTATAATCATATATACTATTTTTCCCCCATATGTGCTTTATTCCCTCATTCCCAACATAACTGACATTTCAGTCTCAGCATAATAAGAACACAATCAGGGTTGTAAATGCATTGTCAGGTTGTGCTTTAGATTACTGAAACTGTTTCTGTATTACTTTGGGGTCGTTGACTGCTAACAATATGAAATGTCATGAATATGAACTAAATCAATGTGATTACCACAGTGGAAAAATTAATCACCTAGCTTGTCTTTATCATTTGACTACCAACAGGTAGGAATCTATAAACATGAAGGCAACTAAAAAGTACCTAGGTATGCTCTTGCATATTTATCTTCTTGATAATAATAATATCATTGAATAGAAGACCCTAAGGGACACATTCAACTTTTGATGTAGAAAACTGAGGAATGAAAAGAGATTAAGTAAATGAACATAATTTACAATTCTTTTTCTAACTTATAATAAATATTCATAAAGTTGTCATAAAATACTTTAGTAAAGAGTCAAGGCTTAAGTACGGAAAGTATAAGGAAACAAACAAAAAGCAAGCCAGAAGGCTTTTATGCTGGTAACAGAGAGCCTTTAATGTCTTCATGATCACCTGCAGGAAAAAATTTAGATATGCATAAGAAGACATAATAAGCATTTAAGGGGATTATGTTTGAAAAACAAAGCCAAAAGCTTCTGATAATATTTGTGTTATAATTGCTGTTTAAAAAACAAACTAAGGTAATATATTTCAATGTGCAACTGAATTGTAAAGCCAAGATAATAACATAGAAGTCAAATCGGTTGATGAATGATACTCTATTAAAAAAAAAAAAAAAAAAAAAATTATAAGTGTGAAATTCTAAAATGCCATGGATACTGAATTGCATAAAAATTCCTAAATATTTCCTCAAATTTGTGTATGAAATGTTTCAGTGTTCTCACATTCCTCAGTGCTCATTTTTCTAATTGGTTTTCACTACCATAAAATGATCACTTTCTACATTTCACTGTGTCCAAGTCGACATCCATGAATACTGCTTAAAACAATTTCAGTGTCACATGAATGACTAGCTGTGGGGACATAACCTGAGTATATGTGCTTTGATATTTTCTGGCAGAATTGTTACTATGCTTATTTACTATGAATTCAGGATCGCATGTAATTTGACATCTGAAGACACAAATGTCTGTAGAGCTCATCTAAAAGTTTTAGTGCTGCCTACAGAGGTCCTTCAAAATACATAATTAATATGCCACATGAAAAAAGGAAGCCAATATTATTAATAATATTTTATTGGTTTAATAATATTGATTTAATAATACCCCACAAACTAAATGAACTATTACCATTTTCTGAACTTATTCACTGAAGAATTATTGAAAAGAGACAAGCATTTTTAAAAATTGAAACATAAGAATTAAATATGATTAAATATGAAATTGATTTGTTTGGGCTTCTTAAGAACAATTTGATAACTATGATTTTAAAAATACATATTTTAATTGATTTTTTTCTTTTTTCTCTGTTTTTTGTTTTGTTTTGTTTTTTGTGGCAACACAGGGTACTATTTTGTATGTTTTATTTTTCAAGAATGTAATATTGCCAAAAATATAACCCATCTTAAATTATACTGATAGATTTGATTGTCAAGGAACTATAAATTATTTGTACCATATATTGCATAGATTATTCCAGTAATTATCTAAAACTAAAAACGTGGTCAGAACCACTTTCTTGCGGATTATAATAGTATACTTAAGCAGAAACAAACAAACAAACAAAAAACAAAACAGAAAAACTACATATCCTCTATGTATGTCCAAGTTCATAGATTAGATGTTTTAATAATACAACTGACAGATTTTTAAAAATTTATTTTTTTATTTTTTTTAATTTTTTTTGCAGATAAAGGGAGCAGAAATGGTTTCTGTTGTAAGTTATTCCCTTTTTATCTATGAAAAGATAATCATAAAAATGCTTATTTCCTTCAACATAAATTTGGGAATCTTAATAAGTCTCCCTAAATTTAATGATATTAATGTCCTTAGTTGATTTAATGGTCATAGTTTTCCTTACAGTCTTTCTTCCAGGCTAATTTAAATACCAGAATACTGTGGCAATCATACTTAATTGGTTTAATTTCTTAAGAAAATTCCTTTACTCTTCTGTTTGCCATCTTCTTACCTCATTTTATATCACGAAGTTCAATTTTGTATTTCAGAAACAGTGTGTGTGACAACTGCTCACAATTAGGCGCTGATCTCTTCTCCCTGATAACCAGTGACAAAATGCTGTGCCAGAGGAGGTTCAAAATGGACCTTAGGAAAGATTTCTTTATTTTGAGAGTAGTCACACACTGGAAAGGGCTTCTTATTAAGGTGGTTGATATGGCTTGTCTTTCAGTGTTTAAGTGACATTTGGACAATGTCCATATTAATCTACTTCAACTTTTGGTTAGCAACATGGTGTTCATGAAGTTACACTTGATGATCTTTGTATAGTCCTTCCAACTATTATTCTGTTCTAAACTTTTTCTGTTCAGATCTGTTTTCTATCCTTCCAAACTCTTCTACTCTACTCCATTCCCTTCCATTTCACTCCATTCCATACTACTAAGAACAGGAACTTACAGTCATTTACAGCTTATGGCAGCAAATGACATTTGAATGGGCAATATCACTTGTTGGTTTCTTGAAGGTATAGTCACAATTGTGTTCCTTCACATTTACTCACTTACCATCATAATGATTGTGTTCTATTCAGCTCATTGTTTTTGTCACCTGCTTGTAACTTCAGTATACTTACAGAGGTTCAATCAACCCTGCATTTTAAAAATTTGCACCCTCCAGTAGTTTTAAAATCCAATGTTTACAGCTTACATCAACAATAAGGGACTGGAAAACAAAAACAAAAACAAAAACAAAAACAAAAACAAAAACAAAAACAAGGATGTATTCTCCAAGCAAGAAATTCATCTTTCATCCATGGATTGGTATGTTTTAAAAACTAATTACTATGTCCATTTTTAATTTTATTTTGCCTAAAATGTTTTCCTTGATAGTGCATCTTTTGATAACCCATCTAACTGCTAAAATGTTCAAACCATCTGTTGAGTACTATTCTTATTGGTCACTGATGTCACCAATGTTAATGAATAATTGATAAGATGACTTCCTGGATCAAATCCCAGCGGTGTGAACACATAGACCACATTTGACATGATATAATAAGAATGAATGAATACAATGATCAATATATTTCTTTGTTTATGATTGTAATCCAGCATAGTCTCATCATGAGAACCGTGGTGATACAGGCTGAGAAAATCCTGAGAGGAAAATGCTAAAATTCAGTAATATCTTGACTAAGCAGCAAAGCTGTGAAAATTTGCAAATGTTTACATATAGCAATGTTTCACTGAATGTTTCACTACTTTTTTTAAGAGTTACATTTTCAAGTATGTGCACATCCCATTTTTCAAAACCTCAATTTGGGACTTCCATTCCCAGTGAGAAGGCTGAGGACCCAAAAATTTTACACAAACTAGGAATTTTACTTACTCTTTTGTAGTTACATTTATAGTTCTATAGAGTCTTTGTAAACTAGCCATGCACTGCTCATTTCATTTACCCTGGATGTTATTGCTGTTATTGCTCTCCTTTGCATAGGCTGTGTTCCATAAACTAAGGAGAAGAACTGAAATAAGACAGAATTAGAGGTCAGTTTAGGGTTGGAATGAAGGCAACAAGGACTTGCTGAAGCTGAAGAGAAATACAGAGGAAAAGCATTTGATTGAGGAAGTGGAAGAAAATACTATTTTTATAGGGGCTATTTTTCCTAACACGGAGCAAGAACATTTACTTGGTGTGGTAATTTCCAGCCTCTGCATAGCAAATTAATTATAGGAAATACCAACTATCCCTGCCAGCTAAGTCTTAGAGCAAAACGGTATATTCATGAAATCGAGCAACTGCATTAATGTAGCAAATTAGGGAAAAGAGAAGATATTTTCATAATGTTCTGGAGATTTAATTAAAAAAGGAAGACAGTACATTTTGAAAAAGAGCTCTCTCAGAATGTACTTCTGTTCTGGCCGTAGCTAGACAGTAAAGGCTGTCCATTTTGAGTGATTTTCTTTTAGAAAAGAAAGATTCTCTTCCCCGTTACTAACAAGTGCATCATAAATAATAATAATAATAATAAAAACCCTACCCAATCCTACTTATATAATATTCATAAAAATTATTTGCAGAATTGACTCTTCTCTATGTAGTGGGAACATAAAAATAGACATAGGGCATTTAGTGTAGATATAATTATTTTGTAAGTTATTAATATTGAATTTCCACATCAAGTTTTTACTATTAATAAATACTTTGACTTGAATAGGAAATTTCATAGTACATAACTGAAATAAATTTCTAAGGGTATATGTTTTCTTAGCAGTTCCACACTGAAGTTTTTGATAGACATTCTCAGTATTTTTGGCTGTTTAATCAAGTTAATTCCCAAATGAAAATACAGTCAAATTCTATTTTAAAACTGCAATGTACTTGTATGTTAAGTTAAAAAAAAAACCAAACATGAAAACTAGTAACTAGAGGAATGCAGCCCCTTTTTCCTTTCACACAGTCATCACCATGCAGTTATCATGTTATCAATTCATCTTTCTCAAGAGAAAGGTTCAAACAGGGTGTTTTGATAATAAAAGACTTCAAAAATGGTTAATTACTTGTTGAGAAACATATGGGAATTTTGAATTGTATTTTGAAGAAAAAAAATGTAGAATAAAGCAGATTTAGAATAGTCTTCCTTGATATTTTCTAAAAACGTGTATTTTATAAAAAATATAGATGGAGATATTATGTTTTCATAAATAGTGCATTTCAAATCATATAAAATTCAATCTGCTACTAATTGAATAATAATATACACTTTCACATATGTCTGTTGATGTAAAAAAAAAGTTTATACTTTTATGAAAACCAGAAAACATTGATTTATTTAAATTATTCAGTGCTTTAGTGTATGGCCATTATGTCATATGACACGTTAGACAAATCAATAAACTTTAAAAAAATTGCTTTCCTTATTCAGTAGGTTTGCAAATGTGCTTGTCTGGAATCATTAATATGCTATAAAGTTATGACATTTAATACATGATCTATTTTGAAACTGTTTTTAACAAAGGAATTGCCTGTATTTAAATAATTGCATAAATAATTACAAATAAAATAGATAATTTAATTTTGTCTAAAGCATGCTCTGATGCAGAATACACCTCTAAACTTACAATACTATTATTCTGAAAACATATTGTTATATGGTTTTTTTTTGTTCAACCACTAATCTGTGCTGGATGTTAAGAATTTTTCTCCCAGTAATTTAAAAACTGGGAAGTTTGAGCATTTGACACAGAACAATCTGTGAGAAGGTCTAAGGTAGGTGATGATCCCTGAGCACTAATGGAGTTTTATAGTTGGGTTGTAGATAAAGTATATATGATCAAATACAGCTGGTGAAAACATCATCTGCAAGTGGATAACTTCACAAGAAGTCAGTACCACGTCCTTAATGGAATGTACAGTCCTAAGACTATCACTTTTGTACATGATACGGCTTTAATCTCTGTACATGATCCCTTACAGTGTCTGAGCAAAAGTTATTTTACAAAACAAAAAGTTTCTCACTGATTAAAAGAGACATTCTTTCATGTCTCCTCCACACCCCAAAGAAACAAACAAACAAATGCACAAACAGCCCACATTTATGCTTTATACTAACGATATACTGTACAGCTTCACTGCATATCAAAGTAGCTGTTGAACAAGCAGTTTGTACAGCAACTTTTATCTGCAAAAGATTTTTTTAAAATGCTAAATAGAGCAATCACAGTCTGAAAGTTAATCCTGAAAGGATTTGTTATTCAAATCTCAATGTATTGATGCTACAACACCAGTTTTGATATTTTACTAGGAGGTGAGGATTTCAGATCCATCCATTTTACAACAAAAGACATTATTCATATCTGTTGGGGATACTTTTACTTCCTTCACTGGAGATAACAAACAAACAAACAAGCAAACAAACTGTATTTTTTTTCTTTATTAGCAATTTGTTTTTTCCAAATTAGTGTGCATGTTGACTCTTTCTTTTGATTGGATACAGACTTCATGTTGGACAGCTCGTGAATTAGCAGTATACCTTTTTCCCTTGGCTTATATTTCTTTATTTCCATATAACAGTTACAGGGGAAGGGAAATCTATCTATTACCAGTTTTGCCTCCTTTGTCTCATCCCTTTCTGTATCAATGTTAACTTACATAGGCTCATGATAACTGACATTAATGATCCGGAGCAACTTCTCTTTTGTAAATAACACCATACAAGATTGTTTTTGAACCTTAAAATTCTATATACAATCTATATGCATAATTCATTCCCACTGAGGTTTAAAGTTCAAACTTACTATGTTGCAAGTTTCTTTCTGATTTGCTTCAGTGTCTCTGAAACTGTTTCATATCTTGAAAATAAAAATATTCTGCAGATAGAAGTATGGATCTGTTCACTCTGTAGTCTGTCCAACCTGAAACAGTACAGTATAGTAGTTGAGAAACACCTTAACAAATCTTAAACACTCTGATTTTAGAGGTCATGATACATTTATATTTAAATAATTAAAACTACTGAAGAGATTGTCTAGGATTTTCCACAGTAAGGCAATTTTTTCCCCCAATTTTTGCCACATCATTGGTATTTTGTCATAAGCAATAATAATTTTATTGAAATGGCTGATTGCCATTTAATGCCAATTAATATATAAGTATATATTCAAATATCCAAAGGAAATTTTTCCTTATTGCTTTCTACATGGTTTATTTCAGTGGGACATTCTATATGGAGAGTAATGATGGTCTTGGCTGATTAAAGAAACAAACAAAGCCCACCAACATATCATGGTGGAAGAAAACATAAAAACTATGAGGAAGAAACTTGGAAATATCATTCTGTCCTATAGTGGTGTTCCATCATAAAATATAGATTTGAAGCGGGAGAGGAACACAGGGTTCATTCAATACATTTAATAAAGGAATGGAATAATCATTTGAATTTAAAACAGAGGGAAATATAGTACTGAGTAATTCAAACGAGTACATTTATTTACTTTTTTTAAAAAACTTTTCCTTATTATGGAGAGATGAGCCACCAACAGTCTGGTTGATTTCACATGCAACAATCAGAAGCTAGTGCACCTAATTAATAAACAGATGGCAATAGCCTTGTGAGTCCTTAAGTCAGTAAGGGCCTTTTGTGCTCCACTGGTTATGTCACAATATCCTTTCTTAAGGGATACATATGCCAAGACTGGATAATGCATGGCAGATGCTTCATCTTGGTTTCAGGATGGCAAGAAGCCAGCCAAGATCCCAAGATAGCGTCCAGACAGTTATGGAATTAGTTTAATCTTGTTACAGTGGAAGCAGTCTTCCCCAAGAGTGCTGAAGAGAATAAACTAGCATAATAGTGTTTGTGAAATTCAGAGAGTAGTGGGGTGACCTCTTTAGGTGGTACATTACATGGCTGACATCTTAAATAAAGGCTTGGCATCCTACTCTGCTGAGCCTGCTGGTGACCCTTCTCTTTTAGATAGATCTGATGGCATTCCTAGACAAGATTTGGGCAGCAATTCAAAAGCAACTTGTAAGCCCACCAAAGAGGTGGGCACAACAGACTAAAGTCATCCTGTAATGCTGAACATCTTGATAAAAATATATTTAATGTGTGATTGCTGCCTGTCATTGTAGCAGAAAATAATATTCTTTCCTTTTATATTTTCAGTAATATTTTTGCACATTGATTTTTATAAATGATTTCCATTTTATTAAATAATTTCCATACAATTAAATGATGTTTTTGTTTAGAGAACTGAGTAGATATTATGGTATGCAGAATAGCGGAAATCTTTATCAGGTGATGTAAAAAAAAAACAGCAGGCAAAGGGACAGTAAAGTATCTGTGTAGGTGTCTGCTATGCTATTCTGATATTCAAGAAATACAGGGTTACCAGCTGTCAAATTGCACAGTATAACAAAACTCCTCTTTCCAGATTTCTGTTTCCACCAAGACAAAGTATCTAAAAGCAAAATTAAAACCTTATCATACCAGCAGGAGTTCATCCTAAAGAAATATACATATGTTAGTTGCTTTCTATATGCTCAGAAGTGATCCAGCTTACTATAATTGCCAGTTGCTATAGGACATATATGTGCTTTATAATCACTACTACTTTATATTAACAGTCAATCACAAGTGAAATACGGATAGGCTTCTGGTCACTCTCTAAGTGAAGGAATACTTAAGGGAATGACAAGTAACCACAAATATGTGCTAATGCATCTGTAATTTATCTGGTCCAGCATGATTCCTGGATGGACCAAAAGTTTTGGGCTTTCCCAAAAGTGCAGGTTGAACATGGATTTTCTCAGGCAAATAGAGAGAGATTCTTGATTATAATTTACATCCATTTGTTTATTGTTTTGATGTTAAGAAATATATTTTATTTTTTATAATTATATATTCTGTGCTCTAGGAGCCAAAATATTCTGTTAAATCTCTGACTTTGAATCTGTGATACAGATTTGATGCTTACGTATTTCAAAGCCAAATTAAATTACATTTCAAGTGCTTCATGTGGAGGAGAAATAGCTTACTTCTTAGGTAAATGCGTCTATTATCACCAGAAAATGTCTCTGGTACCACACACTTCTGGGCCAGCCTGAGAGACTTAGGCAGATATTTGCACTACCCAGCTAGGCAGAAATGCTATACTGCAGCTATGTCATGATAAACAATATTGATACTAAATTTTGTTCAGTAAGGCAAAACTGAAGGCAGGTGATGATATTTACAGCATAAAGCCATCTGAGCTTTCTGTCTACAATAATTAATGCATCATTGAATGCTTTTACAGAACACTTTCAAGAGACACACTTGATGTCACATTTCCAGTGGTTGTTTGGACTTATCACTGAGATAAATAGTATCTTCACAGAATTCCCACTATAGCCTTCCTGAAATTCTGTTGCCTAAAATGTACAGTTTCAAATAGTATCACAAGCAAGTGACTGAAAGATGATATGTTTTCCAAAATGGCAAACAGCATACAGACAAAAGTTTAAGCCACTAATGCTTTAGATCTATGCCTCTTTACCTTTCACATTGAAGCTCCCACGTACCCCAGTGTCTGATAGAGTTCAATACAACATCTCACTGCAGTGTACTTATTTGATACCATTTCCTCTTCTCCTTTTGTATCATTCAATCAGTAGGATGGCGAATCATTTTTCTTTGGCCTTATTCTCCAACCCAGTTTAAATACTAAATTTTAATGTTCTATTTGATTCTCATACTTGTAGTATTCAGTAGTGCGCCCCAAGCAAAAGCTGTTTTCAGATGAAATAAATATTTGTCTTTTTTTTTTTCTTCTCAAAAAAACATGACAATCACAAAAATAGAATACTATTTTTGGCAATATTTCTTTTCTTTTTTTTTTTTTTTTTGTCCTCTTCTTTATTAATGCAGTGCATTATTATATACATAATAATTATCTCCTAAAAGGGTTAGAGAAATCCTTTGATATTATCCTTAAAATATTTGAGCACATTTTGGTTCTGTATTCGTGCATAGTGAATGTATATAGTTCATTTATTTATTTTATAAAAAAGATTACTTGTGTGTAATCTCATTAGAGATGATCACATTATCAGATAGCCTTACGTAAGACAATCCCATTAACTGTGCCTCAGGATGTCACTTTAGATGCATTTTGTACTTAGCTATATATTTATTATGTGCTTCAATCCAGCTTCAGACCTTAAACTGACATCTGTACTGTACGATGTGGACTAAGCACGTTTAATATATTTGGTTCTGTAGTTTTATATATAGATATTTCTAGTTAGTGTTTTAAAAATGTGAATAGATTTTTTTAATTCTATGTAACCATATATTATAATCTACCCTTCATGTGGTTCATATCTTCAAACAATTTCAGATGTTGCTGCCTAGACTTAGTTTCTCATCCCCTTTTTCTACTCCTGCAAATAAATCATATAGATGCTGCACAGTTTCGAAGGAATTAATATAAAAAGTGGAAATTTCCAGCTTATTACT
This sequence comes from Phasianus colchicus, assembly GCF_987193195.1. Classification (NCBI taxonomy): domain Eukaryota; kingdom Metazoa; phylum Chordata; class Aves; order Galliformes; family Phasianidae; genus Phasianus; species Phasianus colchicus. Next base: position 23,078,637 of record NC_143439.1, read on the forward strand.
TAAGGTGAGACTGAATCCTATTGAAACTAATAATGGAAGATTCCTATTGATTTTGGTAGTGTATAAAATTAGACCACCTTGTTCCTGGTTGCACAAAGAAAAACTGAAACAAAAGACGCGACCCTCAGTTTACTATAGGAGAAAAGAGTTTTATTGCAAAACATGCTCTGAGGAAAGAGTTGTGCTATGTATAAGTGGTAAGCAGTTTCAGAAATGTGGCACTGTAAAAGAGATTATTTGTATGCAGTTATCATTCTGTTTTCCATACATTAGGCTTCTAAATGTAAGAAGCCAGCTGGCTATACTTGCTGGCAGATGAGTAATGTTTATATTCAAGCTGATGAAAAAAGAGGATTGATACACACATAGTGAAACATGAAGAATTCATTCAAGTTCCCTTTTTACGTCTTTTGTCAAGACCTTAACTGTTTATCATTCAGCGAACCTGACAGCAAACTGGAGAGTTAAATTGTTCTTGGTCAGTTCTTGGTGCTGAAAGAATTAAGCACGAAGAAATGAGGACTATCTTTCTACTTAATTGAACATGGAGAAAATTTCTCAAACAGCTTTGATTTTGTTCCCTAATCTAGCAATAAAATAAGGTGGTGAGTAAACACAAAAGGATTGTACTTTTCCTCCTCTCCTCCATTTCTCCTCTAATATAATCAACTATACCCAGAAACTAATATAGTACTCAAGAATGGGCTAGTTGCTTTTGGCTAATTACTATACAATATCAATTTTCATATTGTATAACAAATTTCTGTATGAGCATGCAGTACAGTACAATATGACCACTTTAGACGATCACATCTAAAATGCTTAGCAATTATTTTTTTTCATTTGTACTTAAGGTCTGTCTGGAAAATGTGCCGAAGTCCCTGGGAAATGCCATGGAGTAGTGAGAACCTCATTTCCCTAGAGAAGGAGAGTATAGGTGTCAGAAATAGCATATCTACCATAGACTTCTGTCCCAGGCTGCATGTGGCCCACAGGCCATGGCTGAACATGTCTTCTATACATGCTGGTATTAGACGAACTGTGATGCGCTTATATGATAATGGTAGCATATAGCTCTGCTTTGTCTTTAACTCAGACAAGACTTCCACCAATCATAAGACATGGTCAGTGGGCATGGTGGTGATGAGTTGACAGCTGAACTAGATGATCTTGGTGATCTTTTCCAACTGTAATGATTCTATGATTCTATGTTTCTATATTTTGGAAACAGAGAAAAGTCAGTCATTTTATTTCAGTAGTGGTGATAACGTGGCTTATGTTCTTCCATTTCAAACTCAGATATAATTCACTTGACACTTAAAAAATATGAATATTGTTTTATTGTCAGGGCAGTGAGTGTCCTGTGGGTGAGAATGGAAAAGCAAGGAGAGTGCAGAATGAATGGGTCTTTGCAGGATTGCATGCAGTTTAACTTTTTGGATAGTCCTAGGTGGAATCAAGACTCAGTGATCCTTATGGGTCCCTTTCAACTTGGGATATTCTGTGATTCTATAAGAATGGTTGAAAGCACTTGAGAAGATGTTCTTGATGAAGAATGCCAGACTGAAGAACTGCCCAAGCAAGATAATGATTACAGTGGGGCAGAGGAAAGTGAAATTTCAGAAACAGCCAAATACTTTGCTTAGAAAGTACAAAAAGCAGTTGATTAATTTATTTTAAGGTTTACCTAAGGCAGAGCAGCATTCCAAAGAGATGCTTTCTATCATTTCTGCTTGACTGGAAGATGCTGCTCCATTCTGGAAACTAGTTTTGTTTCATGTTATTAATGTTTGTTATTTTCTCAACTCTTGACAGCCCTAACATAATGCAACATAGTAGAGTAGAGTAGAACTAGAATGCTGAGGTTTACAAAGGCTTCCCAGAAAGGGTGAAGACAGGGCAGCAGAAACTACCATGGTGGCAGTACTTATGCTAGTACTTGCTGCATAACGTTAGTTTTTGTGTTCATCACAAACTGTGGACTTACGATGCAAGAATGGCAACAGGAAGATCAATACTGTGAGAAAAGACTTTAACATAGAACTTATCTAGAGACAGAGCTGAAAAAAAGAGGATGACCTAACTGCAGAGATATTCAAACACGGGTTACTGATGCAGGATGAATTCCACAGAAGTTGAAATTAACAACTGTGTTCATGAGAGAAGTGAAGTGTGGGACCACCACTTAAAACTCTGAAGGAATTTCCCTCTTTTTTTTTTTTTTTTTTTTTTTTTTTCCATTTGAAATTGTATGATGTTATTTGAAAAATACTAAAAATTGTGATATACATTTCTTTTAGTCAATTACTGATGTGGATCTCTACTCCTGTCTGGATAGTAAGGTGGAGGTAAGGTGATATTTTCAGTCTCCAATTTTTGGTAGACATATCTTCACACAGATACTGGCCATGTGAATTACCACATTTGAGAGCATATTGGGAACATTTTCTTCTCCTTTCTAGTATATACTAGCTATAATCAATTTATATGAGAGGGATCAATGGATTTGAATATACAGTTCACTAAATTAGGCTCAGAGCTATGTATTCAGTTCAAGCATACAGTTCTGGAAGTTCATCTTGAAATATCCAAGAAAGTTTGAGAATCAAGTTGAATGGTACAGGATAATTATTTTAGTTTAGAGAAATAATTTTTGTAAGTAAAAAAGCCCCAACCCAATCATAATTAATTATGATACTGTTAGTAAGTGATGTTATATCAAAAGAATTAGAGTCTTAAAGCTAGACCTGTAGAACTGTGTCAGGAGGCAGTGACTTTTAGCCATTAACCCTGGAAGAAAAGATGTCTTTCTTGAGCCAGTAGGATGGATGAAGGAAAAGCCCTTAGTACTTCTCAGGGAATCTCTGCAGGACCACAGGGTGATATAAACACCTTCATGAAATGTAGCATGTGTGCAAGAAGAAATAGCACAAACCCAGGACATTCCAGGGACAAATAGCACCCTTTTGTTACTCCATTTTTGGTCAGCCCAGAAGAGCTGCTCCTTCTAGTATGGCACTGCCCTGTGTGGTGAGCAAAATGTTATAATGCTGCTATTTGTATACTGATATATTGTGTGACTCTTCTACCTAAAAGAACTGAAATTAGGATTCAGCCCTCACTGAGATTATCATTGCTAAAATAATCTTACACATTTGAAAAATGTCAAACTTACATTATTTTTACTGAATTTTTACTTATATAAAGTTGAATCTATTTCATTAAACTAAAAGCATGTCTAAATAAATGCAAATATTTACTACATTTTTTTGGGGGGACTCGCTACTGTTATTGGAAAAGCTTGGTGAAACTGTTTGCTTAAGGATTCTGATGAGACAGTCTTTTGCTACACTACCTATTTTTTAGCATAGAGATGGGCAGTAATTACAGTATATCAACATCTGAAGAACAGACTGGGAGCAATTGTGGTTTTCCCTGTGGACTTGATAAAATATTGAGAATCACCATCCAAAAAATGGTATTACCTTTCTTACATCTGCAGAATTTTCGTATCTATCCAAAATGTCAAAAGGAAATACCTTTGAATTTGTTTCTACTGCATTTAATAATTTAAATCTCAGAAATATTTTTTATAAATAAAACAAAAACTGTAGCAAGATACTGAAACTTTTATGTTATAGTACAGTGAACTCAGTCTAACATACTGTATACACCTCTCTGCAGAAATTTTTGTCTTACTGTGTTTCTTTTTTGCAAGAGGGCAAACAAAGCAGTTTCTTCAGAAGCTATTCTCTTGGCCAGCTATATATACTTCTTCCTTGTTTTTTCTTGCCCAGTTCAGTTATAGAATCAGGAGTTTTCCTCACCAGTTTTTGACATATACACGGCAAGCATCCTATATATTTCTATATATATATATATATATATATATATAATAACCTATATATAACCTCTCTATTATAATATATATATAATATAACCTTGAAAGTGCTTTTTTCCATAGTGACTAACAGTCTAGCATCTAGCATACTACCAGAAGTATAGCTTTGATGACACATTTAGCATTTAATTAGCTTTATAAATGCTACATATTAAACTCATATTTCTGCTTTATACATCAGCATTGCCACCTTTTTTTTTTTTATAACTAAGTATATTTGTCTGAATTGGCAAATTTTGGTTGCCTGAAATAGTATGGCCTACTTTATTTCTCCCCTTTTCAGTTCTACATTCTTGTCTTCTACCAAGAGACTTCAAAATAATTCAGCACACTTTATGTGTTCTTTATTAATTGCAATATTGGGTCTATATGTTCTTACTTCAGTACTTTTCTAATCAATTGAATTAGCAACAAAGGAATAGCCAAGTCTTGAACTATTGTCACCAGATATTATCACATTCTTTGGCTTAACACTTAGGGAGACATAAATCAGCACTTTGAGTTTAGAGCTCAAGCCATGTATATATATTGCAAGAAAGACAGAGGGGAAAAAAAGAATGTTACTACTATGAAAGTACATCAGAATAAAGGACATTTCTGGACATTTTTATGTTTATATACTCAGATGAATCTAATGAATCTAAGTCTAATGAATTGTTGTGCCTAATGAGACTTTTATCTTTGTAAACATATTATTCTAGGTTTTTGTTTTTTGTTTTTTTTAAGTATATTGTCAAATTGTTAGTGCAGTTATACAACTGAAAACTGTCATATGAAAGGATAACGAACCTTCTAAACTAAACATTCATTCTTTGTTAATCCCCAGTTTATTCTCTGGTAATTTTGGTAAAAAATATGTAGCATAACATGGACATTTATACAAGTTACTTACATAAAGAAAAAAGCAACAAACTCCTTAATATTACTGACTTCAATTGCTGATCAGTGAAAAACATTCTCTGTGGTGTGCTTGGAATTTTCTCAAACATAAGACCATCTCCATGACAACAAACCAAAGACTGGAGACTTGTTTGGATGAAGGAGTCCTGTTCTGTCCAAAATTCCCATTTTGCTGTAAATTTGTCTGCAAACTTCTTTATGGCAAACTCATAAACTTGTTTATTGCAAACTCATTTGTTGGATGAACACGTGGCAGAAATTAACGGGCATAAAAGTACATCTGAGAGAAGCTCTGGGAGGCTTTGAGACTTCAGTATTTTGAAACGTTGGAATAGCACTTTCACAGGCTCAGGGCCCCCTCTTGGACCAACACTGGAACCTAGACCAGTGATCTCTCTCTGCCTGTTTGTCTGCCTCACTCTCTTTAATGTCTTTTTTCCTCCTAAAGCTGTTAAGTAACACAAGGCTTATTTAGATTTCTTACGAAGCAGCATAATTTAGCTGCACAGCTTCGATGGATATAAATGTAAGACTGCCAATATTTTAAGATAATTGTAGCACAGAGATTCTCATTAAAATCAATTATTGTGTTTGGACCTTGACTTTCATTTTCACTTTAATCGAATCAGGGGGGTATTTGAGAATCTGGTCACCCCTTCTTCTGTTCATGAGTGGGATGTGGCAAACTCATGTTATTGCCTTGTTAATCTTTGCCCCTGAGGAAAGAATGATCAAATATTTTACTGAGGACTTTCAGGTCCAATTGCTGTACAAAGAGAGAGGTAATGTTTTCGTATATATATTTTTTGGCATTACTAAATCTTTCAAGCAAAAAATCTCATCTATTCAGCACTGTCTTGAAGTGAAAAAGAGTAACTTGTGTTGCAAGAGAGTCTAAAATGATGATAAATTTCTGGGATTGTCATCAGTTAAATGTTAAAATAAAAAAGTGAATATCTGTTCAACAATACAAGACTGCAGCTTTAGCTGATATACACATCTTAGCATTTTAGAATGCTATTGGTTTTGATCATAGACTTTGTCCTTTCATGTACCATACATTTTTTTCCATGATCTTGGCTATTTGTGTTAGCAAACTGCTTGTAGCAGTGAAAATAGTTCAGTATTTGTACAAAGAGTTGTGAACATTTTTACCCACACCATCATTTTCTGAACTTTACATCTTCTCACATCTGCAGTGCACAGGTGGTAAGCAAAGTAAAATGAATTTATTCTCAATCAGTTTCTTCTGAAGAGGTTGAACTGTTTCTTTCCTTACTCTCAGAATTTATATAGGGACAAGAATCAAACTATTTTTAAAAATATTAAGACAAATTTAAGTTCTGCTAAGATAGAATCTGTAAGAATATCAGGCAAATGGTTCTAGTGGCTAATACAGAACATATATAAAAAGAATAATTTATTTTAATATTTCTCACATAGAAATTGACTTTTTTGCAGTCTACTTAGACTTCTGTTTGTATTTACAGTTGATAATATGTAATATTTAGTATATATTACTAAGCAGTACATTAAGCATAGGTAAATTGTTATACCTGGGTGTCCTAGTGGACGACAGGTTGGCCATGAGCCAGCAGTGTTCCCTTGTGGCCAAAAAGGCCAATGGCATTCTGGGGTGCATTAAAAAGAGCGTGGCCAGCAGGGCAAGGGAGATGATCCTCCCCCTCTACTCCGCCCTGGTAAGACCTCATCTGGAGTACTGTGTCCAGTTCTGGGCTCACCTGTACAAAAAAGACAGGGATATCTTGGAAAGAGTCCAGCGGAGGGCCATAAAGATGGTGAAGGGCCTGGAGCATCTCCCCTATGAAGAAAGGCTGAGTGAACTGGTTCTGTTTATCCTTGAGAAAAGAAGACTGAGAGGGGACCTAATCCAGGTCTGTAAATATCTAAGGTGTGGGGGGCAGAGTGGCGAGGCCAGACTCTTTTCAGCAGTGTGTGGAGACAGGACAAGGGGAAACGGCCAGAAACTGGAGCATAGGAAGTTCTGCACAAATGTGTGCAAGAACTTCTTTACGGTGAGGGTGACGGAGCACTGGAACAGGCTGCCCAGGAATCGTTGTGGAGTCTCCTTCTCTGGAGATATTCAAGACCCATCTGGACACCTACTTGTGTGACCTGGTATAGGGAACCTGCTTTGGCAGGGGGGTTGGACTCGATGATCTCTGGAGGTCCCTTCCAACCCCTAAGACCCTGTGATTCTGTGATTTATCAAATATTGTATTCCTTTAAATCTGCAAACTCTTCATTTATATGAAAATGTTCTAAATTTCAAAGTCCACCACAGAAAGAAAGGTGTGCGAGGAGGATTACTGATCAGAAATAAATAAAAGTCTAAAATGTCCTATGATTCCTCTTTATTCTTCTTTATAGTTTTCATTAAGTTACTTTAATACTTTTTCAAATAGTGATTGAAATAGTGTTTTGGAATTATTTTTGTTAGAGTAATGGAATAAAACGTACATCTTTTAGCAGTGGATCAGTCTGAAAGAATCAACAAGTAGAAGTGACCTGTATAGATTTACACAGTATATTCTTATTCTGATGCTTTTCTCTGTAAATTTGGAAGGAACAGTCTTAAATTAACAGTCTTAAATTAACTATAACATGCCTTCCAGATACTGTATTTGAGTTATGCTTTAACAGAATTATGTGGAAACTAGCAAATGGATTCTTATTTTGTGGTATGTTTTTAAAAAATTCAAAATCTTTTAAAAAGATACATTGTCTTGGGAGTAAGAAAGTAGCATCATCTTTCTCATCTGTAATAGTTGCTTTAAGATGTAAGGTTTTCTTTCCATATTCTACTATGATTACTATTAATTACGTGACAACACATTTTTAACTCACAATCCTAAAGTATGTTTTTAATGTTTCTTCACTTCAAAGTAAATTGAAGATAGGTTATAACATAGCTGTGTTTTGTTTTTTCTTTTGGTTTTTGATAATAGCCTGCCATGTTTTATTTATTTATTTATTTATTTTTGTCTTGAAAATGTTAAGGTTTCTTTAAAGCACTTTCATTCACTCACAAAATAAATTTTCCTTTTTCTTTACTCTCTCTTTTTTTTTTTTTTTTTTTTTTTTTTTTTTTTTTTCCCCTTTGGGCACTTGATATCTGAAGATATTTTGAAAAATAGGTACTCTACCAGAATTATTCAGAAGTGTTATTACTGGACTGCTTGACTGACAAGAAACATAGCTAAATTCCTTTGGTGACAGCAATATTGTAAATATAAGCCACTGAACACACATGTAAATATGATTTTCTTAGCATTCTGTGGAGTAGTTAAGACTGACTGTAGTGTTTTAGTGCATTATGTTTATGAATACACAAATGCTTGAATACTCAAATTTTCCAAAATGATGCAAACATGAACAAAAACATCTCCCTGAAACCCATTCACACTCACAAGAGAATTTTTAATTAACAGTCACATCTGTGCAAGAATACTGTATTTTGCAAAGTTAGCAGCAACTTAAACCATATTATTAAATTTTGAAAAAGAGTACAAATCTCAGTAGACCTCTTCAACAGTTGAAAAACTAGTGTGCAATGATACTTCTGGCCTCCTGAGTCTGGTTTGGAAATAGCTAAATTTTCTTTAATGATGTCATTAAATATTTAATAGTATAATATTTTGAACACCTTTCCAACATAAATGACATTAAAATTTAATCTCTTTAAACTGTTAAAGGTTATCGGAGAAAATTCTGTAAGAATACACTTTCAAAGCAATTAAAGATGCCTTGATATTAAAAGATGTCTTTTATGAAGAAAATTGAAAAAATGAAAATCGAAGTGAAGAGTTAGATTCCTTCTGAAGAATTTCATGAGTGTATAGGATAAAATACTGAAATGCATTTTGTTTTGCAACATTGCACTATTTATCCTATATAGCTCTGACCTACAGTTTCAGGTTCCTCTATTAAATCATAATAGAAGTAGTAAATGTTCATCAATTTATTAAGAAATGTTATCATCTTAAGATGAACCACAAATTCATTTTATGGAAAAAAGCATCTAAAGTACTGAAATAAAAAAAGATTCAAATATCTGGAAAAATACCTTTTCGTACTTGGTGGCTATAAATGATTGTCTTGTGCTCACGACAACAGATATTCTAAAGAATTTCTGTGACTACAGCTTTGTTTTGATACAGATGTTTTTAATATCTGCTGTATTTGCTACTCCATCAAGTTCTTGTAGGTAGCTGTAAGAATGCAAAGGAGCCATCACTGACATAGCAATTCCTTTACTGTTTGCAGAGTGTGCAAAATATTTGTGCCTATTGCCTGATTCTACTGGATTGGCATCTGATTGTGATCACCAGCATCTCCATGTTGTGGTATAGTATTTCACAAAATTGTGAGAAAAAGACAAGAAATAATGTATCAGCAAGAAAAAAGAATCCTAATCCTTTAATCACAAGAAACATAAGGCAGAATTTTACTTAGGATGGGAAACTTTCTTGAGGAGTTTAAGGATCTACATAAGTTTGGAAATGCAATCTTCATGCTGAGCTCAAAAACATTGTTCCATTTTAATTAAAAAGTGGAAGTTCTATAGAAGAGCCTTTCTTTTAAGTTTTGCTCAGGGGAGGAGAAATAGAAATGACAGGGATTTGACCATATTTTGTTTATTATTTGAAATGTGGTAGTATGTGGTTACAAGCTTGAATTTAAAGCTAATGGTAGTCAAATAAGATAGAAAAAATAGCAAACTTTTATTCAATAAGATTTGCAGACTACAACTTTTGTTCTTCAAACATTTCTGTATGAGTTCAATCTTAATAATTGTGTTGACTTTAGTGGTGTTCATGCAGGATTTTATTATTAAATACAGGATTTTATTATTAAATATGTAATGTGGTAGCACAGGTTTTGTTATGTTGTATAGTACAGAGAATGTTACAGTCATCATAGAGGGGTTAAAATACCTTATACTACATTTGTATGTGTTTTAAGGCTGAACATAAGCAAAGTGGAAAAGGAATCAAAGATCATGAACAATTCTTAGTGTGGTACAAAATTACTCAGTTTTTGAAATTCAGATAAAATAATTCCATTTAACTGGAAAAGCAGTCACAACTTTGAGTGGTCTACTGTTGTCTTTAATAACTTTACTCAAGGGGAACACTGGGCTTAAAAAGGTTCTGAGAATTTCTTCTATTAAAAAAAAAAAAAGCATACAATGTGATGTAAATCTATTTACAGTTGTTCCTTGTATTAAAATAAGCAGTCAAAAATTTAGACAGGATGCCGGAGACTATGGCAAAAGGTACAGCTTTTGAACTAACAGGCTGGGTTTAGTATTGCCTACTAGGTAGAGACGCAAAAGATCACTGATGGAATCTGTTCATATTGGTTCATGTTCATGAAGATTAATCTTCACTAAAAATGGGCAACCTCATAACAATTTTGATTCTGGCTAAACCAATATCTTGTTTTCCTTTCAGAAACTTTAATGTGATGAAATGATAAATAATTCCTTGCAAATCTTATTCATGTAATACACCGGTCACTGGCAGGAAGTCTTTAGAATTTTTAAAGTGCAGGAGAAATCAGAGCAACTGCAACTGATGAAGTGATAAAACCTTGTGGACTCTTAATAAAACATCTTCCTGTGAGCACTTTCTTTTTATCCTAAGTTTTGTTTTTGCTAAAAGTGTAGGTCTTTTCCTGTACAAAAAATTTTCTTTTCATGGGGGGTCAAAGGTTACCTATGGATGATTTACTTGGTTTTGTTTCACATTTCTTAAATAGAATAGAAAAAGAAATAGAAGTGTTAAAACAGATTTTGACTGAACAATCTCCAGATTCTTGAAAGAGAATCGTTTTCATATAAAATCATTTCTTTTATCCAACTTCTTTAGTATTTGGTTATTTATTTTTTGATTGACAACTTTCTGCAGTTCTTCTTTACCAGAAACTTCTTCCCATTTGCTTGGATAGTTCCCCTTTAGTATATTTTACTCTTCATTATATGTTATATTACCCACTTCAGACTTCCAATAAATATATTTAAGACGAAACTTCAGAGATAGTGTAGTTTTAGCAGAGTTCAGAGAAAGCAATACTGTAAAAACTTGGATTTTGAATTGGATTTGAACTTAGAGCAATAATATGAATAATCTACCCTGTTGCCCCCGAAGTCCTATTTTAATCATAATTGAAGCAATTATTTGCTCTACTAGGGCCTGATTCTTCCAAAATTATTGATCACAGTGTCTCGCTCCAATTTATAGGAGGGAGAGGAGGTTCTTTGATACATGTATACCCAATGTGAGATTAAGAAACAACGGTTCAAATGTTGGTCCAACCAGTTTATTACAAATCTTTATCAGGGGGATGGGGAAGGAGAGTAGGTCCATAGAAAAGATAGGAAATAGAAGCAAGGAGTCTTTGTAAGAAGCAAGAGGGAGATAGTCACCACCATGCATCCAGCATGGTTCATAGTTCAGTCACTGATCTTCATTAGTGGTGGGTCATTGGGCGTTGTTATTCTGTTGATGATGACGATGACTTTTCAATGGTAGTATCATCTTATTTATAAGTCCAAAGTGGTCAAGTCAGCTGTCTTTGGAGTGACAGCTTAAATGCAAAGTGGTTGAGTCAGTTCTCCTTGGAGTGGCAGCTTCTGGCTCTGGGATCAAAGCAAATACTCCTTTGTTCCCATCTTCTGGGCAGATAAGAGGGAGACGGGATACTCACCTGCATTCTGTTTTTCACAGGACACGATGGTATCATTCCCCAGTTTTCCCATACCGAGCTGGAGCTATTTAGTCACATGCCAGATCTTCCACCAGTAAACACTTTTGAGCTCTGGAGGAACGTGCTTTCAAATGTCCACAAAGTAATGTTGATTGTCACACAGTAGCACCCACCACTTGCCAATAAATCAGTTAGTCTCATCACAAGAAAGTCCTCAGGAAGCAAGTTTTGAGCCAAAAAACAAAGAATTCTCACACATATTAAGTACTATTCATGACAATCTCTGCCAAATTTGGTGTTCAGTGCGAGAGCTTGTTTCTAGCCAGAGGTACTAACATTCCTCCCTCTTCTTGATTTCATTTCCTAAATATTTTAATTTACATGTGCAATAGTCATCTTTGCATTTAACATCTTACATATATTGTATATTATATTCTACAATTCAGTTTCTAATTCTTTCTAATTTTTCATTTTCTTTTCTCACTCTTTTTTATTTCTTAAATTTACCTTAAACTGAACTTTAAGATAGGAAAAATCTGAACTCTTATTAAATAAACTCCTTTGTGTTTATAACATATTGTATCAATAATTTATTAAATAACATGTCATATCCTAGTCCAGAAGAAATACAACTTGTTCCACACTAGGGATCAGCATGGGTCTTGCCTGAGGGAAACTTGATTATTTGAACAAGACAAAAGACCTATTGATTTAATGTTCAGGACTCCAACAATTTCTCTTCAGCACAATATTGAAACATTGTTTGAAGTTCAGCATTGAGCTGAACACTAGTCTTAGAATTAACCAGTAGGCACAGAAAAAAATGTGGGATCCTACTTATATTACCAGTTGTGTAAGTAGAGATCTTATGCACTTCAATGCAAATCATACATGTAGAAATAGTCAGATTATGTGGGCTTTTAATTTTGAGATGTCATGGTAAGGCTAGCATTAATATTGAACTAAGCTTCTACAAGGAGAGGAGCTTTGACTTAACACCATAATCAGGAGAAAATATTTGTGATATTTTGCAAGCTTCACAAAGAACTAAAATATTTTAAAGAAAAAAATTAGCTTTGGTGGTATTTTATTACATTTAAAGCAAAACTTTTTCTTAATTTTTTAGAGAATAGCAAAAAGTATATGATCTTATGTACAGTTGTCCCACTCTCAGAATTACTTATAAGAATTTTTCATTATAAATCTTTTTCACAGGTATTGTTATACTGTTTTACAGCTGTTTTACAGCTATGAAACAGACATAAGACAAACCAAATCCCAAATGATAGTGTTCAGGGACCTTTGAGAATGGTTGTGGAAGGTGACAATTCTTTCTCTCTCCTGCTTCTTTTTAATACTAAGAAGGGAATACCAAGAGAGAACAGAATGGGGGTTGTAGTTTTACTAAATATCATGTGTAGGTAACCATATCATGCCATATTGAGAAGTGACTAGAAGAAGACTGTAATTATTTTGACTTTTGACTAGTACTTGATTGACAGATTGAGCTTACATTCTTTTGTTCTTTCATCTTGGAGAAAATGAAGTACTTAAACATAAATAAAGATTCTGCTTCCATCTTTCAGGCAGTTGAGCCTCAATGATTTACTCTTTAGTAGTGGCACTTTACATATGCTTGGATTATTTAAAAAAAACTAATTGATTAACACATGCTGTTTTAAATAACTGCTTCTTCACACTGCAACTTGTTAATTCATAACTTTGTTCATTGAGTTCTGGTATAGTGGAATCACATTGGCCATACTGTCTGTTAAAAGAACAGAATGATACATATCATCAATCTCCAGACTTCTTCCTTTTCCCTCCTCTTGCTGGAATTTAGTGCCCACTGAGCTTCCATATAAAAATGATTCAATACTATTTGATAGATCTAGGCACTATAGTTAGCATTACAAGCAGTAGACTACAGGGTCTGTTATCAGACTGACTAATGGATGTTCTCTTAACTCATCTGGCATGCTTCTATTAAAAAGAAGCCACTTTTTTCAGATGGAAAAGCTTTTCAAAAAAGTCTATCCATCATAGTTGAGTCATTGCATCTTGAGTTCCTAAGTACTGTATACTTACTCTTTTCACATTTTTGATATTTATTACTGTTCCTAGACCCGCTAACTCTCTATTTTATATCTTTCCAACGTACTTCTTTGTTTATGCTCTCAAAGACTGAAATTTTTGAGTAAAGGAGATGGCATTAGGGAATAAAAGTAACTTTTAAAGTGTATTTTATTCTCCTTTAAGAAATATTTGTTGCACCTATACAATTTCATATGGACAGTATCAGGGAACATGACTTATACAGCAGCACAACCTTCCAGTGTGTCATATACTCCTCCCAGCTTTGTATCATCAGCACACTCACTGAGGGTGGACTCTATCCCTTCATCCAGGTCATGGATGAAAATGTAGAACAAGACCAAGCACCAACCCCTGGGGAACACCACTAGTTACAGGCCTCCAAATGGACTGCGCCACTGATCACAACTCTCTGAGCTGTGCCAGTAAGCCAGTTGTCAATCCACCTCACCATCCTCTCATCTACCCCATACTTTCTAGGCTTCGTTACAAAGATATTCTGGGAGACAGTATCAAAAACCTTACTGAAGTCAAAGTACGCAACATCCACAGCTCTCCCCTCATCTACCTGCTTGGTGATAACATCATAATAGCCTATCAGATTGGTCAAGCTATCTTCTCTTACGTTTCATAAAGGGTTTGACAACTCAGGAGCTCATTGAAAAGAGAAGAAAACTTTTCTCAGGTCAGAAAACAACTGAGTCTAGGAAAGGAAACAAAGAGAATTTGTTTCATATAAACTGTGTCTGCAAGCATGAGCTTTCAACAAAAACTTCTAACCCTGAGACACACAGCTGCTAGTGCTTCGGTTTCTTAGTGATACAGAGGGACAAAATTCTAGAAGTGGTGTATGGGAACTACTGAATCATGGCCTGAACCTCTGATTGACCACCTGTGGCGAGCAATGAGTCAGCCCTGGGAGCACAGGTGAATACAATTCTCCTGTGCTATTGGAAGGGATGAAGCCTGGCTCCGCTTCTCCTAGACCCATTTAAGAGCTGACTAGCACTAGGGAAGGATCTCTTTTGGAGGTTGCTTCTCTTGGAGTCTTTTTAGCAAGCTGAGGACAGGGGTAAGCTTTCTGTCTGTTCTTTAGCATGATAACCTGTTTAGCCTAACTTTCTTGTATATTTCTTAATTATAACATCTGTATATTCATTAATTATACATGAAGACATAACCTAACCAAGTTTTCAAAAGTCAGAGGGGCTAAGGTACATTATATATACATAATAGAATAGTCTAAAACTTGGCCATTCATTTACTGCATTAGTGTTTATCAGTTAATATAGCTTTGATGTACACTATAAATGTGTGAGTTGTAATGTGTTATTTTTATTAGCCTGGGTAGTACATGTTAGAACAGCAGAAGACAGTTTGTCACTATGTTGGAGTTAATCCATAAAAGTACAGGTCTTTTCAAAGACTTTAAATATTTTCTTAAGCACAAATCATCTTTAAGATGATTGTTATAATAAAGAGTTATAGAACCATAAAATTATAGAATCATTAAGGTTGGAAATGTTCTCTAAAATCTTCTAGTCCAACTGTCCTCCTATAACCACTATGCCCACTAAACCGTGCCCCTCAGTGCCACATGCACGCTTCTCCTACTTCCTGAAATATGGTTTCACATCTTACATTTGGTTGCTACTTACAAAACTTCAGTTTGGAGTATTGTTTTTATGAACTTAAGGTTGATAACCAACATCTTGACATGACTGATAACTTTAGACCAAGAATATTATGTATAAAATTGAGCATTAATATGCCTACTGTAAGTAGCTACTTCTAATTATTTGCTATAACTGAGGAAAAAAAATCGGGGCTTACCTAATCACTAAAACACTCTCATACTCATTTCAGGTTTCCTTTTAAGGGTTTAGGTCATGCAGTGTGTAAAGTAACATTCTTTATCACGGAAAAGTATTTTGAATTTAGGACAGAATAAACCAATTTCTGCTTTCTAGACTGCTCTTATATTGAGGGCATGGGGCACAAAGATATTAGATTAACAGTAAAGGTTTTTTATCACACTATAAGTTTGATAAGGCTTATATAAAAGGTTCTTTTTTTTTTTAATTTTTTAGTATTGTAGTATTCACAGTACTTCTTTAGCATATTCTGACTCAATGCTTCTTTACATTGCTTGTTCACTCTATCTACTGTCCTGCTGGGAAACACAGCTTTAATGGGAACCATAGGATTTTCACAGATGAGAGCTGTGTGCAGCTGTAGTTTTTGAACAGTCAAAGTGGAAAATGGAATTATTCATGTATTGTGAATGCTAATATGACTTATTGCAGTCTTATGGTTATTTAGATACAAATAACAAAATTATTGTTAAAGGAATCTTAGCACAACCCTACTATTGACTACATCAGTAGGAAGAAGGAGTAGTTTTAAACTCGAGAAAGGAAAGTTTAGATTAAGTTCTTCACAGAGAGAGTAGTGAGGTGCTGGAACAGGCTGCCTAGGGAGGTTGCGGATGCCCCATTCCTGGAGGTGCTCAAGACCAGGCTAGATGGAGCTCTGAGCCTACTAGCAGATCTGGAGGATGGTGGCTCTACCTGTGGCTGGGGATTTGGAACTTGATCCTTGGGATCCTTCCCGACCCAAGCTGTTCTGTCTTTCTGTGGAGTTTAAAAGAGTAGCATCATATTTGCAAATTTGTTTTGACTTCAAATTGTTAGTGAAAGTACTTATCTCCCCCATACTTTAAGGCATACACTCAACAGCAAAGAGCATAAATAACAATTAGAGTTATCAATGAGGTCTCTGTTTGTCGTCTTATTGCAAGTCTATACAAAAGTCCTTCTCCTGAGTAGTGTTTAACTGAAGAGCAAGGTAATACAGCAGTAACAGGAAAGTATTTTACATTGCCTTGGATCAATGACACAACTTTTTTTCTATGACATGTTGTACCACAGAAAAGTCACTGTTCAGTTAGTTATCTTTTCATAACTTTTAATGAAATTAAATGTCTTGTTAGAAGACTGAATTATAATTTCATTTATGTGAAATTGATTTGCAATTAAAAAAAAGTTTTATGAGCTCTTGAATTGTGACTTAATCATATATATGTTTAGTGCAGAGTGGAAAAACATTCAGACTAAAATATATTTTTGTGATAATTCAAAGCAATATGCTGTTATGCAGTGTGTTTATTCAATCATAGAAACAACCTTAACCTGTCAGTTTGAGATAAATCCTCTCCAGTAAAACACTTCAAACAACAGTTTCCATCAAATATCTTCCTTCTTCCTTTCTTTTGTTCCATTAAATAAAATATGGAGAAACTGAAAAGCAGGACTTCTTCAAATATTTTTGGAAAGAAATAACATTCAAGAGGAACAGATAAAATACTCATCTTAATTGACTTCTAGTATCAGACAAAAAAGACAATGAAAATCTAAACAATAACACCAAGGAATCGGGAAATAAGAAAGTAAAAAACCACATCAAAAATATAATAGTGTCATTCTCATTAAGTGAAAAGGTTTAGATTTCTTTAAATTTGATTGTTTTTGTTTTTCTTCAGAAACAGAAAACAGGATGTATATCAAAGTAGAAAAATGTCAGGCTTTCTTACAATGTTCTTTTTCGTCAAACTCAAAAGATATTCAAAGTATGTGATTTTTCCATACTCTGATTAGAGTCTCACAATAATTCTTTTGATAATAAGTTAAAAAAAAAAAAAAAAAAGAAAGAAAGAAAATAATAATAATAAAAATATAAATAATAAGAAACTTAGTCTTTTTCTGTGTAAAATATTGTGCTGCTTCTTGGGAAATAACAGATAAAAGAACTCACAGAATGACATTGTTGTTACCTATTTTGCTTTTTTTTTTTTTTTTTGCACATCAGATGTCTTCAAGGAAGCTGGAAGACTTCTTTGCTTTCTTGTTGCTTTTTTAGGAACAAAAGTAGCTGTGCTGTATTTAACTACTAGTCATTCTTGTAGTTTTGTGTTTAGGTTCAGCTTTACGTGTTTTCATTCAGTTCAGAAAAAGGATGCAGAATAAATCCTTGTTGAAAGTAACGTGAAAGAATCTGCAGAAGGGGAAAGAAAAAATCTGTATTGCTTAGGAGGTGCAAGTTAACTTTTTGGAAGTAATCACATCTTTGAAGATAAAGATTTTTGAGAAGGTGCAGTAGACTGAAGCTATTATGCACACTGCTTATGTATTTAGACTCCATATATTCAAGAAGTCTTGTACAAATCTATCTGGTAGTATACTTTCCTGAACTTCATTATGAATATTATACTTTGTGACTTTGCGCAACTTAGAACAACCATACATATGCCTTTACATATATATAGCACAGCAGCTATTAAGCCAAAGGTTTAGTGGGATATGGGGTATCTAAAAATTTGTTTAGCTATCTCCATATATAATATGAAGTGTTCTCAGAGAAGCAGCCTGCTTTGTATCACACATTATCCGTTGTTGTAAAGATATTACAGCAGTTATTAAATGATGTCTCCTGTTTATTTCCTGAGTCAAAAACAGAAAATTTTGAGTGGTTTTACCTATTTCTTTGAAATTGAGATCTCATCTTGTGGGGGAGTGATAACATTTCACAAATCTATGACTTTGCAGTATATACAACAATTTCATGCAGATTTCATTACTGCTGGCACTGAATCACACAGGAACTTACCATTTCTTTGCTCCCATCCCAGAATTTTGTCCCATCTGCTTTTAGAGGTGTTGCTCCACTAAAAGCACAAAAGCTATACTGCTTTTATCATATCCTTTCTACAATACTGGATATATTGTTCAGACTAAAATGACAGAACTATATGCTTTGAATTTTAAAGTAATAAAACTAATAAATTAATTTATACTTGAAGATGTAACTATTGGTGTAGGAGATCAGTGCGCACTCAAACTTCTTTAGTGGTGGAAGAAGGAGTGCAAAACTAATAAGATCTGGTACTGCTGTGTCTCATCATTCCTCTTAAATTGTATCTGAGGGAAATTATATCAACAAGTTCAGTTAAGGTTTTGTGCTTATGCGTTGTGTATACAATGGCAAAACATAAAAAAAGTCTATTATACAATATTCAGTGAAGTATTAAAACCTCTGGCCTTGAAAAGGACAATACAACACTACACATTGAACAATTCTCCATAGCAGTACACTCCGGCAACAATATTACCTGTATAATTCTGGCAAGGTCAGTGACAACTTCTGGTATAAATGCTGGAAATGCAAGTTAAACTTTCTTTTGGGTCAGCAAAACTTGCCTGCTATTCTTCTACATTAGCTCTTGATTTCAACCTATAAATGAGTATTTCTAACCAGTAATACTTCACACTATACCTGAGTTTGTGGTCAGTTTCAGCTTGTGCCTTGTCTCGCATCCATGCTTCATGCTCTGTGACAAAACCAAAGCAAAAAAACCCAAGCTCTTCTGTATTAGTAAGTGTGAAGTTGATAAACAGTTTGCATTTTGTATTGGGGACATTAAAAATGTGGTTATTATACAGGCTGGTTCTGTTCATTAACCATGGAACAGAACAAATGAGAGCTGTTCATACAAAAACAGTTTTGTGTGGCCAGAACATACAAAGCTGATCGTATGGTGAAATGCCCACTATTCTTGAATTTTCTTGCACTGGTTTCCATTATTTTTTCATATAGAAAAAATGCAAGCTTACTGTCCTGTACCCTAGCACTTCATTTTTTCTCTGGACTTAGAAATGCACTGGGCTTTTTTGAAGGTTGGATATATGGAAATATGTCTGTCTTCACCACTTAGTATGTAAGAAGACAAGACTGCGATTCTCCTTCTGAATTCCATAAGTAGCCAGTGATGGGGTTTTGTGCTCCCATTTGACTCTAGAGGACTAGTTTGTATCTGTGGGTTTTTGAGAGGAAAAAGTGTCTTTCTCAGCCCTGGGGAACTACTCGTTTTCTGTTTTTCCTTTCCTAGCTGACTGAAAACTAACAAAACTGATGTATAGGAGAAACAATTTTTTGACTTTTGCTGTTGTGTAGGTGTGGAATAGCCTGAATTACAGACAACTTTAAAATGGTCATCCTATTTTGGAGCATATGTGGATAATGTGAAGTAATAGTAGTTATATTTTATTAAGCAGGAAACATCTAACAGAAGGAGTACACCACAGTGGCCTCCAGCCAGAGAAATCCCAACAGTCACTGTGGGGTGGATGTGAGAGCTACCTTTCCTGACTCTGACATTTTACAGAGCTTATTTGAAAAATAAAGGCATACTGAACAGTTTACTTCCTTTTAGTGGTCTGTAAAAGCACTGTAATTTGAGAAAGTGCATAGAAAATAGGCTTTTAAAAATTAATTCTAGTAACACATTTGTATAGATGAAATAAAGACTGTGCAAATAAATGCTAGAAAAGCTTTCTCAAGTACCATTTCTGCTCTGCAGAGGCAAAGTGTGCACAATGAACAATGTATAGAAGTTTTCTAGAGTTCCATTTTCAAATGATTATTTTTCTAATTTTGTTCTATCTGTTAACACATCTGCATTTCACTAGAGAACTGAATATCATCAAGGTCACTTGTTCAATTTAATATCCATTAATAATCTACTACTTTTTTATCACTCACTGCTGTCCTCATAGATGCTGAATTTCTGGATACAAAGGTCATTCAATTTTTTTGTATATTTCAGCGTATTGAGTGTTCATATGACACAAATAATTTAATGTGGTCTCTAAGCTTATGTGAATGCAAACTGCAGTGTCCTGGCTTGTTTCTAATCAGTGTTAGTGATGTGCCAAACTGTCAACAGCTCATGAGCAATATGAACACTATACTTCTTCACACCCCTTTGAGTTCATATCAATCACTTTAAAATAACATATATTTTTTTCAAGATGAGCTGTCACTATCAATTTGAATAGTGCCTGTTCAACTGGAATTTGTCCAGTTTTTCAGCAAGCCATTTGGTACATTATATCATGAAGAAACCAACTTGCAAAAGCAGATTCTTTTCATGATTCTTGTAAGATAAACATGTGTACTTAAATATTCCAAGCTTCCTTTGCCAGTTTAGATGGTCAGCTTTCATCTGTATGATCTAAAGAAGATTACTGAAAGAAAAGTGAGTTTTGAGGGGGGAAGGGAAGGTTAGGAAAATGTAAGGAAGGGAAAAGAAAAAATCATCATTCAAACACTACAATTAACTACAAAACCTCTTGGGATATTGTTGTGTTTTGAATAAAATTCAAAGTGTGGTTATATGAAACTGTGGGAAGAGGGTTGTACTTGAGTATCATTTTTCAGCAAGCAGTCTGGGGCTAGATCACCTGTTATTGTAAATTCCTATTTCCTATTTACCCAATGACAATAAAATGGAACATAGAATTAGAAGTGAGCTTTTATTTTTATTGCATCTATGCCAATATTTAATTTTCCAGTCATGTTGACTGTAATGTCAAGGTTTACCACACAGTTATTATGCTTCCCTTTGAGTAAAACATAAAAATGAATACATAAGAAACTATCACATTAAAAACTTGTCTTAAGCAAAACTATGAAACATCCAGATCTATTGAAATACAAATGTTAACACCTATTGCTAGAGTATTTCACCAAGATATAACCTAATTTTGTCTCATTTTGAAAGTGTGAGCTTCAAAAGAAGTGTAGAAAACGGGGTGTAAAGAACACTAATTGTTTTCAAAGATAAGGATCTGTGAGTACATATATAGTAACAGCGCTTTTTTTCCTACCACTTCTGTTCTCTGTGCTTATGAAAATGTCTTCATATATTCATGGCAATTTATTATTGATTTTATAGCATTTTTTAAAATAAATTTTACTGTGATTACTGAGTGAGACACCTTAAGGAAAAAAAAACACCCTTATATTCCGGTTTTTAGACATGATTTGTATATCATCCTTTATTGATTTACTGTTCTATCTAGATAGGGTAATAGTTGATTTGAAATCTAGAAACTGTTATGAAATTTATTGATGTCAAGGGAGTACAATAAGTAATAGGAAACAGCTTAGTCAAATAAAAGAAATAGTCTGTACATCTTCACTAAATGAAAATTCCTGTAACTGCTTTTAAGGCAGTTGTAGCATGCAATACAAGATACCATCATCTCAAGCAGTTGAATGGCTGTATGAATAATCTAAAATGACAAAATATCTGTGCTTACCATAATATCTGAGTTCAAACATGATTTGAAATTGAAAGAAAATATGTAAACATGCAGCAGAAATAAGAAATGCAGCAATTTAAAATATTCTGAAATGTTGGGAAAAGAGTATAAGACTTCAAGGTGAAATTCTGAGTCACGTAAGGGCTCAAATCAGGAAAAAAATCATGCTCTGTTTGTAGCTGGTAGCAAAACCTTTGAAATGTTCTACTGCTAGTCTGCATCTTTTGTTTCAGCTGTACATTGTTCTGGAGATGCTCTCATGCCTCTCAAGCACTAGCAGACTCTCAAATTTAAAAAAAAAAATCTGATAGATAGGAAAGGTTAGTGCACAGAAGTCTTAGGACTGTCTAAATTTTTCAGTGGATTCCTTCCAGCATTTAGAAGTGAAATTACCAAACATGTCCCTTCTGTTTCTTTCTTGTGTAAGAAATACTTTTTGTGTTATAGCCATGTGCTAATGTGTGGGGCAGCAGTGACCCACGCTTTCCTGATTCCTGCATGTTTACCTTTTGCATTATTGCTGGTGAAACTAAATAGCACTTTATTTTTGTAAATTAAATGCAATGGTGAATAACTTCCTGTAGGTGTAGTGTTAGTACTTCTTGAGCAGATTTTCTTCTGAAGCAATGAGAATAATTGCACCAACAGGGAGTATAGAAGTGGTTCACATCACCTCTGAAAACCAGAATGAAACCAAGGAACAGAATCATTATTTTTGCTGTCAGCTTGGAACAGTTTATCTGATACCATTACATGAGGTCTTGGCAAGGATGCTAATTAGAGGTTTTTAAACACAGATTTGTTTCTCAAACATTGGACTGTTTTGCCAAGGTTTACAAAAATACCTTCAGAAGAAACCTTGAAAAAATAAAGGCGCTTGCTTTAGATTCTCTCTGTACCATAAGCAATCCTTTCCAAATCTTAAGATCACTTCTGAAACTGAATTCTGATGAGCATAACTGCATTTCTACTAAGGTCTTAATCAATGTTCTGACAAGAAGGATTAACATGACTTTTTGAGGGTGCATTTAGGCCACATAGAGGATGTGTTTATATGGTATCAACTGGTCCTCTGTCTATAAATCAAATTCTGCAGTGTTTTGAATATATCTGAACAAGATGTTCCTAATCTTATAGTAAAGAAGTGACATAAAGGTTGTAGTAAAGTAAGATATTAAATAAACATTCATTGCACAGCTGTATAGCAAAGTGATAGCAAGTTACTATTTAGCCATATCTCTGAAATATAAGAAATGATTGTTAAGCATGCATACTGAACTCTCTATAGTAATGAGCAACAACACTTATGAGCTGCTAGTGATTCTGCACTAATGATGCCATTTTTAATCTTTCCAGAACACTACATGGATGTGCTCAATTTCTCTCCCTGTGATTGTTCTTTTGATGCCTACAAGTCTTGTTCTGAAAAATTTAACAAGTTATTTTTCAAATGTACTTCCCAATTTGAACTGGTTTGGCCTTTTTTTCCATTTGCCTCAGTCTTTCCTATAGGTACACCTGTTGACTATCTATCAGTAAATTCATTGCTGAAAGCCTAGATATGAGTGTAATATAATGAGACATTCTAAATACATGGCCCTGTAATTTAATGGATACAAGAGATGAAATCTCCCAGTAAAGGGTTTCTCATATTAATTGAAGTGCTTTATGAGCAGCTGCCTTTGCTGGAGAAATATAAACTGTACTGTATCAACTTACTGAAAGGCTTTGCTGGTTTTTCTTACAGTTATGCTAAAAAATGTCATGTTTTTGAAGAGGAATTTATTGAAGTATGTATGGGAACTGCTGAATTGTGGCCTGAACCTCTGATTGACCACCTGTGGCGTGCAATGAGTCAGCCTTGGGAGCACAGGTGAAGACAATTCTCCTGTGCTACTGGAAGGGATGAAGCCTGGCTCTACCTCTCCTAGACCCATTTAAGAGCTGACTACCACCAGGGAAGGATCTCTTTTGGAGGTTGCTCCTCTTGGAGTCCAGGACAGGGGTAAGCTTTCCATCTATTCTTTAGCATGATAACCTGTTTAGCCTAACTTTCTTGTGTATTTCTTAACTATAACATCTGTATATTCATTGATTATACAAAGTATTACATAGGGGGGAAAAGAAAAAAAAATTTCTGTTGTAAGACATCTGGCAGATACCCTGGAGGTGTTAAGCAACTTTCTGAATGGTGATATAAGCAGAATGGTTTGCATACGTGACGTGAGTTTGAGAGTTACCTTCTGGAAGAAGTAGTTTAACTATTAAAAAATGCTTTACGCTCAGAAACTGTAATTTCCGCAAATACAATAAATGTTCATAAGAAATTAAATATACTGTGTATTTTTCTTATCTGTATTCACTGTTATCTTATGTTTCTTGTGCAGTTTATATTTCATAATGAATTTCTGGTAAGTTGCAGGGATACCACCATTGTTTTTAATGCAGCATTTCTCTTTGAAGGACTGAAACCAAGTGGTCTCTCCAGGGCATCATAAATCTTAGCTTTCACTATGAATACAGAAACCATAAAAATTACAAAACACTGTTCAAACTTCAGAATAGATGAATTTTCAATATGGAATGAGATTGCTATGGCAGCAAAGAAATGAATAGATAAAAGTAGGGATTCTCTAATATCCAAAGTCCTGGGAAAAGGAGGATAGAAGAAACACCTGAATCTCAAAGATACTGTATTATAGTGTAATGACCAGAAAGCCAAAATGGCTCACAAGCATTCATTCATCTTTTTAATGTTCATTGTGTGCAAGTAGAAAATGCCTGTATTATAACAATACATTTAAAAATCTAATGAATATAAACAATCTATATAATGTGGCATTCTGGAATACAATACTATTTTCATGGGTCAGAGATCAGTTTGTTTAAAATATTTTTTAAAATTGGATGTTTTTATGGAATTAGTTCGTATTAGATTAGACTCCATTGTGATAAATTTAAGATATTGAAACACAGCAAGTGTCTTCTGAGACACAGCATTTCCTGAAAGGCCTTTAAACAAATTTGCTGTTTTAGAAGTTCTTGGAAAATCTTGAAAAATAAGAGAAATCTCCAGATTTCTCATGTCCCCGAAGTTCTGTTCTTTTCTCTCTGAGACCCTCCAGGATTTCCAGCAGACAAAAAAAAAAAAGGTTAGAGAAAAATCATTTTGATAACATAAGATCGATGCTTGTGTTTGTTTAAAGTGTAAGTATATGATTTAGCACTGGGAATACTTCCAATAGTACTGTGAGAAAAACTGTGTGTGTGAAAGGGGAGAAATTTCATTTAGTGAAACACCATGGCAAAACCGTCATGTCTGACCTTGTTTTGTATTGCTGGGATCTCTTTCCTATTGTGTTCAGCACTGTAAAGCATTCAAACATTTGAGTTATGAAAGTTTTTAATTACATTGAATTTCTCCAAATTTAAAGGTTCATTGATAAAGTAGTATGTACAAGTCCAGTTTTCAAACCTGCCCTAAGACAATTGGAAGCCCTTGGCCAGCAATACTTCAATCACTTCCTTTCTACCACACTGAATTATTTATTCGTATTGAAAACAGCACTGAGAGTTCTAAAAGGTTCCAATAAACTGTCTTCAGGCCACATGAAAAGGTACTATTGATTCCAAATTCTAAATACTGTGAAGGGGAGAAAGTCAAACATTTTCCTTTAAAATGAACATTAAAATGGTAATGTTCAGTTTTTTTTTAACAAAGAGAAGATACTGAAGCAATGAAAATCAGTATCATTTATTGTGGCATCTTGCATGAAACAACAAAGTAGAAATGGCTGTTTTGGACTGGGTGTTATTTTGGATATAAAAATTGTTTTGAGACAAGGTTTTAAAATCTAAATTATTTATTAGTCTTTATTAAGGTTGTGAACTACAGGTTGAAAAGAAGAAAAACTGAGTAAAGACTACAAAGAAAATAGTAGCAGATTTGAGAAGTTATCTGTTACTCAAATGATCCAATTTGGGTTGGAATGTTACCCATATGATCTGCAGGGTGTCTGGAAGAAACAGTGCAGCAGCTGAATAGGAAATGACATCTGTGGCTCAGGGAAAGACTTGGCAAGAAAAAAGCAAACAAATAAAAAGTTTAAAAAATGCTAAATGGCCATAAAATTGCAGTCTTCTGTGAAGCATGGGTGCAGTTTAATTTCTTAATTTTATTTTCTGCTTTTAAGTAAAGACTGCTAGATGGAGACTCAAAATGCTTTTTCTGCAAAAACACATTTTCTGCAAACGCTTCACAAGTTTTGTGTTATGCCTGTATAGAGCAAGTGCATCAGTAAGAAATGTAGTTCAGTGTCTAGAAAGCGCTGTTGGAGAAATCTTAAATACTTAAATTGCAGTGGCTGCACCAGGTCATTGTGTATGTGTTAAAGAGGGGAAGGAAGACAAAGTAAAATCCGGACTGGTAGGGTAAGGAAAACAGTAATGCAGCAATTATTCATGCTCCAATTCCTAAAATCAGCATAAGGTAGCTAATTGTAAGTTGACCCACAAGACTTTGGTAAGAAAACTATACTTATAAAATACCCTGGAAATTTTAAGTTTAAAAACCAAACAAAACTAGTGAACCTCCCAGCAATAGGGAGATGATGATGAAAATTAGAATAGAACCCCAACAAGAGGCAAATTTTATGAAAAATGGTTTTCTTTTTTTAAAGGACAAATAGACAAAGCTGCTGTGTCAATAATTTGTCATTATGCTAACAGTTGTTGACAAATGTAGAGACTCTTTGGTTAAATAAGTGCTTTTTGTAAGTAAGTGAAATATGTCACACATGACATTAATCAGAAATATCTTTACCAGCCTGGCAACAAAGCACTTAGTGAGACAAAGAGTATCATGACAACACCATGTCAAGAAGTATGTAAATGATTAACTCATAAACTTAGATGAAGTTCTAAACAAAAAATTTCTGTACTCAGTAGGACCAATAATGGGTGTAACATTTGGAACTGACAGAAAAT
Source organism: Phasianus colchicus (assembly GCF_987193195.1). Classification (NCBI taxonomy): domain Eukaryota; kingdom Metazoa; phylum Chordata; class Aves; order Galliformes; family Phasianidae; genus Phasianus; species Phasianus colchicus. The sequence goes on from NC_143439.1 coordinate 23,105,412, forward strand.
TTGTAGAATAGTGACAGAAAGAAAAAGTTTCATACCTTCATTGAATTATTGATGTATGAAATCCTGTTCTTTGTTCATCACTTAGCACAGCATAGCAAGCTTCCAATCTGTTAGTGGTATGACAATAAGGCTAGGAAAGCATATTCTTTAAAGAAAGCAGTTTAACTGTATGTGATGAACAAATGTGTCAAAAGGATTGCCATAGAATAAAATGGGGAAAAATGAATCAAATTCATATCCTAGTTGAAGTTGGTAAGGAAAAAAAGGTTGTAGGATTATAAAAGTCTAGCTGCTCAACTGTTGTCTTGACCATTAGACAAAGCATTCACATTACTAGAAAAATGGAGACCAAAGCTGATAGCTCTGTCAAATAAGTGGTGCAAACATGTATGAATTTTACAAAAAAGAAATTGAAAAAGAAAATGCTTTATAGAAAGAAAATAATACGACTTACATGCTTTTTCCCTTCTTCCAGACTTCAGCTTCAAAATATCAGTAAACCTGCTAGAAAATCCTATAGCTTGTGGTATTCAGGTTTCTCTCTTTTTTTTAATTGCAGGGTTTTTTTTAATTGATACGGTGTGTATTCTTTCCTATATTAAAGCTATTATTTCCCATCCTCTCATGTTATGGAAAGACTGGCATCTTGACTCCGACTATAGTTACACTATTTTTGCATTCTGTCACTGTCCTAAGTAAACTGTGTATCACACTATTTTTATTTTACTAAGAAAGGAAAAGTAAGCATTGCAAAGAAGGTAAGAAACTGCTATGATATTTACAGATGCGTAGTTTATTGATTGATTGAACTTTATTCTGAATTTTCCAATTATGATGATATTCAGCAAGAATGAAAGATAGCAAATGATATTTGTAAGTGACCAATGCGAAATTACTACCTAACTAAACCTGCATATCAAATTCTGAATAAATTAATGCAGCAGTTTACAAATAATCTAAATGAATCAAAATATTCATAAGCAGAATTCATCAGGTAACTTTAACCAACAAAGAGATTCAGTAAAATTCATGACTGCTCAGTGACAATTGGTAATCATACTCATAGGCCAATTTCAGAGGATATATTGTTTCAGTGAATAATTCACATATATAATCTCTTTGTAACCTCTTTACATGTGATTTTATATTATGAATAGATAACTGCTTTGTAAGAAATGAAATAAAATTTGTTATTTTTAACTGTGTGTAAAATTTGAGTTTATCTGTTAAATTTTGCAAAGCGTTAAGAAAGGCAAAACCAATAAAAAATTTCTTATTATAACAAGTTCTTTAATAAAAAGCCATTTTTAAAATAGTCTCTAATGAAATTTGTCTCTTGGAAACAAATATTTCCTTTAGGTGTTCTTAAGAAAAAACAATGTGTAATATTTGAGGCATCTTTGTGAGACTAAGTAAGACATTTAGAAGTCTTGTTATGTTATTTCTTGTACATGAAAAGCCTAACCTGCTGAGTTAAGATTTTATATTTTCTTTGGTAGTTGGTTTGTTTTTGTTTTTTTAAACTTACAACAGATATTTTTGATTTTATTCTTATGTACATAGTGTATATAATGTATTATCTAGAAACTGAAATCTTCTCTTGAAATGGAGATGGCAAACATCTATATACTTTTTTTTCCCCTCTTTTGTTTAGAGAGAAATGTGAAACTAAGTAGGAAAATAAAGAAAAACTATACACCAAGCCAGAACATTCCCCAGCGACTAAATGAAAAGTGCACCTGTACCTGTTATCTGGTATAAGGTGCCAGCTAATTCTGTCCACACTCAAAACTGAAGAAATACAAGCCTTCTCTGGTCAGAAATCTGTGTAGAGACCCAATTTTGTTCTTGTCAAGTTAATGTCTTCATTAAATAAGCAAGCACTCTGGAGAGTGGATGAAGAGGTAGTGATGAAGAGCAAACAATTGTGTTTTTGTTATGTATGTAAAACTTAACTCATTCCCCATGAGAGTCAAGCTGGATGAGAGGCAAACATACCAGAATAAGCTAAACCATAAATGTTCAAAATGTGGGAAGTAGCTGCTGCTTGGAAAAGAAGAGTCTCAAATACTATAACCAGCGAGAGAATAGTGAAAAGATCAGCAATAAGAAAACAGAACTGTTCAATGGAGAAGAAAGATAAAATAGGTTTTGCATTAGCAATTACAACTGAATTTATTTCAATTACTGGAAATCCTGGATCTATTTTCCAGATGACCAGGGCCATAGAAGTTGAACACACAAGCTCGCAATTGAAGTCAACATACAGAAAAGAAAAAATATTGGTAAGATTGTTTTAAAGAAACTTTCGATAGGACTAAGTTCCCCTTAACTTATGAAGATAAGAAATAAAAATAAATAAATAAACAAACAAATAAATAAAAAGGCAGAACCAGAGGCAAATGCCTACCAGTGACATCTCTGAAAAGTTTTAAACAATCTGTGAAGAGTAACAGACCGAGCAAGCTCTCAATCAGTTAAAACAAATCTTCTCAGTACTCACATATTAAGCACTGATATCCCACTGTGAGGAAAAAATAGAGAAAACAGGACAGTTAATCTACCTCTTTCACAGTGTGCTGTTCAGTGAAGGAGTTAAGAATGAAATGATGCTAGTATTAGGAAATTAATACATAGGAATAAAAGAGAGCTAGTGGTAGCATGAAAAAAAATAATGAATTACATGCCTTAAATGTTATCTCAGAGTTAATGAGTTGCATGGTGCTTGCATTTTTTTCTATTTCAGGAGACATCTGAAACATCTTCAGATAGAAACATCAATAAATCTGAGCATTTTTTTTTAATACTAATCACTAGTGAAGAGTTCTAAAAAATCTCCATGTCTACAGCAAGGAGGAATCTTCCAGAATAGACACTTCAGAAATGAGATGCATAGTCTCAGTGAAGCTGTCAGTGGAAACTGGCTAATATGTGGGGAAAAAAGCCATTTCAGAGAATGGAGTGTTAGCAGGAGTGGGAACAATCAATAACACCACAGAACAGCTGAAAGCACTGGAAAATGACAAAATGGAGAAGAAAGATGTATGTTTCTACTGTAGGCACCAGTCGCAATGTGGGAAGGATGAAATGTGTTAAATTATGAATATACAGCAAAATGAATGAGACAGTTTTTAATTCTGATATGATTATCTTGCAAAATTTTAAAGGCATTGAAATCCAACAAATCCAACCTGAAATGACCAGAAAAGGAATCTCTGGTGGAAAGGAGTGGAGTCTTAAATGGGTTGCAAACCATCCATACTTTATGGTCCCTTAGTAAAGAGGATCACATTCTCAATGGATTCTTAATGACTGATGATTACAGACTAGCATTTTGGAGGTAGTCCTGCTTTGAGAAGACACTCCGGTAACTTGGATGACCTAGAAAGTTATGCTCATTGGGTTGAACTTTCCTTGCCTCTTTCAACCTTCTCGTCCTTTACTGAATATAATTTGACCAGACCTTGAGGATTATGACCTGTCATTTCTGGTAATTATGAAATTTCAAATGGCATTGCAGAGTAGTCTGTAGTAAATAAGTTTAGTGAAAAACAGCAACAGAAATTAAGTTTTTATGACATATTTCCAAAGGCCATATGTGCTCATGAGTATTTGAGATACATTCAAACAAATAATTTCAGCATGTTAAGAAATACATTTTAAGTGAAAAAGAAATCACATGATTAATATACATCTCAGCTTTGAAATAATCTTTGAAATCTTAATGTGGAAAGCTAAATCAGTAATACATTTCCCCCTTTCGCTAGATATTCCTAATAATATCCTTTCATAAAGGAGACTGAGATACACAAGTGAGGCACCTCACTATGAAACTGGGAAATGGAAAAGTACTCAATATATTTTGTTTTCACAGAGTGAAACCGAAACCTACAGTCAGGATTATGTTAATTCTCACCAATCTCAGATGTTAAAGCAGTTCCTATTCTACTACTTCTAAAATAGCGAAGAAAAACTGAACTAGGATTAAGTTAGATAATGTCAGTTTTGTCTGTGCATTGGGGTAAATTTATATTAAATAGTAATTAGCTAATGTTGGAATAATGAAATAATAAAGAGTTAAATTATATTCCTTGCAAACTGGCATATTGTGAAATTTGCCTCTACTGTTATTGACAGGTAGAAATTACAAAATTTGTTTCATTAATTTCCAATGTCTACCAGAAATACCAAAAGCATAGCGTACCAAAGTATAGTTGCACTGCATGAGGAGCAGTGCAATACTGTATGGGAACTGTTGAATCACAGGCTGAACCTGTGATTGATCACCTAAGGCAAGCAATGAGTCAGCTGTGGGAGCACAGGTGAAGGCAATTCATGTGTGTGACTGGAAAGGATGGAGCCTGGCTCCACCTCTCTTAGACCCCATTTAAGTGCTGACTGCCACTGAGAAAGGATCTCTCTCTGGAGATTGCTCCTTTGGGGCTCTTCTGTAAGCCTAGGATACAGGAAAGTTTTTTCACTGATTGCCAATTATGGCTTTACAATGTGATAATCTTTCCAGCTGTGCACTCTCTAAAGACTAGCCTAACTTCTCTGTATACTCGTTGATTATACGAACTCAAATATTATTCAATAAATTAATGCCTGCAAATGTTCACAGGTACAAGACCAATTTGAATCTCCCAGAACTTGTATGTAATTTTTTAAAATGCTTGTGAAAAAAAATACTTCCTTTAACTGTATTCAATTGAGATAGTTTGGTCAACAGCCAAGGAAAGGATTGCTGCATGTTTTGGATTCTTCTGTTTTTTTCCTTCACTAGATACTGCTGCAAGTTGATACAAAACTAGTTATAATAACCTGGTGAAGTACCTACTTAATAGTTAAAGTAGCCAAATATGGAGCATTTGACCAACGGAACCTCTTGCTGTAGTACACTAGTTTTTTGAATGTAAGGTTTGGTCTGTCTAGCTATGCTTTTTTTCTCTGTATAAAGAGTGAACTGCTAAATCTGAAATATCTCCACAGTCCTTACAGGAGAGAAAGTAATGATTAAGGATATGACATAAAACTGGGTGAGAGTGGAAGCGAAGTGGCTGCAACAGAATTGCCAGGTCACAACTGAAGGAATGGTTGAATGCCAAGCAATGCATCTGAGTGACTAGAAGGGGTGAAGCCTGGATCTACCCCTCCTCAACCCCCATTTAAGTGTTAGCAGTTAGAGGAGTAGCATCTCTCTGGACATAGACTGCATTCTTCTCATGTTGTTTTTGGTCATTGGAAGGGGTGAACTAATTCTTTTTTAAAAGCGTGCTATTGCTCCATAGTGTTTCCTGTTAGAATAGCGTCTCATTAGAGAGCACTGTCATCACCTTCTTTTGCTATTCAAATGACCCAGTCCTTGATTCCAGTGCATGCAGACACTTATGAACTATAGTGTATAGTAGACTATATTGTGCTTACATGAAAAAATACTGGTGGCAGCAGATCTGCAGAAGTGGCCCAGAAGTTGCCCAAGATAGATAAAAGCAGTCCAGTTTAGTTTGCTTTTAAATCTCACTACTCTATTCTGTTAGAAATAGGCAATATCTCTATGCTGTTTAATTTGTCTGTGATAATAATTGAGTGATCTTCCTGTCCTCATCTCAGACTTTCTTCACCCTCTTCTTCCTTTAAGGAGGGGAAGTGAGAAAGCAGTGTGATGGAACTCAGCCCTCAGTGTGAAGCCACTGTTAGAATACCCAAAAACTGTTGCTCTGGCCAAGCTGTGATCCCTAGTTGTAGAAGCAAGATAAACTAAAAAGACAAGACGGAGCATTATAGTAATATATTTGAAGTTGTAGAAACTAAAAATGCTGGTAAAGAAGATTTGAAATTCACATCAAAAAGTATGAATAGATAAAAATAGTCTTGAATATGGAAAGGGTTGTGATACTAACAGTGCAGCTGCAGATGGCCTTATGTACAATAGTTCTTTATAAGAACATACAAGACATCTTATTCTTTTGAAGAGCTGATCTGTATAGATTATCCATCTATATCATTTAACTCAACAATTCTAGACCTCTATAGTGGGTGGTGTCCTTGACGATTTCAGTGCTGCTTGTTGTAATGCTTCTGTGGAAACAGTGAATGTTGGTGTGACATCTTTGATAACAAGCAGATGGAAACGAGCTACCTATCATGTAGCCCTTTCCGTCTTCTCACAGATGGTGGCTACCACAGATTTAGTAAGCTGGACTCAATTCTCAGTGTGTTGAGATGTCCAGCTTCCACACAGGCATTACACACAGGCATTACACACATGGCTGAAAAAATCCACTTCTACCATGAAGTGAGCAGTCCAACTGACATGCAGAGATGATGCCATTCTGACACTGGATGGTGATGTGAGTCCACTATGATTCCTGACATTAGCTCAGAAATTCAATTTTATTCTCAGCCTTCTGTTGGCTGACTGGCATGAGAGTTATTACAGTAATAAATGTAAAGAATCTTCTTAGTTCAGCAGTAAGCATCAAGACTGCTTCAGTGGTGACAACTTTTCTCATTCCTCTTTTGAAAGCTGCTTGAAGCTTCTCTTGTTGCACCATACTCATATGTGTGAGTTTGACACCCCTTTTGGAACACCCTGTGGGTGATGGAGAGCAGATCTTCTCAAAGACTGAAATGGAAACAAACATAGGACTATCTTGAGAACAAGAACAGATGTTTCTTGGAATAAGTCAGTGCTGAAATACACACAACATGCAGTGTGAATAAGTTCAGGATGTTTTGAAGATACAGCAGCATAAATACAACAGAAATGTTCAGCCTGAACAGCTTTCACTGAGGCAGCCCAAGTTCCTTAAGGAGCTTATTTTTTTCCATGCTTCTCTGCTGTCTTGTTAATTAGATCTTCACTATTTATCTCTGTTTTTTCTTAATATATTTAGTCCTTCCCTTATGTCTCTCAAGCTTTTTCATTACTAAATTCTTGTTTCTTCTTCTGATATTCCTTTAGCTGAGACATTCAGCTCCCTAAAAGATCCTTTCATCTTTGTTCAGCTTGTCTCGTTAAGAGAAGTACCCTGTATTCTACCCCCTTCCTCTTCTTCAGTGATTAAGGAAGGAGTTACCATCATTCTTTCTAAAAATAATAGAAACTCACAAGTATATTTCCTATTTAGAAGAAAATTAGAGGATGAGATGGTTACCTGCTTGCTCAGAGCAGTCTGAATGCAATTCTGGTTTCAAATGAATTGTAAGAATGCTTTCTGAAATACAAAGAAATTACTCTGAATTGAGTAACAACCCACTAAATATGCAGGTATCACAAAGATTGAGTAAAACTAATTTGCAAAGACAAGATTGATAAGAATAACTCTGAGAGTTTCTGTTTCCATTGCATAGTTCCTTTCACACCTGTAAATGGAGTAGCCAAAATATTACAGTGTTGTACAGCATCTATTATGCATTCATTATATAGAGATGTAAGTGGTTATACAGTGGCATTAAAATATTTGCATGTGAAAATTTGCAATTTCCACTAAGAGTTGTTTACTTACCAACAGGTAAACACTGTTAAATGTAAAACATTAGCATGAATGAAGTGCTTTGTTCTGGAGAGACAACAGAATGGAACATTTCTGCATCTAAACAATTTTAGGCACTAGCATGTTCTTAAGATACTGATGTAACCTATGAAATTAGCAAGTTCTAAGACATCGCAAACATATTCCAAGATTGCTAGCAGAGAAAATAGAAACTTGGAAAAGGGATAAATAACTAAGATGAGAAAAACACTTTATTGATCTTAGGCTGCTTTATTCTATTAAAACAATAAAATTAATTAATTTCATAATATTAATAAGAGAGAGCTTGCTGAAGATGTGTCATCATATTGGAAAATTTGACATTAGTACCATATCTGCTCAGAGGATACTTTGTTCTCAATTTGCACACAGTGTGTACAGGATCTTGCGTGCTATGAAAATCTGTTTAAAAATCTATTTAAAAATTTGTACTGATCAACATGAAAATACTTTGTTCAACATTTCAAATTCAGTAATTAAAACACTTATATTCTTACTTGAAGCAAAGATATTACCTGCTTCGTAGGGAGGCACTTAGATTTCTTTACAGTCTTTTCTCAGTATATCTATCACTAAGAATTATCTTCATGATGATGCTCTTAACTACATCCATTCATTATTTAATAAAGTAGCTATTTTTGTGATGGAAAGTGATCTGGGCATGACAAATAAATTATTCAGAAACAAAAGTATATTGTCATTGACACCAGGTGTGAGTTGAAATTTTCAAATCAGTTTGCTAGCACTTTTGACAGATCATGCACACTTACAAACTTTTTGCTTACTTAGTTATTTTTACCAGTATCTTAGTTTCTTTTAGTAAAATGTGTCACAGAATTGAATAAATACTCAATAGCAACTGTAATATTTACTTAACACTTAAATACATTCATTTATTTGAAAGAAAAATACATTATTTTAATAATTCAAGCATCATGTATCCTTAAATTAGAAGCTAGAAAATGTTCTCCAGGTAACAGCAGAAAAAAAAAAAAAAGCTTAATTTTTTTCCCTAAATCATTTTTCACTATTTAATGATCCTTTGTATTACGTTTATGTATCTACTTATTTTTGCAAATGAAAAGCTCCATTTCTGCATTTACTTAAAATGGTCAGATTAAAAGTGAAAACGTTAGAGGTCAAAAAGGAGTTTTGGCTTTATAAATCCACTTCAAGCATAAAGGAATGTAATGAGATGGGATTAGCGGTGGAACTGCTTGGTCAGTTGTTCTTATTCTTTCTATCGTTCTTGCGGGTCTGCTGCTACACCAGTATTGTCCTTTGCACTACATCTGAGAGAATACTGATGCAGATCATCTCTAAACACTCTCTAGAGTAACTGGTTGCCTGCAAACTTTGTAAAAAGTAGGCCTGAGCTTATTTGGTGTATCCCAAGACTTCTCCCGGGTGACTTGCCTTTGAGTCAGACATTATTACTCTGTCTAAGTGCTAGTGATAAGATTAAGGCAGTATTGAGGTGTGCCAAAAGACTGCTTTTAGTGTAACATTGTAGATGTGTATAGAGAAGTGTGGTGCACAGTATGAAGGACTACAAAGATGCTGTTGAGGTGTAAGGTTTTCTTGGTTTTTTTTGGAGGATTGTCCGTAGAAGTAGCAAAAATTGTCTTTTGTAATCAGTAGGCAGCTGTCCTATCTACTGCACTATGGATTTCTTGGAAGTTAAAAGTCCCAGTGGAGACTGAGTAAACTAACATTCATGCAGCATGGATGAGGAAACTGCGGCTTCAACAAGAACTAAGAATAAGTTGTAATGATAGTATTGCCACCTCCAAAGATGGATCTTTGAATTTCTGAACGAGGCAAAAATAAAAAGGGAGAGAAACCAGGAAACAGTGGAAAAATGCTGCAAAAGCAAATAAGGGCACTGATGAAAAGGAAGGGAAACTTTTTTCTAATCGATTAAGTCTCTTTCTCCTGTCCTTGTTCACTGACAATCTTCTGCCTGTATTATTAAGAAATATGTGTCCAAGAGTATTGAAAAATGGCGAGCTATATGACATAGAGATTTCTGTGTAACACATCTATCATTCTGCTGCCCTGACGGTTGTAGGAGTGTCTGCTCATTAGTATTTAAATCAGTTCATAAATATTTCACTTTAAAATCCGGTTTAAATAAGCCTTACATCTGCTCACTGTAATGCTGTGGCTTAACGTCTGTTGTAAGCCTTAATTCTAGTCTGATATAATGCTATTGTATAGCTATACAATTTCATAAGGACACTTACACAATAAAACAGGGATTTAATGGAGCACTTTATCTTTTTGCAATTTTTAGTTTCAGCTGACCATAGCAAGTGAAGCTAAAAGTTGTAAAATACTGCACATCTCCCCTGACAGAATGACTCCTTTGCATAGAAAAGTTCTGCAATTTTAAGAAAAAGATGCAATTTAAAAAAAAAAAAAAATGCTTAGCTAAGATTTTTACAACACTTGAGAATGTATACGATGCATTACTTTCATTTTCTTCCAGTTTCCCTCTTTCATTCCATTTGCAGTGTTTCCAGTTGCGACTGTGGAAGTGTTGGAACGATGGGATAGTAATTCCATTTCCATAGCACAGTGAATCTTAAGAGGCAAGTAAAAGCAAAAAAGAATGTTTTAGTTCTGTACAAAAAAATCAGAAATACAATAGAAAGGTACAGAGCTTCCTTCATTTTTCCACATTACTCTATATTAGCCACCAGTAGGAGCTATTCCACTCAAATACTACAATCTCCATAATTTTCTCATTTTGTATGATCTTTGGAAAAAAATTAATGGGTGAACTCTGGATTTATCAAATGAGGATTAAGAACAGAAAATAGTAGAATGCATCATTATCATTAGAGCTCATATATGCCACTGGTTCCTACCAGTGAGCAAAATGGGAAAAAATAGTGGTATAGAAAGGTCAGGAGACTTCTCATTTTATGGAGGACAAATATATCTGCAAAATGGTATTGGATATTTGTCTTCTAGCTGTATTCATTACCACACATGACAAAATTCTCAGTCTAATAATTCTGTCTGGGCAACTCAGATCTGTTCTTTGTGTAGTGTGGAGTACAAGGAAGTAAACTAAGGCTTGATTAAGAGTTTTCATATAGCTATCTTAGTCACTTTAAAACATCAATTCAATAGACTTCCATGGACCTAGAAACAGAGAAGGGCAATCTGCCTACTGGCATATACAGTTAGCTTTATTTTCTGTGATATCAACCAGATAAAAACTAATTGTCTGATACAGTCTACTAGCCAGTGACCCTTCTATAATTAGGAGTGAGAAAGAAGTATTTTTAAGAAGAAATCATATCTTCTGTTTATGTTAGGAAACTCTTCTATAGTGGATCTCCTTTCACCTACTGTAGCTGGAACTAGGTACATATCTTTAAGGTAAATAGATATCTTAAGGATAAAATTATGATATGAGTCTCATCTTCAGGAGCAATGTACAAATTCATTAGAACTTCATTTCAATTTTTTTTTCCTCCCATACAGAACAGCAGGGGTTAGAAAAAAACCTCTTGAGACTGTTGAGTCCGACCCCCTTGCTAAGTCAGGTTTCCTCTAGTAGGTAGCAACCAGACATCACACAGGTAGGAGACCTGTGATAGATCTTGAATATCTGCAAAGAAGGAGACTCCACAACTTCTCTGGGCAGCCTGTTTCAGTGCTTTGCCACTCTCACTGTAAATAAGTTCTACATATTTGTGTAGAACTTCCTATGTTTCTGTTCTTGGCCTTTGCTCCTTGTCCTATGACTGCACACCACTGAAAAGAGCCTGGCCTCATCCAATTGCACTTTGGAGGTTTATGAACATTGATCTGATTCCCCCTGAGTCTTTTCTAGTTTGAACAGACCTTAGTCTCTCAGCTGTCCCTCGTATAGGAGATGCCTCAGGGCCTTTATCATCACTGTGGTCCTCTGCTGGACTCTTTTTCAGGAGATCTGTCTTTTTTGAACTGGGGAGTCCAGAACTGAAGATGATATTCTGGATGTGGCCTTTCCAGGCCAGAGTGGACATGGAGAATCACCTCCTCAGCCTACCAGCCATACTCATTTTAATGCATCCCAGGATACCATTAGCCTTCTTGGCCACAAGGCACCACTGCTGGCTCATTGCCAACCTGTTGTCCACCAGAACCTGTAGGTCTTTCTCTGCAGAGCTCCTCTCCAGCAGTTGTTCCATAGCCTGTTCTAGTGCATGCAGTTTTTCATCTGGGGGTGCAGGACTCCTACATTTGCTGTTATTGAACCTTGTCAGGTTTCTCTCTGCCCAAAACTCCATGATGTTCAGGTTCTGATGAATGGCAGCACGGCCTCCCAGTGAGTGATACATTCCTCCCAGCTTTGTATCATCAGCCAACTTGATGAGGGTGGACTCTATCCTTTTGTCCAGGTCATGGATGAAGATGTAGAACAAGACCAGGCCCAGCACCAACCCTTGGGGAATACCACTAATTACAAGCCCCCAGCTGGCCCCTGCACCACTGTTCACAATTCTCTGAGCTGTGACAGTCAGCCAGTTGCCAGTTTACCTCACCATCCTCTCGTCTATCCCACACTTTTAAGCTTCATTACAAAGATATTGTGTGAGACAGTGTCAAAGTCTTACTAGGCCAAGGTACGCAACATCCACTGCTTTCTCGTCATCTATCCAGCTAGTGATGACATAGGAAGCTACCAGGTTGATCAAAGAAGACTTCCTCTTGATGAATCCACATTGACTTCTTATCACCTTCTTTTCCAATTGCTTGGAGATGGCATCCAAAACAAGTTGTTCCATCACCTTTCCAGGGATGGAGGTGAGGCTGACTGGTCTGTAGTTTCCTGGATTCTTTCTTGCCCTTTTTGAAAACTGGAGTAACTCCAGTCCTCCCGCACCTTTCCTGTTCACCAAGACCTTTCAAAGATGATAGAGTGGTTCATCACTTCTGTCAGCTCACTCAGCACACAAGGATGCATCCTATTGGGGTCCATGGATTTGTGCTAGGATATTTTTGTCTAGTTGCTGTCTGACCATATCTTGCTCAAGTAAAGGGAAGTCTTTAATTACCCAGAATCTCTCTCTTACCTCTGGAGTCTGGGGTTCCCAAGGGACAGTCTTTGTAGTAAAGACTGAAGCAAAGAATATGTTCAACCTTCTCAACCTTCTCAGTGTCCCTTGTTACCAAAGTACTCATCTCATTTAGTAGCAGACCCACTTTTTCGCTACTTTTCCTTTTACTGTTGATGTAATTTAAAAAAAAAAAAAAAAAAAAAAAAAAAAAAAAAAAAAAAAGCAAAACAAATAAACAAGAAAACCCACCCCTGCTTCTTGTCTTTTACTGCCTTTGCTGGATTAAATTCCAAGTGACCCTTAGTCTTCCTTGTTACATCTTTACATGCCCTGATAACATTTCTTCCCATTGGACAGGTTCTCTTTCCACATTTCATAGGCTTTCTTTTTCCCGTTTTTCTCCTTCTTCCCTATATTCCTCCAAATATTAAAAAAAAATAAATAAAAATTAAGCATGTTATTCACCTAGGCTTTTACTGTCACTGTCAACTGCACTCTAAGCCTAATTGTAGAAATATAATTTTAGAGTTCTGTACCAAGTATTTATAGCTGACTTCTGAAATTGATGGGACAGAGTTCCAATTGTTTGAAGTTATCCTCTGTTTAAATATTTTGAAATGATTCAATGTTATGATAGGTTAGATGTTTATGGTGTGTTTCTTTTTCAAAATTGCTAGATATCTAATACACTGAAGTCTTCTCAAAACAGGCTGCTTATTCTGATGCTAAAAATGGGAGATGAATTCCAGGGAAATTCTGGCTGAGAATATTAATGCTAAGTTCTTTTTAAAATGCTGAAGACTAATAAAAAGGATAATGTAAGTAGAAATATGTGGAGACATAAAGAACCAGTGTTTTCTTTTTGTAAAACCACCTTTGTCAAATGAAGTTTCTTGTGTTGTTTTTGTTATTACTATCAAATAAACTCAACGTGACAATATAATCAAAGTCCTTTTCATGATCATTTTCTTTTGCTTGAAAATTAATGTAGTTTTTGTACATTAACTTTCCAGCTGAGTGGCTGGAATTTGGTGGCTTAATTGCCTCTTGCTCCATGGTTTAGTAGATATACTCAGCAGCTGTTGCTTTGTGTTGGACATGGTTTGGAGAATCTGTGGACTCTTCAACCCTTATTTGAAAGCCAACACATTTTGACCCAGCTGCAGTTTGAAAACAAGCTGGCAAAACTTCGCTTCAAGCAAATATATCCAATTCATTCAAACCCTGCTTACAATATGTTTGAGTCTGGATGCTGAAACAGTGGAAGCTTGTGGTGAATAACTGACCAAGATCAAATAAATATAAGTAGTAGTGGTTTTCTTAATATCACTTAAGGAGCTACTCTTTCTACAAAGATCAGAACTATTACTGTCTCTCTACCAGAGCAATTCCCTTGAGAGTGAATTTGATATTAAACTTGTCTTTCTGTATCATCAGATACATACTTTCATTTAAAATAAAGGTGAAAGTAAAGGCAATATGGTAATACAGTAGTAGCTCCAGAAACCATAGGAGAAAACATGTCATATCTGTTTAAAGAAATGTGCCTGTGCTTTGCGTAGACTTCAAAGTATTTATGAATGATGCAGAGTGCTAAACATTATATAAGTATTCTTCTGCATATAGAATATTTAGAACATTTTTGAAAGCTATAGTTATAGTCAAGTTTTTCAAGTAGTTTATTAATTTTGAAGGCATTGCATGGCAACCTCTTGGCTATCAGAATATACTTCAGGACAAGAGTCAGTACTGAATGTCTGTAGGTCCTAAAATATGCTACAAAATCACAGAATCACAGAATGGCCCGGGTTGGAAGGGACCTCATAGATCATGAATCTCCAACCCCCCTGTCACATACAGGGCCACCAACCTCCCCATTTAATACTAGACCAGTTAATACTAGACCAGGCTGCCCAGGGCCCCATCCAATCTGGCCTTGAACACCTCCAGGGATCGGGCATCTACAACCTCCCTGGGCAGCCTGTTCCAGCACCTCACCACTCTCTCTGTAAACAATTTCCCCCGACATCCATTTTTACAGAAAATACAGATTCCTATATGGAATGTATAGATTTAAAAAGTTGATATAGCACATTTCTTGCACCAGTTGAGGTCAGTGTGTGTTTCATTACTGATTCAGTGAGGATCCACCGTCTACTTTCTGAGCTTTTTGAGTGAAATTTACTTAGAGGAATCTTACCGTTACTTGAGATTCATAACAAACTCTTCTTCTGCCCTGAAGTACAACCTTTACAAAGATAAAATGTGGATGCTGTACTTATGAAATTCTAATGGAGTATCAGCTAGATTATGGAACTTGGAGATGTAGATATGTAGTTTCAGATTTATATAGTAGGCATTTTGATCACTGATATTAAAACAAACAAACAAACAAAAAACAAACAACACAATTTGATAAGAATAACGGTTTGCAGAATAAAAATCTACCACATACTTGATATCCCTTGTGAGGATAATTAACTGATGAACGAAAGAAGTCATGGAAGAGGGATTTTAACACTATGTAAATTCCAATCTGAATGAACTTCTGATAAGGCCTTAAAGGTACAGAGGGATGGAAAATGTGGACAAGTGGCAGTCCTGACTGATGAGATTTTTGTCTAACTTCTACTATTTGGCACAGATATCAACCTTCAAGATTCTCTGTCTAATAATCTCAGGAGTTGAATTTTATCTTTACTTCTGGCCAAGTCCAGCCCAGAAGATAAAACTATAGATTAAAAGTGTGCTGTGGCCAATCTCTGAAGTTCACGTCAGGTAGAAAAAGCACTAGAACGAAGATTAGTAAAACATACAGTTGAAAACAAATAATTGGTAGTAGAACTAAGCCTTTATTCTGTGCTGTAGTACAAAAGTCCAGTATGAGTTTCAACAGTTTTCCTGGGAATTAATGTATAAAATTATCAATACAAACTTGAGGTTGATTGAAATTTACAGCACAGAACTGTTTAAGAACGAACTGGAGAGGATTTGCACAGAGATGATGGATGTCAGAATCAAAAAGAATATTCACTTCATTGGTTGAAAAACTGGCTAAAAAAAGTCTCTGTAGTGACAAATCAATCATTTTATTGTTTTGGAAAGGCATAAATTCCAAAATTTGAGGTTCAAGACCTTACAGATGGCATCTGTTACATCTCTGCTGCCAAATGTGTAATACAAATCCCCAAGATCAAGTGAGAGTTGTACAGAAATAATGTTGATTTTTTTTTCTTTCTGAGGGAGAGTTTACAGCAACAATATTTCTTTTAATAATATTTGGATGAAAGTATGTGTCAACAATGCAATTCTGAATAGAAGTAGAGAATTAAGAAAAAAGATGTAAGAATAAATGAAAAAAAAAACACTTTTCACATAGATTCACATATAATTTTTTATGACTGAGTGATTTAACTTCATTCAGACTCCATTATTTAAGCTTATAATGAAATGAAATGTTATTTTCTCTTCAGAATAACTTAGATTAAGGTAATTTTATCATAGAATCATAGAATCGTTTGGGTTGAAATGGACCTTCAAGATCATCTAGTTCCAACCCCCCTTCTGTAGGCAGGGACAACTCCCACTAGACCAGGTTGCTCAAAGGCCCACCTAGCGTGGCCTTGAGTGCTTCTAGGGGTGGGGTACCCACAGTCCCTCTGGGCAACCTGTTTCAATTCATCACCACTCTCACAGTAAAGGATTTCTTCCTAATATCCAGGCTAAATAGATATTAGGAAGAAATTCAAATTTCAAATCATAAAGAGAGATAATTCCACAAAATGATGTCTGTAGCTTTTCTTTAAAGATTCTCAGGCATATGATTCTACTAAGATTTCTTTTGTTTGTAGACTTGTCAAAAGATTTTCTGTGTAGTTTGTGAGGAAATTAAAATAATAGTGAATTCTGTCTTCCTCTAGTTTCCCCTTGTAATTTCATTGCATGAAAATGGATTATTTTTAAAAACAAAATATTATCACAATTTCTGTGTTGCACTCATCACACACACACACAATAACACAAGATATTAAGTTTCCCAACTTTATTGTCTGAAATTATTTATTTTGTCTCTATGTGAAATATCACATACCTGGAGTGAAAATCTAACCTCACTGAACTTAACAGATATGATATCTATTGATCTTCAGAGGCACAAAATTTTATTCATAGTCATTAGTAAAGATGTCAATATTTACTAACACATATAAAATAAATAAATATATATATATTATTTAAAAAGACAAATAACTGAAACATCTTTGGTAACTGTGAAAATTGTTGGCAAATGATGACATTTCATTGGTCACTACACAAGTTGATTCTTTGTTGAACTGTTTTATCCTCAGCAATGACTGGGACAAACTGCTGGTTATGTTTTTCTTTGAAAGAGCTATTAAATTAGTCACAATGCATACTTACAACTGATGCTTGAAGTTTGAAAGCCTGCAAAAATCATATAATATTATATTTACAGTTGTCTATCTTAACAAGCTTTTTCTTGATGATCATGTGTTCTTTTTTCTGTGTTACAGTAACATTTTTCTATGGTCTTTTTCAAAACTTATGAATGGTGTGAAGAATAGTAAATGACACACATTGACCTGACAGTAGTTCAAGTACTTCAATTATAAATATACATTAATATGTCATATTGTAAAGACTAATTACATTCAAATATGTTGATTAATTATCCCATAAGAATTCCAAACTGTGATATTCTAACAAGGTGACATTTGCAAATTCAGGCCTGACAATTTGATGAGGAAAGTGGATTATAAGTAGGACCTTTAGCATTAGATAGTTGCTCTCAGCACAGCCACGTGATCATCTGTGGATTTTTCTGCATCCTCATGAGACTGAGACCTTCAATTTTGTTTCCTCAAAAAAAGTTTTGTCATCCTTTCAGTGGACTACCTTGTAAATCCTTACAAACTTAGAAAATCCAGTATCTATTCCCATAAAAACAATAAACAAGGAGACATTTCTGTTTGAGGAATGAAAATAAGCATACAATTAATCTTTGACAGTTATGATATTGTCATTGATAGTTTTATGATATGAAATACAAGACCTTGATAAATAAATTTGCTGCATTAGTCAGTACGAACATAAAATAGGGTTTGCTCATCTAATCCTCACATGTTCACAATATTATAGAATGGCTTGGAAAATGTCACAAAGATCGTGTAGTCCTATGTCATAGGATATATTCACAGTTATTGGATTTTCACTTCTATATATTCAATAGTATAGTATGAAAAAAATCTCAACTGTTATATCGTTTAGCAAAGACAAAAAAAAAAAAAAAAAAAAAAAAAAGGAATGTACAGGGGATACTCCGAAAGTAATGTCTTACTTTAGTATGTTGACCCATGAAATCAGAGGCAGATGTTGGTGGTGGGTGTGGCAGTAGATATTCTGGTGGTGTTTTGTAGCTGAGAATTTTCTCTATCAAATAGTGTTATTTTGCTTTTTGACTCTGTTGAATCTGTTCCATGAAAATAAATAAGAGGCATTACTTTTGGAGTATCTACATATTTGAGAAGGAAATGCACCTTTACTCCCCAGATGAGTTTAAACTAATAGAGATAACAGCATACAAAATAATATCCTAGTGCTTGTGTATATTATGCAAAACCTCTATTGATTAAATTAGAAATATTTGTTTATGCATAAATAAAAATTATAATGATTAATACATATAATTACAATTAATACATATAATTACATAGAATGTAATAACATCAAGATGATAAATAATATTTTTATAAAGTGCATTACAAGGAAAGTGATAATACTACTAAAAGTAATAAATAATTACATATTTTATTTTGCAAGCCTGAATCTTTTGGTTGTGCTTGTTTATTGGTATTACCAGCTTGAGATGTTAATGTGTATAGGGGAAGAATATTACCTAAACAGAAAAATTTGTTTGTTTATTTAGCAGATAGAAAGCATCATGTTAGTATCAAACATTATAGTACGTAATATCTCTGTATGATTAAAAACCATATTTAAACAAATAAGCTTCTGTAGTTTACCAAAGACATTTAGAATTAAAAATGTATCTTTAAAATGAATTAATTTGGAAAGTGAAAATTTAAGAGTGGTAGAAAGTGAAGGGAGAAGGAAAGAAAAACACTGGTCGGGGCTATACATGTTCTATCCTGGACACTGATGAAACAGTCATTACAGACCGAGATGGCATCCTGTGAAGAGATGAATTGCTGCTGCTGCTGCTACTTTGCTGAAGGTGCTTTGAAATGGAAATAATAACAGGCTTAAATGTCCTGACCAAGCAAGGTTGTATGTGGAAATCAGAGCTGTACTTGGCAAATGATAAGAAAAAATTGCAATCAAAGCTGGGTGGCAGAAGTGCAAAATGCATGTCTACAGAAGAATTAGAATTAAGCAATATGGCAAGGATTTAGACATGAAAATGTTCAAAGGCACAAATAAATTGCCTTTGTTAGAAAGAGTTCAAAGCTAATCTTTGCTAGCACAGGAGTACATAAAATATATCTACTGACGTAATCAAATTTGGATTTACACCACCATCTGCATTGGCCATATTTGAGCTAACCTGTTTTTAATTAAAGGGTACTCTTGTGGACTGGATTAAACTTTTTTGATAGTCATAGAGAAGTAAGCAGGGAAGAAGGGAAGTTCTTGGCCAAATTTAGTAAAATAGTTGTTAAGAAGCAGTTGTGGTGTCTCTGGGAATGGTTCTTGAATCATTTTGAAAAGTACATGGTCTTCGGGGCCTGAATCAGATGGCGTATCAATTACACTGAGATTTGGGATACAGGTGCCTGCCTTAGAGCTGTGACCTCCCAGAAAACCCATCCCTGAACTAAAGAGCAAGAAACATGGTAACCACACTAAGCTTCAGGGTGTTAGCTCATAAATAGGCTGTCAAAAGTGAGAATGTAGTGTTTAACGAAATGGTGCTTTTAGATGAAACTTCATGTCAGTGACAAAGCTCCATTTAAACATAATAAGACATGATTAACCTCCTTCAGGTGTCACTGAAGGCTCTTGTTTGAAGAAAAGCAGAGTTGAGGTACAGGCATGGTACACGTGTGAATGATTATTTCACTTGTTCCTTTGGGAAACACTGTGGAGCTGCAAAATATACAATAGACCAAAATGAGGAGAGAAGCGGTCACTATTTATAGCATGAGCAAACATTAAGAACAATAGAAAAAAGGCAAAGATTTAGTCCAGGCAGAGACTGAGTTGTTTCCTAATAGGAAGCTGAGATGTGAGCAGGAAACATTGGACTTAGCTATTTGTTTCCTCCTTTTAGGAAATTGCCATTTCTTGCATGTTTTTATCTACATGGTTCCAAACTGTGGCTAATGATTTTGGTTAGAATACAGAATGGTACCATATGCTCACTTTGTAGTAATTTTGTTAAAATAGCTATCTTTTAACAAAAACATTAAAAAGAGTATTGAGTATAAATGTTGACAAAACAGCTGCCGTTTTGCTATTTTAACATGTTATACAGTAAGGCTGTGACATAAGTAGGATTGGAATGTTTCCTGTTTCAATTAAAATCTCGTTTGTTTTAAAATATAAAATCTACCAGGTCTTATTAGTTTCCTCCAACACTTACTTGTAATTCATTTGAAAGAGCTATTGGTTTGGAAACTTTTTTATTGAAGTGCTAATCTTGAGTCACTGACCTGTAGAAAGCAGAAGACACATCAGTTTACAGACCAAATTCAAGCCCTGGAGGAAATGCAGAATGAATCTTAAGGGAGTGAAAGAATATATGCTATTATCTTCAAGGTATGATTTAGGGATGTACAGATGTTACGATCTAAGAATTTTGAGGAGGACAAGCAAAGAGAGATGGGAGAAGACAAAATACTGCTAAAAGGCAAATGATCAAAAAGTGTCTGTCCTGGTGCTACACAGTGTTAGTGAAAACCATACTTCCTTCATTCCTACCATGAGTAAATATAGATGATGTTTCTGATATGTCAGTGAAGAAATAACTTCACTGGCAGGGAGAAGTGTCAGCATATCTAATACTTATAGATTTGTATGGTGTATTTCTATGTAAAATAGAGATAAATGCCAACATTTTGGTGCATTATCACAGACTTTAGTATAAATTATTATTTTGTTAGTTTTCATATATAGTGGGTTTTTTTGTTTGTTTCTTCTTAAATTTAACCCTCTTTCAGGTATCAACAAATAGTAATCACAGAGATTTCAGATTTTTTTGTTTGTTTGTTTTAACATTTTCCTGCTCTTCTGCTGTTCTTATGAGCATCCCTAAACTTGTGCTTCTTCCCACTTTCACCAGATTCTTTCCCCACTGTGTGTTTGGATCCTTTTTTCAGTGTCTCTTTAGTAGAAACTGGACTGACACTGCTCAAACTGAATTTTTGGCATTTAAAACAGTTGTAATTTATGCAAAAAAAGTTCACATTAGCTTTCAATCAACTTAAGCAGAAGAAATAAGACTATATCTGTCTAGTAATAAATAAATATTTAAATAGCTCTTTCTATTAATCTTAGTATTGTTTCAGTAGAGGCGCCATGTATTCTGTAAGCTGGAAAACATGAGAGATGGGTGACATTGCTCCAACGTGGATAAAGTCAACAATTTACTCTAAACTCCAGCTGTTTCTCACTGTTGAAGTAACTGTTAGAAATGAAGGAAGATATTCATAAAGCAGGCATGTTTCTTTACTGAAAAAGAAAATTGTGTCTTTGGTTTCTCAAATCACCACCTCCATTGCCTGCCATGTCTTCTGCATTGTTAATATCTTTGTTGTCTGCTGGTGAATAAGCTGTAATAATAGCCAACAGAGCACTGGGAGGAAAAATAAATAAAAGCTAAAAAACACAAAAGTGAGAATAATCAAAGCTTCTTTTAACAGAGCTATTGTTTCAAATGGTGTAAGGCTTGCAATGATGGATAATGCTGGAAAACCATCCTAGACTAAGGAAGCAAAAATTAACATTAAAAAGACTGTTTAGTTTCATTAATGAAATTACTGGGTCAAGAGATTTCACATAGGATTTGTAACACAGTGATCTGCATGTTCTAGTCAGTTCAGAAGTGCAGAGTCATTCACATGGGGAGGAACAACCCCTGGCACTGATGCTTGCTGGGGGACATCCACCTTAAAGTATCTTTACAGAAAAGGACTGGGAAGTTCTGGTTAAAAGCAAAATGTGTCCTTGATGCTAAGAATGCCAGTAAGATTCTCAGCTGCACTGGGCAAATTATTGCCATCAGGTCAAGAGAAGTTTCACCTCTTACTGAGCCAGCATTTTGAGTACTATGTCTAGTTCTGGGCCCCACAGTATAAGAGAAACCTGAATATGCCAGGGAACAACTCTGTTGTTCCCCAATAGAGGGAAGCAAAGATGATAAAGGTCTTGTAGCACTGCTCCTCTGAGGAGAGGATAAGAGTTGTGAGAGTGTTCAGCCTGGAGAAGAGATGGCTTTGGGGAAGATCTCATCAATGTCTATTAATCCCTGATGGGAGGATGCAAAGTAAATGGAGAGAGGCTCTTTTCAGTGTGCTCAGTAGAGGAAGCAGTGGGTACAAATTGGTACAGCAGTGGTTCCATCTAAATATCAGGAAGCAATTCCTTGCAAACATAAAGTGCTAAAAATGAGGAAAGGGGAGCATGAAGTAAATCAGAAATGAGTAGATCTCAGATATTTGCAGGAATCCTCGCAATCTTTTTCTCATACCCAGCCCCTTTTGCATCTTCCAAATTTGTGTCCACTGTGTCACTGAAAAAAGGTTGTTTTTGTTATTCTTCCAGGCAAGAAGATGTATGAATTTCCCAGTTATAGCTCTACACAGCAAGCTCCCAGTTGTGTATATATGTATTTGTATGCACACATATACATACACATATGCATATTTATACATACAAATACATACAAATGCATACATATATACATATACACCAAAACAAAGAGATGCATGCAGCAATTGTTCACAACCTGCGGACTGATGCCCAGCCATGGGTATACATACAATAAAAGAGTATACACACACATATATATTATTATCATTACTATTATTTCTCTGTTCCTTTTATGTTCTAGTAAATAGTTTTTATCTTTGACTATGAGTTTTTTTGGTGGTTTTTTTTTTTGTTTTTTCCTAATTCTCAGCCCATACCACTGGGAGCAGGGGGAATGAGCAAAAAGTTGTGTGGTGTTTAGCTCCCTGCCAGGTTAAAGCACACCATATATGCAGCAGAAGTTAAGGTTCCCCATTAAAAAAAAAAAAAAAAAAAAAGTAATTAAAACTTCTCCCTTATTTTAATTTTTGAATCATAGATCACTGTGAAATTAAGTATACTAAGTTACAATTTTAAGTATCATTATCACTGAACTCTAGGAAATTAAAAAAATCACAAGCCAAATCCCTCAAATCCCCCATCCCATCCATCCCCCATCTCCTCAATCCCCCATCCCATCTCCGCTGCTACTAAACTGCTTTCTGTTCAGTCTTTGAAGTGAAACAGATGTCTAATTACAGTTGTAAAGAAAGACAAGAGAGTGTTGTACTTCATTCATAGGGTGATATTTTAAATTTCAGTGAGTACAGAAGTATGCACAGAGGTGCGACTAACAAACATATACCAAAAATGGTACTGTTAAACTATTTCAGCACTCATGACTGTTTTTCACTTGTTTTTAAGTGTGAAAATTTATCTACTTCTCAATAGAAAACAAAAAAAAAAAAAAAGAATTATTCTGATTTGATGTACTTTTAGCTGATAACACGACTGTCTGAATGTAAATCTATTCCATTTTGGGATAGAATGTGAGCCATCAATTTTGTATATGAAGCAACCTGGAGAAAAAGATCATACCTACCTACATAGATTAAAAAAATATTAGATCTTTCTTATTATATTTCTTTAAGCAAAGACCATTAAAAAAAAATGCAAAGAAATAATTTAATGAAGTTCTGCGATTCACTGCTGCACAACTTTTGTTTTCTCTGTGCTTCTACCCAAACAGAAAAAAAAAAAAAAAAAAAAATACAACATACAAACAAAAGCAAACAAAGAAAAAAACCCAAGTTATTCATTTAGGATTCCCATTTCTTTTAATTGCAAAGAGGTAGAGCCAGTTTTGGTATAAGCGTGTGGAACATGTAAGCAAAAAAAAAAAAAAAAAAAGCCATATAATTTTTCATGTTTTGCACATAGATCATATTGCATGATGTTGTGTTTCTTCTATTTTTATAATAGATGTATCTATTGATGATCATGAAAGAATAAGATGAATACAGAATAAGAGTAAAAGGGCATAATGGAATGATTAGTCCTTCCTGAATTATTTCATTTATTTAGTGAAGTGTCCATTCTATCTGAAAGCTCTCAATTGTAGTAAAAAATGGTATTTTATTTCAATATAAGAATTATCCAACCACAAGCTTTAATCTAGCACATGAAAAGACAACCTATTGTGAATGAATGGATGATACTATAATGAGAAAAAGCACAAAAAAAAAAAAAAAAAAAAAAAAAAAAATCCAGCCTTTGGAAAGATCAACATTTTTTTTGTATTGTGTGTGTACAAAAAAAAGGATAGATTAGAGCAATTCCTGAGTTGAATCCACTTTGGCATTACAAGAACAGTGCAGCACCAAAGCTCTCCTGTGTGGTACTTCTCTTTCTAATATCATCATTTTTTCTACTGCAAGGAGGTTTGAAAGAAACTTTTAAATCTAGCAGGTCTTTCCAGAGAGACATTATTATTTCTGTAGGCTGCTAAATCAAAGGGGAACATTTTGGAAACAGTAAACGTGGTGTGAATTTCCCATTGGTTCCTATTTCTTTTTTCCACCGAGAAGTAAAAGGAGAAAGTTAATGTGTACATTTCTGCTGTATGTGAACCACTGTCTTAGATGGGACTTTCAAATTATGTATGTATGAGAATTTTATTCTTAAGGTGCAGTCATCAAGGATGAAAAGGAAAAAGAGTGGAAAAAGAGGAGCATAAGATTTGAAAAAAATGATGAAACTTAATAGAAGTCAACATCCGTGTAACATTTATGTTGCAAGATACTATATAGGAGCAATTTTTTGTGATTTATTTCTCTTTCCTGATGTTTGAAACCTTATCGTTCCATTCGTATACATATATGAAAAGAACATGCAGAAAGAAAATTAAATAGGACATAACTGGATTGCATCACAAATGTTTGTGATAGGCATGAGTTTTTGGTGGGAGAATCCAAACAGCTTTCCCGAGGTGAGTCTTGTTATTATTTGAAATATAGAGAAATGAAAGAACATGAGGACAAAGTTCAGACAGGGATGTGTTCTTACATTTAAGAGTTACTTTTCATATTAAAGAGTAGGCAGCTCAGAATTGCTCCGCTATTTATGGAATAAGAATGCTCCAGGTATTGAAAATGATCTTAGGTTTTAGCTGCTCTGTCAATATTATTTCAGTGTTAGATGCTCACACACACCTCTTTGCTACTCCTGTATCATGACACATTTTGGACTCAATGTTCACCAGCTAAAAGGCATTCTGAAAATATTTTTCATGTTTCAAGATCATTCATAAATGTTGTGTAGTAATACCTTTGGTATTCTGATTAATATCAGATGATCGTACAGCTCCTTCAATTACAAAGCTGAGATATTTTGCTTTACACTTCTTTTGATCAATATAACTACTATAAAATACAAAAGTAAAGAAAATATTTTATTAATATGAGTTTTTTAATTAGTTTGCCTAATATTTAGGCAGGTCTGCTGTCTGACATTTAGTAGCAAACTACATTTAGTAGAAAACAGTCTGTAGTTATTAATTCCTGTGAAAACTCCTAAGGTAAAAATATCCCATTGAGGAATATGACTGTGCACAGATCAGTCAGCCTGTCCCTCTGGAACTTTACAGCCAGACCTTCTATTTGTTTCCCATCATATAAGTTTTTTCATGCTTGCACAATAGGTAGGTCTGCGCATACGTATTGTTGTGAGGTCAGCCAGAAGAGCAGTAACAATCTTGCACTTTAAGACACATTACTATCTTTAACTGGGATAGGCTTTTACAGCATAAAAACAAGAGTGTTGTAAGAGGCCAGAGTCCAACTAAATCTCCTACATAGTCCCCAGTCAGAGAAAAGGCATTAAAGTAATGTTTAGCAACACCTAGGTATACTGTGGCAAATTCTTTTTTGCACTGAACTCATAAAGAGACAGGATCAAGATAAGGGAATACAGTGAGTTCATGCAAACTGTGATAATAGTGTAAGAATTTGTAGAAATGACTGGGTAAAGAAATGCCCTTAGGTAAGGTTAAGAAACACTCATAATGACCGTACAACCACTGTGAACTGTAGTGTACTGTAAAGGCCCAGCATATCTTCCTTTAGTAAAGGCATAGCTTCAATAAAGCAGTGGGACTTCTCTAGCCTCTCCTGAGCAAGTGATAAGCTGTGAGGAAAGTAGCAGAAGTCTGAAATGGTAGCTGACCTTTCAGGGAGGAGAAGTTCTGGGTGTCAGCCACATCTCTTCCTTGAGACTACTGCTGGGTAACACCATGTGTGGTAGAAGTGAAAAGAAAAAAAAAAAGGAAAAGGAAGATAAGAGCAGATGCTGCTCTTTTCTGAGCTAATTGCATTCCACCTTGATATTTTAAAGTATATCCAAAGTTTAGTTTGATGAAGAGCTTTGACTTTGTTTGGTTTGTAAATTGTTCTATTGATTTAAATCCTGAATTTATTTGTTGCTTGCAGGCTGCAGATCTGACCACATTTTCATTAATCATTGATCATATTTGTGAGTTTGAGAAAGTTCTCCATTGCTTGAACTTAGTTTTGAAGTCTGTTCAGCTGCAACAACAGAGGAAGTGACTTACACACAGAAAAATTGTTCTGCAAAAATGAAGGAAACTAACATGTAGGATGAAGGTTTGCTCAGACATCTTCAGCCTAGGACTTGATTCCTTATATAACTTAGACTCACCTCCTGCCCTACATCCTTTTCTGCTTTTCTCTCTGAGGAATAACAGTTGTACTCCTTACGGAAAGGTGGAAAAATCTGTTCCAGTCACATACCTGATCTGAATGATCAAAGGACTAATACTGTGGAGTGTCCTGCAAAATGTTTTCTACAAAACTCGTAGGATGTAGTAATATGGCTCCATTTAATCTTTAGAGTTTTGTATTGAAGATCCTGATGAAATTGACACCTTATGTACATCTGTATATGTCATTATGTAAACATGTACTTGATGCTCTTTAATACTGATCGGTAATAATGTGATTCATATATTTGTCAGAGAAACCTTATATGAAAGAAAAACTTTTTTTTCATTTTTATTTCACACACTGGTGGGAAAGAAAAAACAGCTTTTACATCACTTCTCATTTTTTTTAATTTTATTTTTCTGAAAGATTTTCAGGCAACAGACCATGGATTAGAGATGAGCTTATAGACATCAGTGTTCTTATCACAGTTTGGAAACTCAAATCAATGAAAATTAGCTTTACATTCAGACACATCCAAGATATGGAGATAAGTAGCATCACAAAAATATCAACAGTTTTCTCAGTCAGCTAATCTGGCAACATGAAGATATAAAAGCCTGAAATAGCCAGTTCCTAAGGTGATAGCAACCTCTTCTGAACTGGAGAAAGCCCTTCAATTTTCTCACCACTTGGTTTTCAATTACAGAACTTCTGCTACCATTTTGCCTTAATACAGGATAACAATTGGAGCATGCACCTTCTCATCCAAATCAATTATATCTACTTCCACACTGATTGTTTTCCTTTTTCTTTTTTCTTTTTTTTTTCCCCACAGCAGTGAATTTTGTGCTTTAACCTTCCAAGTGTTTTTATATCACATCCAGGCTCTCAGACCTGTTCCACTACAGTAAGACCCAAGTCATGGTTGTGATGAACTCTTCTGGTACTTGCATAGCCATTTCCCATTTCTATAAGTTGAGCTATATGCTGATCCTAGCAGTTACATAAAACATCAGTCTTGCAAAACTTTCTTCTCTGGCTTGAATGACAAATTTTCTGTGGTACACAGAAAACTAATATAGGCATTAGAGAGTGTAGAATGACAGATCAGTCCCCAAAAAGCAACAGTGATCAGCCAGATAGCAAGTTCTGATAATTTTTATTCAAACTTCACAGAAGAGGGAAACTAGGTGCGTAGGCTAGTGTTAGGCTGTTGGTGTGGAAATGAAGATTTTGGTGATGATTTGATAGACTGCAGTATCCTCTGTATGGGATAGAGTTAGTAAATAAACCATGCCAAATGAATCACATTCTCAGCTCCTCTGAGGAGTTAATGGGTGTTTCACTCATACTGAGTAGTCAATAAAAGTACCTGAAGAGCCTCAACATTATACTGGCAATTATTTACTGGTATCAGTCCCATAATTGATCTAATTGTATCAAAAAAGATTTAGAAAACTTGTTTGCTACAGTGCTCTGGAAATTTTACTCCTTATCTTGGATAAGGGAAATGAAAATAAGCTTGCATGGAAATTAAAAACAGCAAAAAAAAAAAAACCACTTTATTTTCTTTATAAGTATTTTTAACATGAGTAATACTCATCATGTTAGGAAGATGCAGTCTACTACAAGGTAATGCATATAAAAAGAATGAAGATTGTTTTACCTATACATAGGTATATATTCTCTTATAAACAAATATATGTCTGTATATAAACACACATCCATATTTAGACTGGTCTTGAGGGAAATACAAAGTTGTGAGAAATAATAAAATTACGTTTATTAGCATGTGAGAAACTGTGGCTCTTCACTGTCATAAAATTCTGCCACAACTTACACAAATGCAGAGATAAAAGTACAAAAATTAAGCTTCTCAAATATAGCCTTTCATATTTTATAAAAGAGGACTAGAAGTTTAAAATAGTCTTGATTGTTCAACTGCTGAAAATGAATTTTCACATGTATTTTAGAAGTCTTTTTTATATGGAATATATATACTCCGAAAGTAATACCTGCTATTTTTTTTTTGTCTGGAAAATACAACAGATACAAAAAGCATAATGACACTATTTGTTAGAGCAAACTTGCAGCTACAAAGTACTATTTTTTAACATAGTCACCACCATTAGCCAGTTCACAATGACACTTTCTTCATTTCATGCTATCTCAGAGATACATGATCATCCAGAATGTGGCTTGTCTTTCAATGTTGCTGTTGCGTCTGCTGAAATGCACCTCCCACAGTTTCACTGTACTAAAATTCCATTGTTTGGTCTTCATAAACATTCAGCAAGTGTCAATGAATGTCAGTGGGTGAAGTTTTTCAGCATGGAAGAATTCAGTGACACACCTTTGTTTCATACGCACGTCCATGTCAGATGCCATTCTCAGACTGCCCCTCTGCAGCCATCTGTCACACAGCAACAAGGTATGAAATACTGGTGGGAAGGTTCAACCAGTACTGCCATATCACCAACATTTTCCTCTGACAATGTGGCCAACAAAATAAAATCAGAGGCACTAGCTTCAGACCAGCCCTCGTATATCTCAAACTGTACAAGATATAAAATAATATGTGGAAATGTAAAGATTAAATGTGTTTTAGAAATGCACCATTTGTTTACTTTGGTCACATTAACATTGTAGATATAATATGCATTTAATTATGTAGTCTGTAAGGGTGATTATTTCCTCATTCAGTTCAAGTTACTATAGTTTCTCAGCATTATTAATCAGCTAATTATGATAATCATATCAGGATTGGCATTTTATGTCTGTGTAGTGCCCAAACGTCCATATGCCAGCAGTTGGGTTTTATAGTAAACCCTAAGACACTGGTGGATGTAAAGACTTTTATAAATGATGTTATAAAGGAGCACTACAGTGAAATTTATTTAATAAACATAGTTCCATACACACTTATATAACATCTCTGCTGAGTCTTGAACACAATGAGAGCAGACTGCTAATATGCCGAAGTGAGATGTCATTGCCAACGTAAACCCCACAGTAACAATTGGAAATAATACATTTTTTCAAATATGTCTGTAGTTTTTGTGGCCTTCATTCTGCAATCCTCTTGTCATGTCTGCCTGACAAGTAGGAATGTTTTCATCTGACCAGACATAATTTTCTGTTTCACACCCTTTGTATTATTCCACACAAGATTCAATTCCTCCCTCTCTTCTTTTCTTGTTCTCTGTCCGCTTTGTCTCTTCCTCCCCCCTTCCTTTTTTTAGTCCTTCATTCCCTCCTTCCATCTGTTTTGTTGCATTGTTTGTGTGCACGTTTTTGCCTTTTTTGTTGTTGTTGTTTTTAAATCTAATCCACAAATCATCTGAGGTGCTTTTATAAAGAAGAAGAATGAAACTCTTGCAATTAATTTTGTTCTTTTAGGTGATAACTTAGGGAAACTTGAAAGAAAAAAATCTGCAGGTTTTTTGAGACTTATGTGTTTCAAGCAAAGTTACATTTATCACAGTAATATATATTATGGTAATACAAAAGCTTTTTTAGGAATATCTCTGAAGCTTGAAATGTCCATTTATGTTAAATTTACTGGATCCACTGGATGACCCATTCAATTGCATACAAGTCAAAAAGATATACATTTGGAGACAATGCAGAAAAAATCTGCAGATCCACAAACTATGTTCACAATTAATTTTGCTGCCCTCGATATTTTGCTGCTCTAGTTGGCAACATATTCTGCTTTTATGGCAGAATCAACCCTGTTTGCATACTTATGACCTGTCTATTATTAGTCCATTTCCTTAAGGAAAAAAAAAGTCACTTGTTTGAAATTAATCTCTAAACCAGCTGACCAAAAGCTGCAGTATTTGCATTCTTGCAAATCTGATACACAAAGGCACATTAATTCTACTTTTTTTTCTTTTTACCAGCTGGCCAGATTTTTTGCACTTCTTTTCTTTTTTATAAGTGCACATACTTAAGTAATTCTTTGCTTAGCTTTCCTATTTGCTACTACTGTTCTTAAGGTGGCTAGACAAAATGTATTTCAAAAGAAAGGACATTTTTTTCCTTTGTTTTTCCTCAGCAACTCCTTTTAATAAATCTTTTTCTTTATACATACACCATGAAAAACTTTAATCCCTCAGAAATCTGCTCCACTGACTTTTCTGCTTCTGACACTCATTATTGCATGTTGCAACTCTTCTGTTTCATTAGTGAAAACCCAGAAGACAATGTATTTTTGTTGTTCTTATTTATAAGCTGAAAACTCTCTCTGATTAGGCACTTTTAATACATCCTTTAACCTGGCCTGTATCTCCTGTAAATTATACATCACATAACTGAAAGTACAAATGTTCAGATTAATCATAATTTATAAGCACATTTGCTACAAAGATTTTGTTTGCATAAAATACATGTATATTTTAATTTCTCTCATATTGCTTTATGTTTTGGACACAGAATTAGTTTTGATTGGATAGTTCATGAATCCACACAGAGCCCCACCAAAGTGACAATAAATAAATAAATAAGGCTGTTTTCGTATACAGTATTACAAAATTTTATAGATGGTCTTTAGAGTCAGAACTCTGATTTATGACAAAGACCATCAGGATAGTCACTTTTTAAAGCTGAACAAGCTTAATATCAATTTTCTGGCATATGCATCAGTTGAACTTTAAGGTTAAGATTTAAAAACATTAAAGGTAGGCTGCAACATCATCTGTAACATCTAGAGAAAACTTACTGGTAGCAGATTCATCCAAATATTGGGTATAAAAATAAAATATTTAAATGGCAGCCATAGGTGATATATGTTGCCCTTGTATAAAAAGCAGCAATCTGAGATATATGTGTTTCAGAACAGACAGAACTTTCCAAACAGCCTCTGAGCTCCCAAATTCAATGGACTGAAAAGAAATTTTCCTGGCTGAGAGGAACCCTCGCATGTTCCTTGATACAAACAGTCAGAAGCCAGGAAGTTAGATGCTGCTCAGAATCAGATCATAAGTAAAATTAATAACAGTCAGTGTCAGCTTCTGTAGATTAGAACAAGCATATTAACTAATACTAGCTATGGATCCAGGCCAGCTGTTGCCAGACATCTTCTGTATAGTTTAATTTGCAAGAGGCTTGTATTTTAAATGTGCCTCTGTCTTTAATATTAAGCAAGCAGCATTACCACTTTGTTAAGAAGGCAGAACTGAATTTGTGGTCCACCTCAATGGTTAAGCCAATCTGGCTTTAATTATCAGACAAAATTCTAGGCTTTTGGGCTGTTTCCCTGAGAAGAGGATGAAAAAAACAGTGCTTTTTATGCTCGATACTTCCTGCTTATGTGAAATATGTACTTCTGTTTCTCTCCTTATAATATCCTTTGAAGGATTCAAGTAACCAGAAGCAGGTTTTTCTTCCATTTCCTAGACTTCTTTAGTAATTAGTTTACCTAAAAGCTTTCTTAGACTTCTTTGCTCAAAACCAGTAATTCTCCCATGAATGTGCCAGTCCATTCTTTACTGCAATTGGCTCTGTCAAATATACACAGCTAAGAAAAGACTATCCCAGGAAAGCTTTCTGTCCATTTAGCCTTCTGCCATTGTTCGGCCTGTGTTTGTGATGGAACCTTAAACTTCATTGGTGAGGGGTTTGGAGGACAAGCCCTATGAGGAGCAGCTAAAGGAGCTGCGATTGTTTAGTCTGGAGAAGAGGAGGCTCAGAGGAGACCTCATCGCACTCTACAACTTCCTGAAGGGAGGTTGTGGTGAAGAGGGGTTTGGCCTCTTCTCCGAGGCAATGAACAGGACCCGGGGAAATGGCTGCAAGTTGTACCAGAAGAGGTTTAGGTTAGACTTAAGGAAGAACTTTTTCTCTCAGAGAGTGGTCAGGCACTGGAATGGCCTGCCAGGGGAGGTGGTGGAGTCGCCATCCCTGGCAGTGTTCAAAAGGCGTCTGGATGAGGAGCTGCAAGATATGGTTTAGTAGCTTGTGGTAGCAGTGGTAGTGTGAAGATGGTTGGACCAGATGATCTTATAGGTCATTTCCAACCTTGTGATTCTATGATTCTGTGATTCATTCAATTTACTCATTTATTTGAGCTATTCTGTGCAACATGATATGTATATTTTCAATAAGAATAAAGTTTAATCATGAATAATTTGAGAGGGCTAGTATCCTTTCTCCTTCTCGAGCTGTGTTGTACATATAGGTATTTTTTATGAATGGTTTAGATTTATTCGGTAAAGAACCGATTCAGTTTTTTATTGTCACTGTTATTTCCATTGACTCTCACTCTCTGAGATACTCAGAAGCCACATTTAGCAAAAACATGTTCCTCTGCTGAACAAACTGTATTATCTAACTACTCTTTAAAATCAACCAACCAAACAAAAAATTATCTGATGAAAATAAATGTCTTCTGTGAAATTAATTATCACCAAAAGTCAATGTTTGTACTCACTTTTTCTACAACTTGTTTGTTAGAAACTAACAGAAAAAGTGGAGGGAAAAGAAAGAGCAAATGACAGCTTCCAGGATTTTCTTTGATACCAAGATAGATAATAGAAATAAAAAGTTAGAAATAAATCTTTAGATTTCATTTCAGTTTCCTGTGAGCTGTAGTTGTATCCCCTGTCCTCTTCAAGAAGAACAAAAGTTCATCTCTAGTGCTACTATTTTTGTCTTTGAGAACTGGGCACCTTGTGGCTCCCTTAACTATATTCTTCCTCCACCTAAAGTTCTGTTGTTGCCCCACAGTCTAGATCTACTGTCACTGCAGAAGAAGTTTGGGGTGTAATTATTAAAAAAAAATAAAGCAATAAACCTTATTTTTGTTCACATTTTAAAAATGAGTACGTGATGCTCTTATTTCACAAACAGCATTAAGGCCAAGTCACTTTTTTGAACTGTTTAACAATAATAGCATTTTCACAGTAGTTTTTATCCCATAACAGTCAAATTATGTAAGTGAGTTACCTGAGATAAATGAAAGATCCAAATGTATGATACCTATGAAATTCAAAGAAGTGACCCCATTTCTTGCCTTCACCAAAATGAAGAGGGAAACAGGCTTCTTTTTACTTGCTCTGAAAATCTTCAAAGACCTAGTCTGGCCTTAAGTATCATTATTTTTAGCAATGCATATTTGATTTTTGTTTTGTGTGTTTGCATAGACAGAAAAAGAACTCACAACAATTGTTTCTGTCTGTTAAAATTTAGAAGTATGTATAGAAAAGTAATGAACAGACTATACAGTCTCTAAAAATGATATACCCATTCCTCTTGAAAATTCTGGCCTATTCTGGTAAACATAAGTAAGGATTTCAAAGAATATAGCATTAGAAGCACTTAGAATGTAATACTTGGATATCATGTTGAAGAAATATCCTATGTGTCTATTTCAATATAAAATATCACATAATTTTGAAGGAAGGCATCCTCTTTCTTTTCTGGACATTTTACTGTTGCTTCTTTTCAAGACTTGTAAGACACCACGTGCTTGATTTTTTATAGAATTCAGCACTGAGCAATACGAGCAGCTTGCCAATCACTTTCTTCAAATCAGTGCTCTGCTTTGCTTTGTCACTGAAATAACAAGGCTGTCTTTAACCTTAAATATCTAATGATATTTTACAAGCTGAAGAAAAGCTATGTATGCTATTTTTCTGAAACTTTTTTTTTAGATTTGATCTATAATCAAGTTCAATATTCACCTAATTTCAGTCATCTGGACAGTCAGTCTACAGTATATCGGAAAACATTTTCAACCATCTTTTATAAAAGTGCTGTATATGTTAATGAAGCATTGACATCTCAGTCTGGAGAAGAGAAGGCTCTGAAGTGACATGAGAACTGCCTTTCAGTATTTAAAGGAGAGCTGCAAGAAAGGGGACAGACTCTTTAGCGGGGTCTGCAGTGATAGGATAAGGGGAAATGGTTTCAAACTAAAACAGGAGAGATTAGTAGATTTATGTAGATTTAGATTGGATATGAGGAAAAAGCCTTTCACAGTGATGGTGGTGAGGCTCTGATACAGGTTACCTAGAGATGCAGCAGATGCCTCATCCCTGGAGACACTTGAGGTCAGGCTGAAGGGGCTCTGAGCAACCTAGTCTAGCTGTGCATGTCCCTCTTCATTGCAGGGGAATTGGAATAGATGACCATCAAAGGTCTCTTCCAACTCTAAGGATTCTATGATTTGAATTTTGACTTCTAGTTCAGAAAATAAGATTTCTTTCCATTGTCACACCTCATCAGTCTCTTTTATGTGACACCTAGATTTTGTTATTTACCCTTTACAACATGCTCAAAGTGTCCTTTTAATAAAGCAATGTAGCTTTTACCTTATGAATAAGGGTCAATTAAGAAGAAATGTTTATGTTGGTGAAGCTAAAATGTCTGTCCTGGGAGATTATCAACCAATCTGCAGCTTTTCTTCTGGGTTTTGAGTATGGTAGTGGAGTATTTTGTTTTTATTTTTTTGTTCTCCCACTGTTTTGAATTATGAATGAGCAGTGAGAAACATCATTAAATACTGAGGAGAAAAAAGAAAAAAGAAACAAATGAAATTATATAGTCTGGTTGGTGTTGGTTTTTTTTTTTTTTTGCTTTTTATGTTTTTCTTAGTGAAGTCACCTATTTCTTCTTCTGGTAGCTGTTATCATATATTTTTTGCAAGAAAATGCAATCATGAAACATGAGATTCAAGGATTCTGACAGTCTAGATATAACACAACCAGATTTTAACATTCATTCTTAAACGAATTGTGGATTTGTTATAAAATACATTTTTGGTATTCCAGAAAAGCTGATGAATTCCTGTGGAATCTTCTGAACAGTTTCAGCTGCAAAGGCAAAGAAGTCAACGAACAAAATCCTCAAGGCTAGTCCTGTGAAGCTGCCAAGGTAGGAAATGGCATTTATTATTTCAGCAATTATGAATATGGAAGGACTGGATTCTTCCTTTGCCACGGATATGGCAGTTTGATCCTGAATATAAACACTAAGCTGAGTGAATCCTGCTCAGGATCCTGTTTCTATTGCAAAAAATCCTTCAGAAGCCAAATTATATAAGGGCAGCCTGCTCAGCAGATTTATACCTCTATTTGTTTGCTTTATATTTTATCACAGAATTTTTTCACCAGCAGGTGTATATGGTGCTGGTTTATAGTCAAATTTCCAGAATACTTGCAGTAAAAAAAGAAAAGCAAGAACTGTCAGAAGCCATCAGGTTCCATTAGATAACCCAAAGCAAGAGCAGAGAGTGTTTGTATGGATGCTAGCGTCTTGTCTGTTTAGGAGCCTGAGAAGCATAAAAATGCAAACGGCTTGACTCTCAAAAGCCAAGGTAATGATAAACCCTATGAAATTTGGGTGAAAAGGTCCAAACAGAGAAATGTCAAGCTGAAAATGCAGTATTGGATTAGCATCTGAGAATACAGTTTGAAGCTAAGCATGAAGGAAGTGTGAAACAGCAGTAGTCTGAGCTGAATGAAATCCAAATACTGGCAATAACATAAAGAACAATTGTATTTAATTTGTATTCAGTTTTTAAAATCCTATTTGCTAGAGAGAATGTCAAAGCCCATTTCTCTGGAGTTGGGAAAAACATATGTGACTGTTTGATAGATGTTGTGGAATTACAAAGTCACAGCTTGAACCAGTGACAGAGCAACTGGTAGGAAGGTAGGGCCAGCCCATGGGAGCTCAGGTACTTGCAGTGCACTTCCCAAACCTCATTTAAGGGCTGACAGTGGAGGCAAGGGTTTCTTGCTGGAGATCCCTGCATACCTGAGGCCTTCTGTAGGTAAGCAGCTTTATTTTTGTGCCTGCTGCTGTTGCATTTCAGCAGATTCTCACTTGCTGCAGCCTGGGACCTTGTTGCTCTGCTGTCAT
The DNA here is from genome assembly GCF_987193195.1 of Phasianus colchicus. Taxonomy (NCBI): domain Eukaryota; kingdom Metazoa; phylum Chordata; class Aves; order Galliformes; family Phasianidae; genus Phasianus; species Phasianus colchicus. The sequence goes on from NC_143439.1 coordinate 23,141,862, forward strand.
TACTGTGCTTTTCATCATGTTATAATAGCAGTACAAAACTAGTGTGAGTTTGTAGTTTTCTATACAGATTTTCTAAAAAAGCATGGAAAACGAATGAGCAGAATTATAAATCATAACTTTCTTTTGTCCTCCCCAGCATGTTTGACCTAAGAAGAAATGAGACGGACTTTCATTACCCTGATATCTTACATCATATCACATGAAAGAACTTGCACTAATAAAATCTTAAGAAGGTGATCCATTCAGAATGACTTTAACATCATAGTAGCGCAAAGATATATTAACACGGATGACAATTTGATCTCATATGACTCTGAAGAGAAGTCCATTTTAAAATGTCAAAACAATTCATTTCAAATAAGGAAAATGGAATAGATCAAAACCAAAACCTTTCTGCTTTTGTGTCATTTTCATTTAGTTCTATGTTCTACATATATCCTCTTTTCCCCCTCTACTCTTTTTATGCTTTCTTCACAGGATTTCTTAAGTCAATATGAATCTGATAATTTCTGTGTTTCAGTTAACATTTTGAACCTATGATGTTTGTGTAGATTTGAAAGGAAATCAGATGAATTTATTTACCTCTGTATATTAATAACCCAGAAAAGTATCCTTGTATCGGCTGTTAACTGCAGTAGTTCTGAACCTCCAGGAACAATTTGGCAAGACACACTGGAAGAGAAACCAATGAATAAACCTTTGTACCATATAGCTAGAGAAGGTAAAATAAACAAACAAACAAACAAAAAATCAACATCTAAAAATTTAGCTGATTAATCTTATGAATTTAGTGATTAATCTTATGACGTCATTTATGTAAAATAACCAGAGAACTTTGAACAAAACACACTATATAATGCACAATTGTCATGGACTGAAGCCTATCTGAAAGTAATGCCCCCATCAAGAATAATATTGACTTATATTTCATTATATATTTGACTAACATGAAAATATTGTCCAGCTCTTACTGGCTAAATTTATAATTATCTGAAAAATGAAGAAGGAATAGATACAACTGTTATTAACATCCCACTATTTATAACAAAAAGTCAGAAATAAGAGTAATCCCTTTTATTAGACTGGGAAGGCTGGGAAACACATAAATGAACCTCTGTTATGGAGTGGACTGGGCCTGGGGTAGAGCCAGGAAACACTGGGGCTAGGCCACAGAATGGGACCTTGGAGCAGCTGGAGTGAAAGTCCTGGTACCCTGGTTTACTGGGGGAACACTCTGCACTCCGTCCTAGCTGGAGCGAAGGGGCAGGAGCCTTGATCCTATTGGATGTGTGATGAGCGTTGCAGATTGGAAACAGCAGAATAGCAATTGCAGTCTCCTGTTGTGCTCATCCTGCTTAGCAAGGATATTTTGAATAATATGTCCCTAAGTGGTTTGGTACTATTCTCACTGTACTTAAATTCCTCTGCAACAAGAACAAATTTAAAATATTGATATTGTCACCAAAGTGATTAACTATACCTGTACTATTCCCACAGGAGTTTTCAAGCAAAAAAAAAACATACTTTTTTTTTTTTTTTTTTTTTTTTCCTGATACAAAAGTATATGTAATGAGCAGTTTGTTGTAAGTATAAAAGGTGCACTAGCTTCTGTGGGCTTTTTTTGTTGTTGTTCAGTAGATATAATTTGAGGTTCTATTGTCTCCAGCTTCCCGATATCTGTTTTTATAATCTCTTCATGTTGTAGGAAGATCTATTTCCATCTGAAGATTCATTTTCTCTTTATTCTACGGTTGTTGTCATAAATTTCTGGCAATACATTCTCTCATTTGTTTGCTGACATGTAGCAATATTTATTCTACATTCTGATGCTACTACTTGTACCTTCACTTCTTCATACTGTCTTTCAAATCTGAAGTGTATTGAACTTTTTCTCACTATACATCATATGCCAGAGAGGATGGAAGACAAATTAGAGCATGGAGACTGACACTGTAATGGTATTTTTACTGGTGGACGAACATCCTTTTCTTGCTAATATATTGCTTATCAATAGCTGACTCACATATGCATGCACACACACTTTTTTTTGTTTTTGTTTTTCACAAAGTATTTAATTCTCTTTTTAGTATCCATTAATCAAAGTATTATTTTTTCTAAAGACATAAAATTAAATCCTTGGAGGGATTTGAAATTAGAGATATTTAGAATTACTTGTAAATATGAACATAAAGCTCCTAAATTTCAGCATAAATATCCTGATTAAAAGAAAGAGTAAAGACTTTGCTGATGCCTCTAAATTGATAAACTGAGAATGAAAATTTAAGAAGTAATTATTAACTTGATGCTCTGGGTTCTTGGTTTTTGTTTTCCATCTCACCAAGATGCTTCATGATATATGATACATCACAGCTCTGAAGAATAATGGGAAAAACTCTATTTAAATCAAAAGAAGAGCAGTAAGAGAGACATATGTCCATCAGAAAAAGAGCAATTTAGGGAAGCATATCCAGGAAAACAAAGGAAAAATGGGATGGTTGTCTAACAATAACTAGGAAGATATATTCTGATGTAGTTTGTATGAAGTCTTCGTGATGAGGATAGAGATGGGATGTGAGATAAGATCCAAGATCATCCAGTCATAAAGAAGGGGAAAGGCCTGCTCTCACCATAATTACCTGCTTGTGAATTACATTCAAGTAAAACAAAACAACCCATCATCTTCTTAGTTGTAGTTTTTAATAAGCCCTAGAAAAAAAAAAAAAAAAAAAAGTCTGTTTTTTGGATTAGAACCCTTTTGTCAGTTTTAATTAGACTGCAAGTCCCCTGGAGATTCCATACCTTGCCAAGACCTATATTTTTAGGCCTAGATCCTGCAAGCATATGGATGTTCACCTTCATATGACTATTATTGTGATATTCAATGAATGTCATGGACGATACTTTATGCAAATTGTGCAGTGAACTAATTTTCACAGCTGCAAATCATTTTATATAACTTCCATTTATGATCTGCCTCAAGCACTCAAGCAGAGTCAAGGGTAACACAGAGAATATTAAAACTTGTGTATGAAGTTTTTATGTGAGTAGTTTCATGAGAACTGTTTTTTCATGTATGGTAAATATCTTAGTGTTGCTGGAGATCTGCCAGTTTGCTCTGTGCAAAAATATCTGGATTAATGAGAACACTGAATGTCTGAGTATGTGCTCAAAATCCTGGGTATTTCCTGTTCTGACTAAAGAATAGCTGGTAGAAGGAAAGGTCCAAAGCCTATTGGATAATGAGATCCAAAAGAGGACTGGAGTATGAGAGCAATTGATATTTTAGATATTTCTGTGAGAGAGGGAATTAAAATATGGAAGCACTGTAGACCTTATCTTGTGCAATGTTTGGAAGGTACCTTGACTCTTTCCAGGTATAAGTGGATCAGGCAAAAGAATCCTTTGAGACAGCACTGAGGACACTCAGTGTCCATGATCTCTCACTTATTTCTACTGTTATACCTGCTCATCTTATTAAAGCCATATTCTCTGCCTCTCTGCTGAGGCTTTAGTAAAAATACATTAAAAAAAAAAAAATCTAATTTTTTTTTGTTTGTTTGTTTGGTGCGTTTTTAGTTTAAAAAAGTAAAACTGAGAGAAAATTCCCTATCCTTCCCCTGTTTTGCCTGGTATATATAGATACAGAAGGTGGATACTCAAATACAGTTTGAAAATTGACCTTAGAAATGTTAATATGTTCAGCTAAACATCCATGTTTCTGTTTCTGGATTCTTGCTTAGGTTCTAATCAAATTGCAGCTATCTCTATGCTGACTAATTCAGAGGGGCCTTTGGCCTGATTTTACCTGTAGACAGACACAATACAATACAATACAAACAACAAATATTGCTGCTCTCATTTTACAACAAGAGTCATATAATCAATTACATAAATTTCCATCTGAATATGCAAATGTGAAAAGTATGTTCAGCTCATGATCCAATCACTGAAAAATTTAAGAATATGTAAGAGATACTTAAATTCAAAGTGCTACAATATTAGAATATAATTTAAATTTGGAAGGCTTTCATTTGACACCATTCTGATCCAGAACAGATTTTTACCTTTCAGTTCTTTAGTGAAGCCATTTGCAAATAGAAGAGGCTGAAAAAGAGGTGACTTGCTGTATCCAAACTTAGAAGAAAAAAAAGAAAAAGATTTTATTGTAAGAAATTCACACGGTTTTGTTTAAACAAACAAACAAACGACAAAACATCAGAGATATGTTTCCTGTGCATGATGGTAACAAAGTCACACCAAGAGCAGTAGATGGTGGGACGTGACAAAGGGGCCTGTGAAGAAAGAAAGCTTGTAAAGCACAGGATAAAGCTAGATTGATTGGGGGTTTCCAATTTTTCCTGTTTGGCTTCCCACATCAGATTTGCCTGCTTGTATGTGATACTAGACTTATGATGCAAAGTATGTGAGAGAAATAGTGAAGGAGACATGCAGAGATGGGAAGGCTTTGGTTTTGGTATGAATGCAAGAGTGGAGAGAAAATACATCTCTAACCTTTTGATATCCCTGAAATTGGTGTTAAGACTATAAAATCAAATAACATAGAATTAACTCTAGTTCATCATGGATTAAAAATAATTTCCTTTGAAAAATAATTTGAACAAAGCCACTATGAAATTTTAAGTAGAATAATTTTAGAATTAGATTATTTTCCTATGTACTATGAATTGTAATAGCAAACTGCATTATTGGTAGTGGGAGTTACTTTGTTCTAAGGCAAGTATGTCCAACCCATAGCCTGCTGGCCACATACAGCCAGCACAGCTTGCAATGTGGCCACCCCTTGATGTGCACAATCATGACTGTGGCTCTGCCCTGGGTGTGCACCCATCACTTAGTAAGTATCAAATCATCTGTGTGGTTGGCACTGTGTGGGCTGGAATCAGGGAAAGGGAAGTGCATACTGCATGCTGACTCTGCCTCACACACTGTCTCACGTTGAACCCCAGGCATATTCTGTGTGGCATATGTTTGTGCTGCTTGTTGACAAAAACCCAGCAATTGCTGGTGCTAATACTACAACCTACCTCATGGTATCTCAGAAGAAAACAGCACTCAAAATAAATAAATAAATAAATAAATAAAAATGAGTAATTAAGGAAGAGTGTTCAATGAAAAATGGACAGATGAGTATTTTTCTTATCAAGACATTATGCTTGATTTGTAAAGGAATTATGTCAGTTTTCAAAAACATGCTGCCAAATTAGATGTGTATCAAGGAATGCTTTGTAAAGGCAAAATGGTGGAACTAAAAAAGTCTGTCATCTCAACAAAATCTTTTTTAAAAGTTAAAACTCAAACCGACTCTATTGTAAAAACTAGTTATGTGATAGCAAATCTGATTGAAAAAAAAAAAACAAAAAAACCCACCAACATTTAATAATGATAATTTTGTTAAACAATATTTTGACACATCATATCTGTCATGTTTTAAAAAAAAAAATGAAAGGATTTTTCTAAAATCATTTTGTCTCACCAGAATGTAGCCAGGTGAACTGAAGAAACAGGAAAATCTATTAAACAAACAAACAAACAAAAATTTTGGAGAATAAAGCTGCTAATTTCAAATGTTATGCTTTGGCAATAGATGAAAGTACTGATGCTACAGATATGCTCACTTTGCCTTTTCATTAGAGGAATTGATAATGAAGATAATGTCACAGATGACATGGCTTATTTGGTGCAACTGAATGACACAACTAAATCTCTTAATTTTTATTGCTCATTTAATTGAGTTAAGCATGTGTCTTCAAGGTAAAAATCACCTTATCTTTGCTGTGTTTCAGACGATAGCAGCATTTGAAATGAAACTTAAATAATAATTTTGCTAAACACAGTCCTGTAAAAAGTGAAAAATGTGCAGCTGTGTTTTGCATTGTGATAATGGAGTTTGAGAATAGTTTTCAAGATTTTTGAAAAAAAATCAGCAATTTTGGGGGATATTCATGACTTTATTTTCAGTTGACATAAATATGTTACCTGCACGTTTTCAAATGTATAGAGTTGCAATCAGGCATTCAATTCAAAGAAAAAACTGATTGTATTATGTCTTTACTAGACTTTTATAAGATCTGTCTTAGCAGAGAAAAATATTCCATGATTCACAAACACATCTTATTCATGTCATTGCTTTTATATTTGTGAACAAGTGTTTTCAAGGAGGAAGCACAGAAAGAGTAATACTTCATCAAAAATCTCTGATGAATGCCTTGAGAGTTCTCAAGGAATTGTAACCACTTCCACTAAACCAGATATTAATGCATTAATTTCACAAAAACTAAAGTCAAATATCCCACTGTTTTTATGTTGTTTTTTTTTTTTTTTTTTTTGCTATTTTTCATATTCTAACAAAAATATGTTTTACAAAAAGCTTTGTTACTTATGTTTGTTATATTATATATTTTACATGCAGCTCAAGATAATTCCTTTTCGTTCAATGAGACCCAGACAAGCCAAGAGGCTGGACACTCATGTTGCAAAGTAATATGTAATCATAACTAATTTACTCATACATTTTTCTACTGTCAAGTGGAAATTGGTGAGTGGTGCTGAAATCAGGATGGTAACAGTTTGAAAATAAAAAAGGGCTATATTGTTCTATGCATTCTATATGCTACATGTGACTAAAATAGGAAAAAAAACCCTGCCATTTGAAGCTGGCTTAGGCTTCATTGATTTTTTACTGTTTCTTGTAAAGCTATAGCTGAAGAAAAATTAGGAACAAAGCATGCTTTGTGGCTGTGATAATGACATTAATTTTTTACTATTTTATTTGTGAGGGTGCGTTACAGAGAGAAATTCCTTGGTTTTTTTCTTCTGCTGATTTGAAAAAACAAATGATTATAGGGTCTTCAGACTTATTGTTGTCTCCTTTAGATTCGTAGTACTGCCAGCACTTTTTTAAAAAAACAAAGTATACTTTTAATACTATTTAAGTTCTATATACTTTTTAAAGGAACTAAATTTCTCTTTCATTTATCTCCAAAATGATTAAGAATTCATAGTCTTGGCTAAGATTTCCAGGCAACTGTAAAAGACAGTTTTTTGTTCCTTTGCTGCTGATAAATATTCCTTCAAGTAATAAATACCTCAACAACGACAACAATAAAAGTCTCAGAGAAGGAAACTGTGAGTAAGAAACAATAGATGATTTCTGTGGACATATTGTTACTTACCAGCCAACAAAAAGGTGCAAACTGCGTTTAGGTGGCTCTGTGTGAAAGCTAGTGTGCTACTTCATGTCTTGTAAAGGAAAGAGCCTGATCCTCAAACTAAAGAATCTGCCTTTGTCTCAGTACAGAGATGAAGGATGCTTAGAGTGAACATAATCCAGTGGTGCCAGGTGATGTGTTTCTGCTCTGTGCATAGTTGTGAACTTCACTGATACAGACATCGGCATTAGCTGCCTTACAGTCGGGGCAAACAGCTGAAGTCCCTTTTCTGGCATTCTGGATCAGCAGCTGGAAACAGAACCGGTGCCTGAGCCAGTGGTGCCTTAAAGAGAAACCTGCCAGCTGGCCTTGGGCCTAGGTCCTGCCTTCTTTAAGCTGTACCTGCTAGGTCTTAGGAGGATGAAAAAGGAAAAAAAAAAAAAAAAAAAAAAAAAAAGGACAGCTGTGGGAAAAGTTTTGGGATACTATACAAAAGGGAAAAGTGACTTTCAGATTAAGGAAACATCTGTATTTTGTGCCTTCAGCATTTAAGTGAACAGAATTCTTCACTCTGATTAAGACTCCATCAAAAATATACCTCACTAACAGAATCAATTTTTCCAGCTAAGAAAGGCAATACATTAGATAAAATACTTCGGTTTTTGGGACTGGAAGAGGTGAAACTAGTATTAGCAGTAAGATCATTTTATCAGTGAAGCAGACTGTTCACATTGCTGTTGAATCGATATGCAATAAATAATGGAAATGATCATAGATATAAAAATAGCCACAGGAATTGATATGAGACCAAAAAGAATTAAAACAAGACTTAAAATTGAGCCAGGAGACTCCACAAAATGAATTAAAGCAACATCTGGACATTTCTCCAAAGAAAATTAATGATAAACTATTCTTAGAAACATCTTTTCTGAGTAGCAACTACAAAGCTCTGTTTGTTCTTATTAAATGGATGGCAGCTGTGAACTGACTGCTCTACACCAGCAGGTTTTCCAGGAGTAGAGACCAAGAAAACTTTGTCTAACTTGAAATTTGCTACCAGAGATGAGCAGTTGGTGGGTGGGCAGTTAAACAATAGCCTTGAAAAGAGAATTAGAGAGACTATAGAAGTCAACTATCTGGGTGAGGAATTGGGCCAGACAAGAAGGAGATTGAAGCAGACAGAACATTTGTTGAAGTTTTCCATCTTGTTTTTACTCAAAGATGCCTGGAGGGGAGTGGTCAGATTAGTTTAGCTCAGATAATATAACCCTCCACCTCTGTATCTTCGAAGGAAAACTCCCTGGGAAGCTTATTTGGCATAGTTCACCATCCTAGCCCAAATGAATGGCTAGGGAGATGAACAGATGAACAACATATGGTCAGAGACATGGAGCAGTTGTGAGAAGCACAGTTTGCTCTGAACCCTTAGGCACATTTCCATGTTAGCGGCTGACTGTCTTGTCTACCCCCTCATCAATTCCTTCTAAACACTGTTCTTAAGCACATTTGAATAATTTTGGCTAGCAGGAGAAGAAACTAAAAGCCTAAAAACACTGGCCTTTCAAATTATTTATGCATAGAGAATTGTAGCCAAGCAGCTGTGCTCCTCTGAAAATTTATCATCCTGATACAAAGTCTGGCGAAACACCTTTGCCTGTTGTGGTGCCCACTTTTCCTCCTCTTTAGCAACTATGAGATCAGAGCAGGTGTAGAGTTTCTCTCCATACTGCTGAACACAGTTAACATTTATTCAAACTACAACTGTCTTTCTGCACAGGTGCTGTGCAAATGCTGAATGCTGAGGGATAACATAAAGGCTTTGCTCTTCCTTCAGCAGTATGCTGTAGTTTGAAGAGTCAGTCCCAAAGGGATTAAGAAATTTCTTCCATGAAAAATTGTTTTTCTTTAACCAGTGCTTAGAATGCTTCCAACATCTTTAGCTGACCCCAGAATGATAAATGAGGTCATCTTGCTTAAGTCTATGTTACTTTTACATTATACTACTGCAGCTCAATAAACACTCTAAAGGAAAATCTCATTTTCATAATAGAAAAAAATGAAATGCCTTTCTGATATGACTTGCACCATTTCAGGTCGCTCTGTTCTCTCTGCCATTTATTGAACTGCATTAGCATCACCTTCAGAGGAAGCAGGTCACCCTTCCTTTTATATGAACATACAAAGTGAAAAGTGAAAAGGGTGGGTGAAGCAAAAGCAAGAAATTGTAATTAGTTTAAGTGCTGCTCTTAGAGCATTCCAGTCAAAATTGAGAACTGAAAGGAAGAAATAAAGAGGAGGGAACAGTTCTAATTTAAATCGTAAGTTTTCATTTAAATTTCAGTGCCTAAAAAAAGGCCAAGAAACTAGGATATAAGTAGTGTGAAACTGTCTTATCCAATATACCTTTTTATCTGGAAATGGGCTTAGGTAGGTAGTCAACATGATTGAAATACATGCTGAAATTTGTTCTTCCAGAAATATTTAATCTCCTTCTCTAAATGAAAGCTATTAATTAATGAAACTGTGATTGTTTTCATCTTCTCTTAGATGAGGTAATTTGTCTGTAATAAAAAATGACAGGATTATGCCCTGTATGCTGCTTTTCCTATTAAGTGACAATATTACTAAGGAAGATAACTAATGAGATCCTTACATCCTACATTTATGAATACACTTACTCTAAGCTGTCCCTCTTCCTCAGAAATACAACTGTTCTTACAAGTCTAATTTGAATCAAAATTTAGCATTCAGATGTGTGGATCAGCATTTCCCAAGTTGTTGATGGCTGTGGGGAGGCAAAATTTGACTTTAAAAAGGGGTATACTCAGAGAAGCCATTACAAATGTTTTCTTTTCTTAGGCAAACGTTTGTTTTATTTTTCCTGCTTTGTTTGCTTGTTTGTTTTACTAATTAATCATTTGTTCTTCTGAAATTTATAACTACATTCGCCTTTTTGTCTATTCATCTGACAAAATCAGTACTTAAAGAATACACAGTCTAAGGTAGACTATGGTACAAACAAACAAGGTATTTCAGTCAACAAGAAGTAAGTAAATCTTTACATGAAACTGCATTATCATAACAGATTGATATCATAAGGTTGTCTCTAGAGTTTCCTGAATTTTTCTTCTCTACCTGCAGCTGCTTTTACATATCTTCATCCCAGAAATGAAGTATTTCAGTAACTCTCTGAGACATGGATATTCCTACAGGTTTGATCAAGACATTTATGTCAGAAAGTCCTCCCAGAAGTTTGTCATAAGCAATCAAAAATCTTCATCCCTTTCAGGAGCGAAACAAGTATATATAGAGATATTTTAGTAATTTTTTTTAGGATGTATGGTGGGCTGTTCATCTTCTGAACTGACTACCATAATGTAGAAGCTGGGAGCTGATAGTTGATCAAGTTTCCTCACAACAGTTTGACAATCAAGAATTTGTATATACTATTCAAAAGTGTGAAAGAAAAAAGAAATGGTAGAGAATGTAAAGTATAATCAGAAGAACAGAAAATATTTATATTTACTTAAACCGTTGAATCTGTTTATTTCAGTGTTCAGCTGTAGGATGTTGGCAAGCAGGAACTGTTCTGTATGGATAGCATGCTTGTCCATGCTATATGACATAAAGAAATTAAATACATAAGGTATCTTAAAAGAGAAATTGATTTTCTAATATGTGTCCATTTTGACAGATATTTAATAGCACAATAAATGTAAAGCTGCCCTCATTTTTGTTTTCTACCAATACTGTATTAGGTAGAAGAAGGGACGTTCTCTCCCTAAACCTAAACTGGATCACACTTCTTACACACTTAATGATTCAAAGCTGGGAGGAGTGGCTGACACTTCAGAAGGCTGTGCTGCCTTTCAGTGAGACCTGAACAAGCTGCAAAGTAGAGTGAAGAAGAACCTGATGAGATTCAACAGGGGACGTGTAGATTCTTACAATCTACAGTCTGGGGAAGAATAACCACATGCATCAGTACAGATATGGAGATGACCTGCTGGCAATGAGCTCTGCATAGAAGGAACTGGGTAAACTGGTGGACACCAGGTTGTCCATGACCCAGTAGACTGACACTGTGGCCAAGAAGACCAGTGGCATCCTGGTGTGCATTAAAAAGTCAGTGGCCAATAGGTCAAGAGAGGTGATCCTCCTCTCTTCTCTGCCCTGCTGAGGCCACATCTGGGGTAGTATGTCCAGTTCTGAGCTCCACAGTTAAGAAAGACAGGTTACTTCTAGAGTTCACAGGAGGGTCAGAAAGATAGCGAGGGGCTTAGTACATCTCTCTTCTGGGGAAGGGCTGAGAGACCTGGGACTGTTCAGCCTGAAGAGGAGAAGACTGGGTGGGGATTTTATCAATGCTTCTAAGTATCTAAAGGGCAGGAGTCAAGTAGTGCCCAGCAACAGTACAAGGAGCAGTGGGTACAAACTGGAGCACAGGAAGTTTCATCTGAACAGGAGAAAGAACTTTTTTACTTTGAGGGTGACAAACCACTGGAAAAGAGAGTGCCAAGAGAGGTTGTGGATTCTTTTTCTCTGGAGGTATTAAAAACCTGCCTGGGTGCTTTCTTGTTTAACCTACTCCAAAGAATTTGCTTTAGCAGGGTGCTGGACTAGATGATCTTTGGAGGTCCCTTTCAACTCCTGCAATTCTGTGATTTTGCAGTGGCAAAATAATCAGAAATTATATACTATATTATTTATAGGTAAAATGCTTAAAATGGAGGAGATAGATAGAAAAAAAAATGAAATAGTATTTTTTTTCTTTAAAACTAGGCATGCTAGATTTGACCGCATGATCTCTGAATAAACTACAAATACTGATTATTCATCTTTAAGTCCTTTTTACTTATGGACAAGCTGCCCCTGAGAAGAAAGATTAACACTAATTTCATATCCTCTAAATTTTCTTTATGATAGTATATAGAAACTGTTGAGTCATGGCCTGAACCACTGATTGATCACCTGAGGCAAGGACTGAATCAACCATGGGAGCACAGATGACGGCAATTCAGCTGCGTGACCAGAAGGGATGGAGCCTGTCTCCACCTCTCCTAGATCCTATTTAAGGGCTGACTGCCATTGGAAAAGGATTTCCTTTTGGAGAGCCCTCCTTTTGGAGTTGTGTGTTTGTTTGTTTCTTTGGTTTTTTTGTTTTTTTGTTTTTTGTTTTTTTTTTTTAAGCTGCAAGCCTTGGGAGCAGGTGAGCATTCTGTTTTTGATTGTCTCTTTTCACTGTGATAATCTTTCTAACTATAAACCTGTAAAATACTATCTGAACTATACCGGTCTTCTAACTGTGCATTTGTTAATTGTATAGCTGTACATAGGTACCTAATGAGAACATGATGACAACCTTATCTCACAGGCAGATAAAGTAAAACTCATTGAGTAATTTTTCTACTACCATAATGTGAGGAGGATCATAAGAGCTTCTTATAGCTCAATATGTCTCAAAAATTGAACTTGCTGAATTAAAAAAAAAAAAAAAAATCACTTTTGATAACAAAAACAACAGTGTAAGTAGTCAAAAAGAATAACTTAATATTTGATTTCTACTAGATATATAAAAAGATTCTAGTGAATTTTGTAAACGTGCTGTTTCAGAGTCTTGTTCTTGAAAGTTTGTCTTTGTTTTGAAATGTTTCTTGATTTCATTAGTCACTAATATATAGTAATCAACAAGGCTAGTTTTTACATAGCTTCAGATCTTTCAGATTATTCTGTGTGCTTGAGGGAGAGAGCTATTTGCTCTTGAAGGTAATTTATTAGGTGTATTTACATATGAATCTGTATGTTGGGATCTTTTTCTAGCTGTATTGTTATTTAATGGATTACTTAACTCTTGAAAATAGCAATAGGCGTCTACGTTGTTCTATCACCTTGTAATCCTCATTTTAGGACAATACTAGAAAAAAAAACAGTCTCATTAAGAAATAAAACTATAAATTTTTTTGGTAGGATTTAGAAAATATCATATGTAAACTCTTAAAGGATATGCCTCAGGAGCTGAAAGTGTCAGTGTAAAAATTCGTGCATCTTCTAATACCTTATGCTGTTTTTGTCTTTTTTCTTTAGAACACGAAGATTTACATTCACTTTACTTTTCTTTACTTTGTAGCAATCCCGTGAAATATTGAGTTTTATACATACTTAACTCCTTGAATAATAGATTTTGTAATAATCGCACCAGTTGCTAGCCTAGAATAAACTTTCACAATGCAGAACTATGGAGAACATAGGTGGCTAGATTAGGAAACTGGTTATCTGTACTTAAACTAGAAAGTTGGATTCATGTTCTTCAAAGTCCCCAAGTAGGTTGTTGCCCTATCTTAGGTCTGTTCTGGATGGTCTGCAGATGGCTCATTATGCTATAATTTCAGCAGTTCCCCTGTTAGCCTGAGGAGACCAAGTAATTCTAAGGCAGACTTTAAAAAGCAAACTGCTAGATAAGGAAAGGCACACTGACATTTCAAAAGAATGGGGACTACAAAGCACAAGAGATTCTGCTTTACATGTAGGAGTATTTTATAAGTAAAAAGCTGGGCTCCCTTTGTGTAATTTCAGATTTTTTTTTTAAGCTATATAAATATTAGAAACATATGTTGAATGAATCCCTGCATTCTGAATCAAAATAGTCTATTTTGTTTTTCCTCCCTCTGTGGCCAATAATTTTTACTCAGACTGTGTCAGCAACCAAACAGGAACAAAACTTTCTTTGAATCACTTCTCCTAGCCTTTATTTCTACCAGCTGATTATCAAGAAGTTTTTTGACCATTCTACTTTTGAGATATAGCCTTATACTATAAAGGTTAATATAGCCTTCAGTGTTTTCAGCAATACAAAAGTCCTGAAGAAATCCAGTGATGAGTATAATTGAACAAACAGATACTGCCTTTCTCAATCTCAGTCTTCAGCTTCAGAGCTGATGGATTCTTTTCCTGTTCTAGCTGACAACCTCCTGATGAAGTCCCTTTCATTCGAAACAGACCTTTGCTGCTCTTTATCTACTCTGTCAAGACTGTTTTCACTTCCATATTCATTGCTGTCTGTGTCTTAACTTGGCTGGAGACTTGCTGAGAACTTGTTAACTATATCATCAAAGCGGTGTTTGACTGTCTTTGTCTATTGCTTCCTTTAATTACTGCTACTCCCGAAAAAGGCTTGATCCTCTGTAAAACATGTAAACTAATTTTTTTTTTTTCACTGAATTGTTTGCAAAACTGTTAAAAGGAGAACTGAGACAGGGTTACACTTTATTTCAGGAGTCTTGCATTTTCCTCAGCCCTTTAACTATCAACTGGGTCCTATTTTAGTTTGATAACAAGGTTCATTCAGTAATAAATACCTGCAATTTCTCATTACAAATGTAAACATACGTATACTAAAGAAGCCTCAAACTCCAGCTAGTAACAAATGCTACTGTATGTTTAAACACTGCTGATATTAAATTATCTCTAGTAGTACAATCACCCTAATTACCTATTTACCGATTAAGTAATGCATTATTACTTTGTTTCCTTGAAAAACTTTTTTTATTTTGAGATGACTTAGATGTCTGACCCATTTGTACTTGATGAATGCTTAACTCACTCCTGTGGTGACTTATTTCTGTCAGGTGTGGTGTGACAGAAGACAGACAAGATAGGTTTCATCAATATTTGCAAAGCACAGCAACCTTCATTTCATTTTAATATCAGATTTTTTTTCTACAGGAACTGTGATCACCTCACCCACCATGTCATTGCTACTAGAACTTCTTAGACAAGAAACATGGTATGTAGCTGTCCAAAAGGGCAAAGCTGACAGGAGACAGGTAAAAATATCTTTGTTCAGCTCCAAACGTCTGAGAATCTGAGATCATGAATTTTCTGAAACCTGTTTATAGCCCTCATCTTTAAGAGGCATGTAGGAAACAGAAACAATTCCTGTCCTTCATCTTCTGATCAAGATGAAAGAATTCTAACCTAACCATACAACATCAAAGATAATACATCTTAGAAATTCTTATATTTCCTGATGTTTTCATGATCCATGACTTTCACTGCTGGTGTTATCAAAAGGCTGCTGGATATGTATTCATCCTTTTTCCCTCTATAAATCATAGTTGACATAATTTGAATTTTAAGTGGCTCCAAACTCTACTTGTATGAGAACCTCTTGTTATAGTCCCCTACTTGTTGCATGTTGCATTATGTTTCCATGTGGATGCCCAGTTGTTTAAATGTTCAAAACTTTCTTTTTTTAATGTATACTATAAGTTAGGAGTGAACTTCAAGGAAAAAAGTGTATACCTGCATATTTACTTTATTTAACAGATAAAAAGTAGGAAAAAATATCTCCTCACGTTTGTATACATATGTGTAATTCGGAATAGATACATTTTGTGTGAGCATCAGCGATAATTGCAAACAGTAGGAAATATATACATTTAGGATAGTTAGAAAAAGCTTGTACGAAGACTTGCCTGAGTGATTTAGTTCTATTTTCATGACTGATAATTTTAAAGGTGCAGTATAGGCAGAAATATCCTGTTTGTATTTGATTCATATGTGAGTCTATATCCATATAGACTAACAGAAACAAGATTCAGTCTGGACTGAGTAATGCCAAACACAAAATACTGTTTTTTGTTGAAGGACAACTGAATAAGAGGAATGTTAACAACGATCTTCTGAACTTAGCCAGTCCAAGCTTCCTTCTTAATGAGAACCTTTAATACTTCTTGGGTGATTACCAAGTGAAAGCCCATGAAACAAAGGAGTAAAGCCAAGACACTTTTGAATAAGTAAAACAAGAATTAGAGGAGGAAACAGCTCTCCAACAACAGATATGAGATAATATTTTAAAACTGCTTAAAATATTCTAACCATGGGGGCTTTCTAATTCAGTGTTTTTTCATGGGTATATCCAGTTCATTGAAGTAGTCTTTCTTTAGTTGCTCACTCACAAAGATGAGTACTACTTACATCTGTTTGCTTTAGATCTACTTTTATTAATTTTATATTATATTGATATAACTCATAATTTGAGCAGGATTCTACTTCTTGTTTCTTTTGATAGTAATGAAATCAGTTTCTGTTGTTCCATTATGCAGAATGTCCCCTTATACAGAATATGAGTATAGACCCCATTTTTAGAGCATGTATTTCCAGTATCTTTATAATTTTTCATGCTTCTTACACTCTTTCCAAATAACTATTACTAACCACATGCAGAGGCAGAACTTTAGCTGTTCTTATCTATCCTTTGAGCTGACAGAAGTAATTCTTGTCTTCTCTTGCAAGCTTCTCTAAATTACTGTGTAGAAAGAGAACAGAATATTTTATCACTACTTTTCACAGGTAAAAAAAAAAAAAAGGGTTCAAAAATTGAGTGTTCTTTTGGTCTTGAAAGCAGAATAGGCTCTAATAAAAATAGTTTTATTTTGTTTTTCCCAGTTAAATATGAGTAACTCTCTTCCTAACTGCCTTTGCCAACTTGTATTTCTTTGTATGTTGTTGACCTCTGTTATTTATGCCAAGGTCCTCATTGCACACAATACCAGCATATCCTCATCTCCTTTCTCCAGAATTGCTTGTTCCAGCATTTTCACCTGTTCTCCATATTCACAGATTATTCCTTTCTGTAGAATCACTACATCTCTTCCCCTGCTTCTAATTGCTTTGCACTTTCTATCTTATCTGATCCTGCAGCTGTTTTCTCTCACAAGCCCATTTCCAGTAACACAAATGTAGATGTTCCTCGTGTTCCAATGAGTCTTGTCACTATTTCTATATAGACTTCTCAGTTAGTATTGTTCAAACTACAGTGAAATTTGTTCTTTTCTTAATACCAAATTGAAGCAAGTTTGGTGTGGGTTGAAAAAAGACAATCCTCAGAGTGTGTGAAAGACAACTCTATCAAATGTCTCCAATTGATGCTTTACTGCTTAATCTTATATTTCACAGTCTAGTTTAAACAGATTTCTTTGTGACAGAAAAGTTATACGCTGTAATAGTTTGCCAATTTTCAGGTTTGTAGCATAAGATTACGTAAGTTCTAAAAAAAAAAAAAAGTCACTGAAAAGTTTTAGTGTGGGCCAGCCAACATTTTTCATAGGTATTCTTGGAAAGAACTAAACCAGTTTGAATTTTGCCAGCCAAGCAAGTTCACTCTGTATGGCAAGGCACTCAGCATGAGAGATTTCAGTCTGGCTCGGCAGTCATAAATGCCTGTACACAAAATCTTGTAGTGGGAGGTATTGGCTCTGTGAAGACACACACACACTCTTGTAGAGTGGAAGGGGGAATAGATTCTTGTCTTTGATTTCATTGGCTTGTCCTCCAACTTTTTTGTTGTTCTTAACTGCTGTTTCAAATTATGCAACTTCTCTTCTCTTGAAAAGATTGCCAAGACTAATGAAAAGAAAATGCTGAACATATACTGGAACACATGTTGAATTCTGAATGTTTTTTTTTTTACTATTTTCAACAGAGCTTTCTCACAAAGACTTGTGGGAAGCCTACAAAGAAGCTTGATTTCACTTACTGAAAAGTAATTTGACAAATACTTATGTATTTAGCTAGGATTTCCTCTTTATTTGGAGAAGGGGAGGGAAATATTTTCTCCTTCCCTCTCTCCTCTCCCTTCTTATTTAAAACCTTTGCTATAACTTTTTAAATTGATAGATACATATAACAGTGGAAGGTAAAAGTCTGCAGCTATCTACTTTTCTATGTCCTAGGCAGGGAAAGTAACCTAGATTTTTATCTCTAGAAAATGGAGTTACTCTCCTGGAGTAATCTCATGTTCATAAATTTTCAGGTAATACACTCTTTTGTTTCTGAATTCATGTTTGCACTCAGCATTTGGAACCCATTTGTAATATAAGGTGCAGTAACACATCATATTCTGTACGGAATCAGAAGAGGAAATGTAGTACATATGTTTGAATGTACATAGTAGAAATATGCATCTTCCACACAGAAAGTTCCCAACACTCCTGTAGAAATCTAAACGTTGTTCACTTCCAGCTCCATAGGAGAACCTGCAGCTCTAAAATGTACAAGTTGCCTGTTTCAACATCTTGCATGATCTGTTCTAAAGGATAGGAGTAAAAGATTTTAAATGAGCTTAAAACTCAGTGTGAAAAAGCTCAGAAAAGAGTAGCCTTCTAATAAGAGGCCTGACAAATGCCTAGAAAGACAGCATTGTAAGACCAGAAAATATATTTGCTTTTATGCAGTCCAAAATAGACTTCCATCTCTTTTGCTGAGCATACGACAATATAATATTCTGAAGAATTTCTGTCATATCATTTTCTCACAAGCTTTACAGAAAGCACCAGATCACTAGCTCATGGCAGCTTAACAAATTTCTTTTATAAGATTCACCTTTCAAATATGTCATGGAAATAGGAATGAAAAGTTCCTGCAAATTAATAAGAATCAAGAGGTCTCACTGGTAATGCTTGTAGGAAACCCTTAAAACAGTCCTCAGGGGCAAAATAATTGCCTTCACTTCAAGCAGAAAAAGTAATGGCCAGAGAAAGTTTAATCCCTTTAGACTATACTTGAACATGCTGAAAGAAAACATTTAAAGCCTTGGCAAGAAGTTGTTAAAACCTGTACAAAGGGACAGGGCTTTACTAATTAAAGTATTTGATGAAGAAGCGCACTAATAAAACTGTAAATGTTTTGAGGTTTCAGCTTACCTAAAGTGTGTTTTCAGTGGCCGAAATGCTGGTTCTTAAAAAAACAGTCATATTTTGAGATCAAAGAAAATCTAGCTAAAACATAAAGGCATCATTTTTTGCATATATTTTTGCATATAACTCAACAATGGCTTAAAAAAATAAGATGTCAAAAACTAGGTGCTAATGACTGAGCTACGTTGCTGAATTGTTTTGATAAAATTAAACTTATTGAGTAGTATTTGGCTGTTCATAGTATGCTTGGGAGCAAAAGAACCCGTGGGTACTACTGAATCCCTTGGAAGACCCAGAATGCTTCAGCTTGATGAACCAATACAGGCTGCCGAAACAGTGTAATCCATCTACAGATTTTGAAAAACCTAAGCTAGAGTTTACAGCTGAGCTGAGATGAACTTATCACTTCTGCTAGATTCATCCGTGATAAAAGTGAAAAATAATTTTACAGCAAAGTGAAATTTCATTTTCTTTCACTTTTCCATTTTCTGAGATCCGCATAGCAACACTTATATAAATATTAAGACTCCATGGTATAACAATTATAATTTGAACATAATATGGTATTCATACTGTTAAATCCGGTTCTACAAACTGGATATCTGCATATGCTTTCTCAGCTACAGAATGTCTCTACAACTCATTTCCACATCTGTAAAGCTGACAATAATATTCATCTTATTTCTGAGGACTGTTGTGAATGTAAATTCAGTAAGAGGATAATACTTGTGAAGATTTCTAGTATTACTTTTCAGATTGGAACAGGAAAGTTGGTGCAAAAATTAATTCTTCTGAATTTGATATGACTCCATTAAATAAGGTATGCATTAAAAAGTCTAAAAGAAACAAAGTATAGCTTTGAGTATTATTAAATAACAGGCAATCATCCTGATAGAAGAATCTTAAAACATTATTATGCTATCACAAAGCTGAAGACTGTGCAACAAGAAATAGAAAAGGTACTCATGATCTGTTAAGGTTGTGATTCTGTAGTTTCCTAACTTCCGAACGCATACTCTTGGAATACTTGAAATGCTGCAATATAGGTCATCTCTTTATACGCATTTGGTATGATGTATGCTACGGTCTATTACATAAGATGTAATGTGAAAGACTTAACTCTTTGAGGAAAAGCCTTCATGTTTTTGTGAAGCTTCAGTAAAGTGTGCCTTATATGACACACATGTTTTAATCCTTCAAGTGTATACATTACTGAAAACTTAGAACAAGTATTTCAGTACAAATACTATAAAAAAATGCTGTAACAGTATCAGTTTTTTATTGATTGGTTCTATATCCACACTCAGTTCAACGATAAGCAAACAGAAGTTGATTTTGATCTGTTTCTGTTTTATGAAGTGAAGCAAAAGATTTGTTGTTGTTTGTTGGCGGAAACAATATAAAATGAAAGAAAATAAAACATTTGATGTTATTGCTTTTTAAAAAAAGAAACCTTTCGAAATAAATTTGGAGAAACTATGCAGGTAAAATCACAGAATCGTAGGGGTTGGAAGGGACCTCCAGAGATCGAGTCCAACCCCCCTGCCAAAGCAGGATCCCTACACCAGGTTGCACAGGTAGGCGTCCAGGCGGGTCTTGAATATCTCCAGAGAAGGAGACTCCACAACCTCCCTGGGCAGCCTGTTCCAGTGCTCCGTCACCCTCACCGTAAAGAAGTTCTTGTGCACATTGGTGCGGAACTTCCTATGCTCCAGCTTCTGGCCATTTCCCCTTGTCCTGTCTCCGCACACTGCTGAAAAGAGTCTGGCCTCGCCACTTTGCCCCCCACACCTTAGATATTTATAGACCTGGATCAGGTCCCCTCTCAGTCTTCTCAAGGCTAAACAGACCCAGTTCACTTAGCCTTTCTTCATAGGGGAGATGCTCCAGACCCTTCACCATCTTTGTGGCTCTCTGCTGGACTCTTTCCAAGAGATCCCTGTCTTTTTTGTACAGGTGAGCCCAGAACTGGACACAGTAATCCAGTTTCATAATGATACTTTCCTCTGTTGTGTTGTTATATTTTCTTTAAGAAATAATATTTTTGTTTTGTCTGGCACTGAAAAGTACTTTCTATAGAATTTTTTCAATTTCAATGGAAGTTTCTGTTTCTCTTTCATATGAATTCTCTATTCCAAACAGAAGTCATCACAGCAATTATGTTTTTGTAATAGCTTTATGTATAACTGTGGACATTCTTCCTTTATAGCTGTACATCTGGCATAATTTAGTATAACCTTATTTAGATATGGTTTAATCCAAAAATCATGCAACAGAATCTTACTGTCTTTTTAAGTGTACAGTGAATCAATACCCGGTTTCATGTCATTTTCAGTAAACACAGTAAGTCCTGAGCTTCTAGGCTCAGCCTTCCTTTAAAAGGATGTCATGTCAAAAACATGTTATTCTTTCAAAAGTCAAATCACTTTTTGAACCCACATATGCCTCACACAGCTGCCTTAATGAATACCAAATTTTTGCATGGTTCTTGTTTTCTTATCAGAGACCAATTTTGCAAAAGTACTGGAAAAAATAAAAGAATACTTATTTTTGGAATTGGGAGGATGAATTACAGACAAAGTCTGTTATGATCTTAACTGAAGAACAGTTCCGTACAGATTGCAGTATATCAGATTGTGCTCTTAAAGGGACTTAAGTATAAAAGTTGAAAGAATTAAAAATGTAGCATTTTTGATTTTCTATTTGTATTGCCTTAAAAGCTCATTTTGGTTTAAGATGCATGTTTCTTAACTGACTGAAAAAAAGTGTCAGCATGATGATTTCTTTTGCTGTAACTGATAAGTTATCTTCTCGTATTTAATTCAACATCTTTTTGACCTTATTTTCTTCCACTGTCAAACACAGAAGTGAGACTGAAGTGGATAGGCATCCGGCAGCCAGCCAAGATCAACACATCACAATAGTTCAAAACCCTAAATCTTACTGTAAGTAATGTTTTACATTAACATTCACTGAACAGCTATAAGTAAACATAAAAGTTGTAGGAAAGTGGATCATAGAGTGTTTTTGGGACTAATGTTTTGTTAAAGATATAGAATTTCTTGTATTGTAAAGTACACAAATGTAGTCAACAGAAATGTCAGCGAGGCTGGCGCATCTTGTGCATTCCTATATGCATAAAGAGTAAGTTGAGTGCATCTGTGTGTTCTCTTCCCTACCCCAGATTTGGTCCTTCACTTAGAGTTTCTAAGTGTTAAGAAGATGGGAGGGAAATCTGTCACAGAAGTGACTACAGCATCTACTCAGGAGAGGGAAATGGTAACGTAAAGGGCAGTAACCAGAATCTGGAGTCCGTGATCTTTCCATCATCAATATTGTATTATACACAACAGATTGTTCTTCTTAATGAATTGCAGGTTCCTCTGCAGAACTGTGAATATCCTTTGCTGGAAGGAATGTTTATTACTGCTTTTACAAATATCTGCTAGCAACCACTGAGAATATAAGGTTTATGACCAACAGAAGTATCACTTCAAGCAACAAAAAGGGCAGTGAATAAACTTCCCTAATGGGAAATTCACTGTGACAAACTAAAAGAGAGAAACTTCTTTTGAAGCTGCAGAAAGTAGATCTACAAACTGGCCCTGTTAGATAAATTCCCTGAAATAAAATCACTAGCTCTCTGTATCTGTAGTCACACAATTTCCCATTTCTCCAGGATGTTTAGTTCAAGGCCAAGTAAGCAGCTTCAGTAGATGGCATTCAGGAAATTCAACTGTTCAAGTCAAAGCACACTCAGGGCAAGCTGTGTCATCTCTTGGAGACACTAGCACAGCAAAAACTTGAACAGTAATGGAGAAGTGATTGTGTTGCTTTTAGTGACTTTGGATTGCTCCTCAGACTTTTAAATTTGCATTCTTGGTGCAACTTTTCACTGTACTATTATACTACAATAAACTTTAATGATTAATCATCTCCTGCTGCTGCAAACTCTTTTCAGCATGAATGCATATAAAAATAAGCAGTCAGTTGTGCTAACGATGAGTAAAAATATCCTAACGTTTTTTAGTAACCAGCTACTTTAATTATTTGCTAAAAGATATCTATGAAATTAATGTTTGACTTGAAAAAGTCATTACTAAACATGTGAACTTCAGGCTGTTACTGAAAACTGATGACACTCTATTATTGAGCATTTAAAAGTTAACCTTGTAAGATTTACTACTAGATTGGATTAGGATATCATAATGAGAATATTAATGATAATGAATCAGAGAATGACTAAGTAGTCTGTCTCTCTAGATCAAAGCCATCTTTTAACAACATAATCTGAACTCTTTGTCTTCTGCCTGCACTTGTTAGTCAAGAAAAAGGAAATGAATTTAATAAAATTACCTGGGTAAGGATTCTACCAGTCATTTTTATGGAATTGCCTAAAAAAAAAAAAAAAGCAATGTTTGAAAAGGTCAGAGAAATCATAGCATTTCTTTTACAAGCAGGTAAATAATTGTGGCACCTAGATATTAAGAAGATTATTTCATGTAAATTTATTCCTCTCCATTATGCTTTAGAACCCCTTTTCCAAAGTAAGTTGAGTGACTTCATTGTTATGTAGCATTTTAAAGGCCATGTAGCCGCATGCAAGTGTTGACAATATTACAAAAATAATATTAAAACCAAATGCCACAGCATTAGGAATAGCTTCTGTATATGTTTTTAAGTGAGGTTACTTTTTATAACTTCCATGAGCATTTTGGAAAGTCAAGAACCATCCTGGATTCTCCTGTGCATTCTAGTATAAACCAAAATTTCTTTGAATGATTGACACAGGAACATGCATTCAAGAGCTGTATTTTAGCATACATGTGTATGCTAAAAAGTTTTCTCAGGGAAAAAGCACAAATCTTCAATTATCCTTCAGAACAAATATAAATTAGACCTGAAAACTCATAAGCATTTCCAGTATTTCTTCCAATATTCACTGTGTTCCTTGCGCTTGTTGCTTAGGGACATAACAGGTGCTGATTCAAAATTAGATGTACTTGAGTATTATGCCCTGGAGTGGAACAAATTTAGTCCTATCTAGAGGCCAGAAAGCCTTTGAAGAAGAGAAGAAAATAAGCTTTTGCCCCATAAGAAGATTGTATGGAATGTCCTGGACAGGAAAATTGCTAGAAAATGCTGGAGTATCAACTTCCACAACTTATTCAACATGAAAACTGTTCTACTGACTTTTGGCCAACCATAAAAGCTGCCAACGAAAGGGAGAGATATGATCTAAGCTGTCTTTCAACCAGGTGAAGGAAAAGAGTAAGACTGTATTTGTCTAACATGTAAGCTATCATCCACCTGTGATACAGCAAGTGTACTTAATTAAGAGAAATTCTAAGCTAGGAAGTTAAGGTACTCTTCTTCCTTCAGAAAAACTGCTTTGATTACTATATTTATGTGAACTTGTGAGATGTGTTTTAAGTTGTCTACAGACCTAACAAATCTTTAAGGAAGAACTGTTTTTTCTCTTGATTTGTTATTTATTAGATGACTTCCTCACTATGGTTATTGCCTGTGGCACGAAATACACGCTTATCTTTTCTCAAGACAGAAGATTTTCCTTTCATTAATGCATCAATCTGAAGATGTTGTGGAAAAAAAACAAAACCAACACTATAGAAATCAGTACAGATATAAAAAAATAAAAAAGCTCCATCAGCATTAAAGTTGAGATGAGATTAGTTGTCAATATTAGTTATGAAAATAAGGACTTTTACTAGACTATTATTTTCATTCAAGTGAAGGAATACATGTGCAGGCTAGTGACTATTTTAGATTTTAACTTCCCTATATTTATGATGGTTAAAGTCTGTTCCAGACACAGCTGTTCTTTTTCCTAACTGTGTCCTTGCCCAAAGTATCTGTCTTCCACATTTTTTAAATGAGGTCAGACTCATATTTTTTCTGTGATGTTTGGCCATCGTGTTAATGCAAAGTAAAAAAGCCATTGTACCTTTTTGCTATTCTATGGGTCTGTGTTGAGGGAATTATCCTGAATGGTTACACCTTTGCATATTGATAATTTATACAGAGAAAAACCTAACACAGTTGAATTTAATTTTGACTCTTTATCACAGCATGAGTTAAAAGAAGGATACAGAATCATTCCCCTTTCATCACTGTAAATGCAATCTTGTCTTAAGGAAGTTGAGTTTCACATGGGTTTGTTTGTGGTTCATCTCACATTTCCATCTGGATTTAATAGAAAACTAAATATCACAGGGTAAAAAACGACACTCAGTATGTTCTCAGGAATGACAGAGACTTGCCAATGTGTGTTAGTGAAGAAAAAGCAGCTTAAGTATGTTGTGATTTGAATGCATGCTTTTATTTTTCATTTACTTTTTATAAAGGACAGTAGTTTTCTTCCACAATAATGAATGCATGTTTTTGATAACTGTAAAACATTCTGTAAAACTTTGTTTGAAATATTAAACTGTTTGGGAATTTATAAGCTTTTTTCAGAAATGTCATCAAAAATATTAAAAAGATTTTAAAAAAATAAGAGGAAAAATAATTTAATTTGAGTTCCTTTTCAATTTAAAAATGTTTGTTATTGTTGTAATTTACAGCAAGATATTATCAGACATATGGTATTGTTACATGAACCATATGCTTGCATCTACTGAAAAACATATTGTAGGATTTTAAAATAAGCAGAATTATAAAAATATGATGGGTTTTAAAATTGTGTAATTTCTCACAAGTAATTTTTTTAAAAATCTTTTTTTTAAAAAAAACAGGAATTTACAAAGTTTGACATAGAATGTGACATTTTGTTTATAGAAAGTGTGTGATATTAGGAATATCTCTGTTTTTTAGGCTGCACCTTTCTCCACTAGAGATAGCTATAATTACTTCATCTCATGACCAAACTACAAGAAAATGTCTTTTGCTGGAAAAAAAAAAAAAAAAAAAAAACAACAACAAAATTCTGTAAGATATTGTAGATGGTATATCAGCATATTCCACTAAATGAAATGGAAAGCATTCTGCTTTGTGTTGTGGACTCCTCCATTGGATCATGGTCCCTCTTGTAGACAAATAAACGGCCCAAAATTGTAAAGCACTCTATTGTTGCTTCACCTTTAAACTCCTTTACTTTAGAAAAGATTTGTTCCTTTAGGAGCAGGAAAATGATAAAGGAGCTAAAAAAGGGATAAGTCTTTTTCTTCCCATCCTCTCTACTAATGGGTCACTGCTGTGAAGAAAAGCTTCATTCTGTACAGGTTCATATAGTGTTCCTACTACTATCATGCCTTAGATTTTTTTATTGTTGCTCCCTCTTACATTTCCAGTTATATGACGCTGATATTGAATCTCTTTTGTAGTTACTACATTAGCTCAGATTTTATTATCATTTAAATTCTATCACCATTCTTCAAGAAATAGGTAGTTAGTATTTACAAACGAGGCAAACAAAAATCTTACTGTATCATCTAATAAGCTACCTAATATTTTTGACATTTTTTTTTAAATGAAAATTTTCAACTTCAGGGCAAGAAAGCACCATTTGTTTCTAGTTTGTTCCTGTTTAATATACAGTTGTCAAGAATTTCATTCTCTCTGTCTATTCATCTTTCCCTCTGTCTTTTAGATCTTTCACTATTGCTATAGTAAGAAAGCAAATATTGATAAATGAATCTTGTCATTAAGGGAGAGCAGTTTGCAGAAGAATGAAAAGTTATACCTGTGCTTCAAGTTACTAGAAGGCAATAATTCTTTTGAGACATAAATGCGTGTGATGTTGTGAAGGAGTACAAAAGTATTTTTTCTCCTTGTTGTAACTTTTTAATTTTCTGAGTATTGAAGTAAATGTGAACAACTAACTGACAGTTCCATTTCTTGGTCAAATTTTATAAAATAGAAGACAATCTATCAGACTAACTCATACTGAGTTGTTTGATATCTTTTGTTTGTTTCTTTGTTTTATTTATTTATAACACTTAAAAGTTGATGGATTTTTAATGCAATGTTGTTTTTAAAATAGATTTCTTTTTAGTTTTAAGGTTTTACCTTTGGTAAATTCACTGTTCTGTAAACTTACAGGAATTCAGAACTGTTCCTCTACAACTGGGTTTGTATGTATTGTGAATGGTTTTAAAAAAAAGGAGGCTGCATATACTTACGTACAGGAAATCACCTGATGGAATATTATCCATCTATTTTAGTCTTTTCTGTTTTCTCAATCTAGCCTTCTAATGTTTTCTACAAAGATTCTTTCAAGAGTAGTCCAGGTTGAAATTCTGGTTATTATACTTCAGAACACTTTACCTATTTTTTTTAATGATTTCTCTACTTGTCTCTATTCAGACACAGCCAAATCATATAGTCGCTCTCCTGACAATGTTGCTTACACTTGGGATCCATTGCAAAGTTATTAAAATGGGAATCTCTTAAAAACCTCAGAAAATGCCCTAGACATGTGGTTTTGGAGAAAATAGTGCAGAATTCTGCATGGAGTGAAAAAAATTTATTTTTTAAAAAAAGGTATGTACTTTGTTTTCTTTGTTCCCTGCTATGCAAAAGATTAGATATGAAGGCATGGGGTATTCTTTCTTTCAGTAGAAAAGAGAGGAAATTGACAAGAATTAAAAGACACGTTCTTAACAAAATTTTACCAGATCACCTGAAAGGGCTCAAAGTGTATTTTTTTCATGACTTATATAAATGGAAAGGTGAAGTTGTCAGAAATCCAATAAGAAATATAGAGTAAACTTCTTAATCCTCATTCCTAGACATCTGGTATTAATGTCTGTGGAAAATGGTTTGACGTTTTGGCACTTTTCCATTAGCACTAATAGTATTAGGGGTAACAAAAGTGTCAGCTCAAAATTCTGGTTACAGTACAGAAGTGAGAATATGCTCATTCCGTATTCATATGTTCAACTGCAATGTCTATTTACTGTTTGGTCTGGTGACAATCACAGTGTTATAACTGCACTTGCAATTGCAGGCACAACATGGTCGGGATAAATATTGATGAATTGGAATGAACTGAAGGGGGAAGGCAGCTTGCGTGTCATCTAGCAAGGATACATAAGTAGGGATGACTTTGTGGAAAGGGCACCTGGGGAAAAGGATCTGTAATTTGCTTTTCATTACCAGTTGGGACAAAGGATATTTCATCTCCACTTTGGATATTTGGGTGAATGGGTGCTTGTCACATCAGCAGGCTGTGCTGACAACCTGGTAGATAAAATATAGCCCTAATGCCTTCAGCAGTTCAACATATTGAGATATTGGTTTCTCTCATTTGTTGTGATTTCCCTTGCCACTCCCACAAAAAGGCTTACATTAAAACTTCAAGTGAAATGCATTGTCCCATGCTGTGTTATGACAGATAGCATCTGATCAGTCACACTAGGTTCTGTTTCACATTAGGGTGCACGTGTTTTCATTCTAGTCAACTCACATTAGAAAATGACATATATCTTGTTGCAAAATTTGAATCAAAGGACCATTTTTTGAGATCATTTTTGTGGGAATTGAGCTGTCAATGCAGACAGCTTTTTCTACTTGTGGTCTGATATCATAATGCCCTTACCTTAAAATCTGCAAAATTGCTTGCTCATTCTCAGCTACCCAAATTTCTTACCCCAATGGAGCAGAAGCTAACTTGAAAATACTATCAGTGAGTTCCTCTAGGACTCTTTGATCAGAAAGCAAAGAATTAACTCTTTCTGTTTATAATGGAAACAGGAATCTGCAATTGCTCTCTATTTTCAGAACTGCTCATTTTCTCATTCAGATTGTCTGCTCTTCCCTCCTATTCAGTAAGCCTATGTGACTTACTCTTAAAACAAAAGTACAACTGATACCAGTGTTAGAGAAAGAAGTGTCTTCCTTGTGTGAGATGTTCACTTCTTTGGATAAATATGAAAAGCAGACCTAGCAATGCATTATTTATTTATCCCCATGCTTAACATTAATTCCCTGTGTTCAGTGTCCTGAATGAATGCATCCTTAGCAGCACTTGCGTATTAGTGCTTCATATATCATCTGATGCATGACTGCAAATCTGTTATTTTAGGACACTGTCAAAGCTCCAACTGCATTTTACGTATTTATGCAAAAAAAAAAAAAAAAAAAAAAAAATCTGTTTTATAGACTCAGTGGTTCTGATCACATTACTGAGGAGGAAAATGGCCCCTTTCTTATTTCCTCCTCCACCAAGGTAATAATCTCTTGTTCTTTCACCTATGTATTTTTGCTTTAGCATTAAGTGTTCTTTCAGAGGATTAGAAGATATTGACCCTGAATGTGTGAGTTAACCCTCATTATGTGAGTAAGGCATTGATGGTAACATATGAGATCACATGGCGAGACACTTGATCAAGTGAAAGTGTGAAATCTTCCACAGAAGTCTGAAATGGTGGCAGAAGAAGCAGCTGTTCATTTTTGGTGCTGCTGGTACTTCTTTCTCCTGTATCTGGAGGTGCATCCCAGATCATGGATAAGTATTTTCTGTGCTGGCAATGCCAAAAAAAAAAAAAAAAAAATTAATTATTGCAAGAAACGACAGAAACCATGAGTTTAAAAGCTGCACTCTTTAAAAGCAGAATGTTTGAATACAACTGGAATCAAATTGTCAGGTATTCTTCAGTGTTTTGAATTTTGTGCATTCCTTGGCAAAGTAATAGCCAAAATACAGATGCAGTAACTAAAGTCAGATGCAGAAGACTAAGAAAATAAATAATTTAGCTAAGATTATCATCACTGTTGGCTTAAAAATCTCTTGAAAACTGTAATAGTTAAAATTTAGGTAGGTTCCTTTGACTGTGACTTCCAGAAAGTAGCATGGTTTTAATTTCCGAGCATGATGCATTGCCCTTTGCAGGGTTATGGCAGGCTGCATATGATCAGTCACACTGGATTACATTGCACATCAAAGCAAATGTTATCATTCCAGTCACATCAGATTAGAAGATGACATATCATGTTGGCAATTTGAATTCAAGTCTTTTGAAGGGTAATTTTCGAGTGTGGGATTAAAATATCCATTCCAGTTAAAGGTCAATAGGTACACTTCAGATATCAAATATGCTGTATTTGGCACGTTTTCCCTCTTTTTTACATGGGGTTGATGAAGCCAGATGCGATATAGCTGAAGGTGGGAGATCTAGGGCAAAAGGACACACTTTTAAAACATCAATGTCTGAACTAAAGCTGAAAAATATGCGTAGTAAATGGAGAGGGAAAACTGAATGCTCAAAGCACAGACTAATATGTGGAAGATGTGTGATCACAGAGGCAGTAGTACAGATATGCAGTGAGCATTAAGGATTTTTTTTATTCTTGTTGAATGGCCTGTACAATTATGTGTATTGCATATGTGTATCTCTATATGAATTTATATTAGAACTCACATTTTAGTTTCATGTTTCTAAACGCTTGCATTTGAGGTATTTTGTATACTGGTAATTTTAGCAAGTTTTAGGCAGTTTTAGCTTTAATTGTCCTTTGTTCTGTTTCACGTCTGGGCTATTTTACCATGTTCAATGTCATCTATATAGCCTTAAATCTGACCTAGAATACATTGTCACGTCCTGTGTGTCAGTTTGTTCACAAAACCTGAATATCCTGTCTGTAACTATTCTTGTCCTCCTGATGGTCCTTCTTTAGCTTTTTTTTTTTTTTTTTTTTTTTTTTTTTCCCCCAGACAAACATATGGCTTTTAATTTCTTCCAAGAGTTTAAGTTATTGTTCTGTAGATTTAATCTGTTCTGGAGAATACCCTGAATTAATGTAAGGCTTAGATCATATTAAAATAGGCATCAGACCATCAGTTATTCCTGTTCCTCTATGGACAGCCTTGTCATAAGGCTTCAGTCCAGTGAGTGAAGATTACAAGATTCCTATTTGGAAGGTCTCCCAAGATTCATCTGTCAAACCCATGTAGCATGATCTTTTCCATATCATGAGTAAGCCTTATGTACATAATGTCAACAATGAAAAATGCCAACCATTAAATAGTGCACTTTCTTTGTTTTCCAATAATGTTTTTCTAAAGCTGTGAGGGATCGGTAAATCAGTTGCTGGGAAGGTCTATGTGACCACATGTACAGTGGGAGACCAGGTGGTTTGCACACTCTACTGATTCATTCACTGTTGCTCTGTGAATGTACACACAGTGCTAATGTGACTGTCCCACAAAGTAGAAGTCTCTAGAATGTACTGTTTCCAGGCATCCAGAAATCTCAACACTGGTCTGAATGTGGCTGATTGGAGTCTGCTGAAGTCAAAGCAGTTTTACAGAAATCTAGGAATCCAGCTAGGTTGAAAGTACTGCATAGTTAGGGCTGTATTATGGCTGGGAGTCTTGAGTAAAATCCCATGCAAAAATTCCTTTAAAAGATGATGCTGACCTCTAATTCACGTAGTCTGAGGAAAACAGTATAACATTTTTACTGCTTTTTTTTTTTTTTTTTCCTTCTACAGCCTTCGTGTTTATTTTTATGTAATATTGGAAACTGCAATAAAGTCAGGTGGTGCACTTTGACAGTCAAAGAATTGTTGCTTGGAAGAGACCACTGGTAATAGACCACAGGTAATCATAAGGTTTAGTTTCTTGCTTAAAGTACATCTAATACCAGCACTAGATCAGAACAGCCATGAGCTAGTCTTAAAAAACCTTCAAGTCTGGACATTCAACACGTCCCCAAGCAGCCCTACACACTACAGCTTCCTGAACTGTTAATGAGACTTTGTTTCATCTGAACAAATGATCAGTTATGGTTTCCTTTTTCATTTCCAGGTTCTGTTCAAAGTAAGTGCAAAGTTAGCATTCATTTAATGAATAAGAACTGCAAGCTAGGAAATGAATGTATTTCTGCTGACAAAATTAAAATTTTCTTTCTCTTATTTCCTTGCTATGCCTTCCCAATCCCATTTCTTCTATTTATTTTTATCTTCTGTATTTGTCAACACATATGACTTGAAAAAATGCAATTTCTTGAATTCTTTTCTTCTATAGTTTAGAGAAAAAGAGCATGAATGTCTCGATCATGTTGTTATGTTTAAACTGGTGATATCTTCTCTTTTTTTATTAGTTGGTTCCTGCTCATTCCCATTATAATGCATTTTCTAATCTAATAAGCACTTCAATAAAACTAAAAGTATTTCAGTAAGATCTCTTATCACAGATTTCTTTGAGTTAAAACTAATGCACTTTCTGGCTAAGATTTTGAACTGTCTTCTGTCAATTGTTACAGCTTTACAAATCCAGAGCAAAATCTAGATCAAGATGATAAGATCAGGTGCTGGTGTAAAGATGTGGAGACCAAGTCTAGATGTATTAATCTTCATTCTAAGCATGGAGTAATGTTGAGTTTGACTATCAGTAATTACAATTTCACACAACTGATTCTAGAACATTTACCTGCTCTTTTATATGTAGGTGTTGATATGGAAAGATAGTACTTCCTAAAGACTAGAGGCTTAAAAGTTAGAGAGGCTTCTGCATGCTCTTTACCTGTCTTAAAAATAAAAGTGATTCCTTTTTTATTTTTCCTTTTTCCTGATAAGACCCAATTGCTCCTGCTCCATTTTTTATTCTTTATTTTCAGGATTTTGAATTTCATTAGTTCTAAGCAAAATTACCTGTTGCTGCAATAATTTTGATGCTGTTCCAACTAACGTACTGTGAAATTTTCCTCACATTGTGGATTATTATGTACTTGTTCTGGACAGAGATTAATCTCTGAGTAATTTGTTGTAACTGCTGGATTTCTTACCATGTATGAAAACCTTATTTTTATCAGGTTCAAATGCTTTCTTTCAATTTTAGCTTGCTAGTAATTATTCCTTGTCCTGTGGCTTAGTTATTTCTAGTTAGAATTTGGCAGAAAAACTTTGTCTGGTGCCCAGTGAATATACACTGGTGCTTACGTATTCTCCAATTTTTTTCTCTCTGAGTATATTTAGTAGTCTAATTCCAAACTGAATAGTATGATCTCAAGATGAAGATAATAATCTCCAAATTGGCATTATGTATTTCATTTAATATCTGATTTCATGTTTTCAATAACTGGCAAAGATATAAAAAAAGTTTGCTGCCTCATTTTTGATATTAATATGATATTAATATTCATTTATCTTGCCCTCATCAATGTGACAGCCTATTTTTTTTTTTTTAGATTTGAAATTATTTGGGACTTTTTTCTTTTATTTTCCTATTCTTGTAGGCATGCTATGCATCTCTAGAATTTAATAAAGCAAGATTTGGACAGGTGGATGGATCAGTATCAGTTCTCCACAGAACACACAAAACATCCATGTCAGATATTTAAGAATCTTCAATTTTAATTGTATTGTATAAATACATTATAGCTCTATTGCTACTTTTCTTGAAACATGCATTTCTGTCATTTTTAACTTTCTGTACATTTAGGCAACATTGCTGGAGAATGTATGCTAAGGTGTATTGAGAGAACTCAGGAGTCCCTAACTGAGTCAAAAAATGCAGTGCAAAGTGCAGTCAAGCTCTTTTGGGAAACAGCAAGGTCCCTGGATATTCCCCGAATGCCTGTACTTTGGAGATACTGTGGATATCACTTTTTTTCTGAAACAACAATATTAAACAAACAAATAAACACTTCAGAGCAAACTGCCTCAGCCCTGATTATCATTCTAAACTTCCTTTTGACTGTAACAAGTAATGAAAAAAGATGGCAAGATGAGGATATTCTGTTTTCCTGTTCTTTCTACGCAAGCAGCATGTAAGAATGTAGTACAACTTTTATAGCAAGAGTTTTTTGGAAGTTCTCAATTTTCATAGGTGCTGAGACAAATGGAACAAAACAGATGATGTAAATTGTTGAACTGTTCATACAAATATAAATGCAGAAGCAGCTAGGTGTAGTCATCATATATCTGAATTATGCAATATATAAGAATGATTTTTAAAACTCCTGAAACGAACATCATAAACTGGCAAGGAAGCAGAAAAGTTTGCAGCTTGTTGGAAGGCTGCCACAAATGTACTCTGGTGAATAGTGAGGGTAAGAGTAGTAGTGAATCTCTTTTATAGTGCTGTTATCAGGACATAATGTGCTGGTTTTATGGCATGTCACCACAGCTACTGCCCAAACTGCCAATGGAAATATAATTTAGGATCTGATGTGAGATCTTGCAGTGCATCAGTAATTTAATTAGATCTTTCATCATTCCCATATCTAACTGTCATTAGATGATAATTGCTCATCTTAAAAGAACTGGAGAATTTTGACAAAACTCCATGTGTACTCGGAATTTAAACAGAATACAACCAACTCTGTGATTGTTGTGCTGGGCAGGAAAAAGTAAACTCTTTAGCCTCTTGGTCCCACCACTGAACTGTTTTTTTAATCTTTATGAAAGTTCCTGTAAGATCACCTTTTTTTTGTTGTTGTCTGTTGTGTTTTTTATTTTTCAGTTTGTCAGTTAAGAGAGCGTAGTTCTTACATCCTAATAAATCAGTAAGTTGATCCAAAAAAGAGACATGTATTATATTAGATGTGTTCTACCAGACTTTCCCTTGACTCTTGCAGCTGTTACTGTCATAATAGGACAATCTGAATAGAGGCAAAGGAATGCATTTTTACTCTAAACGTTTTACTTATTCTGCTTTCACAGTAGGTGATTTGAATGTTCTCCTGACCAATGCTGCTATGTACTGCAAAGGAGGTCAGAGTAGACAATAATAGCAGTTCCTCATAGCTTTATAATATATGAATCTATATTTCTGGGGAACTGTGGAACTGTATGTGCTAAGAAATCTGCTTTAAAAGGCTAGTTACAGAGAAACCAATAAAAAATGACTGGGGAAGGCACCTCCTACCATAATTCCTAATAATGGTTCTAAATACATAGATTGGGGAAATTTGTGGTACAGATTATAGATGCATTATTTTTTAATTTAGAAATAAAGAAAAGCTGGGAAATTTCAAAAGTACTCATAGACAAAGTTAATTATAAGGTGAACAGTAAAGGAAGCCTTGAAAAATGTGTAATTGGCAATTTGATTGTAGAAGGCATGCATTTTGAGAAAGACGATAATGGAAAAAAATAAAAAAAAGTATTTTGCTATCACATGCAGGCAGTTCCCAAAATACTAGCAAAAAGGTAAACAAACAGTAGAATTAAGAATAACTCAGAATATATCAGACTGTGGGCTTACGTTTCAGCTTGAATAAATAAAAATAAATAAATGCCAAAAGCAGAATGTCCACTAGCAGAGAATAGAATCATAAAGAATGAGCAGCATTAACTTGTCAGGAGAAGAGATGGGTTTGTTGTTGTTGACATTAGAATTTTAATTTTAGTATAGAAAAATGAAAATGAATGAGATCTATTTTTTGTATGAATCAGGCTCTAAAAAAAAAATCATTTGATATTAGCTGTCAAAATCCCTCTCTTAAAATTAATTAAATGTCATTTAGAAAGAGACATCATCTTATGGACTGAAATATGACTGAAGGGCCATTAACAAAGCATAATGATACATAGCAAAGTATAAAGTTGTGGGAGAGCTGCCTAGTAGCACCAAAGGGATGAGTGTTAGAGCCAGAGTTGAGGTTTGTTTTTTTTTTTTTTTTTTATGTCCTCATCAATGATTTGAAAGTGGGAGTAATGACATTCACATATTATGCAAAATTAAGAGGTGTTGCAAATACTGCTGGTGACACAAAAACAGTGGGAAGGGATCAAGTAACATCAGAAGTGTGGACATGACAGCACAATTAGATTCAATGTGGAAAAAAGCAATCTAACAGTATCTGCAGAAAAATAATCCAAAATATAGGTATGAAGCGAGAAAGAGAAATCTGGAAAGCAGTAATTCTTAAAGAACCACAGAAGTGGTAATGGGTAGAAAATTAGCTGTGAATCTATAGAGTGATATGGCATTAAGAGAGGCCGATGAGCTTTTGGATTTCATACAAAGAGGCGTCAAAAAGCAGGAAAATAATAATCATTCACAGTATAACACTCATGCCACTAAACCTGGAATATTGCATTTGGCTCTGTGCACCACTTTACAAGAAAAGTAAATGAGCAACTGAGATGCATTTCATATCAGAGAGTAAAAATGAACAAAAGATGAGGGAGAACATTTTAGGAAGAAAAATGTGAAAGCTAAATCCCATTCTGTATACCTTGGCCAAACATCAGCAGAAGAATGAGTTGATAACATTGTGTCTGTATAACGGGTGTAAACTCCAAAGGAGAAAAAAGTATTTAGGAAGAAAGAAAGTGGTAGTAATAGATTTAATAAGGTCAAAATAAGAAATAAATTAAATGAAAAAAAAACCCTAGAAAACAAAATACCAGGAAACAGTTTTTTGATTGTAGAGAAGTTTATTTCTGTTTGTTTTCTGTGAAAATGTGTATTCAGGGAAATAAATGTATTAGAATTCTACTAATTGTGCAGTTTAGACTTTGCTAGTAAAACATTCTTTTTGTATTCTTTTTCTGTTTACTGAAACTTAGCTCCAATGCAACCTGGAGGTAAATTTGTACAACGTGTGTTGCCTGGAACATTTTATAAAAGGCTAAAGAAATCAGCTCTCCATGTTTTAGCAATCCATGCAAGTATTAACTGAAATCAATAACTGCAAAGATATATGAAGGACAAAAATAACAGAATGGATGAGTAGAGCACTCAATAACCAGAAATACAGGTAGGGTAAGGCCACACTTGCTAAGAGGGTGGTGAAGGAGTGAAGCCATATTTTCTCCCTCAGTGTGGGAAATATATGGGAAGTATGAAGCAGTCTTGAGAAAAGAAACTGAGTCTCACCTGAAACCCTGGGACTTCCAAAAGACAGATCTTTCCTATTCTGACATTCAAAAAATTTTCATACAGATGTTTCCCTTGTTTCTCCATTTTTAGAAAAATGTAAATATAGATTTTTGTAAAGAACTCCTTTTCACTGTTTTTGAAACTATCCTAGGAATTCTACACTGGAAATATACATTGGTATGAAAAACTATTATTACTAAGGAAAGAAATTTGAAAGGAAAAAATTAGGGCTTTCATAAAGAAAAATCCTTTAGGAGATGGACTAAGGACAAGTCCTTTCCCTTGTCAAGGGAAATTATGTGGAAAAAACTCAGTATTTTTCTAGATCTACATGTTTCTGTATTGTGTTTCAGGAGAATATGAAAAAACATCAGACAAAAGATCCCAGTTCCTTGTGAGATGGAAAGAGAGTAGGAACGTAATAAGAATATGTGAAGGCAAATATATAACATACTGATGTTCAATAGAACACTGTTACCTACATTTCACTGTCTGATATGACATCCCTTACAAGCCTCTGCTTAGGAGCACATTTCACTGATGTCTGAGATATTCCCCAGGTCTCCCTGGTTAAACCAGAAAATATTTTCTTAGGAAATATTGTAGGCTGCTTTGAACAATTTGATCTCTTTGTGTGCTTTGAGCATCTTGTTCAATTCTCATTTCCTGGAGAAACTCATCTACTCTGCTCTCCATACAAATGAGTTATAGAGTTATGATGTTGTTTATATACATTCTTTTGGGGTCAAAGTGAAATTACCAGATTTCTAACTTCTGGCTTGCTAAATTAAATTTGATGGCATTTGAGATAAAAACAAATCTACATAGAAAACAGCAAGAACAAACAAGCTATAAGAATAAATAAGATTTGGCCTGAGTGTATGGTGATATTTATTCCATTTCTTATGATTGACATATCTTAATTCCAATTTAGAAATCAGTCTAGCTTTTCTTTTTAATGTGCTAACATGTCTTTGTGACATCTCTCTTCAGGAAAACTGTCAATGGTCTGGTATTTTTCTTATCTGAGAAATGTTGCTATTTTGATACAACCACACTGTGACATTTAACCTTGTATGGAAG
This sequence comes from Phasianus colchicus, assembly GCF_987193195.1. Lineage (NCBI taxonomy): Eukaryota > Metazoa > Chordata > Aves > Galliformes > Phasianidae > Phasianus > Phasianus colchicus. The sequence continues at coordinate 23,179,604 of NC_143439.1, forward strand.
GTTACAATGACACTAGAAGATGGTGAAAAATTGTTGAGGAGCAGGATGATGACACTGTGACATGATTGATTTATTTTTCCATAATTTTCTTTTTGGCTCTTCCTTTTTTTTTCTATTTCTTATGAGACTAATATGTTCACCTGAAGAAGATCAGTTAAAATACAGTTTCACCTATTCAAAAAGACAGATCTAATTGTGAGGTTTGCATAGCCAGTTTAAATGTTTAAAATGCTGTCTTAGATTGCTTAATGCCCAAATATATTGTGAGAAAGGCTTTCTTGAGGCAATTAAAGAATCTACACCAGTACTTTGTATGCACATGAACAATGAGAGTTTGGAGGAAGTACTCCACTGAGGTGAGCACAACAGTTCAAAACTGAAGTTTTATTTAATTTCTTGCATTGGTGACAAGACCAATGCAATACTGCTGGAACCAACACAGCTTGATGATGGTCAGTTGTAAAGTTATGTCCATGAATGCCTTGGATGATCTTTTTTTTTATTTCCCTGCAAGGGTACCCAGCCTGGAGGGTACAGGATGTCTGTTGCCTGCAAGAAGCTCAACCAAAAAATCTTTTCTCTCCGTGTCTGTCTTTCTCTAAAAAATACATATAATATCCTCTTAGAAAGTATGGAATATGGACAGTGAACTACTCAGAATATTTAGCATTTACTGCTCTCTACCAGATCTCTATGAAGACTCAGTAACCAACTGTAGCTTCTGGGTTTAAATTAGCAGAAGCTTTTTCATGAATCAATAAAGCTACTACATAGAGGCTAGAGTTTCAGAAATCTAATACCTTGTAGAGATATAAGGAAATGTAATGGGAACTTCAGGACTGACCAAACGTAAATCAAAAGTAGTAGCTACATAATGAAGTATGTAAACATTTTACAAACAAACAAACAAACAAAACAACAAAAAAAACACGGGTGCTAGTCTGCAGAAGAGTACAGCCAGTAACCTGCAGACTTACAGAAGATTTCATGACTATTTAAATTTTAGGATCGTTAAATTTTCTTGTCTTAATTTTGTAAGCAATAGAAAACTGTCCCTAAGAGTGCAAATAGAAATAATACAAAGCAAAGACATTGAAAAGGCATAAGTTTTCAACCATTATTTAACCTCCCAAAAATGCAGTGCATAAGGATCTCATAAATCTTACTTTAATCTTAGTTATTGTCTGCCCTGACATCCAGGAGGGAAATTAAAACTAATCCCTTCTTCTTCTTCTTCTTCTTCTTCTTCTTCTTCTTCTTCTTCTTCTTCTTTTTAATTTGAATTATTCTTATTATTTAAAAAAAAAAAATTAAAAATTAAAAAATGAAGGAGAAAAAAAGTTTCATTCATTTAACTTTGAATCATTATAACTGTAGAGAACAGAGGCTTCTATCAAGATTACATCCTCATGCCTCTGTACAACAATGCAGATTTACTCCTTTATTGAAAAGCTTAATTACAAAAAAACAAAAACAAACAAACAAACAAAAAACCCCTGTAATTACAGATGTTTAAAAAGTGTAGTAACTTGCATTACAACAGCGAAGATGAGATGCAGACAGGAAGAGTCTAGAGTTCTCTGCATCTATATGCAAAATAGTATGTATAAAGGAATCCATTCACAACTGCTGTATACTTTCTTATAATTAACTGACAGGCAATTCAGGAGGCAGAAAGGAACACAAAGTATATTTTTTACTGATTTGTTTGCAATTGAAATACAGTATCAGAAGATCAGATAGCTCCACTGCTTACCAACTCATCATTTATTACTCTGTATCTTCTATGGTTTCTAAGGAACAGTTTTAAGGACAAGATTCTAATCAGTTGCTAATAAGCTACTGAGGGAGCATGTATTTAGAATTTTGTAACTCAAATAGAAATCTGAAAAATTGATGAATTTGATAAAACTGTTAGAGTGAGAAAGGCATAAGAAAATAAGGGAGAACAGTAGGGAAAGATGGAGTTATGAGAGCCAATGAAAGAAGGGTGAAACTATTGCATTGAAAGGTGTCAGTAATTCATTGCATATTGAGTCAGTTATAGATCATGTTGCATGAATTCTAGTTTGTACAATCAGAATTTTATTACAGCAAGAGGACAATATATGCAAAATTAATATTTTACTCTTAAACTAATTAAAGTATTACCAGTCTAGTGGAAGAAAATTCAAATTATTCAAATTCATCCAATTATGCATGGTTCATACATATTATACTGGATTGAAATAATGTATACACAAAATTCTACTGCCTATCCTACCCTTTCTCTGAACTTATGTCAGCCTTCCACTGCCCTTCTGGATACTAAAGTCAACAACTTCAGTATGTGGAGGGAGATTTACAGCAAGTCTTCAGCATCCCAAGTCATTCACAGAGATGAGAAAGATATTAATGTTGACAGTTTCTTTCTCCTTACTCTAAGGTCCTCTTGGAGTAGTTTTGGTATATTTCCTAGCATCTTTCTTCAAAGCCTTAGTATGTCTGAATTTAATATATAAGTACATAAATAATGAGGACTGCCCTGAAAGTAATGCCTTCTATTTTATTTTATTATGTTAGCCTATGATGTCAGTGGAGGATGTTGGTTGTATGTGACTGATGGCAACAGAGGGGCAGTCAGACAAAATGGCATCTGAAATGGAAGTGCGAATGAAGCACTGAATTCTTCCATTGAACTCACTGATATTCCTCAATGCTTGCTGTGCATTTACAGAGACCAAACAATGGATGTGAGAACAGTGATTCAGTGGGGGGTGCGTTTCAGCAGTGGCAACAGAGACTGTGGGTCACCTCCTGTGGTGCAGATTTTTAGGAGCTAGCATGCAAAATCCTGTTCACACTGGCAAGAATGTATAGCTAATGGCAGTGACTATGTTGAAAACCTGTTTTGTAGCTGGGAATTTGCTCTATCAAATAGTGGTTTTTTGTGCTCTTTGTATTGCTGTAGTCTTTGTGGAAATAAATAGGAGGCATTACTTTTGGAGTAACCTACATAAATGTATATTAGTTCAGTTGGATGATAGCTCTCTGTTACTTTTAACACTGCTTTTGCCAGTCTCCTAAAGCTGTGGTCACTTGATGATGAGTAACTCCTGCAGCTGAGAAGTTGATATCACTCAGGCCTCTGTTGTCATCCTGTGTATGTATTCTCAAGACATATTTTATCATTCCATGCAAGTATTTTATCCTAGGGCCATAAATCATTCTAGCCAGTAACATTATAATGCTAACTACATAACAAGAGAAGTTACATCACAGGATTGTACCAAACTAAGTAAAACATAAACCAGAGTAAGCAATAATTTTGCTCATTAGATAGCTTATTACAAGTTATACCAATCTCCATGCAGATTCAAATAGGCTTGCAGTCCATGCTGTTAACTTGGCACAAAGTTTGTGGCTGTTACAAATAATGGTAATCCCAGACTGACTAGGCCAGGAGGCTGCAGTGATAAAACAATCAATAAGTATAGAATGAAATTTGTCAGTTAAAGAGGAAAGTGATCTTAGGAGCTGTGATTAGAGCTGAGAAATTGAAGAGATTATGCTAATAATTGAGGAAGGACTAACAAGTCCAAATAGTTTTTTGTTTGTTTGTTTGTTTGTTTTTTGTTTTTTTTAATTAACAGGAAAAAAAAATCTAGTCTGGACACCAAGGGGAATAAACTTAATACTTGTTGATTATTCACACAATAGCTTAGCAATATAAATGTTTATTTGCAGAATTTCTGTAGATTTTTGTAAGGAAACATTAAGTGGGAGAAGAAGGCTTGGAGATGTACTTGGAATATCATCAATCATTTTACTGGTCTTTAGTTTTATTTGTTGTTTACCTATCTTAAGTACATAAAATAATAACCTTTAAAAAGATGTTCTTTCCTTCACAGAACAGACTATAATTTCCAATCTTCAAAGTTAAATCCTAGGTGTGTGACATTTCCATAGTAATAAGCTGATGTTACCAATGAAATAGCTTAAAGTTTTTCTTCTGGATATTTCAGCACCTCATTCCTATTTGCACACTAAAAATGGATTCAGTTCTTGCAAAATCAAGTCAGCAAGAACAGTCTTATTACCTCATGAGGTCTAAAATGTTTGGCTTGCTGGAAAATACTTATCTGGAGGAAGCAAAATTACAAATATTGCATTAGACTTCTTTCCAACCTCTTTTCAATTAAAAAAAAAAAAAAAATCATCAAGGCTTGCTGGAATTAAAGTAGCTGAAACAGAGCTTGCTTTGATAAAGTACTCCAAAGCAACAGAAGAAAACCAATATTATTAGGTTGTTCCTGGCAAAGTAGATCATTTTCACTTCATTTGAACAGGAAAAAAATGGTCAACTAATAACTGCCAACAGGGAGTTTATTAAGATATTAAGTCATTGTAAGAAGATTTTGAATATTTTTGTCATTTTTTTATCTTAATTAGGTTTTTCCAATCCTCTTGCTGTAAGCAGAAAATGTTTATGTTGTACACAATATTATTGAATCGGTTGAATTCAATGTGAGCCAAATCATTAGAACATAGAACTATTCATTTGGAGCAATATAGCCCACCTTAATCCTTCACTCAATGGTGATAAGAACCTCTATGATTCTAAAGCCTTACAAATAGCTTTTCCCCTCTGTAGCAGAAATGTGAAGTCATGGCTTGAACCAGTGATTAAGCACCTGGTAGGAAAACAGGGCCAACCCAGGGGAGCTCAGGTGGATGCAATACAGCTGAATGACAAGAAGTAGTGGATCCAGGATCCATCCCGTCCCAGACTTCATTTAAGGGATGGCAAGGGCAACGAGGATTTCTTGCTGGAGATCTCTGTGTATTTGTGGTGTTCCAAGGGTAAGCAGATTTTTTTTCTTCATTTCTGTGTCCCCAGCTGTTGTGTTTAAGCTCATCCTTACTTGCTGCAATCTAGGACTTCACTAATATGCAGTTGTTGTTGTGCTTTCCATTGTGTTATGCTCTCAGAAATATGGTGAAGTATCTACTTCGCAGCACAATGGGAACTTAAATAATTGGGGAAAAAAGTCATGTGGCTCCCCAGAGAACTAGGAAAAGAGTGGTGTGCTAGTAGTAAGTCCCATCCACTCACTTCCCCTCCATCCTCTTTTTTTAATTTATTTATTTTTTTTAAGTGAGGGAAGGAAGATGACTGTTGATAGGCAAATCTCTGCAAAAGGGGTGTAATTTACATTCTCATAATGTATGGAATCTATAAAAAACGTACTCTGATTCACCTCCAGACTCCTGCTGAGGCAAAATGTAGTATCACAGTCTAAAGCAAACACCAAGTTGGGACTTCATGCAAAATATTTGCCAATCCTAGATGAAAGGTACTAAATAAATATTATTGCTATTATTGCTGTCTGCGGGGAGCAGTACTACAGGCCTTTAAGAAGGCTGACTTGGTGGAAAATCTTCGTCATTTCCATAAAAAATATTATGTTAGAAATTGCTAGAGCCTTTATAACTTTATGGGGCTATCAAATGCGATGGTTCCAATATTAAACTGCAGTGGAAAATAATGTAAACAATACAAAAAGAATACAGGAAACAATCTATTTACTAATGATACAAAAATATATTCAGGGAAGAAATCCATTCATTAACATTTGGAGGTCTGAGCAACAGACAGAACACAAATGCTTTTTTGCTTTGTTTTGATTGCATGTCATAAACACATTAAATATGACCACCAGCAAGATGATAAAACCTCTTCGGTATCTTCTGAAGATTTAAGAAGGACAGGTAACATGTTAAAGAGATGTGATAGGAAAGGAATTAGCAGGACAGGAGTTTCCAGTCTCTCTCTTGTTCTGGGCTTATCCCACCCGCCTCACAAGTATTGCTAGTTCAATGTCTATTAAATCTTATAATTTAAGGAAAATTTCAATGAACTAAGGAAAAGATTAGGGCTGAAAAACAAAGAGTAATTAAGCTTTGAAGTCTACTAGTATCTATTCATTTTTAAAAGCTGCCACTCTTTAAGAGTTTAATGGATTGCTTGCACCGCAACATATTATGTGCTGCATTATAAAGGTATAATTTGATCACATCAGTCACTATCACTAGACATTTCTTTAAAGAGCCCAAATTAGAAAGTCTGTGCATCCAAGACTCAATTGTGTATCTTATGTTTTTGTTTTCATTAAAGAAAGGTTTTTAATCAGCCAGAAGGGCAGTTTATAGTGCTATATACAATCTCCTATCACTAAGAATTAATTCTGACCTTACAGTATTGATATATATTATGATCTTGTTTCCTTAAAGCAACTGGAAAGTAGAACTACAAGCATTTCAAGAGTTTTCTTGTCATGACTCACAAATAAACAGTATAAATTCTTTTTCAAAGTAATTTTGCTGAAACTTCTTTCACTTCTGTGCATTTTTAAAACAAAAGTAAGTTTGCAATTATTGCTATAGGATAAGGTGATATATCTTGATGTATCCTCTCTCACTTAATTCTCCAAGTGTAATTAAGCCTCTCCAAAATACTGAAAAATTGTTGGCTAAAACATTATTGTCAGACTGCAGTTTACATCAATGATTCTTTATGGCAGGGTCTGTTTAAAAAAAAAAAAAAAATCTTGTGAGGTTGTTCTCTCTCTCTCTGATCTGATTGTTGAAGTGCTGAAAAAGAAGAAAAAGCATCATATCATCATCATGTAAGCAGGAAGGATTGAACAAAAAGAGCGTTTGTCCTGATATATAGGATAGCATAGCTGTTAAACAGCAAGTGAACTTACTGCTTGCAATTCAAATGTAACTGGAAAGAGTTTTGTGTATAACACTTCTTTACATTCAAAGGCTGAGAACCTGCTTAATTAAAAAAAAATCACAACTTTTCTACTGCAAAATGTTGGGGTTTTTTAAGGCATTTTAGCTGGTCTTTTTTGTAAGCTGAACTTTTTTTTCTGTTATGTGAACAGTCATTTTTTTATTAACAGTAGTAAACTTTTGCTGGAACGTTGTTTGCCATGAGCTTTGGTTTTAAAAGCAGTATTTTAACATCCAGCTACAATCTGGTAATACTGGTTCTAAATGACATGATTCTTAGATAAGTAAAATTTAAATATCCCTATTTCTAAAGAGTACACCTATACAAGAGGAGAATTACTTGTTAAATGTAAGTTTTATTTATATGACAATTATTAAGTTAATTACTTTTCACCATCAGACTTCAAGTCCAACAAAACAAGTATGTTTCTCATGGTCAAATATACTATATATTTTATTTGAGTTACCATCATACTAGCTGGGTTTGGTGGCCAATTTTATAGAAATGTTAATATCTAAATTCAGACTTTAAGGGTTTGACATTGCTCTAAAGACCAATACAATCATACTTGTAACTCAGCTAATTCAGACGTGTTTTAGTCTTGATTTATATTATGGATCAAAAGTATTAAGATATAAAAGCACCATATTAACCTTCAGATGTGGTTTATATTTACAAAGATAAATACAGGTATAACAAGGAAAGGAAGCATAGTAGACAAAGTTCTATAATGTATATTGGAAAATGTACGGTAAGGTTTGTTGATATGATGTATTATATCATAGGGAAATTAGTCTTGACTTGCTGGGTCCCTATAGTATTTAATGATATGGAAGAGATTGCAATTAACTGTAATAATTTAGATTACTAATTCTCATAATTTAGACAAGAGTTTTTGAAAGTTAATAGGATGTCTGGCATGTGTTAATTGCTGGACTGAGAAAATTTTGAACACTACTGCAAGTTTAAATGTTTAATGTAACTTTTGGGGATTGAAAGGTAGAGTTGCTATACTGCACTGAATCCCATGGTTGGATGTTTTGGGATTTTCTTTGTTTGTTTGTTTTGGATCTATGTGTCATGGTTTTGTGATTTTTGGTTTTTGGTATTCCACATTATAACATCATGATGAAGAAGAGCAGGTGAAGAAGGTGACCTTGCGAGGAGCTCTCTCTCCTCTCTGTGACCGCAAAGTCCCCTGGGGAATGCAGTTTTTCTTCTCTTCCAAGCAGGTACCCAGAACTAGAGCATTAATAGTTAAACTCCCAGTGCCATACATGATGTTATGATGTGGAATACCAAAAACCAAAAATCACATGACATTCCACCCCTTATTCTACATCACTACATCATGCTTAATATATACAAACAAAACATAATTGCCAAACATTAAACACATGCACACACAAATCTATATATACCCATGGAATTACTGACTGCACTCTCCCAACATCAAATTCCCTTGTGGTACACATTGAACATCCCTGTTCTTCTGCATTTCCGTTTTTCTGCGTCACCCACCAAGTGGACCCAGGTCCCTGGGCAAAAACAGTTCCATGAAGAGGTTTGCCCTTCCCAGAAGCTGGAAAGACCCAAACCACTTTTCCCAACATGTTCTTTACATGTACAACAGGGACCTTATCTCCCTTGACAGTATGTAGGGAGCTAGCAGGACCATCATGATTGATAGATCCTCTAGTATTGACCAACCAGGTGGCTTCTGCCAAATGCTTCTCCCAATGCTTAAATGTTCTGTCACCCATTGCTTTCAACATGGTTTTTAACAACCCATTGTAGCATTCAATTTTACCAGAAGCTGATGCATGATAGGAGATATGATAAATCCACTCAATGCCATGATCTTTGACCCAAGCATTTACAAGAGAATTTTTGAAATGAGTCCCATTATCTGACTCAATTCTTTCTGGGGTGCCATGTTGCCATAGGACTTGTTTCTTGAGACCTAATATGGTGTTTCAGGTGGTAGCATGGGTTACTGCATATGTTTCAAGCCACCCAATGGTTGTCTCTACCATGGTAAGCATGTAATGCTTACCACTGTGAGATCATGGCAAGGTGACATAATCAACCTGCCTCGCCTCTCCATATTTATACTTCTGCCATCGCTCTTCCCCCCTGAGAGATTTCATCCTCTTGGCTTATTTAATTGTGGTGCATGTGTCACAGTCATGAATAAACCTGTGCAATAGCGTCCATAGTTAAGTTCACCCCTCAGTCTCTAGCCCATTTGTATGTTGCCTCTCATCCTTGATGGCCCAAGGTCTCATGGGCCCACAGAGCTAGAAATAATTCACTCTTGTGTTGCCAGTCCAAGTCTATTTGAGCCACCTTAATTTTGGCAGCTCTATCTATCTGACAGTTATTTTGCTGTTCTTCAGTAGCCCGACTCTCGGGCACGTGAGCATCTACATGGCGCACCTTTACAAACATATTCTTTATTCGGGCAGCAATATCTTTCCACAGTTCAGCAGCCCAAATAGGTTTACCCCTTCTTTGCCAGTTGTTCTGTTCCCATTGCTGTAACCACTCCCATAAAGCATTTGCCACCATCCATGAGTCAGTGTAAAGATAAAGCATTGGCCACCACTCCCATTCAGCAACCTCTAAGGCCAATTGGACAGACTTTACCTCTGCAAATTGACTTGATTCTCCTTTCCCTTCAGTGGCCTCTGCAACTTGTTGTGTGGTGCTTCACACAGCAGCTTTCCATCTGCGATGCTTTCCCACAATATGATACAATCCATCAGTGAACAGGGCATATGTCTTTTCATTTTCTGGAATTTCCTGGGCAGGTCCTTCCACTTTGCTTCGCTTAATAGCGAAACCAGCACATAGAAGGATCTGAATTATTTGCTCTCCTTTCTCAAAAACTTCCTTTGCTGTGTTACCCCACACAATGATGTCATCAATGTACTGTAAGTCTTCAGGAGCACCACCCTGTTCCAGTGCAGCTTGGATCAACTCATGGCAAATGGTTGGGCTATGTTTCCGCTCCTGGAGCAAATGATTTCAGGTGTACTGAATGCCCCTCCAGGTGAAAGCAAACTGTAGCCTAGATTCTTTGGCCAAAGGAATGGAGAAAAAAGCATTAGCAATATCAGTGGTGGCATACCATTTGGCTGCTTTTGACTCCAATTCATATTGGAGTTCTAACATGTCCGGCACAGCAGCACTCAGTAGGGGGTGTCCCATTTAGATTGGAGGGTGTCGAGTTTGGATTGCAGGGAGTTCCTCTCGATTCGGAGGGCATCTCTCTCTGAGGATGGAGGTCTTTTCTCTCAACTAGTAGACTCTATCTCTCAGCATGGAGACTCTCCCTCTCAGCTCAGAGTCTCTCCTGGAAACTCTCCCTTTCAGCTCTCAGACACTTTCTCAATTTCACAAACTCTCTCCCTTTCTGGGATACTATTGAATAAGGCCCGATAAGCATTAGACAGGCCCCAAATCATTTGTGCCTCCTCAGATCTGCCTGAGCTGCAACATTCCTGTCTCAAATATGTGTTTAAGCTCTCAGGGTCTTTCAGGTGTTCAGGAGTAAAGTTCCATGACACCAAAGATGTCCATCTCTCTAAAGTCTATCCCAAGTCTTACCACACTCCCCGCCACTTAGTATTCTCTAGTTTTGGGGAAGGCTTCCTCAAAATATGACAAATACTAATACTGAGTGAAATGATGAACAGTACATTTAGGGAGATTGACAACATGATCAGATGAGCATTCAAAAAATGCATAAAAGATTCAAAGGAGAGACTGGGAGCCTGCTTAAAAATCCCAAGATCTGTAAAATTAGCAGCTCCCTCTGCAAACAGGTTCAAAAGAGAAAGCAGAATCATTTCTTTTTTTATCTCTTTACAGAAGCAAGATAGCAGTGCTCAAAGTTTACAAATATTCCAGAATATTGGCAGTCCGCCTGGACTTTCAAGGTCAAGTTTTCAGTGATCACCTGTGAAAGAGAGAAACTTTCCCAACGAAACTCTCTAAGAGCAGAGAGAGATTCGTTCTAAAAAGCTAAAAAGCAGCTTGTTGCCTGCATTCTCCACCAAGAATGTCAATGGTTTATGGGCTGGTTCGGCCCAGTTCCGTGACTAGTGGGGCAGAGGGATTTCGCAAAATCCGCGCCTCCAGAAAAAGAGAACAGGGACCCCAAAATAATTAACAACAGTGGCAACAATCTAAGGAGAAACAAACTAATTTACTAAATATATTATCAGAATACAAGATAACACACCATTATACACTATACTTATAATTGAACCTAATAAATCAAATATAATGAGAGAATGTCTCATTGAATGAAAGGTGGATAGGCCTCACCACAATGCTGGGGTGAGAGGCACAGTCCAGTTGGAGCAGCAGGGCGACAAAGAAGCACTGACAAAAAAAGAGTGGACGAAGAAGAGCAGGCGAAGAAGAACGCATCAGGTGACCTTGCCAGGAGTTATATCTCCTCTCTGTGACCGCAAAGTCCCCTGGAGAACGTAGTTCTCTTCCAGGCAGGTACCCAGAACTTGTGCATTAACAGTTAAACTCCCACTGCCCTACATGATGTTATGATGTGGAATACCGAAAACCAAAAATCACAGAACCATGACGCTATTTTATTTATTTCTTCTGCAAGAAGTAGAGAGGGCAGAGAATAAATGTCTTGTGGGATTTTCCTTGATGCAGAATGGAAGGTATTTTGCAGAGACTTACTGTTCATCCATTTTTACAGGGAAAGACCTGAGTGAAGGATAACAAACAGGAAGGAATTTTATTTATTTTTTTTTTTTCATGATGATTGAAACAACTGCATTGTAAGTTCAAAAGAAAGAATTAGGAAAAGAAAAAAGTAATCTTAGGTAATTAGCTTACCAGGAAAAGGAAAGGTAAAAAATACATAAAAATTAGAGCAAAAAAGAGAGAGAGTCCTAGTGTGTTAATGGAATCCATGACACAAATGCTGCCAGGAGGTAGCTTGATTGTGGCTATTTGTGCACTGGACTTAGCATCCGAGTGATGCTGAAGGGCTTCAGCATTAATAGAAGAAGGAATCAGAATATGAAATACTTTAATGCTTTCTATTCTTCTACTGCTAATAGGTTTGCAGCTTTTACATTACTTAAAGAAGACTATGAAGTGAAATTGTCTAGGGCTGTGTATTCCACACGAAGGCAGTTTATTACAAAAAAAGGGCCAAATTTAATAGGAAATGCCAGAAAAATCTGTGGAGATTAACATTTTACCATTGGAGTCCACAGTCTTGCTGATCTTTGCATTTACAGAATATTAAAAGGAAGAGTAGTAAGAGGCAGTATATAGTTGGCATAGGAAACACCTATCAGTGCAGCTTCAATTTTAGACCAATCTTACAACAGCAAAATTATAATAAATATCTCATTTCAACAGTATGACTCAATTGAGCACATTCAAACCTGCTTTAGATAATAGTATGGAAAGAAGAAACATAAAATTGTCATAGCATCTATATTAATAGTGAATTCCAGTTAGGGACTTCAGAAAAATCACTGGGTAGCCCTATAACTAAGGCATTGACATTGTTAGTAGTAGACCATGAGCTGTCATAGTTTGCAAGGCATCAGAACTGAAGATTTTCAGTCTTTCTTAATTTGAGCTCCCCTTGACCTGCCTGCAGCTTTGTTTTAGGTTTAGTTGTGGTAGCAATCTCATTAATTATCCAGGTGTCTAGTAGCATTTTTTACTTTTCTTTATCATGGAATCATTTGAGTGGGAATGAACCCCCGCCTGCAGCCCCCTCTTCCCCCAGTGGTCATCTGGTCTAGTTCCCTTGCTATGAACAGAGACATCCACAGTTCAGTAAGATTGCTCAGAGCCTGGTCCAGTCTGGCCTTGAATGTTTCCAAGGATGGGGCGTTCACCACATCTCTGGGCAACCTGTGCCAGTGCCTTATCACCCTTGTTGTCAAAAATTTCTTCATTACATCCAGTCTAAATCTTCGTTCTTCTAGTTTGAAACAATTTCTCCTTGTCCTGTGATAACAAACTCTGCTAAAGAGTCTATCCCTACTTTCTTATAGTCCCCTTTTAGGTAGTAGCCTGAAAGGCCACTCTCAGGTTTCTCTTCTTGAAGCTGAAAAACCCAAACTCTCTTGACCTGTCTTTGTACGGAGAGTGTTCCATTCCTTGGATCATTTTTGTGGCCCTCCTCTTGACACACTCCAACAGGTTCATGTCTCTCCTGTATTGGAGACTCCATATCTGGATGCAGTACTCCAAGTGAAGTCTCACCAGCTCAGAGCAAAGTGTCGGGATTACCTCCCTCAACCTGCTGTCCACACTTCTGTTGATACAGCTAGGAATTCAGTTGGCTTTCTGGGCTGTGAGAGCACATTGCTGGCTTATGTACAGCTTGCCATCCTCCAGTGCCCCCAGGTCTTTTTCAGTAAAGCTGTACACTTACATCCCCCAGCTAGTGCTGATAGCAAGGGTTGCCACTATCCAGGTGTAAGACCTGGGCACACTGCTTGAACACGATGTCTAGGTAACTCTGGATGGTCCCTTGAGCATGTTGACCACACCACACAGCATTGTCATCCACTGACTTGCTGAGTGGACTTGAGTGCACTTGACCCCACTGTCAACGTCACAGATGAAGATGTTAATGAAATATCCATCCCAGTACTGATTCTGAGAGACAACGCTTGTCGCCAGTCTCCATCTAAACATTAAACCACTACTCTCAGGATATGGTTTTGCAACTAGTTCCTTATCCACCAAACAGTCTACCTGTCAATTCCTTATCTTTCCAATTTGGAGAGAAGGATGTTGGGAACTGTGTCAAAGATCTTACTGAAAATCCAGATAGATGACATCAGTGGCTCTTCCTTTGTCCATTGACACCATCTGACCACTATGTTGGTCCTGCTCTTAGTGAATTCATGTTGGTTGTCTTTCGTGACCTATCTTCCAAGTGCCTTAGCATATCTTCCAGGAGGATCTGCTCCATGATCTTCCTGGGTAGTGAAATAAGACTGACAGGTCAGTAGTTCCCTGGGTCATTCTTTCTGTCCTTCTTAAAAATAGATAAATAGATGCCACATTCCTTTTTTTTTTTTTTTTTCCCCCAAAGCCACTAGGAACTTCACTTGACTGCTAGGACTTCTCAAATATCATTGAGATTGGGTTGGCACCTGCATCAGCCAGTTCCCTCTGGACTCTGGGATGCATCTCATCAGAACCCATGGTTGTACCAAAAGCTCCGAAAACTCCAACAGTAGGGAAGAACAGAAAAACTTTGAAGCATGTGACAAAACATATCTCTTCAGGTAACACAAATTTTTCTGAAGAAGTAAGAAATGGAGAGTATTACCTGAAGCATATTGTACTACAAGTACACACGCAGTTGATCTCTGGGAGAAGTGGGAGTTTTGTCAGTGAATTACAGCAAATCTGTAGTGCCAGGAGCTTCATCATCAGCTGTAAACAGCTTAGAGCAGACAACAGTATGTACATAAGCATGAGTACAACTAATCAAAATCTTTAGCATCTCTTTCTCAGCTAAACATAAATTAGGAGATTAGGTGCAATTAGGTAAGATTCTACTACAGGCTAGCAACTCTTTACTGGCTGTTCACAGATAGCTCCTTGTGACACTGAAGAAAGTGTCAACAAATTATTTATGTAATGCCGAGACTAATGAGTCCTCCTAGGGTTTTCCAAATAACACTGGATAAACCAAGGGAAGAAATTAGTACTGTAATGATGGCAAAAGCAAATTGTACAAGCAACATGTTTACGTATCATCACTGTTAGAAAAACTGTGGGTCACACAGTGCTGTAAGCAAACAAGTTCCTTTGCTCTGACAGTTTCATAGAGTGTGCTTATAAATCTCTTTATTATTAGAGGACAATTAAGGAAGCTAGAAGCTATTACAGAAGAGCAAATGGACTCAGACACATAAGGATGACTAAATCATTGAGCCACCATAAGAGAAATCTGAGTTTATATCCATATTTATGCAGTTTTGCAAAATCTGCCCTAGTGAAGAACATGCTGACCAAACTTTAGTTAGAATACTGCATAGAATCTAAACAGCTTCTCATGGTATGTGATATCAGGAGTCCTGGCTAAAGAATATACGCCTACCCATGAAAGTTTTAGTCTGCTTGGAGAGTACTGTTGCAATCAACTCCTATGTGGTATGCCTTTGACTGTGGACCACTTCAGTGTGAATTTCTTTTCTATTCTAATGGCATTTCTTGGAGTCCTTTGCTATGTGGTTAGTATCTTTTTTTCCACTCAGAACAAAAATTAGTATAATGAGTAAATTAGTGCATTTTGGGATTTTTTCTATAAATGTACTCAGATAAACACAAATTTAGAAAGTGTTCAAAACAATTTGAACAACATATATTGAGCAAACAGAAAATCATGAAGCCATTTGTCAAGTCATGCAGGTTGCTTCAGCCTTACAGAAACTACCAATTATGTCTCTCCAAACTAAGATATCTATTAAATGGATATATTTATGACAGATTTTTCTCTATTAGCCTCTTTGTGTAACACACATTAGTTCTTGCCACTCACAGTGAAAGTCCAAACCACCCCTCATTTTCTGTTCCCAGAGAAGACTGAAGCTCAATGTATGGAGCAGGTTGTGTGAGTGTTCTTTACCTCCATCCAGGGGTCTCCAGCTGTAGTAGAACAATCTGGGTATGTGAAAACACTATAGCCAGCTTAATGGAAACTTTCGCGGCTTTGAGAATTTTGATAAGAGACTAATGAAAAACTGGTGCAACAGGCTCAAATAATAAGATGCTCATGTACATGCAAGAAAGAGGACTCAGGCACAGCCTGCCA
The DNA here is from genome assembly GCF_987193195.1 of Phasianus colchicus. NCBI lineage: Eukaryota > Metazoa > Chordata > Aves > Galliformes > Phasianidae > Phasianus > Phasianus colchicus. Next base: position 23,195,227 of record NC_143439.1, read on the forward strand.
GAAAATGCTATCAAAATTCCTCACAGGAAAAAGACAGTGAAAATGACCCTTGAAAAATAATTTGGACTGTAAATGACTATTAGATCTCTAAGCTAAGGAGGGACCATAAGTCCAAAGTGGTGCTATTAAACACAGTTTCTGAATGACGAATGAGCAGAGACATCTGTCTGCAATTCTGATTTACCGGCAAGATTTCATCAATGCAAACTATTTTCTAAGTTTCACGTGTACCATTCAGGTTTCTTTTCTGCAATTTTCTGTGATCTAAAGCAAGAGATGGTACTGTAAATGTCTCCTGTATGATTGTTATGACCCTCCATTTCTAACAGAGTGTTAACTTGTGGTGAGAAAATAAGTGCTACAAGTAAATTTTAGAGAAAAGGAAATACTGCATGATTTCCTAACACATTTCTGTTAGTCCATCATAAACAAGGAGTAGAAGATACACTTGAACAAAGTCTAGGATAACTGCTGTCTGAAAGCTTGGCCCCAAACCGTGACATCAAAAATGTCTTCTTTCAAGATCTCTTTTTAAGCATCTTGCCTGTCACCCCAAGTCTCTTAATGAATAAGTACCATTTTGAATCTGAAATTCACACAAATTATTCAAAAACTTCTGGTCTGTCTCTTTAAAAATGAGAAAAATGTTGAATATAAAAAGTAAAATATAGGAAAAAGAATGAGAAAAAACAGTTTGATTGTAGTGGTTTTCAGATTAATTCAAGTAAAGCATTAATCTTGGAATTTGACTTTCTTGGAACAATAACAAAATCACAGGCCAAAAAAACACTGTATGATTTAATTATTTTTCTGTTATTCCTCTTTTATAACTTCACCATTTCCATTTCAACAGCAAAGAATCTTATTATCTCCTTTTTGTTTTCTTTGGGAAGAGTTATATTATCTGCTTATTTGTTTATTCCAATATTTGTTTGTTTGTTTAAATCCGTATTTTAGATTATCAGTGTTTTCATCAGCACAAAATGCCTTTTTAAAATGACAGTACTATGTGATGAGAGGAGATTAGGTAATTTTAAAGGGTTGCCTCAAACTTTTGTTGACTTTTTACGTTGGGGTTTTTCTGTGCAAGAGTGCTACAAACACATAGAATGACTTCTTGAAATTTTCATCTGCTAATGAGACCAGGATTAAGGAAGTTGATACATTTCACCTACAATTGATTTGTCAAGAAACTTCAAGTTAATACCACTGGAGAGTAAACAACAGTATCTCACTCTGCAAACTGTCTGAATGTAATTGAGAAGTTGAATTTTTTTTTTTCCTGTGCCTGATTAAAACAAATCCAATAGTGAATGTGAAACTGTTTTTGAGTTCTTACAAAGTATTTTTGGGTGAGTATTTTTGCTGCATTTGTTTATAAATTGCTGTCATATGACTAGGAATAACAACTTTAAAATAAATGATTATTATTATGTGTAATACAATATTTAAAGAAAGAAGATTTTAAAGTTTATTATTATTATTTTTAGGGTTTGTTTTCTTTTTATGCTCTTTGTTTTATTTGACAAGCTCCTTGCAGAAAGAAAGCAGACACTCTGTGGCAACTGGGTCCCATCTTTTGGAAAGTGTAAATGAAGAAAAGTGTATGATATTACAATAATTTAATGTATATTTCCTAAAAAGTTAGTTTCAACTCTACATATGACACCACAGATGAAATAACACCAATTTTCATTTATTAATTTTATTTTCCACATGTGGTTTAGATTATTTAATATCATTGCATTATTGATGTGTATTACTGGAAATATACATATCCAATTATCCAATTCGTATTGTTTTTGCTACATCATCTCATTTTTTTCTTCTTCTCCTTCTCTTTTTTTTAATTTACTTTTCCTTTTTTTCCTTTTCTTTCTTTTTCCTTTTTTCTTCTTTTTTTTTCTTTCTCTTTCCCTTCCTCCTCTTCCTTTTTTTTTTTTTTTTTTTTTTCCCTTTCATTTGAAGCACCATTTTTCTTTTCTGGATCATTTAATACTAGTGAGAAGAATATACGTTGAATACTGTAAAAAAAAAATTATCCCTAAATATTACGTAGACAATACTGAAGATTAGAAAGTGCCAAAAAGCTCATATGAGTTAATTAGGGGTAGACATGAAAAATGAATGTATGCTATGTTGTTAAGTACAGTAATCACATGTTGCTGGGCCTTGAGAAACCCTAGAAATTTAGGAAAATTCCAAAAATTTCTCATAAACAGCTCTGACAAAAGCTGTGATTTCAGAGTCTTTTGAATAGATATAAATAAAAATGTGAGGAGATACCAACTGTCCTGAAAAAAAAAAAAAGTAGAATAGAAAGTAATAATCCATTTATGTCATCTGTCAATGACTTAATCTTATTTTATCTGAACACCAGATCCTTTGGATGCTGAAAGGATATAGGGAAATATAAACTATATCATAGAACCAGAGACAAATAAGAGTCATTAAAAGAGGTACATTTCAGATTGCTTAACAAAATTCTTAGCTTGAACTTCATGTAATGACTTGAATATACTACAAACAAGTATTAAATTTTTACACAGTGAAATTCCTAGAATTCAGAAAGGAATGAAAATGGCTTGCTGCAGAACCTGTACTTCTGTAACCCTATTTCATATTTATATTAATCAAATAAGAAGTAGTAATTGGAAATACAAGTAATATAGGTCAAAATAGATGAAAAATAATCCAAAAATGAGAAAAGTGGTTTGTGAGATGTAAAAAATTTTATGAAATCATGGCACAGTGTACTTAGAATATCTAAGATTTCAGAAGAGTTTTGTTTTAAACACAGCTCCTTAAATTTGGCATTCTTTTGAAAGAAAATTTGCACATCTTATTTTCTGAAATAGTCCCCTATAAATATAAAAAAGTGAGAATACGTTCTTGATTGATTCTGTCATTAGGAATGAATGCAGAGAGAAACTCTGGCAGACTTCTACTTCACACACTGTTTAATTGCTTTATTATCCTATTTGTTTGTATGTTTTCCTACAGAATTGAAGATATGAAGACATTCAGTCACAACATATTGTGGTAGTGACACAATTTAAATTACTCTCCCATACATGGTTCTGTCTCAAGAGTTTTCATGGCCATGAGCCATTATCTCCAATGAAAATAATAGTCCATGGTATTGCAACACCTTTCAACGCTATACATCATGATTCAAGTATCTACATAATGAATTCCATAGTGGTAATAAATATGTGATGTGCAGAAAATCAGACCCTATAGCCTGTAAGGATATAGAGAAGGTATGTTTTATTGGCAATTGCACAAAAGCCCTGGTGCAAGGGGAGTAATTCCTCCAAGCTTGCACGCCGTCTGGAAAAACTGTGCTACAGATATAGGACAAACTAATACATAATCAATAGTTTCCTGGAATTCAGATACATATCACTATACCCCAAAAGCATGCAGACCCTCCCCTGTTGCGCGTGCGTAGTGGGTCGTGGGTTGAAGTATTTGTTGTCTTTTTCATGAAGGCTTCTGACCTTCCTCACCATAAACTCCTGACAGAGAAGGGGGGCATCCCCCAAACTAGTTTCGTCTTGCTCTATGGACATCTATTCACCTTCCTGCCAGATTTCTCTGGGTTGTTCTCAAACCTTATCAGCATGGCCTTCATCCCCTTCACTATCCCAGACCCAGTGTCTGCTATGCTCTCTTCTCTAACAAGCTCTACATTCCTGCTTCTATAAGCTATCTCTAACTATCCCCCTCTATCCTCAGTTACTGTGAAACCTTCTTTCTGCCTTTAACTTTTTCTTATGGGGTCCCTTTTCCACCTTTCATATGCACATTTGTGCATAGCTGGAAATGAAGAAATATCTCTAATTTCAGAGAGCACATCTTGCTGTATTTTGCATAATGACTGTGAACATAGTACATCAGATAAATGAAAGGAAATAGCTTTTAGTGCAGTGTTCTGTCACAGAAAAATAATAAATCAACAACCTATGAACTCTATGTCCATTTGAAGCATATTCAGAGCCCTCATTAACCTATAGAGGCCAATTTGAATAGAAACCATTTAATGAAGACACAGAGGGGATTCTTGATAATTTATTACGATGGAAGAAATGGAAACAAGCTAGAAATGGTAAAAATTACCCAGATGCTAATGAGATCCAATAGTGGCTACAAAATCACCTGACTTATGCAACAAAAGCTAATTGCCAAGTCACAGCTACTAAACTGCGCAAAACTTTGTACAACAAAAGGAAGGGGTTCTAGAGATGGGTAGTTTTTCAGGAATTAGTAATTTCTGAGTCAAGATCCACTTAATTTCATTTTCTACTTGTTTGTTGTTGTGGTTGTTTTTTGTTTTAATTTACTGGGAATATTCCTCAATAAAACATGGGATGAAAATGTGACCTTTCTGTGACAGAATCAGCTGCTTTAGGCTAAGTGCCATGTATTATATTTAATTTGACTGAAATGCCTGCAAGGTACTGATGGCATGATTTTAGGTTTCTATACCTAGGATTAAAAAAAGAATCTTACTTAATCTTTTCAAGAGATAAGTGCCACCCAAAACTTGCAAAGAAAGCTTCATATAAAAGAGAAAAATCATTCTAGAAGCTAAATTTCCTCTGCCCATCTAAGTGCCCCAATCATCAAGTGGCACTGCTTCCTAGCAGCCTTTCTCATTCCCTTTTTCTGTTTCTTCATTGTTATCTCCAGTGATGATCAAATTCTTTCTTTGATGCATGGTGGTGAAATTTCAGCAACATACATTTTGAGTATTTTATACAAGGGCTGCTCTGGAATTAATATCTCCTGCTTTATTATGTTGGCCCACAATACCCAAGGTGGATGTTGGTGGTATGGCAGTAAAGCTTGAACCTTCCCACCACTATTCCATTACATTACATCTGTATGACAGATCGCAGCAGAGGGGCAGTCTGACAGATTAGCATCTGACATGAAAGTGTGCATGAAGCAAAGGTGTGTGTCTTTGAATTCTTCCATGCAGAAAACACTGCATTAATATATTCATTGAGGCTTGCTGAGTATTTATAGAGAACAAACAATGGGTGTGAGTACAGTGAGGTGGTGTGTGGTGCATTTCAGCAGTGTTCACAGAAAAAGGGGACAACTTCTGGTCATGTAGATACTTAAGAGTTGCATATAAACTCTTTTTCATTGCTGGCAAAAATGCATTTTTAATGGTGGTGACTATGTTGAAAAATAGTGTTTTGTAGTGAGAATTTGCTCCATCAAATAGTGTTATTGTTCTCTTTGTATCTGTTGTTTCTAGGAAATAAGTAGGAGCCTTTTGAAGCAACATTCACATTTGCATCTAGAACACCCATAATGGCTTCTATAATGTCATCCCTCAGGAGGTGAAGGTTTGAGTTTTGCATCCTGTATGCCCAGATAGGCAACTGAACATGAGTTTCCTTCTTAATAATAAATGTGTAACAAGATGCCACCATGACCTGTTATATTTTTAAAGAACAAAATAAACTATGCTTGGTTTTTGAAAGCAGAGACAAAGGTGCCTGTCTTAAGGAGAGGCTTTCAGTCAATTCTTGGGGCTGCTTCCATAGAGCTCTCAGTAAGCTATGTGAAAGAAAAGATTAAAGATACGTACATCTGTCTTCACCCTTTCCTAGCCACTACCGATCAGATGTACTCTAAAAGTGCTGATTTTACCTTTCTGTCTGATCATTTTACATTTTCACCTCTATTCTCTCCACCTTACATAGTGGAATCCTCAGTTCTGTTCACAAAGATGGATGTCATATCATAGCAATGCATTAATGGTATATACTGGAAAGCTAGATTAAAAATGAGCAGCAATGTAATTAGCCTGTATGCCTAACCAGCTTTCACATATTTGCAGAATTTTACGACTAATGAAAACGCAAAAGAGAAGTGTTACATTGATACAGTTTTATACTTATTTTCTTAGATTCTAAATATTTTTACAAAAAGCCGATCTTACTACAGACAAGAAAGAAATACTGGCATATGTTCTCCTCTGCACAAGAGGCTTTTTCAGAGAACAGAAATTCCTTCTGCTGCTCAGCTGTCTTATGCACACAGAGTTTTGTAGGGTTTCTTGGAGTACCCACATACAATCAGTGATTGTCATGCTTATAATGGCCGGTGTTTTGAAAAGATCCCAAGTCACAGATACAGTTGTATAATGGTAGAATGCAGTATGTTATTTCTATAACCTTACCCAGTCCAAATCACGAGTTGCTCCAGAGCGGTCATGGGCCATGTCATCAACTTTGTCACTGTTGCTCTACTGAATCTTTCTTGCAAATCAATTCTGTGTTACCATGACTACCACCACTGTACAAGACATCTACTCTGCTGCTGATCTAGGCAGACATTAGTGCAAAATCAGCTTTAGTACAGCGTTGTTGACAATGTTTGTGATTCAGTAAAATAGCATTTTCCATTACACTACAAGCAGTTCGGTAAATCTACTCTTGTCTCCTACAATCACTCCTGAGTACTTGGGTAAAAAGCCCTCTCATCCTATGTTCAACCCTTTTCTGCTTTGTTAGGGGCACTAACATATAATCTTAAGCAAAGAAAAATCAGCAGAACAAGACTGAGCTTCTGACTTAAGGTTCTTATATAGTAGATCTACATTCTAGTGCCTATGCGAGCATTAGAACGTAGAAAAAGAGAACTGAACAAAATAGAATTACTGTAAAGGAGATAATAAGAATATCCCAAAACGCAAGCTACTTACAGGTTTATACCTCTTCTGAAATGTGGCAAAGGGGAGATAGGAGGTTTTAGAAGTTTTCCTAATTTAGTGATTTTTTAAAAAATTATTGTTAATTTAGTGAGTGAACATGTATTTTTGAAGCTTTATAAATCTAGCAAATTGTTCTACTTACTGTCTTTAGTAATTGCCTAAAATGATCTTACTTTAAAGCCAGTGGAATTGAGCATTACTTTTGATTCATACTAGGTTTGGATGAAATGTGTCTATCCATGGCTTACTTTTGGAGTCGCCACTTAATTGGACAGAGGTGATGAGGTCTTGGTTTTAGAGGCTCTGCACCATATTTCACTTGATTTACATTTGCTTTCTGTGCCGAAATCACTGAAAATTACATAATATTATATTTGTTAATCAGTGGACTAAATGTGGACTATATGAAACAAACCATCTAGAATAGCACAGAGAAAAAGTTATGGTTTACATCAAAATTTAATTTCTTGGTAATATTCAACGTGACAAATTTTTAGTGCATTCAGTCATATTTATGTGAAACATTTGGTACAGCAGGGACCATGCAGAATTTAGAAAATGCTTCATCTCTGTGCTAGACTATTTAATAGAAAACTGAAGATACCAATCTCAACCCAGAAAGGTAGCACCTCTTTGAGTATTTCAGTATTCTAAGCTGTGACCAAAACTAATACGCATTATCAACAAGCCTGTCTAGTATTCAAAAATAAATGATTTAAAATTAGGAAATTGAACCATCTACTGAAATGGCTGCTTGGTTAGGAATTGTTGCTAATCCATGCAATTCATTGGGTTGTGCAAATACATCTGAAATGGTCTTGCTACCCGTGACAAACATCTGTCATGGGAAGAAAAAACTCTGAAGTAGATATTTATCAAACTATACTGATTAAATCCTGGCTCTAGGAAATAGTGCCGTATGAGCTGGATTTTAGTCAATAAGAATGAGATGAAATCCATATTACAACTTTCCAAACAATCATCTGGATGATAATGTAAAGTGTTGCCTGAAGAAAAACAAAAGAGTAGAAATATTAAATTATGTGATATTTCCATGGATCTTCACTCTCTAATAAGAACAATTGCACATGAGCTACAGTTGCTTTGTTGGGTTTTGTTTGTTTGTTTTTAATATGGAGTTAAAATTAAATGTAACACCACCATCATAAACAAAATCTATGAAAAAAATAGGATAGATGCCAATAATACTTGTAAAAGAAGAGTCCCTTTGGACACATCTATGTTTAAAAATAGAACCTTTGGTTGACCTTCATTTTGATACCTAACCAAGCCTGGCATGATAATTTAAAATTGTATAATTGTTTTGGTTATTTTTTTTGTTGACTGTTTTTGTTGTTTGCTTCTTTTTTTCCTGCAGTAATGTGATTAGTTTTTCTGATGGTAGACTAAATAGATTAACTCTGTCCATCTCTGAATTCTTGGTTTCCATACAAGGCAAAAAGGCTGGAAATGAATCCTCAAGTAAATTATTAACTGGTTAATAATTTGGCCTTCTTCAAATATTCTATGCATGTGCAAAGTCACTAAAACATTAGAAAATACTACCTCTTGCACTTTTGATATAGAACATCAAGATTTATTACTATGCAATTCAGGAAGTTTGGAAATTCATTAAAATAATTATTTTATATGTGATCTTTCAGAGACGTTATCATCTTTCGAAGTTTCATCTAGAAGTTACAGTAGTTAATTCAGGACTGCAATTTTGCAGTTTGTACTATTAGTTTGATTCTAGCTTTTTCTAAACATATGGAAAAGTTCTAAGAACATGATTTTCAGAGAATATTGCCTTCAAACTGACATTTACATGATTTATTTAGAAACCTTCCCATAACTTATTTGCTTATTGCCATAATCTATGGATCATTAATAAATTTTAATCTCTTAAAATCAAAGTTACTGAATGAACTACAAGGTACCTCTAAGAAATCAAACTAGCACAGAGTTTTGCACTCATGTTCAACTCTTGAAAAAATAATTAACAGCTTTACAGAAAAGGATCATTCTATTTTCACCAATATGTTCTTTATGATAATAATTCCTTCTAAATACAAAAGTACTATGTGTCATTTAAGTGATGATGAACTAAGAACTGATTTGTCTGTTCAGTCTGATAACATTAAAATTCAAAGCTCTCCAGCAAAGGGATAGAATGTTTTTACCAATATGTTATATTTCGGAGGCACAACGAAGAGCTCCTAACTGGAATATGAGAAGAAAACTTTGCCATACCTCAGAACTGTGTGACCACTCATAATTTGCCTGTGATAATCTTTCAAAGTAGAATTTGCTTATGGAAAGACAGAGTCGCAAAAAGATAATTTATATTTCAGATTCTTTCTTAAGAAAGAAGCGGTTTGAAGTCAATAGGGCTTTGTAACAAATCTCTTGATAAACTTTTCAGTTATTATTCCGAATGTATCTGTGGCAGAAATAAAGAAGCTTTGAAAGCTTTCGAAAGCTTTTTATGAAAGAATTGTTCAATAGTTAGCTTTATTCTGTTATACTCAAAATTATGTAATTGATAACTCCTCACGATATTGAGTACTGTGAAAAAGCAAATATACAAGAATATTTCTTTTTTCTTTCTTCTCAAGCATGATGTTACTGATGATCCTACTGGTCACTAGCTCACACAAAGAAATCTGGCATGAAGTGGAACTGAATATTTTTGGAGCACAAAGAAACATACAGCATTTAGAGTACTCAAACATCTTCGTGGCTTGTATTCACCTAGGTAGATGAAGCTTAGTGGAGGGAAATGGACAAAATACAGATCTATCTGTACTGAGTGATTCAAAATTCTTTGTGGAGTGTTCCATTTTCTCTAGCTCATAGAGTCAGAAATAAATATTGGGAGCAAATCTAAGACATTTTGATGCAGACATATCACTAAAGTATGAAGACCCCTTAAAATGAAAAAGCCTTGCAAAGGCATTCTCGTTTATCTTCCAAAATCTATTTAAAAAAAAAAAAAACAAAAACATTCCAGTGGTTTCGTGATATCTCAAACCATTATTTCTTAAAAAGAAGAAATCTTTGTTCTTTTATTCAATCTCAATTGTTCCCTTTAGGAAAATATGCAAAAGACACTTAGCTATCAAAACTGAAATGTTTCAAGCAATGCCAAACAAATTTGAGTGAGACAAAAGAAAAAAGTATAATTTTCTTTATTGAGATATCATTAATTTGGATGTTGTTTTATTTACCTTAATGTCCTATGACTAACTTTATATTTTCCTTCATGTGTATATAGCTATGCATAAACTTTTGCAGAAAAGAGACTTATGTTTTTACACATATATATGTGAATTCTCTTCAATTGAACGCTTTTATATGTAGATAAAAATATTAACTGAGACAATGAATATTTCAAAATCATAAGAAAAACGAAAATATTTCAGGAGTTTCAAGTGGCTGCATTTTCACACTGCTACCTTGTTTACTTCACATGCTGTTTCCAATCCTGACTATTATGTCAAAGGTTCATTTGTTTTGAATACCTTTTGTTAATATGTTGTGAAAACTGAAATCTGTTGGTATACTGCACTGGCCTAAATAAGTAAATAAAAAGCTATTTCTAGTTAATTTTATGAAAATCATGAAAGCTTAGTGTGAAGAATATCGGTGAGAGAAACTGTTGATTTTAGTTGTAAAAGAATAATATCATTTGAGAAGTATCAATATTGGAAAAAAAGTTTCCTACATTATTATAGAATCATAGAATGGCCTGGTTTAAAAGGATCACAATGATCATCTCATTTCAATCCCCCTGCTATGTGCAGGGCTGCCAACCACTAGACTAGGCTGCATAAAGACACATCCAGCCTGGCCTTGAATGCATCCAGAGATGGGGCATCCACAACTTCCTTGGGCAACCTGTTTCAGTGTGTCACCACCCTCTGTGTGAAAAACTTCCTCCTAATATCTAACCTAAACCTCCCCTGTCTCTGATTAAGAATAGGTGGAGGTGGCCTGTAGCAGACCCCAACCACTAGATGCCCTTTACTGAACTGACCTTGATTTTTACCCACAAGCTCTCGATCATGATTGTTCCTCAGACACAGTTCTCTGCAATCTATCCACTTTCTAACATAGAGGGCAACTCTGTCACCCTTCCTACCCCATCTATCCCTTCTGAAAATCCTGTAGTCCTCAATCAGGGTATTCCAAATGTGGAATTCATCCCACCATGTTTCTGTGATAGCAATTAGGTCATACTTTCCCAATTGCACCATGGTTTCTAGCTCCTGTTTATTTCCCATGCTGAACACATTGGTATAGAGACACTTCAGCTTAGCTATTGGCTTCATTGCCTTCTCGGAGGAAGAGAAAACCTTCAGGACGAATCTGGGATTTTCCCTTACCATATCTCAAGGTGAAAGTGTCCCTGTGTGTGTTTCTGTCACCCAGTACACCTTCGTCCCCCACCATATCTAGTTTAAAGCCCTGGTAACCAGCCCAGCCATCTGTTCCCAAGAATATTTGTGGCCCTTCTAGTCATTCGACTCCCGTCCGCCATCAGCAAGCAAACAGGGACCCTTCGCATGATAACCACTACACTACAGAACATGATAACCACTATACTACGGGAATAATAATGTTGAATAGCTTCAACAATAATGTTGAATAGTTTTTTTTTTTTTTTATGTAGGCATAATTTCTTTTATTTGATGTTTGCATTTCTACTTTTATAATAATTCCTGTAGTTAAGAATAGGAAATATAATTTTCCATGTGTTTTTAGATAAGTGAAATGCTTGACTTTGTGCCCACTGGTCTATCAGTGATTATTTTTATTACATGGTATCTGCAACATATAAAGAGCTCTGAAGGGTAAACATCCATGAAAATTATATTGGAAGCTCACACAACACATCGTAAGCTAACTTCAATTGTTCTCTTAATTTGCATCAAATTCTCATTTTTTCATGTCTTCTAAGGTTTGATATGAATTATGTTAAAATATTTTGCCATCTTGGAAAAAAACATCATGTTTAGAATGCTTTAATATACTGAATTCATAGAAGAAAGCAAAATTTTGCTGTATAACAGAAGGAAATGGCAACTGCAGTGACAAGATAAGACAGGACAGGATAGCTATGATACAAGTTATTTCCAAATCCTATTGATATCTGTAAGAGAACAAGGCAAATGTGAGAGATTCTGGAATATTTTTGCTGCATTACTTTTGATTGTCAAATAGATATTTTGATAGTGTCATACTTTTCTCACAGGCAAATCTCATATCTCTCCTTTTTATACGTCATGAAGAACAAATCTTTATAACCTGTGCTCTAACAAGTTGCCCTGTGGTCTAAATGTAGTAGGATCTATGTGATGCTTATAATGAAAACAACAATCAGAGGGCAGAAAAAATTAAACATCCCTTTATTTATTTATTTATTTATTTATTTTTAAATAAGGGATTAAAAATCAGACAACTTCAAGTACAGGAAATCTCATTCTGTATTTTTTCTGTAACAATTCATAACATTTATTTATCTTTTTCTTCTTCTCCCCTGCTTCAAGGTATTCGTACTTTAGTAATCAAAACTTCGAGTGTCCTGGAAAGGGTCATGGTCTTCTGGGAGTGAGTGCTGAACCAAGAGTGACAGAACCAACTTATTTCCAATTTTGTAAGGAAACTGGTACAGCTACACTTTCTCCTGTATAACTAGGCCAAGAGAGGTTGTGTAAGTAGTTCATATGTTTCTCTTCTCAAATATGGAAATGAACATTTAGAATTTTTGCTATACGTTCTGTTCAGTTGGCTGCAGGAATAACTTTCATAATTTATAAAACTCATGTCACTTCAGAATTTCCTTTATTCCTAGGAGAAAAAGTATTTCCAGACTTTCATTAGAAGTTGTACTACTGAAACTAATTTCTTCAACAGTCCTGAAACCCAACATGCAAATATAGTCTTATACTTTTAAATACTTATATCTACCACTGCATCCAGTAATTCAGTTAGCTCTCTCCAAGTTGTTTGTTTTCTTTAAGAAAATCTGCTTTGGGCTACAATGTTTCCAGAATATCATTGTATTTCTAAACAGGAAAATAATAATTATATTAAAACTTTATGGTGGAATGAGTAAGTGTGAGACATAGAATTTGAAAGACTGGGTGACCTGGGTCAGTTCAGCCTTGGGAAAAGAAGACTCAGAGGTGAACTTGTTAATGTTTGTAAAAACCTTGAGTGTGGGGTGATCCTTCCCTTCTACTCTGCCCTGATCAGGCCTCATCTGGAGTACTGTATCAGTTCTGGGCTCCCCGGTACAAAAAAAGACAAGGACCTCCTGGAGAGAGTCCAGTGGAGGGCCACAAAGGTGATAAAGGGCCTGGAGCATTTCCCCTGTGAGAAAAGGCTGAGTGAACTGGGTCTGTTCAGCCTTGAGAAAATAAGACTCAGAGGCGATCTGATTAATCAGTATTTAAAGTGTAGGGGTCAAAGGGACATGGCCAACCTCTTTTCAGTGATTTGTGGGGACAGGACAAGGGGAAACAGCCATGAACTGGAGCAAAGGAAATTCCTCACCAATATGTGAAGGAACTTCTTTGCAGTGAGGTGACAGAGCATTGGGACAGGCTGCCCAGGGAGGTTGTAGATTCTCCTCTGGTGATGTTTAAGACCAGCATGGACACCAACCTGTGCAGCCTGCTGCAGGGGGCCTGCTTTGCAGGGGTATTGAACTTTATGACCTCTAGAGGTCCATTTCAACCCCTACAATTCTGTGATTCTGTAATTCTGTGATAGCAGTCAGGTGTTTGTTTCAACTGTGGTATATATAGCCCTTAGTCCTCAATTCAAACGGTATTTTTTACTTTCTGTGCACTTCCACATTATATTGTCAGAACTGGATGTTCTACATGTACAAATGTACAAGTCTAGGAATGACAGAAAGTTTAATAATTTTCATCAGAATGGTGTAAACAGATTTGATAGCACTGATCTTCAGTAACACTGTCCAACAGATCATACGTTTATTTTTATTATCTTTATTTTTATTTTGCAGAACTCAAGCCTCTTCTTGTACCTTTTTGATTAATACTTACAAATCAGGAAATCCAGTTCTGTTTACCGATTTTATATCCATAGTGCATATTAGTCAATTTATGAAAAATATTCTCTATAATACTGTATCAGACAGTAATGCAATTTGTACAACATTTCTAAATTCCAATAAGATTACTATCATTAAAAAAAAAGGGGGGTGGGGGAGGAATGAAAGAAAAAAAGAAAGAAAATTCTCATGAAAAACAATACAATAATGATAAAAAACAGAGAGGCAAGTGCTGAACATTATCACCAATTGTCTTTAACTAAAAGCAATGGTACTGGTTATGTTCAAGCATGAAGAAGCTTAAATAAGAAACAGGTTCTAGCTCCTACTCCTAGAATTACCCATGGGCTTGATCACATGCTTTATTTTGTTGTTTTTACTCACCTACTTAGAAAACCTAGGGTCCACTGAAGGTCATGGTAAAAATCCTGCTGACTTCAAAGGGAGAGAATATTGAAGCTCTGAATAATAAATAGCCTGATGCAAATGAAAGTGCATATAAAGAATGGTATTTTAGTCTGGATATTACTAGAAGAGGGTGGAGAGAGAAGCTGGACACCTGTATTACAGGATTCCTTAAAATTCCTTTCAAATTCCTCTTTGTAGGTAAGAGTTTAAGTCTGAGACAAATTTTAGACTGAGATTTGCCTGTAAATTCAACCATTCACCTTCGCATTTTATTCCAGAGGCAAATCAGTAAAAATGGTCCTATTTTTGTGGGATTCTTCAAGCTTATCAAATTTGAGAGTGAAATGCAGTCTGATTGTCCAAGTTTTATAAAATCCTTTTTCTCTAAGGCTAGTCATATCATTAAGATGGCTACTACTGTAAGGCTTTTTGGCAAGAAATGGACAAGGCATAGATATCTTCCAGTTTGTAAGCTGGTAAAACACCAAATCCAGCAATAAGTTGCTGTGATCAAGAACAATAAAAGTCAATTAAAAAAAAACAGAAGAAAATTTAGGTTGGAAGTTGCAATTTTCTCCGTTATTCAGATACATCAAAGGCGAAAGAAAATCAAAGGTCACCCAATGGTATTTTAAAATGAAAACATCAGGAACTTTCGTGTGATTATTTTTGACTTCATACACAATTGGTTTTCTGAGTGTGTACTGGTTATGTGGTCTAATCTTCCTTGCTTCCTCACTGGAAGAGAGTTGGTGGTGGTAGAGATAAAGAGAGAGATGAGAAAAAATAGAGAGACATAGACATAGAGGTAAGGATAGGGATAGAGTAGACAGAGAAAGGGAGACAGAAAGAAGAGAGAGAGATGGTAAAACCTGGGATTTCAAATGTTTATTTATACAGAACAAGACTATTTTATTTCCCATTTCTTACTTGACAGTTGGGATGAAAATGAGTAAAAGAGATGGAAATTTTTTGATAAGCCCTAAAAAATTACAGCCTTCTTAACTCCACCCTTTAATGCAGGCATAACATATCTGGGCTGTATATTACCATACACTTACGTTTTGCAATCTGTTCTCGCAACTCAATTTTACACAGCTTGAGAATATGGGGCAAGTTTGTGTATGTGCTATAAAGATGTTTCAGAGGGGAAAAGAATGAAAAGTGTTGTAGCTGCAAACAAATCAATTGGACTATATTAAAACTAAACACATGATGCTAAAGATGAATGTAGAGACAGAAACAGGCACAGAGATTACCATGGGGTCTAGACACATACAGTGATTAATTATCATACACATCCAGAAAAGAAAAGCACAAGTAACAGTTTTTTCTTCTTGGGCTAGACAGTCTGCAGAGAAAGAAAATCATATTATATTCTCCATGGATGAAGGAAAAGATGAAATGGATATTAACTGTCTCTCATTTGCACCAAACTGGAAATCCATCTTTCACCTAGCTTTATTTCTTACTACTTGAAAATAATCCCATAACCCATTTTTAAATTCAGAACAATAACTATATCTGTTTACTCTTCAAGGATTCATTTTAGTTTTATAAATTGTACTAAGTAATTATACTGGATTTAATGTAGCAAAAAAAAAAAAAATCAATTTAATTAAATTCAGCAAATCTGAATACCAAAAAGAGCTGCAATACTGAGATTTTTGTTTCCTGTAAGTTTTGCAATTACACTCTAAAACTTATTCAATGTCAGAATTGCTGAATGGAGTTCTAATTACTGGGTACGTGACTCTCTTTGGATACACAAGATAAATTAAAATGAAAACAGTTTATTCATAGTTTTGTTTTGTTTTGTTTTGTTTTTTTTTCAAACACAGAATACTGAGTCTGCACTACAGTGCTCAGAAAAAAACTGATACATTTTCCAGGTTTGGAGACAATTTTCACCTTCATACAGTGACTGATAAAACAAATATGTTTGAAGCACTTTATGATAAATAGAACCTATTAGTATGAAAACATTATTCTGCAGCATTACCTCTGAGGCTTAAGTCATAGGAATATCTGCAGATTGGCTGAATGCAATACGCCAGATTTATTTAGGATTATTTAGTTATCAAGTTCATGGGATAAATTAATTATTTGTATTTATCCAGGAGAAGATTGCAGGTTTTGTTTTGTTTTGTTTTGTTTGGCTGGTTTTGTTTGTTTGTTTGTTGCTGAGGTCAGTGCAGGATGCGTACCCAACCCAGGGGTAGGGTTGTTCTTCTCTATATTTTCTCATGAAAAAGTATAAAAACTTTGTGAATGTATACACACCGTTCTTTATCTTTCTCCCACCCTGCTCAAGTAGTTTAGTGTGGTTAAAAGAGAACATGATTTAAGCCTCATTTTAAAATGTCTCCAGAAATGACATAGTTATTGAAAAAAATAGCAGGGTAAGCCAGGTGGAAAAAAATAGGATGGTAGAATGAAATACCTCTGAGGATAGTTTTGTTGTACAACATTTGGCCTTAAATAAATGTATGGGCCTGCTTCTGAAAATATATTACATATGTCAAAGGAACAGTAATTAAACTGCTCCCTCTAAGCCTTTTTGATAGGCCATTTTCAGAATGAATGGTTGAGTCTGAGAAAGGGCACTTGGCATTTAAGAACCCTACCTTTAGGATATTATTCTCCTTGCTTTCTCATGCTCACATAATTTTTCCTTTTTTTCTTCCAACTTAGAGCAATGCCAATATCTACTATTTCACTTAAGGAAGATCTGTAAAATTAAAATTGTGTCATATGAATGTAATTGTTCATCTCATAAAAATATATATATGTATATATATGTATATACACATATACATCAGTCAGATCTTATATTAACCATGAAGAAAAGAGAAACATAGTAGTTTGATCACAGTGAAAGAGGCAAATTTTGCATTTTGCATTGATTAATAGAATCTAACAAAAACCAATCTCTCTCATACTAAATGACTCAAAATAATTACTACCTATTTAATATGGTGTTACACTGAATAAATAATGATAAAAAAGCCAATGCCACAGTGAGGCATAAGAAGTTTCTTCAGTTGAGATAAGCAAAATGGATTGAAGCCCATAATTACCTCCAAGGAAACTGGCCGATTTTACAAAATTTTACTAAAATTGATTTAACATAATTTGTGTTTAAAAAAATCATTTTGATCAATATTACTTTTTCATAGCATCCGTATCTTGGATCCAGAAAAATTTCTCACTTTAGGTTATGAGTACTTTTAGAATGACATTAATGTATATAAAGAAACAAATTAATTTATTATAAGTCATAATATTATCTTTAATGCTGAAATTACAAGAAAATAGATTGCAACTGAATAAAAGAGATAAAATTTTATGTAATATCTGGCAGAGATTTACAAAGTGAAAATGACAGGTGCTGGAAAAATATTTGCTTTTTGTATTCTGCTACAGAACATGTTATACGATTCAGACAATATCCTCCTTATTTAAATGATTTTACATTTTTACACCATTTGCTTTCCCATCTGTGTATTGCAGAGGGCAATTCATTTCCATGGACTGTAAATGTGAATTTTCACTCTAAAACCAATATTTATGTGTCTTATCTATTCACTGCAATATTTTATTTTTTACTTTTTTTTTTTTTTCTCCCAGTTTTTAGAATGTGATGTAATTGTGTTGTAAGACTGGGAAGATATAAGAGATTTTCCTACTATGAAGAAGGAAAAAAATCATTATCTATTTATTAATTCACAATTTCTAACATAAGATTCTCAGTACATTTGTTATTCTCCAAGTTGTAGCAAGAGGTATTAGGCTTGATGCACAGTAATAAAATGCCAGTACTCTTGCATAGATAACAGTCATTCCATGAATATCACAGAACCTTCAGGATTTCTTTGTTTTTATTTTTTTTATTATCTATTATCTATTTTTCTTAAATAATTCTTATTTTTCTTTTCTGTGAAGTTTGGAAACACTAATCACTAATCGACTGTCCTTGGTGATGCACCATACTAAAAATTAAAACCTTCTTTATTTGTCAATCATAAATAAAGGCTGTCTGAAGAAAATATAGAACCAAATGATTCTCTGATTACTGGCCTGACAGAAATAGCCAAATGAAAAAATTTGCATAATGGGAACATTTACTGCAACTCAGAGTGAGACAATGGAATTATATAATACCAGAAATGCTAATAATCCATGTTTTTGTCATTTGTAGAAGTTTATTCTTCTAGCTGAAACAAAACAACATAGAATTTGATTTCCCTTTTGACAAGTTCTTTCTGTTAATTCAAAAAAAAAAAAAAAAAAAAAAAAAAAAGTAATTAGGCAAGAAAATAGGACAATTCCTAAGAAATATATTAATAAATATATTAATGTTGCCACAAAAAGTGGTGTTTTATATTTTCTTCTTGGGCAAGTAGTTATTTCTAAAATCTTACATTAAATGACTACCACCTACCATCCATATGTACATTTGCTTTTCTGAGAACTCTCATAAGTTTTGCAACTGTGTTTCACAAGTGATGTCAAGACATCTGCTCCTGGGAGCTCATACATTCCACTTATGGAAGTTAGGAAGCTGCTGATGAAGCATTTCCACATCCTTGTTTCATTATTTCTTTTCACAATCATGGATATGACTATTCATTAAAGGCTTATAGAGCTTGCAGGTACTTTTGGGGGTTATTTTACATAGAAATTGATCTATGGAAGACATTGCATGATTTTTTTTTTTTTTTTTAAATTCAGCTTCTTTCTACACATGCAAGCACACATGCACTTGTGCATCAGTTATCAACTTAACTACTTACTGGTGTCTGCTGCTATCTCTTAATCTCTTAATATTTTTTACTCCTTATTGTGAAATATATGTAGTATTTAATTCCAATTTCTTTTGCATTTTGCAAAAATGTGCATTAAACAATGTAACTCTCATTGTCTTTTCCCCATAATATTCATTTGCAATCTCTCTGTATATACTTAATTGAAGGTATTGCATCTTTTTTCCTTTCAAGTCAGAAGTAGTACACAGTGAGATATCTGAAATGGTGACAGACATATCTTTAACGGCGGTGTACTAACAGATTCTGTTGTTCTTAGATTAAAAGTAAGCACAACTTTACATGTCATAAGCCAACATTCATTGCCAAATTTTGATGCAGAAAGTTGAGACAAAGTGCATGAGCCTGTTGACAGACAAAATATTCTTAAATAGAAAAAAGATATAAAGATATGGGCAGCTAGACACAATTATCTGTGAAGCATCATTAATAACTAATGGCAGTATCATTAACTGCTAAGCTTGTTTTGTGTTAAGAAAAATTGCATTGGTTGTTTTGGAGAAGGAGGCTGAAGTGTGTTCTTAATGTAGCTATGTCACATCTGCAATTGTGTAGGAGAGAATTAATCTGCATCGTAAGATCATGGCTCAGGGATACTTTCACTGCTCCAGAGATTTTTCACAAAAGGTCTGCTTTTCATCATCACTCTATCAGCTAGAATAAGAATATGATAGATTTCTTTAAAAGCTGTTTGAGTAATAGTTTTCCTCTTTTTAAAAGTAAATATGCTTCATAGAAATATTAACAGAACATTATACCTATAGCCCTTAGATATTTTTGTAATTGTTTGTATATATCTTTTTACTTTAAAAATGCCTTCTTGTTCATCTAATGTAAACTGAAGTAACTGGATATTTAGTTTTTTTAAATAATCTGGGATGGCAAATTTGATTAGGCAATATAGTTATGGAAATTCATGGAGGAATATTTATTTATATTTACTAATTATGTCCTGCACAGCCGAATATTCTACAGATTCTAATACTGCATAATTTTTTAACCATATGTTCTAAACACTTAAAATAACAATGTATTTATTTATTTTAAAGGAATATCTTTGAAAGAGATACCAGACCAAAGAATATGCTGTACTAACAATTCAGATACATGATTCCTAGAATAGAATTCTCAGTTTTTAGGAGAAAATTACTTTGGTTATGAGATTAGTGCCATGCATAAATTCATACTCTAAGAGATAATGGAATAATTTTGCTATTGAAGATTAATGATTAAATTGATTAAGATTTTTTTTTAAATGTATATTAAAGGAAATTAAAAAATTCACAAATGAAAGGTTCAATATTCCATTTCAAGGATGCTGGTGAGTCAGTAAAAGGAGATGACTTTAATCTTGTGTGCATTCCACTAGCTGGAAAAGACTATAGTCTTTAAGTACAGTCAAACTATAGCCTCTTCATTACTCTCCACAGCTTCTTAAAGATGGTAAAAGAGGACAGAGGTCCCAGTTTTTTTCCTTGATAATTAACAAAAGAGCTCAGCAGTTGCAACCAGACCCAGGACAGGGCTTGAGAGGTACTCTCCATCTTCTTACATCTTTTGTAGGATCATGGATATGAATTAAAAGAAAAAACTCAGCAGGTGAGAATTACAAAATGTCCCAGAAGAAAAAAAATAAAGTGTTGCTGGTAAATTTGGCTTGTTCACTATTCTGATCACTGAACTCTGTGTTTGTGTGTTATTGTGTAGGCACATCCACAGAAAAGGAAGCAACTGCTCTAGAACAAGATTATCAAATGGATTTCCCATCTGTGAGGCTTGTAAGGAAAATGTTTTGCTAGTAAACTTCATGATATTCAGCATTCTTGGAGACTATAGCACAAATTTCTGCAGTTTGTGATTTCCACTGTGATTTTGGCACATATTTGTAGTAAACTTAATGACTAAATGAAAAATCTAATTTGGATCTTCTCAAATATATTTGCTTTGTACCTAGAGCACCTGGTCAGTAATGATCTTAATGAATATACTTCCTAATCTGCTTCTTTGTCTCATAGGATTTATATTCTGGAAGGATAATGTCACAACTCTTTCCCATCGTCCATCTTACCAAGTAGAACTACATGATCCAGTGTCATCTCCCACTGTCTAAATGACAGAGTACGAGTAACTGATTAATGACACAGGACTATTTTTGTATTTGCATGTCAAAGCAATTGATAAGCAAGCTGAGCAAAGTTGCTACCTTCAAAAGAGATTTATAAACAAATGAATTATTAGAAAGATTAACTCTCCTTGCCCATGCTTGTGAGCAATTCTTATTGGTGTTATATAAAAGAAAAGAAATTGACTGATTTTGTAAGTCTGATTATGTGTTCTTTGGGCAAGATTTTATCTTTTATCTAAGCCAGTGTGTGGCTTTGGCATGCCACACTCTGAAGTGATGGAAACTGCATGTCAGCTCAAGGGCAGAACTTAGCAGTTGGGATCTAGAGTGAGCATTCAATTTATTAAATGCACTGTTAGATCCTCAATTAGAAGTGTCAAAACATATCAAGTTTATACCAATACATTAATGTAAATGGGAATCTCATGGATATACCCTCACACAGTGCTTCAAAAGCCTGCCTTTGGCTTTCAACTCAAAAGGTGTGTCAACTCAAATAGATGTCAATTAATAAAAAGTCACTTTACTAACTTACAATTAAATCATTGCTAAGGCTTCTGCCTTTGAAGATTTAGTTGAAAGTATTTGAGGCTTAGAAAATTAAAGACAAAGGGCAGAGTAGTTTGAATCAGAAAGAGATGATAGAGGAACAGTAAATAATGAAGGAGAGTGTAACTAGATAGAAAATATAAAGAACATTTAAAAGACTAATAAATGACAAAGACAGTTCAGTGCAGATAAATGTAGAACAGTGGTGACTTTGATGACTTTTTATAAAACAATTGTGCATGTATTATAAAATAGGTAGAACAAAAATCGTTGAAAAGTCAAAAGAAAACTGTCATTGATGTAGGAAAAGAAAGTTACCAGACAAGTCTTAACACATGGATGAATGACGACTTTGAGAGGGTCCTTATGACAGAAGTCAGTGTTTCTCATAAAGTAGAAGTGTGAAAGAGTAAAATATAAGAAGAAAATAATAATAATAATAAAATAAAAATGATAAATTCTGCATGGACCCTAAAATGTGAAATGACCACAAAAATATTTCTGTAGAGAAAAAAAATTGAAGCAGATGAATAGGTCTCACTATATTTTTATCACTGATCTAACCGTGCCCATTACACAAAAGTAGTATTTACAGGAAGGATTGCCTTCTGTTTGGCCACTATGCAGTGATTATTTCTGAAGTGTTTATTTTTCGTGAGAAGTGAAAGTGCAGTGGCAGCAATAATACTGTTCACACACAAAAGACACAGATGGGTGAAGAAAACAGATATGAATATGTAAAAACATATAGAGGAAAGGAGAAGAAGAAATAAGAATCAACAAAGAGAGCAGGGAAGAGAAACAAACAGAATGGGTAGATGGAAGAGAAGATAAAGAAAATAGATAGTATTTATTAGAATAAATATGGAAAATTACTGGAATACAAGTCCAAATGTACACAGTTTTTGCTGTGACTTCCCCACATTGTTATAAAAATAGCCAGCATTAAACAGCTTTAAACGATGAGATATACTTTCTGGAACACAATCATATGGTGTGGTTGAAAACATGGACTGTTTATTTCAGTGTTTTCCACTGATTGTTGTGTCCATATATTGTTCCTTGCTGCACTGTTTGGTTCCTTAACCTCCCTCTTTCCTGAGCAGTTGCTGTTTCAGGGCATTTAGCACAACAAGGAACAGAAGCTGACAAACTTGTTATCTAACCCACAAAATTTCCAATCACTAAAGTGACATCCTAATGAATCTTTAGCTAAGTATGGCACAGTACAAAAATTTCAGTCAGGAATTTACATTCACTTCAATACTCCTCATCACTCAGGAAGTATATGACTGAACATCTGAAGACAGTGAGATTTGTTGAAACCATACCCAGGCTATTTTTTGTAGTAGTTAGACTAATGTGTGAGCAGGTACTCTCTTTTGCCTGTGGGATTTTGGTATTAGATTGGTGCCAGACCAGATAGATATATATTAAAAATGCAGTTGCCATACTGAGTCCTTCAGACCTTTTAGGTGTAGCAATCCCATATTGTCACTAGCAGAGTTAGAAAATTCTTAGCCTTACAAAAGCTGGTGCTCTTACACGCTAGGACAGAAATAGAGCCTCAAAACCTGGGAAATGTAAACATAAGAAGTTAACATTTCTAGAAATACAGTTTCTTTTGAAGATCAAAGCCTCTAAATAGTCATGTTTAGAACCAGTTGTGGATGTGGGCATCTCAGGTTTAACAGCATCACACGCTAGGCTCCTGAAATATTTAGTCATGAGCTGAAGTGGACACTTATCTGAAAAAGCTACTGTGTCACCTATGGTGTCAAACACCTATTATATGTGATATATTCCAGATTATTAGCCTCACTTCTGTGCTTAGGAAGATCATGGAACAGTCCTCCTGGACAAAATGTTAAGTCACATGAGGACCAAGCTGGTGATCCAAGACAGGCACACAGTTTCACCAAGAACATATTGTGCCTGACTAATGTGGCAGTCTATAATGGAGTGATGGCACTGGTGGACACGGGGAAGGCAACTGCTGTCATCTACATTGACTTGTGCAAGGCCTTAAACACGGTCCTGCACCACATTCTTATCTCTAAACTGGAGAGATATGAGTTTGGAGGGTAGATTATTCATTGGATAAGGAATAGGTTGGATGGTTACAGCTAGAAGGTTGTGGTCAATGGCTGTATGTCCAGGTAGAGGCCAGTAGTGAATAGCATCCCCCAGGCGTCTGCCTTGGGACTGGTACTCTTTAACATCTTCATCAGTACCATAGGCAGAGATATAAAGTGCACCACCAGCAAGTTTGCAGATGACATGGGCTGATATGGCAGAAGGAAGGGATGACATCCAGAGAGGTCTGGAAAAACTTCAAAGGTATGCCAATGCAAACCCAGTGAGGTTCAACAAAGTACAAGGTGTTGCTTGAAAGCTGCTTGAAAGCAGCTCTGCTGACAAGGGCTTAGGGGTCCTGGTAGATGAAAAATGTAGCATGAGCCAACAGTGTGCACTTGCAGCCTGGAAGACTACTGCAGAGGGGTGGTCAGCAGGACGAGGGAGGTGATTGTTCCCCTGCTACTCTGACTTCATGAGGCACCAGCTAAAGCACAGCATCCAGATCTGGGGCCCCCAAATCAGGAAGTATGTTGAGCTTTTGGAGTAGGTCCAGAGGAGGGCCATGAGATTGATCAGGGAGCTGGAACACCTCTCCTATGAGACAGGCTGAGGGAGTTGGGCTTGTTTAGCCAGAAGAAGAGACTCCATGGTGACCTCATTGTGGCCTTCCAGCATTTAAAGAGAGATTATAAACAGGAGGGAAATCAACTTTTCACGTGGGTAGATAGTGTTAGGACAAGGGGGAATGGATTTAAACTGATGGAGGAAAAATTTAGATTATTTGACAGTGGGAAGTTTTTCTCAGAGAGGATGGTGAGGTGATGGAACAGGCTGCCCAGAGAAATGTTGGATACTCCGTCCCTGGGGGCATTTAAGGCCATACTGGATGGGGCCTTGGTTAACATGATAGAACAGTTGGCTATCCTGACTGTGTCGGGGGGGGGTTGGAATTAGATTATCTTAGATGTCCCTTTCAACACAAGCCTTTCTATAGTTCTATGATCCTGTAGTTCTTTGCTTCTATGATTCTAATTCCAATCTTTTTAAAAACTTGTTTATTTTAATTATAAGAGAAGAATTTAACTGAAATGAAGGCTGGAATTTTAGCATCATTGCATGACTAGGGCTAAAATGCCCTTCTTCTACCGCAGACTAACTTCATTTAAGAATCAAAGTAAATCAGCTTCCTAAAGTTGTATAGAACAAACTGCACTATATTTCCATTTTGGCAGAGTTCTTTCTGTATTGAGTATGGCTCAGTGATTTAAAAAAAAAAAAAAAATTGGTTGCCCTCTGTGTGTACTATACTGGATTCTGAAATATTTACTAGGGGCTGTGTTGTTTAACTTGCCCTGGAGTATATCTGGTATGCTTTACTTCCAATTTTTTAATGATACTACTACTTCTGCCAGTAATTTTTATACCAGCTGCACTGGACTAATTATGTGGTTTTCTCAAAAGTCTATTTTTGAAATAATTATGGCCTCTGAGCATATAATAGACAGGAAGCTTTGGATAGGCAGGAGTAAAAAAGTTTCTGTTTGAGCAGAAAGGATAACAAAGTTGGCATATTCTTCTTATATCTTCACTTTGAATGCTCAAGCCTATGCATTACCTCAGATTGTCTATCTAATAAAAAATCAATCCTTCATATCTATGTCCACGTTGTTTTAAACACATCTCTATGTATACTTTTTGTTTTCTTTTGTTATCTAATTAACTGCATTTTGAGGGTAGTGCCTGTGACTACTACAGGGTCACTTTAAATACAAAGCTGTCTGCAGGTTGTGCAAACAATTTATGTAACTGTAGGCTTCTATTATTTTATAGAAATTAAATGAAATATGGAAAATTATGGTGTTTGTAAAGGTTCACTATGGGGCATGCATAGGGGTACGTTTCAGAGGTTTGAGTTTAATTGAACCACGTGACTCTTTTAAAGTTAATGAGAAAGGCATAGTTAAAATGGCATGTGATAATCTAAAAATTTACCCCTTACTGCCTCATTAGATTTTCTCTGTCATATATTATGGTAATAAAGGGTTCTCAGCGTGAGGTTGATTGAAAGGGATATTGCTGTGTGAAACAAAGAACTTGTCTTTTCTTCATGATCTCTGAATAATATTATTAGTATAGGCAGGGCCAGCTTTGAGTATCAGCAATCTTTGTGACCAAGGAGCCAAGAAGTATAGGTGTATAAGTGATCTTTCATTTTGTTTTCCTTTTTTCAGATTTTGTCTCTGAAAAGGAGCTGAATGACTATTGCTGTTTTTCTGTATTATTGTTAATCACCTTTACTGTGGGCATGACATGAGAAGTTTGAAGGCCTATAGTTTTCCAAGTAAATTCTCAGTCTTACAGATTTAATAGGCTAGAGAATATACTAAAAAAAATGAATGGAACAGCAGCTAGATGACTGTATGTATGTAACTGTATATGATGTAAATTACAACTATCAAAGAGTTACTTTCAGCATCAGCATTGATTGTCAAAGGAGAGACAAGATTTATCAGTATTTCCATTAGAAAAAGGGATGGAAGATTTGGTTGTGGAATTTCTTTATTTTTCTTACTATTTCATAAAAATAATCAAGATGAGGAAATTGCCATTCTTCAAAGTAATACTGTTTTTTTGTGGATTCTTTTTCTCATTTTTGTTTTTCTCTGCCAAACTTGTTTTCATTAGATAAGAACATAATTAATTAGGAGATAGTTCGACCAATTCCTTTTTTTACAATTGAAGAAGAATCTACTAACTTAATATATAGAAAAAAGAGTAGAAATAAAGAAGGCAAGTGCAAGATAGTCATTTTGATATTAGGAGTACCTAGATAGGTCTATTTAAAAGTCTCTTAGTTTAGCTAAAGAGGTTATAAAGGCATTATGCTACAGGTAAGAAGGAATATTCACTCAGGTCTTTTTAACTCACTGTGGTGATGTTATTCTAATAGAAATATGTACATAATACTATACTTGATTATGGTAAATATTCTCAGCCTCCTGTTTAATATATGAATTTAAACAGTGTGGGGTTGTTTTCTTGAATTCTACAGCTGCCTAAACATGCAGCTGGACGGAATTTAGTGGTGAAAGTTAAGTGTATTTTATTTTGTGACTACATTAAAATTTGACTTGCTCTGCCAATTAATTTGTATTTCCATACAGTTTTATATTCAAAACCTTGAAGTATGGTTAAAAATAATAATAATAATAGAAAAAAAGAATATGCATTGACTACTGCAATCAAACCTGATTGAAAACAGAATTCATTTAACTATTGTCTACTGACATGAACCAGAAAAATATTCTGGACATCCGTGACTAATAATATCTGTTTTTTAAAAAAGTACTTACCCTAAAATATTAAAGCATGCAAGAACTATTGTATGAGGGCTCCTCTGAGAGTAATGCCTCCTATTTTTTTTATGTTGGTCCGTGACATCAGAGGCAGATGTTGATGGTATGTCAGTAGAGTTTGAACCTTCCCACCAATATTCCATTACATTTTGTTGCTGAAAGGCAGATGGCAGCAGAGGGGTAGTCTGACAGAATGATGTCTGACATGGACGTGCATAAGAAGCAAAGGTGTGTAGTTGAGTTCCTCCATGAGAATGAAATGGCACCCACTGACATTCAATGATACTTGCTGAAAGTTTATGAAAACCAAACAATGCATACTCGCACAGTGATGCAGTGGCTCAATATTAAAATATAATAAAATCTGAGAACTTTTATTGTGTCATACTTGTGATCTGCTCACCTCAGTCCTCTTTCACAACCTGCTCTCTTTACTGCATTTTTGAGATCTTCTGGAATATTATGTAGATCACACTTCTATTTCTTATTCAGACTGCTATAACTGTTAATTTTCATCCTGAATAAGGTATAGTTACACATCTAGTCAGGTAGTTATAGATTCCCACACCAACTTTGGTATAAGAAACTGCTTATCAATTTACTGAAGGTCTGTTCTTGGATTAATAAGTGTACTCAAGAAAATGTACAAACTATGTTGTGAGTGTTCTGCTCACATTTACACTACTCATTATTTACAGTTTTAGCCATCTGGAAATACTTTCACACTGTAGATTACCTAAACTCCAGAAGAGATGTACCCTAACTTTTCAGAGGTCTTTCTAATGTAGGATCTACCTGTTTGTATGGAAAAGAGGTACACTGAACTTGCATCTTCTCAGGGCACAAATATAGTCAATGCCTTTCTAAACAACTTCATGGTGTTCATATCTTCTCAGTTAAAGAAAAGCATTTTAGTCTGTTAAATTTGTTAAATTTGTCAGAAATCTGCTGAAAATTGACGATTGCAAAGTGTTGTATGGATTCCAAAGAAAATGAGAAAAGTTGTTTTCCAGTATCTCTCTAGATCCAGTTAAATTTGTAATAGTACATATCCAGCTTTGGTATAATATCAAAACTCAGTTCTGAACATAACTGAAAATGATTGTAATTCAGTAGTGCCTCACTTACCTTTATCCTGAAATTTACTGTGTTCAGGTAGATCTTCAGAAAGTTTTACATTTGACAGTTTAATTTTAAAAGTAATATGATTGACTTTAGACTAATCCTAATTTGACTTTTAATATTATTTTAATGACTATTATTTAGAATATACTTTTTTACCCAATTGTAATTTCATGATTTTTTTTAACTCATAGATTTTCCTAATCTTTCTTGAGTGATAAATAAGAATGTAAAATTGACAGATATTATGCGCTACTGCATAAAATTTTATTATGCACATTAGCATATGATAGTGAATGCAGTAAGAGACAAGAAGAAATATTGACCAAAATTCTCTCTCTTTTTTTTTTTCTTTTTTCTTTTTTCTTTTTTTCCTCACACATCTGTTTGGCATGGAAAGTACAGGTTATAATTTTGATTAGAACACTGACTTCTTTCAATGGAAATTAAATCATGTTTATTTTGTCTGTCTTCATGTCTACTTCAATTAAACATAGACATCTTGGAAGTCTGGTTCCCAATGAACAGATTTAATATTTACTTGGTTAACAGTTTCTCTGCTTGGCTTTGTTGTTTCCCTCATTTAGTGTGAAAACTTTAAGAAAAATTGAATGAAGACTATGTTTTCTTTCTATGTGTTAACTTTGCAATCTCCTGGCATTCTTGTCATCTGTGAAACCAGAAGAAAACAGAGGTGTTGAGATAGTTATATTTAATACACTGAGAAATCTATCTGTCCTTGCAGAATCCATGGAACCCCCTTTCTTCAGCTGCAAGTCCCATGTCCTTCTGCAATTCCACTCATTAATCAGTTTTCTGGACTCTCTCTGTGTCCTTAGATTAGGAAAATACATCAAATTGCTTTGTGGTGAAATCTGATTGCCATGAGAATGCTATTCCTTTTGATTTCAGAACTTTACTGTAGTATAACTACTGTTATATATTTAATAAAATTGTCTTTGAAACTGTAGAGTTTTGTCATGTGAATATTCTCTTGAGTCTTCAGAGTTTTAGTGAAAATAGAAGAGCTACTACAACATCTTTAATAAACCAGCTTTGAAACAACTGAATTATCTCTTTTTCCAGGTGTAGTGGTACTTATATGTGGAAAGAATGCTTCAGTTGGGTTACCCTGAAGAATGGATTTCCTGCATAATCCAGTCAGCATGTACTCCCTTGGGTTTAGTGTCTGACAGTTTCCCTGACTCTATGCTTGCTAGACCAATTTGTGTTCACTTGCTTTGCTTGAGGAGCTGGTGACAGTGCTGCACAAAGACCATACAATCTTTTGTTTTTACACTTTGATGGACCTCATTTAGGTTTCATTTATTCCCAATAAAATCTATTGAGGCAGAAAACTCCTTATTTTGTCCTTATATTTTAGTAATTTTGTTGTTTCTTGCATTCACAGAATATTTTGTAATACTTTTCAATTCAGTACATATCACTTTGTTACGTCCGGCAACCACCGTGACCAGGGCCACACCATTGTGGGGGGGGCTAGCGATCTGCATTCGCTAGGGCCATAGCAACACTAACACCAACATGATGGAGAAGCAAATGGTATTTATTAAGGCACTACAACCCTCTAAATACATATCCCCCTTCGTCTACACCCCCCAAGCATGCATCATACATCAATCACGGAGCAGGGGAGGTCCTATCGCGTTACAACCTGATACCTCATTAACGCCTACTACAACATCACTTCAACGCTCAAACATATTACTGTCATTTTATTTTGCAACAATTTGTCTTCAGCCATTAGATTTCTGTTTTAAAGTTACAAGAATTGAGAATAAATGGATGTAAAGATTTTCATTTTTAGATCTCGAACAGTCTTTTTATTTGATATGGTCAACGTATCTAACCACTCTGTTTCATTACCAGTAGCCATATTCCCAAGATGTATAAAATTCTTGTTCATTTCATTTTCATATTGCAGTTTCATCCTTAAAACTGTGTTTTATTTAATCAGGATATATTAATTTACTGCAGCAGTTTTCCTTATATAGATACTGCATTTTAAATCAACTGACTTTATTCTTTACTGTTTTCCAGCATTATCACAAAATTTTCTCTGATAAAAATCTTTAGGATATGAATTTCAGAGTTTTCAGTGCATTTTGAAATAGTAGATACACTCTAAATATAGTAGATAACATTTTGAAATAGACTTGATCAACATCAATTTTAGTTACCAGTTAAACTGGTAGATTTACTGATAGGTTTATTCTCCTATCAGGTTGCTTACTAAAATTGAATTATTACTTTCCACACTACTTACGTCTGTTTACCATTTCTTTAAATCCTTTCTTATTGACCCTCTTTCTGCACAGCTTTCCAGAATTCTCCCTGTTAATGTGCAAGTGTTGACATAGTCACCATAGTGGTAAATGGTAAGAACTCTTATTTCTGAAACTTAAAAAAAAAAAAAAATTGTTCAGATTGATGTGTCCATTTTTTAGGGTGTAAATTTTAGAACAGTATTCAGTGAGTAAAGGGATAAGGTAAGAATGCACACAAACAGTTACAAGGATTTAAAATCATTTAAAATTAGTTATCTGTGTTATTAGCTCATCTGAGTTGTATACAAAATGCTATTAAAGACTGCCAACTATTATCAGACTAGTTCTGTAGAGATGGAGATTTTACTGTGTAAACTTCTTTGGGTGTATTCACTACTGACTTACAAGATTATATGAACTCTTAAAATCTCATAGGAACTTTTATGTCCTTCCCCAAGGAAGTATATACAAAGCCTCTTGATCCATATACTGAAACAAAACAATGTGAATTTTTCAAAAACTCATTCACATAGTTTTCACATTTTTCTTTCCTCCAAGACAAATACTAATATAACTCTTTCTGAAAAAGTAAGTATAATATGAAAAGAACCATAAAAAATAATGGTTGAAGCAGTCAATTGTGTTGTCAGTATATACATATAAAAATGCTTACTACTACCACCTCTTCTGTGGTATATATTCTACTGTTGGTAGATCAGTGAAAACTGGAGGAAGAACTAGTACAGTTGTTAACTATCTATGAAGTTTCTAATTTAAAATTCCTCCCACAGGAAAGCTTAGTAGTCACACCTGAATCGGTTAATTAGAGTGTAATTTGTATTGTAGTCAAAAGTTTGATCACAAGTTCTAAAAAGATGTCAATGCACTTTATTAGTTTTTTTACTTATGACAGCGTGGTCTGGTAGCACATGCAGCATTATCAATACGGCAGCTGAGGCTTTAGTGAGAGCAAATGTCCTTCCTGTTTTCATAACTTTCCAGATAACTTTGAAGGTCTACGAAGGCACAGCCCTCCTGTCAGTATTCAACTTAACTAGTTTATTGCCAGTTCAGCTATTTCCAACTGAATTACATTCATATATGGAGTAAATTAATATGAGTAAGTACTTTAGAGTCTGCTAAAACAGTGTCCTGTGTGGTATTTTGAAAGTATGATTAGCAGATGTATATTGTTAGAGAGAATTATAAAACTTTTACTATGGTCTTTGAGATGATTGATATTCTCAGAGACAAGTGAATAGAAAAAAAGGCTTTGATTCTCTGCTCCAGAGCAGATGGATTGGAAAGATGATAAGAAAGTGAAAATGAAAGGAAGAACAAAAAAAAAAAAAAAAAAAAAAAAAGTAAAACAAAAAAGAAGCAAAGTTGATCAAAGGAGATGGAGACAGAACTACTAGAAGTTTAAGAAGTCTGCAAGAAGTCTGCAGCATCCTGGAATGTGAAAAAGTGCCAGTCAGCACAGTTAACATATTTACTGTTTTTTGGTTTGTTGAAGAGGCCTCCTGGAAACCAGGTCAGAGAAGGGGCACTGCTGCCTCAGAAGCCCATGGAAGACAAAGAAACATACCCTTTATTCTATTCTTTACATCTGAATTTGAATGACCATTTCACAGAACCACAGAATCACAGAATGGCCAGGGTTGGAAGGGACCTCAAGGATCATGAATCTCCAACCCCCCTGCCACATCCAGGACCACCAAACTCCCCATTTAATGCTAGACCAGACTGCCCATGGCCCCATCCAATCTGGCCTTGAACACCTCTAGGGACGGGGCATCCAAAACCTCTCTGGGCAGCCTGTTCCAGCACCTCACCACTCTCTGCAAAGAACTTTCCCCTGACATCTAACCTAAATCTTCCCTCCCTCAACTTAAAATAATTTCCCTTTGTCCTGCTGTTATCTACCCTTTCAAAGAGTTGATTCCCCTCCTGTTTGTAGGCTCCCTTTAGGTACTGAAAGGCTGCAATGAGGTCACCTCGCAGCCTTCTTTTCTCCAGGCTGAACAAGCCCAGCTCCCTCAGCCTGTCTTTGTAGGGGAGGTGCTCCAGTCCCCTGATCATCTTCGTGGCCCTCCTCTGGACCCCCTCCAACAGCTCCCCATCTTTCTTGTACTGGGGGCTCCAGACCTGGACACAGTACTGCAGATAGGGCCTCACAAGAGCAGAGTAGAGGGGCACAATCACCTCCCTGTCCCTGTTGGCCACCCCTCTTCTGATGGAGCCCAGGATACCATTTGTTTTTCAAGCTGCAAGAGCACACTGCTGGCTCATGTTAAGCTTTTCATCTATCAAGACCTCCAGGTCCTTCTCCACAGGGCTGCTCTCAAGGACCGCTCCTTCCAGTCTGTATGGATGCCTGGGATTCCTCCGGCCTAAGTGCAAAACCTTGCACTTTACTGTGTTGAACCTCATTAGGTTCACACAGTCCCACCTTTCAAGCCTGTTGAGGTCCCTCTGAATGGCATCCCTTCCTTCAACCGTGTCAACCGCAACACTCAGCTTGGTGTCATCAGCAAACTTGCTGAGGGTGCACTCATCTCCATTTCCATTAAATCTCCATTTAATGAAATTAAAACTAGCACCAATATTAATTGTGAGGAGACTTTCTGATAATGACTGTTTCTTCCCACCTCAGCTCAAGCCTCTTTCATGGCTTTTACAATTTTCTGTGGAAATTCTGACATTTTAGTTTTGAGCTAGTTCACTATGGCTTTTGCTCTGCCAAAGGAGCGAGATGTGAGAGGGAAGCAAACCCACTTCCCATTTGGCAGTTAATATTTATTTATGTAGTCTTATAAAATGACCATAAAACTATAGGGCTAAGTCAAGAGGAAATTCTTATACTGAATTAGTAAAGCATCTTTACTAATACAATCTTTACCATAGTAGAGACATTCTATAATAATAATCAAATAAATTTAAAGGTTTAGAAACATATGTAACAGTTGTTAAAACCATATAATTACATAAAAACCTAAGGTACATACGTAAACAAATAATTTTAAAAATGACATTTATATTCCCAGCACCTACTTCTGCTGAATAACAGTTATTCACAAAGGAAAAATAGAGGTAGCTACCAATTAACCTTCAAGCAAGTATTCCTAGATAAAATTCATCTCATTAATTCAATCTAAATGTCAACAGAAGTACTGTTTTTGTATTGAATCCTATATCCAAGAAAAAAAAATAAAGACTGCACACAGTCTAAGGATGACAGAAGGAAAATGCAACTTCTGGAAAGAAAGAGAATGACACACAGACGGTTTTCTCAGCTAATTCCATACCTATCAGAGGACTCCCTAGCAGGCTGCTTGCTTCCAGCTACCTCCAGTGTGTCTCCATGTTGTTTGTGGTATCCACACAGTCATTTTCTATCCCTCTTCTCTGTCTTCTGACATCTCTGCTGTGTTTTCTTCCCCTCATGCCTCACCTCACTTTCTTTGTAAGATGTCCAAGGAAGACTGCCTAACTGCTTCTAATGTCTAGTTGTAAGTATCAAAACACTTTTTGGACAGATGAGTGGTCATGGTAGTGTTTCCCTCCTTTTCCTAAAGAGCTACTCATTGTATCATCCTACCCCAAACAATTGGTATCCAGTACTCATAGCCAGTCTAGGGGCTGTAGGGAAAACAAGACGAAAAAAACAAGCTTGTGGCTGACAGTATCACAATACCTTCTTATGGTACAAAACTAACAAATTAACTAAAAAAAAATAATAATAAATTATTAATAAAGTTAATTCTTGAAAACAATTTACATGTTATGAAAATAACAGCCATAGCAGTAAGATTTCATTTTTCCAGACCAGTTTACTGCGAAGGAAGGAGGAAAGGAGGGAAGGAGGGGAGGAGGATAATATAGCTAATGTTACTATTAGTCAGTGTAATGAGAAACAAGTGAAGATGTCTTTGCATTTGTGTTTTGGCTGAAATGATAAAGAAGAATTAAAATAGCTAGGGAGTTTTCTGTTTTATTACTACCTAGTGCTGTTAATTACTTTCTTTAACACTTGTATCTTTTCTGCTTCATTAATTGTCCAGTAAAGGAGACTAACTAACCACAAAACAACATACAAGTACTTATGTTATTGATGCATTTTTTTTTTTTAAGTAATGCTTGGAAATAAATCACTGGCTACATACAAGACATAGAGGCTGTACGGAAACCTTTTTCTCTTTTCCTGAAAGTTTTAAACCATCTCTTAAATTTATTTATTACTTAATGATTGGCATAAAGGCACTTATTTGCACAGCTGGGATAATGTCTGTTCACAGGGACTCAGAGTGAAATATCCTGCAATTGCAACTAATCTATTTTATCCAAGTGTTTGTTCTCCGAGGCCAATGTCTGTCTGGAAAGTTCTTGTGTGTTAGAATGAACATTATTTCTTTCAGTGGTTTCTATTTATCACCGTGCTTTGGGACACTACTGGCAATTTAGAAAAGAATAATGCCCTCCAGGCTTGAGACCAACAGCAAGAGCTGTTCCCATAAAGACAAATGTACTAAAGATTTATCTGTTTACCTATGTAATTTTTCCCTCTTTAAGATACCAAGGGATTTTTTGGGGCATCATTTGCTACTGATTTGTAAGAGGTTGTTGTCTGAAGTAAAGAAACATCGCACCTTAGACTTTTCTTGCAAAAAATTCCTCATATTTTAGACAGTTGGAGGATTACAGAAATTACTCTAGATTGAAAGATATTTGCAGCAGCTTAGTAAAGCTGCTAATACATATCTTGGTGATCCTCAGTACATAAATAGTTTGATTCTTAGTAAAATGGGGGGGGGGGGGGGCGGAAGGGAAGGGCAGGGAAAGAAAGAGCAGGGAAGGAAAAGGCATGGAGGAAGCAGCTGTCATGTTTCCAGGACCAACTTCTAAATACTAAAGATAGGCTGTGCGTTTAAAACCTCCACTTACAGAAAGTAAGGATAAAAGTTTAAGAATTAACACTGTGTTGAAATAATAAGTTAATTATAGATTTAATTTGTCTTAATTTGTATACTGAGCCTGCATATGGAATCCTCATTAAATCTAATGATTTGTTGTTTTCTGCATATTTTATATTAAAAAGAGCAATAACAAAGGTTTTTGAGGAGTACTGAATTCAATTTTAAAATTCAAAGACATTGGAATAACATCATCAATTGTAGATTTTTATTTACTGCATTGACAGAGATATTACATGCAAAGAATTTTAAAAACTTAACCTCAGATGTAACAGTTTAGGTAGATAATCCTATTTATCAAGATATAGAAAAGATATAGAAAATGTAAAATGCAGATTTTACCATGATAATTAAAGATATTATAAGAGTTTGCTTAATTGGTTACATGATAATTATTTTGGTATTATTTGGTATTTATTATTTTGGTATTATTTTGGTAGATGTATTTCTGAGTGATGATTTTGAGTTAAAAATTCTAATATGTGGGAAATATGCCTTGTCAGTATCACCTTAGCTGTCACTGGAATATGAAATTTTTTAAAAAATTGCAAAATAAACCCGAACATCTGTATTTTCTCATCAGATCTTAAGTTACTGTTTTGCTGAAAGAGACTGGGGCTGTTTAGCAGTTGTTGCTTATCAGTGCTTTTCTAATGACTGAGTAAAGTATGAAGGTCTGTCTTTCCTTCTGAAATTCTGTTTCTAGAAGGATGATAGACTAGTTTCTCACATAGAACGTCTTCTTAAAAACAAAGTTTTCTTATAACAAGAAAAAAAAAAAAAAAAAAAATCCAAACTAAGGTTAGGAAGTGTGAGTGAAAATAAATAGGCTAGCTAATTAGGAGGGAGTAAATGGGGAACTTTGTCAATCTACTGTTGTCATCAGAGTGAGAAAGAAACAGTCAACATATTGCAACTACAGAAAACATCTATTTTTCAGGTTTTACATAATAAGCAGATAGAGGACTGCTTCTTAAATGAATCAGGAAATTAAACTTTATAGATCGTTTCTCTACAGATAAGGAAGGAGAAAATGAGATTTTAAAAAATAAAAGCTCACATTTTCTTGCACCCTTCACACCTATGCAATCTGAAGAAATTCAGTGTTTGTACATCTGCTACTTAGTTCTGACCTTGATCTTAAACTCGCATTACCATGATGACAATAAATAGTTACCTGGCTATTTGTCTCTGATAGCATTGATTAGAATTATTCTGACTCAAAATTAAAGGTCTTAACTCAATCAAATCTGTAAAAATCCTTGCATTAATAACTGTATTAAGCATCAAACAATAAATGTCTCATTAATATTCATGATCTTTTGCATACCAATCCCTATTCTAAAGAAATTAAAATGTTTTTGTTATTTCTGTTGTTTTTCATTTTCAGTGCATTGACTGGATTGATTTTATATCACTGAGTTCTGTGATGATTTATTTTCTGAAATGATTTATATTTACTTTCTTACTGTCCAATTAACAGCATAATGGATCATAATTCACAAGGGATACTATGACTTGAGAAGAGTCAGTCTTAATCAGACCAGTTTTAAATTGATTCAGTAGTCATCAAAGTTTGATATTCCAGTTCCAAATCTCAAAATTCTATTTGCAATTGTGTTTTTATCTTTTATTCCAAGTTTTCCAATTGCTGTATCATTGTTATTTAGGTTATAGAATTTGAGAAAGTAAAAGCAGTAAAGACAGAGGTAGGCACATTTGTTGATGAAACAAAAATCCTATACGATCCTTCCTCTGCCCTGGTGAGGCCACATCTGGAGTACTGTATCCAGTTCTGAGCTCCTCAGATCAAGAAAGGCAGGGATCTCCTAGAGGGTCCAGCAGAGAGCCACAGAGACGACAGGGGGGGCTAGAGTATCTCCCATATGAAGAAAGGTTGAGAGACATGGGTCTGTTCAGACTGGAGAAGAGAAGACAGAGGGAGGATCTTATCAACACTTAAAAATTTCTAAAGGTAGAAGTCAAGTGGATGAGGCCAGCCTTTTTTTTTCAGTGGAACCCAGTGACAGATCAAGAGGCAGATGACACAGACTGGAAGAAAGGAAGTTCCATATAAACAAGAGGAAAAAATAGTTTACAGTAAGGGTGACAGAGCTCTAGACCAGGCAGCCCAGAGAGGTTGTGGAGTCATTCTCTTGAGATATTCAAGACCCACCTGGATGCTTTCCTGCGTAACCTACTGTAGGGTATCTGCTTTAGCAGAGGAATTGGACTAGATGGTCTCCAGAGGTCCCTTCAAACCTCCACAATTCTGTTACACATTGTTTACCGTTTCTTCCATGGAAAGAAATTATTTAAAGCTGCAATTAATGAAAACATTTGGAAAATAAAAATATTTTAGAGGCAAGACAGTTAATAATGAATGAAAGAAGAGAGATAGAAAGACAAGAGAGAGGACTGGGAACTTTTTGTGACAGTGTAATAGAACTATCATTTGCTTTAAATAATAAATAGTTCTACAAACACTGGAACTAAGAGAGTTGTGTTTCCAGATGATTTGTGTTTCTTCAAATGACTTTTTAAATGAAGTAAACTAAGCCTGCAGCATGTTCCCTGTCCTTATTAAACACTAGAGAGCTCATTCAAGAAGGGAAAGAGAGAATGAGAACAAAAGTGAGACGGTGTCTTAATAATGTTCCAACTTCGATTGAAGCCTTTCTGAGAATTAAGTAATTTATAATCTCTCTCTCTTGTCTACACTCTTCAGCATGAGTGTGTGTGTAATCAGCAACAGTTCAATTAATACTTCAATGTTTTCTTCAGTCTAAGTGTTGCTATTGCTTCTTTCATGCCCCTAGCAAGCTATTTTCACAGAACTTGTAAGAATGTAACATTTGAAAGCTCTTTCTGTCGGAAATTGTCCACCCAGTTCTAGAACATTAGAAGAGCAGGGGCTGCCACGCAGTAACAGCAGCACTGACTGATGAAGTCTGCTTTGTATCAACTTCTTAGTCTGTAAAGAAGGGAGAAAAAAAAGCAAATAAATCATTATGTGGGAAAGCTGAATTTGTTGCCTACTTTTCTTTTCATCCATTTTTTCTGTCAAAAGAAATAAAACAAAACAAAAGTCTTACTTTTGTGCTTAGTTCAGGTTTATAATATTTCCTTCTGGTGAGCTAGGCAAAGAAATTCGACTTTGAATCTGTTCAGCAAAACATTATGTTACATCTCTGGCCAGTCAGTTGTCTAAATCATGCTGATTCTCCTTCCTGCCCCACTGAGTTGCCTCACTACAAAGAGAAACATATCGTCTCTTTTGGATCCATACTGTTTTGAGAGCTATTTCTGACAGAAAGACGTCTGCGTATCCCAGGTGCCAGAAGTTTCTGAGTGCATCTCTGGAGCAGTGGTCTAACCAAAAGATTGCTCTTCAGGGAAGAAAGAAAGATTTCCGTACTGAAGACATCACACATTACCTCAAGACAATATTCTACTTTAGATTGATTGAGATCAGTTTAATTTCTTTAAATTATTGTTGGGTTATTTGGCATTGAAAAGAGTCTTTCTGACAAGTATTATCACAACTAGACAGTGCTCAATGGTAAATTCATGCCCTTCAGTTGAAGTAGTTGCAGGAAGACAGGGCAGCATGGTGGCATTCTTCCAGCCAGATGATGACTGCAAAATTGACCCCAGCAAATCTAATCCTTTGAAGGGAATGGCTGTGCACAAGGTCTTTAAGGGCATTTCAGGTGCCATGACCATCAATTTACTATTCCTGCTTAAACTTGATGCTCAACTTCCTCCATTTTCGAAGTCCTACCATCTGCCTTTCTATTTAAAGAGCCTTCTCTCCACAAATAGAAGACATTTCACTTTGTTGTCATAACAACAGACAGTAGCTGGCCCAGGCTGGATACTCCTGCCCTTTTTGTTAAAAATTTAACACCAAGTGAAAACATTTGTGTCTCATTCTCTCTCCTGGATCCTTTTCCCTTTGGCTTTAATAGGAGAAAGACTCATTTTGCACTGTAGGTAGTCATTGTACTCTCTTACCCCCTCTCAAAACACTGTTTTCACACCACAAAAAATAACATACTTTAAGCTTAATTGTCCCCAAGAGTTTCATGTAGTGAGATGGGCATGCAAACTTCACCGTACAAGTGCAGTGGTCTTTTCCACCCTGGAGATCCTTTTTGCAAACATCACACTGCAGCCATAACAGCCATACCTGGACTGGATGAGGATTGAGAAGAAACCTATATTTGCCTAAACAAAAGAACAAGGAAATGTGGAAAACTGTGCCACAGTCATCATATCAGCTAGCATCAGTGAAAGACTTCACTTTCCTCAAGAAATCCATCAGACTAACATAGAGCTTTTTGATCAGGCTTGCCCTGCCATTGAAAGCAAACACAATTCTGTAAAACACCTGTGCTGTTTCATGACTCATGTTTTAATAGGAAGAAATTTCTCTCCTGAAAGTCAATATGAATGCAAGTCTGTAGAGCTGCATAAGAATATTAAATTTTAATTTATCCTAATTTTGCAGTTTATTTTACATGTCATATTCTGGCATACAATTTAGATATTAGCCTGACTTTTAGAACAATTTCTGCTTCAGAAATTAAATCATGTCAACATGAAAATGGTGAATGTTATCTTTGGCTTTACCCATTCTGTCCTCTTACAGTATACCTGGAATTGTCCTGACAGACAAATTTCTAGAATTTCATACTATTTTTGGCCTTGGAACTTTCCACAGCATAGTTGAGTACAAATTGGCTGGAAATGCCAATGTTAGTATCAGAGTTCTCTTTTCCCTTGTAATTTGGAAAGCAAGCATTTTAGAAAACCTCAAATGTGTCAGGACTCAGGTATTTCTGGCATAGAGTTCAATTTTTAGTAGTATCTGCCCGTTATCCAGTCCCAGATATGGCATCTCTAGACCACAGACAGTTTTTGATAGAGCATGAGCAACAGAAACATTATTCCCCTTGATTGGAACTTTTTGCCAAATTATATTGTCACTAGGAGTTCTGTGAATATCTGGGGAAGAGTTTCATGTAATTCAGCATCCTCTGCTACTCCTACATGGTTTCTATAGGTAAACTGCATCTGATTAGATGCCAGCCCAGCTGCAACTCTCTATTAAGTAAAAGTATGTCTCAGAAATGGGTAAGAGATATCTCCTATGCTTTCTTTATAAATCCATTACAGGCTGAATCTCATAGGAACATCCATCTTATCAATACTATCTGTAGCTGAAGTTTAAGATGCAGGTGGTTCATCACCTCCACACTGTACTTCCTGGCTGCAGAGAAAACTGTAATGATTTTTGCTAGGTGATGGGAGCTAGTAGAGAAGAATGTTGTATAAAATAGCAGTTCCCACTGCTACAATGCCATGATAATCATGAGCCCTAAAGAATTCTTGAAGAACCAGTGATCTTAGGAGTATCTGAAAGTTGTAGTACAAAAGGAGGAGAATGGAGTGTTACTGGGAAATGGAAGTGTGATCTTCTTGTTGAAATAAGGATTGAGTTCCCCAGACTTAATGGCAGAACTTC
This sequence comes from Phasianus colchicus, assembly GCF_987193195.1. NCBI lineage: Eukaryota > Metazoa > Chordata > Aves > Galliformes > Phasianidae > Phasianus > Phasianus colchicus. Next base: position 23,236,306 of record NC_143439.1, read on the forward strand.
AGTTCATATGTTTAAGTAAAAACTGTATTACAGAAGAAAACATGCATCAGAGCAGATGCCTACCTGATAAAAATTATGAGGACAATCATTCTATTCAAACATGGTTCCGTGGCAAAAAATCCAGTTTGTTTTAGGATTTGCAGGTGATTAAGAGACAGCAGAAAACTGACTTTACTTTGTTGCAGAATCTATTATTTAGATCTATCTTTTATTTAGAAAAAGGGGCAATTTTTATCATGGTTTAATTATATCCCTTTTGTTGAGTACTTCACACTTACAGCCCCTTTGTTCAATAGACGTATTTTTTGTAGCATCAGAAACATTCACTTCTGTAAGTCCAAAATTAACATTACTATGCATTACTATGGTAGTGGAATGTATTAGCGGAGTATAAAAATAAAATCTCAAAGCTATGACAAACTACTAAGAATGCTACAGGGTCTCCACAGGGTTTAATCAAAAAATCTCATAATGACTTCAGTGATTCTCAGTGCTATATCAAAAGAACAGAACCGTGAGTTAAAACATTTCTATTCCCCAAAATGAGTCTGACAGCCCTTCTCATTCAGCGTCTAAGTCCTAAGCACTGTTAACACGAGTTTCTGTTGCTGATAATAATGTTTAACAGGGCTCCTTTCAGAGATTCTCCATACCTATCACATCTGTCTTTCACTGAATCATCTATGACTACAATTGTATCTCAAGGTCTCCAACTTCAGTTTCAGAAAAATGAAATGTGATTGTTGCACTGTTTTTACTTCACAACAGGATGGAGAGTGTTCATCTTATTTGTCACTATGTTAGTGAGATAGAACTGGTAGCAAGAAGCAGAAAAGAATGTGCAAAGGCTTCATTTAAGAAAACAGGCACAAGTAATGTGTAAGTAAAACTGGGTGAATAGGGATTTTTGCCATTACTCTTCTATTGGCTGAGGGGGGAAAAAAAGACTTGTCAGGTTGAACTAAACCATTTTTTCCTGAAAGCAAATAATAGTAACAAAAAAAGATAGTTTTAGTACAAAAGGTGTAACTTTTTCACCAAAGCTGGAATATTCTATCCTTAAGATACATAAAAATTTCCTTTAAAACTAAAAAAAAGGAGCTTTTGAAGCAGATTACAGCTGCTTTCAGAAAGTGTCAAAACAAAATTGTCTCACATCTTCTCATCCAAAAATAAACTATGGCAATTTGTTAATCACTCATCATCTCCACTGACAAAAGAAATTTGCAAACCTACATTGAACAAAATGATACAAAATATTTTCTAATTTTAAAGATAGAGAGAAAGTATAGGCAAGGAAAAAGGCCATGAACCGTTCCTATCTGCTTTACTTGTCTGCACTTGATTTGAATTTTCAGTCATGGATGACATACGATTTCCACTTGCTGTAAAAACATACTGTGTCTCATACCACACTCATCAACAGTTTGTTGAGTTGACTGGCTTCCAACGTACCTGTCACCCATCACAATTAACTACAGTCACTGTCACAAACAATTTGGGAGATACACATCTGTGCTCACACAGTCAGTCCCAGCTGTGATGTGCATATGTCTCATTTGATGAACCCAACATGACAACAGGTTTCTTGAAAATGAGTTAAATACTGTGACCTGAACAAAATACAAGGATGTATAATCTGTTTTTGGGTGGATTGAATTTACATTCTTTCTGCATTGCTACAGAGATTTACCAGAGTGTCTCTGTAAAATTGTTTCTTTGAAAGCTGTCCTTTGTACAGAAAAAATTGCTGCTGAAAAGATACTCCTAGAATGCAGTGGAATAAACAACAGGACATCTAATTATTATCACTGGTGTGGTAAATTTGACACATGGTTGCACCAGGAGAGTATTGTCTGCCTTGTAGCCACATTTACTGTTTGTCTGAAGTTCAAGACATTGATTCTGTCAGTAGTAAATATTTTAAATACAGTGAGGCTATCAACCATGTTAACCAATTCGAACTAAACAATCTCCTAAATAACTAGAAATCTGTGTCATTCAGAAACTGACTTAAAGTAGTTTCTGAACCACTGCCAATATTTCAATATCTAATTAAGAAAATCCATTTTGGTACCCTCCACTCCCCCCAATCCCCCCAAAAAAACAAACAAAAAAAGCCCTGAAATCTTACATGATATAATAGCAGATCAAGACTTTAAGGTCTATGGAGCACAGAGGAAAATGTGTCGCATCTGGAAAATGTGTACCTGTAAAATTTTTTTCCTTAAGGTTCACCTAAGAATTTATCCTACTATCAACAGCTCACTCAGAGGCTGCTCTTCTGTTAAATAAGCATGCCAGATATTTCAGTGCCTTTTATGCTATGCTGTCATGTATAGATAACTGTGCAAAAATTGCCAGATGAAAACGATAATGTTTTGTAATTCATTTGTTCAAGTTAAAGCAATTATGCAAGTCACAAGACAATGAACATTTTGAATCAATAAATGCCTGCCTGAAAATGAAAAGCACAGTGTGATACTCGAAGAGTTTATATTTACTGCTACTGAAATGCTCGCAACAGTATTTTGTAGGACAGAAACGACTGTCAACACATTCTCCAAGCTGACTTGCTGCCTTTTGATTAAAGTAACAGAGGAATATGGTGCTATTTTATATGGTTATGGCACCTACCCTGCAGAACAATGAGACAAGGACGGATCTAGTACAGGCAGTGACAAGTTTGTAAAGAATTGAGGTGACTGTAGATGTTCTTCATCTGCTGAATATTTCTCCTTAGTTTAGATTAATATGCGAAACAGGAACTTGGTTTCATGAGTAAAATCTCTCTGAAGTCTGACCAAGCATATCTATCTGTAACTAATGGAGCCACCCTGAGGCTAATAAAACCAAAGAACAGTTATTTCCCTATCTTGTCTGATAGCAGGATTCCTACTACTATTGACTGAAAGCAATATGCAATGACAAGAAAGAGAAGTGTTGGCGTGGGTACTTAGTACTTCATGTTTCATTTTTGTAGATCTTCAAATGCACTGCACATTTTCTAACTGTTTCAGTTTTTTGGTTCATGGATATTCTCTCCTAGATCTGCAACCATAGAAAAAAAATTCTACATGAAATGATTGTTTAAACAATTCAAACTATATATATATATATATTCTAAGTACAGCACTCCACAGTAGCTGGTCTTTCATAGCAGGGAAAAATAGATATTTAAGAACCACAGATTTGATAGAAACACCTTTAACTATGAGTAGGAAAATTCCAGCAGACAATAAAGAACATAATTCTTAGCAGATTATAACTTAAATAGTGTACCATGGGTGTCCAACCTTTTGGCTTGCCTAGGCTACATTGAGTGATGAGAAATTGTATTGAGGTAAGTTGCTACAAAAGAAATGCCTCCTATTTATTTCCATGGAAACTACAACTGATACAAAGAGCACAATAACACTATTTGATAAATTCTCAGCTACTAAATACTATTTTTCAACATAGTAATCAACATTAACTGTGTATTTTCACCAGCAATGAGTAAGCGTTTGTCCTCAGCAAGCTTTGAGACAAAGGTGCAAAAGAGTAATCTCTTACAATGCCATGCCTATAAAAATCTGCATCAGAGGAGGAGTCCCACTGTCACCACAGCTGAAATGCAGCATCCACTGCCTCACTGTGCTCACATCTACTTTTTTGTCTCCATAAATATTAAGCAAGCATTGGCAATTGTTAACGGGTGCCATTTTTTTTCTGCTTGAGGAATTCAATGGTACACCTTTGCTTCATACACAATTTCATGTCAGACGCCATTTTGTCTGCCTGCTCCCTTGCTACCATTTGTCACACAGCAATAAAATGCAATGGAACATTGTTGGGAAGGTTCAACTTCTACTACTGTAACACCATTTGCCCCTGATGTGGGCCAACATAATAAAACAGGAGGCTTTACTTTTGGACCAGTCCTCACAAAGTATACCATATCATCAGTACAAAAGTAACAAAACATTTTAATTTTTAATATTTTTCTTAAAACATTAAAAAAAAAGAATAGAGGAACAAAACCATAAAACTAGTGAGATATGTGACCTTATGAAAACAATGCATCAGGCTGTCTTGATGGCAGTGGCTGCAATTCTTAGTGAGCTCCTGAGGTATTCATCAGATTTTTGATGGAATTTAACTCTTCCTATGCTTCATTCCTGACAATAGTTGTTCACAAATGTACGTACTGCCAGAAAGCAATGACACAAATAAGGCATGATTGTGAAACGTGGGATATTTCACTCTGGTAAGACAGGATTATGAAAGTCTAGTACAGAGACATGATCAAATTTTTGAGTTGAATATCTGATAGCAACTCTATACATGCAATTTGAAAATTTTCAGGGAATGTATTTATATCAGCTGAAAATGCTGTCACAAAGATAAATTGATTTTTTTTTTCTCAGTCTTGAGTCCTAGTCTCAAACTCCTTTATCAAAATAGAAAGCAAAACTGCATATTCTTCCATGTTCAGAACATCATGTTTAGCCAACTGTATGGGAAGTGTTGAGTCACAGCCTGCACCACTGATTGATCACCTGAGGAAAAGATTGAGTCAGCTGTGGGAGCACAGGTGAAGGCAATTCACCTGTGTGACTGGAAGCCTGGCTCCACCCCTCCTTGGCTCCATTTAAGGGCTAACTGCCACCTAGGGAAGGTTTTCTTTCTGGAGATTTCTCCTCTGTGGAGTTCTTCCTGCAAACCTAGATGTTTGGATACTGATGAACATTCCTTCTCTGTTTCTTTTTCCATTGTCGCTGTAATAATCTTTCCAGCTGTAACACCAGTGTATCAGAATTCAGTTGTGTGATATCAATTCAATCAGCACTTCACACAGTGCCCTCCTCATGCCCAGCTTTCAGTTGGCACAGTGTTAATAGCACTCCAATGGTTTGGCTGAATGACTGGTACACACCTGGGGCTGCTCTAATGGGAAGCATTTACAGCATGGGGCAGGGGGTGGGCTACACTGCTAGCTAGGCTGGACTGTGGGTTGGATATGCCTGAACTGTAGTAATGGTCAATATAGCCACAACTAGCAGCATTAGGAAAATGCAACAAAACTAAGCTACAGAAATGCTAGCCTGACACATGTGATAAACATTACCAAAAGTGGATTGAAGATAATTAAGTGCATGGAGCCTTTTATTTATTTTCAAAAACTCCAGATTCATAAATTATGATTAGTTTGACCTACCAAGTAGTTTATGAGTATATGGTCATCCCTCAAGCTGTTTATAACTTGACCTAAATTTACAATTCTAAAATGTACAAATACATACTTTTTAAATGCCTTATTTATATTTAGAATTTTAATTGACAGTACTACTGATAGAGAATTTACAGTAAACCAGTTTTTATTTGTCCAATAAAAAAAAAAAAAAAAAAAAAAGCAGAATAATTTCAGATTTTCTGAACTCTAGGTAGTGAGAATTAAAAAGGAAAAGCAGTCATACAGCATAATTTCACACTTGACTCCTCATTCTTCTGCAGTATATTTCTTTTTTCCCCACTTATCCTTTTCTGTTGTTTTAGTTCTCCATGAACATACTTAAGGACTTTCTTACAGGTTAATCAGTGTAGGATATGCCTAATTGCTTTCCTTAAAGGATGGTATTTATACTGACAGTACATAAATGAAATCACTGCTGTTGTTAGATTTTCAAATCTTTAAAAATTTAGAATTAGGGAGAAGGCTATGGCAAATTGAAGATTTTCAATTTGTTTGTAATTTTTCAAAATGAAGTGCATTTAAATTCTGTTGAGGCATCTTAAGGGAATTAAAATCTACAGAGAAACGTTTTATTTTTTATTTTTTTCTATGTAAGTTACAATGGCAACTTCACAATTAGAACTGGGAAACGGAAGAGAATAAAGTTACAGTTGTATTTTCTTAATTGGTATGAGATATATAAAATGCAAATGCCTCATAAATCAGGCTAAAGCTCTGTGATCAGACATTCTAATACTGTGTTTATTTCTGCTACGTGCATGGACAGAATGCATATTGTTTTCACTCTTATAAAGCATTCCATTCCTTTAATGTAGGTGTATATTTTCCATAGGAAAGATAAATACAGCTATGCATATTACATATTTAGAGTCATAATGTCTTTGTAAATTGGCACTGTTAAAAAGACCCAATATGAACTAGGGATAGACAAAAGAAAAAAAACATATGAACATATCAAAATATATTCAACTCTCAAAGCATTCATAACCACTAACCTTGAGATGCATACTACTGAATATCACAGAGGAATTAAGTTGATCACAACTTGCCTGGAAGCAGAACAAAAAAATAAATTACACTTCTGGTGCAATTTCATATTAGTTAATGATAGCAATAATTGAAGTTCAAATAAGTTTACTAAAATGAGAGACAATAGAATTGCCCCATCTGTTCCACAAAGGACAGGGAACACTCAGTTTGTTTTATAGCATAAATACAGCCTATGAGATCAAGCACTGTGTAAGCATCATTGAGGTTGTAATGATGGACAGTGCATTTCTGGGGATTACAGACCATGCTCAGATTCTCAGCTTGAGGTCAAAGATCTTGGGAATTCAGTCTCCTGAGAACTGAAGTATAAACTTAAAATTTCATAACAAATGGAAACTATATTACAAATTGGAATAAGAATTCATGCCCACAAATTCATTTCACAAAGTATTATGTCTTTATTTTATTTTTCACAGCATACTGACATTAGACATGATGAAAAGTAAATTTCAGAATGAAAGGCTGCATTGTCCAGCTGTAATAATTCTATTAGGGTTGAAAGTTATTGGAAAACTGCAAAGATCTATTTATTAATTAAAAGCAAAGACTAGAAAACTATTCCCCACAACAATAATCATACCTACACATAATATTGGAGTAATCATTATGAGATAGCTTGCAGAGCAACTTACTAAAATTGGACTGTCGATTAGATCATAAAACTCACTTTCTTAGAGCAACTCAAGAGGAAAAAAAATTGAAAAATGTTTTAAACAGAAGGGTTGATTTTAGTTTTATTGGGGAGATGTGTTTTATTGTTGCATGTTTGCTTTTTTTTTTGTCTTCTGTTTATTTGTGATGGTATTTTTTATAGCTGATCATTGTACTGCAAAGAATATCTGCATAATTTGGCGAGGTGGGGGAGGGGTGTGAATATATAGCTCTACATTAATAACTCAATCTTCTTTTTCTCTTGCATGGTCTTCGGGGGCTATATTTCACAGCCCAAAACAATTTATTCTACTTGCAATCCTCAATCCTTCAGAAAAATTTATATTGAAAATGAGCAGTGAATATTCTTCTTTCAGAGATGCCCTAGGGAATATAAATTTGTTACAATAGTTTCTGATTCCAGTTCCATTTCTCAGATAGTTTATCCAGTGTTTTAGACTACCTGATGCAAATCTTCTAAAAATAACCTTAAGCTCTTGTTTTTTATAATTCTTTGATGCCTTAAAGAAAGAATAAGTCCAAAGATAGATGACAGAAGTTTAACAGAACTATGCTATAGTCTAAATTGCTGGAAATAAATGTGCAAAACTGTACAATTATTGAACAATTAACTTTTTGGACTGCATTGTGATCTACCCTCAGGGTAAAATACACCAAAACACCTGTTAAATAGTGTAAAATCTAATTTTACTTAATGGCCTTTATTTCCCTAATTTGCTTGGGAAAATCTGCAATCAGGAAAAAATATTTTATTCCCATTGTGGAATGAAGTGCCAATTTGTTCCAGTTCCTTTTAGTGCGTATATCGCATTTACACTAAGTGAAATTCATTTGCAGATGAACTTTATAGCTCCAGGAAGTTGTTACAGGAACTCTGACATGCAGAAAAAAACTTTGGTGTCTGTGTGTTCCTGGAACTCTTGATTTTTATTTATTGGGATGGATTTTAATGACTCAGGCCAATAAAAGTCACATGGATTATATTAAAATTATAGAAAATCTTAGCTGGAGTTTTAAAATATCTAAAGTGAACAGAAAAGTCTTCTGCACACAAAAGGAGAAATGTAAAGAAAATTATTTCAATTTAGATTTAATTTAGTTCATAATATATCAGAAAACAACTTTTTGGTATACTTGAGCCCACCTACAGTGTTCATCTAAAAGTCCCATTAGCAAGTTAATTGATCTTCCCTGATGAAATCTTAATGATCCCACCCACACAAATGTTAATGTCTATTTAACCTGAAGTAGCCTAGCAAGCACAAATGTTACCTTTGAAGTAAGATGATATAAGGAAAGTAAGAAAAATCAGGATTCAAATTACTTTTCTAGGACATTTTTCTTTACTGTTTATTTGGAAACTCTAGCAGAAAAGTGAAAAAGGGACTTCTATGTATTCAAAGAAAAGAAAATAAAGAAGTGGAGTTTAATGCTTCTTAAAGATGTGTGCAAGAAAAGTGCTTGTAAAGGATATACATTTCATAAAAGCACTGATTCAGGGTAGGATACAAAGGATAAAAATAAAAAGAGGTTTGTTGATATTTAAACTAGCTCTATACCTAGAACTTGTTGGTTATGTGGATGTTTGGTAGCTATTTAATGGCAATGCAGAGGGCAACATGAAAATGAAGTCATAACACCTGTGCTCACAATGTATAATGCAGGGGTAAGACATAACTAACAAAAGTAAATTAATCACCAATAAACGACTCCCAAATCATTCATCTGTAATAACAATTAAATTTGGTTCAGGGTTTATATTTCCCCACCCAGCCACAAAGACCACTTGAGATTATTTTTCTCCTTTTTCCAAAACAATTATGTTCTATATCAGTTGAATTACAGAATTGGAAATAAACACTTATGCTCCCTAATTATGACAATCATTTTCTAGAGAACAAAAGGTTCAGTTGCTTTTGTTTTAGTTTTATTTTATTTTTTATGTGGAATGTAACTTTGTTTATAACAATCAGCAATTAGTTCTGGCAATATCCCTGTGGCTCCCCAGCCAGCTGGAAGCAGAAACAATTAGATAGTTGGCATTTATTTTAGGGCAGCAGCTTCAGAGTTCTGAACAAATACTCATTTTCATCAGTGTTATTTAGGTTTTTAAGAATTTTCTTCCCAGATTTTTCTCAGGAAACCATTTTAGTTCTATGTGACTCCATTCAGAATTGAATGAGACTTACTTGCCAGTCAGAAGGCAATGTTTTTATTAGAAGGTAACATATGTGTTTAGAATGGAGTTTCGGGATACTTTACAGAGTTTAATAATTATTTCCAGTTAACTACAGAAGAAAGAGTTGGGAGAGGTTAGAGGTCTGACAAATTTATATAAGATTGTGAATTACACCTTCCATTTGAAAATGTATCTGAATACTAGCCTTTCAACCATAAGCTTTAACTGATATCAGCTTTTAAATTTCAGATGTCAGTTAAAAACTGTGAAGTACAAAGTAAAAAGTTTATGATCTAATCCACACTGCAAAAAATATTAAAGAGATGAGATTAAAAAAACCCCACAACACTACTATATTTTAACTGGTGTAATTAAGCAAGCTGATTTCTTTTTGGTATCACAGTAGATTCTTGGGGAAGAACTGTAGATAAAAACACAGTATGGTCTCTGGCATGGAAATGGTGAAAAATGTGATTGCTGGATATGAGGAACACCATAAGAACAAATCTGGCATTGATATCTGGACCAACAGTTGTCAGAACAGTCTATGAGAAGTACAATACAAGGTTACAGAGAATTAAGAAAAGTCCAGGAAGCATGGAAAGTGAGTGAGAAATACATAACGATAAAGAATTATTTGAATGCATAACAAGTAGTCAATATTATTATATATTTAGTTAGGAACAGTACTTTCAGAAAAAGGGAGTTAATACGACAGCCATATTATTCTAATGAATAGAGAAGCTACTGTTTGTGGGTTAAACTGGAAAGCAACTTCAGGGTGGAAGGTGGGGGGAATACTCACTGCGTACTTAAGTCAGCGTTAGCCCTGCACATTAAGTTACACCCACAGAAAGAGCAAAGACTGAATTTAACAGAATGCTGTAGATTCTTAAGGTATCAGCTTGCAATGTAGCAGATAGAAGGAAAGAGGAAGAATAAAACATCTTGAAAACTATCCAACAGCAGAGAAGGTGCATCTAAATCAACAGAAACAATCTGATCAATGTATTGGAAGTTGCACTGGCTCTGGAGGTGTTCAAGAAACATTTGGATGTTGTGTTAGGGACATGATTTAGAGAAAATTATTGGTGATTGGTGCATGGTTGGACTGGATGATCTTAGAGGTCTTTTCCAACCTTGGTGATTCTATGATTCTATAAAGAATGCTACATTGTAATACAGATATTCTACCCTAGGTACTTGAATTCTTACCATTATCTTACCATTATATGATATTTCCCTTTGAAAATATGCAATCTTTAGAAACTACCTGATCAGTTTGGAGCTGCAATGAATCTAAGTATGCTACATGACAACATGGACAACCCATGTAATGTACTCAGGTTGCTACCATTATGTTGTGTTCTTTCCCTTTCTGATGCCAAAACACTGCTGTTCCACTGGCAGTTCACACTGATTACCTTGCACTGTTTGTCAAAAATCTGATTCACATTGAAGATTGCTTTTTTTAACATCCAGAGGGATCAAATTTTCAAAGTGCTTGGATAACATCAGAACGCAGTGTTCTTTCTAAAACACTGAGTTACATTTTAAAATTATATGAAGACCACATTGGGAGTTAGGCAGCTACATATCAATTTATCAATTTCTGATCCTCAGAAATAGAAATCTCATGGACATTCAGTGGTACTTAACTTTTATATGGAATAAAGATCCTAAGACACATATACATCTTTAAAAGTTTGGCCCATATGCAGAATACATTGCTTACCAAAGCATTGTGTTCAGTTTTGGGCCCCTCAATACAAGAAAGACATTGAAGCATTGGAATGTGTTCAGAGAAGGGCAGTGAAACTGGTGAGGGGTCTGGAGCACAAGTCTTATGAGTAATGGCTGAGGGAGCTACGATTGTTTAGTCTGGAGAAGAGGAGGCTCAGCGGAGACCTCATTGCACTCTACAGCTTCCTGAAGGGAGGTTGTGATGAGGAAGGTTTTGGCCTCTTCTCCCAGGCAACAGAAAAGTCCTGAGGAAATGGCTGTAAGTTGCACCGGAGGAGATTTAGGTTAGACATAAGGAAAAAAATTTTCTCTCATATAGTAGTGGTCAGGCACTGGAATGGCCTGCCCAGGAAGATGATGGAGTTGCCATCCTTCACAGTGTTCAAGAGGCGTCTGGATGAGGAGTACAAGATATGGTTTAGTAGCTTGTGGTAGCAATGGTAATGGGAGGATGGTTGGACTAGATGATCTTGTAGGTCCTTTCCAACCTTGTGATTCTGTGATTCTTTAATATCACTTGTTGCAAGTCAACTGTGATCTACCTGCCATAACAACAACAGAAATAGGGTAACATTCTATTTAATAGATTCTGTCAGGAGTACTGGCTCAGACATAACTTTTCACACATGTGGCTAAGTTGCCTTCACAATGGTGCTTAAAACCTATGAGCATTCACTCAAAGAATTTCACATAGACATTATACATAAAAATATAACTCTAGAATGGAATACCTATTAAATACTACTTCTAGTGAATATGAATCAACAAAAATAGAGTGGAGAAACGTCTCATACTTTACTGTTTAAAAATAACTTTTGCTTTGCCTAATGCTTAGTGAAGAATTACACAGAAATTTTTATGTTTGTATTGGTTGGACTTACAAGTCAAATCCTGGACCCAACATCTTTCTTGCATATCAGGAGGCACTCTGCAGCTTCAAAACAGATGAAGAGTCATACTGCCAGTTTTACAGTCATTTTCCTTTATCTTTTATTTTTCCCTTCCTCTTCTCACTCAGGTATGTAATGAGTCCATACCTTATCATGTTCTGACAAGGGCACAGTCTCTTCAGGCTTCCATGGAAGTAATGTGCACAGCATATATATAGAACCTATGTAAGGGTTATATATACATAAGGGTTATATATACATAACATATAATAATAGAAATATTGAGAACAAACTCTTTAATAGGTGGATACCATTGTATGTCCTGTCTTATCCAGTGAAGGTGATTCAGCAAAGGATTCATCCACAGATAACTTAAGTGTTGCCTCGAAACCATCATTCTGCCATTTCTTATTAGACAGGCCCTTCACTGTAAAAAAAAAAAAAAAAAAAAAAAGAGTGTATTAACAATGCTGGAAACATGAGGCCATTCGAAATTAGTAACAGAACAGAGGAACTAGGCAAAGATGTAACTTCTAGAAATCATTTAACTGTCCAGATGTTTAGTCACAGATCATAATCATTTGGATTTTGCAGAAATGGCCAAAAAAATTGTCTGGGAAAATCTAGGAAGTACTTTTTAAACATTTGTTTCAATATATGTCTAAAGCTGAGATTTATTGTTCTATTCTATTGCTGTTCTTTTGTATTTGCTTTCTGCTGTGGCTTTAAATTGTGTTTTCTGTTTATTTCCTTTTCTAAAATACAGATACATTTCTTTAAAAAGCAAAAAACATCTTTTTTCTCTTACCAAGTCTTTATTCTGTATTATATGGGCGCTTGTTCTGTTTTCTTTTCCCTTTCTCTTCCAGGATATATCTAATATTTATAGTTTTTTAAAAATCTTTCTGTTGTTACGTCTATTTCCTTGACTCACATATACAGTTTATGATAGACAGAAAAACACAATTTTGGCATAGTTCAAGTACAAAATCAATGAATATGTATAGTAAAGGAAGTTGTGATTTCTAATATCTTTTCCCTTCAACAAAAACTACTGCAAAGATGCAGATAATTATTACACAGCTCAGTACAAGTTAGAAATACGTATTTCACATTTACTTCAAACTTGATATACAATAGAAAAGGGGAGTAGACTTGTCCTATCTATGTAGCAAGCCTTATTCTCTTGTCACTAGTACAGTATGATGTGAGAGACATCCAAGTAGCACAAGAAAAAACATCAAAGGAATATACTGTTTTAAATACCCTTTCAAAAGTAAATAAATAAACTCTGACATCTTGGATGGGTTGGAGAAGATATGGACATATGTTTATTCTGCAGGGTAAGTAGATTTGATAAGAGGACTCTTCAATAATGACAATGATAAAAGCCATATTTTTTTTCTGTAGATCATACGCATACCTTTAGATTAATTTATACGCAGCTTTCTGAATTTCCATAGATGTTGAAAATTACTGAACAGTTAGAATAACTGTTGAATAGACCCTATAGGGTTTAGAAATGACTAGCAAAATATATCAAAAGCAAATAATTATTAATTATTTATATTTATTATAAAAATATAGATTAAAATATAGATTTATTATATGTTAATTATTTATATTCACTATAAACCAATTTTTTCATAACAATGATAGAGAAAGAAAGAGACTAAAAAAGGAAACTTGGGATGGCGTTTTACATATTGGAAAAAACGTTCCTGGTTTTCTTTAATAACAGGAGAGAATGAATTTTACTTTTAGTAAAGTATTGGGTAAAAGCTGACAGGAATAAATTTGACATCTGGCAGCAAAAGCATCTGCTGAGATGTACTTAGGGTTTTATAAATGTGTCTTGTGGTAAAACTTTTCTATAACAGACTAACATAATAAAACAGAAAACTAGACTTCTGGCATTAAAGCTAATTACAAAGAGGATGAAGTCTGGGAAAAAGACACAGATGAGATCAACTGCCTGGTGATAAACTTTGTAAATATCTAAGGGATCTAAAAAGTACAAGTAAGTATTATAATAACAAAAGCTCACAATCAAATAATTTTCATAAAGAAAAGCCTGCAACATCTCTCAAGTTTGTATAAAATATCAATCCATGCTACACTGTAGTAACTACAGAGCATAATAACCTTTTAGCCTTTGATCTTATCTCATCATGAACAGATATATAGAAACACTTTGATCTAAATAGTGAATACTTTTCCCAAAAACAATTCAAAGGGCCATCTGGATGTTCTCAAATAGAATAGAGTGGAGTGAGATACAGCACTATGAGAAACATACCCAAGTGTGAAAGGACTTAAATTATTAAAGGATAACGTCCATCTTCTGAAACCTAGTGATGAAAATACTGCAGTGTTTTCCCTTTCAAAATCTCCCCTGAATTGAACACCCATGTTGCCACCCTGTTCTGAGAACAAATGCTAGCTTGCAACATACTCATTTTAAAAAGCTTTTCAGCTTCAGTGCAATCTTCCTGGCAGATCGAAGAAGATAAAGCTTTCCATTTATGTTCATAAGTCTCAGAGGTTCTCCTATACTTTGCTAATAATAATATTTACTGTGGGATGTTACAGATTCATCTCTCATGATTCTTCTGAAAGGGAAAAATGCACCCCAGGCTTATGTCATTGTCCTAAGAATAGTTCAGAACTGTTATAAGGAAAGCATTAAACTGTGATTACAGCCTGTGCTAACTGATAACAAAAATAAAGCTAAATTCAGGCCAGAGAATGAACTCAATAATGCAACTCATTTTTGAAATAATTTCTAAATCTGATGGTTGAAGTCTCAGTCTTAGTATGACTGACTCGGGAGTTTAATAGTAAAACAGAAACCCGTTCCACAGCTACATCTTTCATCTATGATGCTAAAACTTGAGTAGACAGCTGGAAGAGAAGCAGACTTAAAGTTCTGTGGGTCAGCCACAGAAAAAAATGCATCCTGACTCAAAGCATTAGCACTTAGGGATATATTGGTTTATTGTACAAAATACTGATATATTTAGTTAGTGTAGAAACTTTTACTGGGAAGCACGTGCTCTCATGAGTACTTTCTTGGAAGGAATATAAGTAAACATTCAGCATTTTAAATATTGCTCAGCCTATAGCAACAAGAAAGAAGCAACTGACTAAATTCTTGCGTATAAAGCAAAGCCAAAGCAGGAATGATAACCATTTGTCTTTGCCATTAATTTCCAAAACTACTGCTCTTTCAGGAGATAATTTTAGAAAGCTGTTTAAAGAAACTACATTAGGTTTTTTTTCATTTCCTGATCTAAAGAGTTTTTAGACAAAATATGCAAAACAAGGAAGATCAAGTCAGATCAAAATCGAGACCGTTTCTTTCTTATCAACTTCTTATTTTCTACTTGTAACATTTAACCTCTTTTTTCCATAAATTAATTCTCAATCTCTCTCTAATTAGTCCACGTGGGCTAACAGTTCAGAAGTGTATGGGAATTATTGAATCATGGCCTGAACCTCTGATCAGCTGAGGTAAGCAGTGAGTCAGCTGTGTGGGAGCACAGGTGAAGGCAGTTCACCTGTGTGACTGGAAGGGGTGGAGCCTGGGCTCCACCTCTCCTAGACAACATTTAAGAGTCGACTGCCACTGGGGAAGGTTCTCTATCTGGAGATTGCTCCTTTTGGAGTCTTTTTTTTGTGAGCCCAGGACATGGGTAAGCTTTTCCATTCATAACTGATAATCCATTTGTAGTGTGGTAATCTTCCCACCTGTATGCTCTCTAAAGACAGTCTAGCTTCTCTGTGTACTTGTTGATTATACAAGAAGCGTGGATGAACATATATTTTTAAAAATGGACTTGTAACAATCTTTAATCAGAGGGGAAAAATTTAGAAAAATGAGTACTCTAACACCAGCTGAGTATGAGAGGAACATGAATGAGGGTTTTCCATTTAGGACAGAATTTGTTAAAAAGCAGTATACGTTTCTCTAGCTACTGAGGTCAGGTCTCTTTCAGTTTGTTTATTCTCTTGTTTGTTTGATCTCCCAGATTATATTTATTATTGATTTGAAATATAATATTTTTAATTACGAATAAATCATTGCTATCCTAGAGTCAACATCAGACAGAAATAATCAAGTACAATACCATGAATATATGAATAACAATTGGAGGCCTTATGTAGATAGATTCTCTTACAAACCCAAGCTCAGGAAATGTGTGATCAAATATTTCCGACAATGGCTGAGCCATTTTAGCAACAATTACCACAATTATTTATTTCTAAGTACTGAATTAGTGAAAATGGAAGAACTGCCTCAAGTCTTGATTTAAAATTTCTCCATTTGCATGAATATATGTTGACACACTAATTTTTTTCAGCAAGTCAAGCCTCAGCATCTTAGTGAAATTTTAAAGACTGGAAATTGAAGCTAATTATACATGGTTTTGTTTTGTTTTATTACTGTAGAACCTACATTTAATATACTTTATCAAAATTCCTTTTTATTGCCCCTTAAGATACATTATTTATGAATTAATGTGCTTTAAGATAAAACTGATAGGATTTAGCCTTAGGATTTTATATTCCATCGTTATTTTAATTCATTCTTACTGAATTTTTGAAGCTCTGTCCTTTCACTGTGCCATTTATTGCAATAGTATTACCATTAATCTTTGAAATTGAATTCATATTTTACTTATCTTTCTGGGTAGGTAGTATTTGACTATTTTCCAGTATGTATACATCTAAATAAATAGTTTAAGTAGATTTTCTCATCCATTTTTAGCTTTCCTTATATTTCATGGTATCAACACATTTACAAGTTCTAATAGATTATTTCCAGTGCAGTATGTCTTAAAAATGAGAAATTATTGCTAACTTTAAGCCTGTTTGTATTTATCAGGGCACTCCAAGATTTTTAGGCAGACTATTATGAATAGATGGTTTTAAAATTTACCAACCAGATAAAAAAAAAAAAAAAATGGAGACAAGTTGTTACTGAGTTACTTTTCACTGAATTAATCTTAAAAGTTTATGGATATGCTCCAAATATTCAAAGAAATTTCTCTGGTAATATAATTTCACAATATGCAATTAATTAAATGTTGTCATAAACCAGTCAAGACCACAGCATGAATATGGAGGACAAATGATTTGACTGAAATATTTCAAGCTTGTGTTTTTATGTAGAATACTTCCATTAGAGGTTAACACTAAAGTGTTTGGTAATGGACTTGTACACAAAGTCACCTTATCTTAGCCAAAGCTCAGAATGATTCTGAAAGTGGAGATTTGAATCACAGACCTCCTTCTCCTAATCACTATTGTATATTAAAAAGCAAATAAATGAGAAAAACACAACAAATAAAGAGGGGCTGAAGGGAGTATCCTGACATCAGTCTGGCCAAAGTTATCCCAAAGTAAACCAGAAAGTTAAAATGCCACACATGCAAGTGATATCCACGCATTTAATTAATAGATGTCACTTCAAAAATTTCAGTGATTCTTAGCTAGGCGTAAATCCTTTTTAAAAGGTAACTGAAGGTCATTTTTCCTTTCTGATCAGAACTTTTTTTTAGCATCACATCCAGTCAGTGACAAAGCAATTCAATCTCGTTAGGCTCAGCTGATACTTTACAGCCCCTCATTGGTGAGGAATCCTAATTACCAATTCTATCCCATCTTTCCCAAATCCTGATGAAGTCTGTATACTCTTGGGTGCAAGCTGCCTCTATATTCCAGTACCTCTTATGGTAAGTTGTTACAGCTTTCAGACGAAATTAAGTCTAGTAGCATCAATCTGCATGCCAAACTCTTCTTCATTAGTAGGTAGAGAATGTACCTTTTCCCTTCTTCAGGCAGACATGTTTTTATAATCTTATAATGCATTTCTGAAAGTGTATGTTTATGTCCATTTGGAATAAGAATTTACCCTTTTTTCTATTGTTTCCATACATTGTTTTGAATATGCTGTAGTATTAACTGGGAAGCTTGTTCTTGTATTATACACAATCAATTGGGAAGATTTTCCATTAATATAGAGAAATTATTTGATCAAAAAGAATGTTTTAGGATTTTGGTATTGTGACTGGAATTATTAGTATAAGTAAGTTGTACAAAGGAAATATGTTAACTGAATAATTCTAAAACTGCTCCCACATAGGTCAAGAGTGATTTCACATTTGTAATTACTAATGAGAGTTTTGCATTTGATTTTTGTGTTATGTTAGCCGGCATTAAGACAGTGGTTTCTTTACTCAAGTTGGATAAAAAGTTCAAAGATGTGTTTAATATGAGAACACTGTCTCTGTGTAATGGAATAAGAAACAAGATTCTAAATCATTTCTGGTTTGGTTTGGTAATTTTTCCAGGAGTAGGAAAAGTGATATTTAATGACAAATTTTTAAATATATTTTTTTCAGCTACTTGTTGGAAATATCAATTCATTTTTGTAGCATTTAGATTGTGTTAAACTAAAAGTTTTTTGAACTTGCAATGGATGATCCCATAAACCAAGTACAAGCATTCTTATACTTGGAGATGTATGGATATAAAAGAATTTATATAAGATCTTGTTTCAACTACTTTAATTGATTTCAAAGCAAGACTACTGTCCTCCTTGTTGCAATGGACTGTTAAGTAAATCAGTCCCCTGCTTGAGCTCTTACATAATTAAGAGAAAACAGAAGAATTTCAATAGGAGAGGGTATGTGCCAAACAAATGTGGTGTTGGGACATCTAAATAAATCAAGTGTATTAGAGGGAGAGCCCATCTTCCTGGCTAGAAGGCTAGAAATGCTGTGCTAAGAACATAATATTTTTGCTACTATGTTCTTTTAACTTGAAAAAGATGGAAAGAGTTCAAGAGTTCATTAGGACAAGGCTCTCAGAAATACAGTCTGAGTTCTGGGTGCTTCTGTGTGGATCCAGGAATTGGACTTGATGCCTGTGGATTCATCAAGTCTTTTGACTTGAGATATTCTATGCTTCTATGATTCTATAAAAACTCTATTTTTCCATCTTTGTGATAAGGTTTCATAGTAAGTATAGTAAGCATGTAATTACACAAGCAAAGATAATTTACTTCATATGATTCCTAGGATTTTTTGCTTTTCAGATGCTACCTGTGTAACTGTAAACAGACATCTAACATATGGTCTGAAAATTAGACGTAAGTTGCTCTGAAACTCTTTCCTTGTGAATTATGTTCTAGTAATACTGAAATAGAGCAGTACTTTATTTCACTTTGTGGGACAGTACTGTGGCTTCTAGAAATAAAGTATCAATCTTTCAGAGCTGAAAAGCGTAATTCAAACATTCTTTACTGCAACAGATGATCACAAAAAAACTCTTCCTATGCCTTTTATCAATAAACTAAAACAAGGCAAAAGAATGTAAAACAAGGCATCAGATGACAGAATATATTTTCCAATTCTTTTGATAAATGATACCAATTCTAATGAGCAAGCAAAGCACTCGTGGGTAAACAAGGTTAAAAAATGGGGTGAGGACAGCACAGATATACTCTAATCTTTTTATTGTTTTTTTCTGGTGTCATCAATCTTGTTTTAAATTTATCAGAATTAGGCAGACTATTTGCCATACAAAACTGACATTATTGTTCAATCTCATCTCTCCATTTATAGGTAAAGTACCTATGAAAATGGCTCCTAAATGCAAGACTGTGAAGACCAATGATACAATAAGCAGAATAAATCATCTATTGATAAATCTCTCAGTCAACAGAAAGCTCCATTTGACTGTACAGTGAAAAGTGTATAATTTCTGCTTTTCCTTAAAAAGATACACATGTGTTATGAATCTCTTTTGTTGGGTATCACAATACAGTAAAAAAAAAAAGAAAAGAACAATATTATACAATGTTATTAAAAAAGTTGATCAAATTATATAACAATTCTGCCCACACACATTCACTGTACTGTACTCAGTACAGACCCATACAAGATCACAAAATATGCAATTTATAGAACCTGCCATAAATAACTGTCTAACAATAGTGCTCTTAAAATATGTATTTAGAGAAAGAATACAAGGCCAAATTTTGTGCCCAGCACTTAATTTTTAAAGTGAAATATTTTCTACATTTTACTCATCCAGGAGATTACTGGTTTTCTATCGAGTAATGCATTTTGCTGCTGCTTTTGTGTAACAATTATGAAGAAATGTGCTTCTATTTGAATTTTTTGAATCTTTCAATGATTATGCAGTTTTCAACAAAATAATTTTCCTTGCATATGGAGTATTTACTACAAATTTATTTTGAAATTGTCAATTTTATTACTATAGTGGTTGGTCAGTTGAGATACATAGCCTTTATTTATGGGTTTACTGTGGATGACTTTTTAAAAGTTCAGAACTATGATAACCTTCTAGGGTTACCATTTTGTGTATGTGAATGTGTGAACTCACACAGTGAAAATGTTTCTGCTTCACAGTAATTCCTTTGACTGAAGTATGATTCACGTCTTGCCCTTTTTAAGGGAAAGGTTACTAGAATATGTAATTGTTTGAACAACTGTGGTGCTTTGGTAGGTTTGAAATATTTCAAATTCTGTAGGAATTTAAAAGCATCTCCCAGTTTTCTTTTTCTACCTATGTTGTTCAAATCATGATAGGAAATTTTTTCTGAAAATGTATCTCATTTTTTTTTTGGGGGGGGGTAAGATTATTAAATGTAAAGAATAATGCAAAAATACGTTCTATCTTGATAATTGGAAAGCAATTCTTTAAGTTGAAAGTGAAAAGTTAAGACTTCCACCCTTTGTTGGCTCCATCACAACCAGTGCTTTTTCCCCTGAGTTTGACAATGCTTTTGTTACTGTTCTGTCATTCTGAGGCATGAAGACAGCAGCTGTTTACATTCAGTATGAAGTCCACATCTGCAGAGAAATGTATAATGTGCAATGCATGGGTGGGTGGTAATTAACGTAGCTGGATAGAGTTAATCTGTATACAACAGGAAATTATTTTTTAATGGAGACTTAGAGGCTACTGTAGTCTACCCTAACAGTTCTGGCTTTTCTTTCTTTCTTTTTTTTTAACCCTTCAATTTATTTTATTTGAAATTAGATTTCTGTGAAGGTATTGTAACTATTCTCTTTTAGCATTGGAGAGCTTTCTTCCACTTCCCAAATAAAGTGCATTCATTACTATTCTTTTCATGTTAAAAGGTCATATCCTCCAAGCAGAGCACGCAGTAGTGAGCATGTATTCCATTGCCTTCGCGGCCAGGAAGGACACACTGCTGACCACCAGGCTGACCTGCTGCCCACCAGGATCCCCAGATCCTTCTCCACATAGCTCCTCTCCAGCAGGTCAGCCCTCAACCTGTACTGTTATATGTAGTTATTCCTCCTCAGGTGCTAGACTGTGCACTTGCTCTTGCTGAACCTCATTAGCTTCCATTCTGCCCAACTCTGTAGCATGTTCAGGTCTCACTGATTGGCACTCAACCTTCTGGTATGTCAACCATTCCTCCCAGATTTGTAACATAGCTTGATAATAAATACTTTGTTTCTTAAAAGTTCAGTGGGAAGGACAACAGAGAAGCATTTTTGGGAATCCATTAACTTAAACTTAAGCATGAGTCTTAAGATAACTTGAATAACACAAGTTAATGTTTTCTTTTTTTCTGAGTTATCAGTCAGAAGTTCCATCAGCACAGCCAGAAGTCTTATGAAACTGAGATCCAAAACTGTATCAGATAATTCTGAAGAGACTGCAATTCGATGTTGTAGTTGACATACTATCTCTTCTTCTGTAGATCTATCAAATCTCAGGTTAACACTGAGTCAGTCTCATCAAGATGAGAAAATGATGATTCAATCATTTGAATTTCACTCTCTTGATGAAATCCACTTCACAACTGAAGTTTTGATTCACTGAACAAATCATAAAATAAACAGTAAAGTGGGATATTCACATTTATTTCTCCAAGATGCCTTTAGGTATCATGTGCACCTTAGCTTCCTTTTAACCTTAAAGAAAAACTATATTTTTTTCTTTGTTATGTGCATTGTTTTGGGTAAACTACACCCACTCAGGCTGCATGTTTTGCACTTTTATTTTCCACGCTGTTTTCCTTATGGGCAGGTACAACTACTGTGGCAGATTGTAAGCAAAAATCTTGTCGTTATTTAATTTAGTTCATGGCTATACAAGCATGACTAAGTAGGGGAACTCTGATGTTTAACTGGTACTTCTTGATTTTAATACTTCAGGCAGAATACTGGCCCTAAAAGCATCTTCTCTCCCTATGCAAGCTCTGTTTGGGTGGAGCTGTGTGATTGGGGTGGACTTGGTTTAACCATATTCTTACTTATCCTGTCTTACATAAAAAGCTATGTTTAAAGCTGTCGGTCTGAGTGAATTTTAACCTAAGCATAGATGGATGAGCAATAATTTGGCAACAGATAGTTCATTAATTCTGAACAGTATTTTCTTGTGCACAAGTTGACACTCAGTTTCTTCAGAAATGAATTTTTCTGTCTTTGTCAAGATACTTTCCTTGCATGCTCAAAATAAGTAGTCTGAGGATCACTACTGCACTAATATCCCTTTTTTATATTGGAGATGTAAAACTTCAATAAGACAGATTTCTCATTTGTTTTCATTTTATATTTGTATATAAATATCCTGATAATTTTTATTCTATAAATTTTAACTCATTAAACCATAGGAATAAAAAAGCTAACTTTTTTCCCTAACAACAAAATATGGTCTTAAACAACTGTTTTTGTAGCTGCCAGATACTTCAGCTTCACTTAGGTACTCAGTCACTTACAAAAGCCATCTTTTTCTTTGAGTACTATGTGTCCTTGAACTCAGTGGCTTAAATTATAATTTTCTCTGGAGGAATTCAGATAGCAGATTCGATTGCTGACAAAAGTTGGAAAATACATTAAAAACTGAACAACTTAAATTAACAACAGCAGAAAATTAATAATATATAAAGAGCAGTAAAGCAAGTTTACTATTCTGAACTTCTCACTAAATGGACATCTTGATTTTCAAATGAGTATTAAAGAGCAGAAGTATCAGCTTTATTAGAATAATATAAATCAATGCAGTAAAAGGATTAAACCTTAACAGCTTGCTCATTCAGATTAAATTATGTTCTTAAACTTAAACTTTTAAAAATCAGCATCCCCCAAGTCTAGATTAATGCCATTCACTGTAACTGGTAAATACAAAGAGTTGTATGCACGTTCTTTAAAATGTTGTGATATTTTTGCATTGTCCTATAGGGCCATACTGCATGTACTAACATTTCACATCCCATCTAGCCAGGAGCTCAAAATACCTTCAATTTAGACATGTTTTATTGCTGAAACACAATGTTTTCCCATTCTTAGTAACACTTACAAAGCTGTATGCCTTACTGTCTGTTCTCCCCTTCATACTTCTATCCAGCAGTTACCTGATTTGTTGTCCTGTCAATCTCCTTACTTTCTTTCCACCTTTTCACATAAGTATTTTTCTGTCCTCCATTGCTATTTTCCTGCTATGCCTGGGAAAGCTATTTATGGTGTTCAGATTTTGAAATGTAATAAGAGACTGTGCTAAAATAAAGCAAAGCACAGTAATGAACAATACCATTACCAAAGACTTAGAATATTCTGTGTTGTAGAATATTTGTATTAGATTATTTGCACATATTTCTGGTGGCAGAATAAATGACTTTTGTGCTCCAGTAACATCAGCACTGTGTGTATGAACAGACAGGTGAATCAGCACTGGTGCTGCAGTGGTGAAGATCAGGTTGTGGAGCTTCTCTGCACATTATAGTTCTTTCACTAAACAGCAAAAAAATAAGAGATCGTGTGTTGAGCTTTTAGTATGCAATTTTCTTCTATCTCAAGCTCAAACAATATAGCTTTCTTATTTAGATCACAGCAATGGGTCCTATAATGTCAGTGAAGCAAAAAACATACAGATGCTGTTAGAAGACAAGCAATCTATGCAGAGCCAATAAAGTAGCAATTAGCTTACGTAGATGTAAGTTATCTAAAATAGGGGAGAAGAGTTAATTAGAAAATCTTATGCCTTGACTGTTTTCTTAAGGAAATTGCCTTAATATATTCTTCTTTATCCCCCAGAATCCAACTTGCTGAACACATGTGGAGGAAAAAGAAAACAAAACAGCACAAGCAAAAAAAAAAAACCTCAAAAAACTTTTAAATACTTTTAAATTGTTAGAAACCTACCTGATGTCTAAGTATCATTAATAATAACTTCAAAAAAAAAAAAAAAAAAGAGGGGGAAAAAAATAATCAGGCTAAACCAGTTCTACTGTTCAAGAATTTTTTTAAATGGCTCACAGATGCTACTGAAGTGTTTAAGTGCTTTATTCCTGCACATTCTATTCTGATTTGATTCTCTCCTTGTATGTTTTCTGAGAAAATATCTTGTTTTTCTTTATTAAAAAACAAAACATACCACTAGAGATAGTAAAGATACTTTTAATTAAAAATAAGAAAATAAGAATTAAAAAATCTCTAAAATATCTGTACATGAGAAAAACATGTCAAAAGGAATCTAATCAAAAGAATGAAAGATCAGGCAGTTCTGGTGTGGTTGCATTCTGCACTGAAGCACAAAATACCCTATACAGTACATCTGAATGCCTGCCACTAGGCAGAATGCCACTGCCAAAAAGAATGCAGTGAACTCAGACGCAGCTTTGTCTAAAAATGTGGCAGCTCACATTCCTGGCTGCAGAGTGCCTGAGCCTACTGTTGGAGAGTGGCAGGAATACCACCTGTGTGAGTGGTGAGCAGGTGAATGATCTACTCTGTATGGTGGCAGAACTTAAGGAGGAGGTGGAGAGGTTAAGGAGCATCGGGGAGTGGGTAGGAGATAGACTGGTAGAGCAACTTCCTGCCATACTTGCAAGAAAGTCACTGGGGTGATACGCCATACACTCCAAATAGTGATAGACCCTTCTATCTAGTCTCTGTTGGACAGAGGGAGGGGTCTAAGAGATGGGCAGGAACAGAAATGATCTGTTTGTCATCACAGACAAATCCTCTCCCTACCTACCTCAAGGGCACCCTACCAAGGTGCCCTTACATAGGAGGTTTGAAGCTCTGGAACTTGAGGGGGAGGTGAGTGTGGATCACAGAATCGCCAGGGTTGGAAGGGACCTCAAGGATCATGAATCTCCAACCCCCCTGCAACATCCAGGGCCACCAACCATCCCACCTAATGCTAGACCAGGCTGCCCATGGCCCCATCCAATCTGGCCTTGAACACCTCCACGGATGGGGCATCCACAACCTCTCTGGGCAGCCTGTTCCAGTACCTCACCACTCTCTCCGTAAAGAATTTCCCCCTGACGTCCAACCTAAATCTCCCTTCCCTCAGCTTAAAACCATTTCCCCTTGTCCTGCTGTCACTCACCCTTTCAAAGAGTTGATTCCCCTCCTCTTTGTAGGCTCCCTTTAGGTACTGAAAGGCTGCAATGAGGTCACCCCGCAGCCTTCTTTTCTCCAGGCTGAACAAGCCCAGCTCCTTCAGCCTGTCCTCGTAGGGGAGGTGCTCCAGTCCCCTGTGGTGGAAAGTCTACTCAGGACCTTGCCTAGAGTGAGGTGGTTGACTCCAGGCCTCTTGACTGCCTTAACCAAGAAGGAAATAAGGATGATTATCATGGATGACTCCCTTCTGAGAGAAATGGAGGGTCCAGTATGATGGCCAGACTCTATCCATAGGGAAGCATGCTGTCTTCCTTGTGCTCAGGTCAGGGGCATTACCAAAGAAACATCTTATCTGGTTCACCGCTCTGATTATTATCCTTTACTGATAGTTCAGGCTGTCAGTGATGAAGTTGCTGATGAAGCCTCAGATATTAGGAGATGTGATAGCAACATTTCATTGTCTAAAGGGAGGCTGTAAGAAGCAAGGGGACAGACTTAGCAGGGTCTGTTGTAACAGGACAAGGGGAAATGATTTCAAGCTAAAAGATGGAAAATATAGATGGGATATATGGAAGAAGGTTTTATTTACAATAATAGCAGTGATGTGTTGGCACAGATTGCCCAGAGAGGTGATGTTTGTCCTGTCCTTGGAGACAGCCAAGGTCAGGCTGGAGGAGCTCTGAGCACCTCATGGAGCTATGGGTGTCCCTGTTCATTGCAGAAGAATTGGACCAGTTGACACTTAAGGGTCCCTTCCAACTCAAATAATTCTATGATACTATGAATCAGACAATGCAGGAATACAGTAATGTGTTCAAATAGATTTTTGTGTCTGTAAAACATGGGGATTTATTAAATGTTCAGGTAATCATTGTTTTCAGAGTTGTCTTTTGTTCAGAATAGAATCAGTTAATACAGTGTACTCAAAGCTGATGCCTCCTCACAATATTTGCAATTCCGTCTCCACAACTTCACTTATTGATCAACTTGATTTATGCATTTACCTCTGCAGTTCCCCAACTATAAGTGTTGGAGATGTTGAAAAAGGGAGAATGGTTCTGTTTTTTTACAAAGGCTTGTTAAATGTGTTTTAGTTCTCCAAACCAAAACAAATGATAATTCAGATACAGTTCTAATTGTACGTGAACCTCACTTCATTGAAATGAAGGGAAAATAATAATCATCCAATTTATTATATATAATTTTTCTCTTGCTTATTGTAACACTTGCAAAATTTTCTCAGATTCTTTTTTCTTTAAAAAAAAAAAAAATCCCCAGTATATTTTTTCATTTTTTTTCTTTTCCCTTACATTAATATTTTTATTTGCATTGGATTCCTCCCCAAGCCTGATAACCTATTTCTATATCTGCCATTTTTCTGCTTATTTCTCAGGACTGTTGGATTTTCTTTATTACTGAACTCCTGAAAGCCGAGAAGCAAGAAAACACTGTATGAAAAATACTTAGAGTGGTAGTTTGTCTTCATGTACTTTATACAGCATTCTACTTCTCAGATAGGATTAAATCCACAAGCCAGTTCTGGTGTCAACATATGTTGCAATATTAACAAAAGAGATCTTGTCTATTTACATATAATTTATATTGCTAATAACATTGCTGATCTTTGCCTTTAGCTCTGTTCACTTCTTTGCGTTCTTTATTCGTGATTTACTGAGTCTTCTTCATCTCTGCTTTCTTGATTAATTTTAAGCAATTGTCCACTCACAGGTGTTTTCCCTCTGTTTAGTATCTTCCTAAAATACAGCCATCATAATTAATTAATGGAATTTATGGAAGAGGAGAGGGGAGGGGAAGGGTTCTTCATGTAAATTCCGAAAATAATAATGCAATTAATAGTATATTATACAACATGTGACTTGAGAATCATATGAAATAATCCTGCTTTTAGGAAGTTTGCCTATACTAATTCAAAAATCAAGGTTACATCATTCACTCATTATTATGTTGTTTTAGGTGTTTTTTTTTCATTTGACTCACTGTTAAAATTGCTCCTAAACATTTTCATGATCATTGAAGGTAAAATTTAAAACTAGTTTTTCGCAACGTTAGTTTAAACATACACTGAATTTTGCATCCTAAATACACAGAAAACACCTGTAGCAGTGATAACGTTTGATGGGGAAGAAAAAATTACATATGTATTTGAACACCATCCTGTGTCATAAAAAAAAAACTCATTGAAAACACTTAATTCTATCTTGATCAGGCTTAATCAACTTTTTTTTTTCATGGCCTCTTTTGGACACAGAAATTTGCTCTAAAAAGAATTAGACTTGATCATGAAGAGAAAACAAAACCACTTCTTCCCTTTCATTTGATTCAAGCAGCAAAGATGAAACTTTATCTGTATAATTATTCTAATGTATTCTTCTGTGTCAGGTTATGCTGCTTCAGTGAAGAACGCAAGCCACATACTCTTCAGATGGATCCCCTTTAAAATAAGTCAGATTCAACTGTATTCCCACAGAAGCCCAGGCCCTATTCCCTGCTGTTTCTTGCTGCCTTATTATTATTTGACAGCTCATCTCCCTGAGGGAACTGTGAATATTTTGCCAACAGCCATCCCAACCATTGTGTCCAGACAAAAGAAAGTGGGGTCCTTGCTGCATACGAAATGAATTAAAATCTTTTGGATTTCTCAGGAGATAGGCACCTAAAGGAGGGGTTGATGGAGGCTGGTTGTGGGGGGAAAAAAAATAGTTAAGCTTTTTGCTACAGGTAGTAAGTCCTTCAGTGTCCTTGTTTTCCACTAAAAGATCAGTTTGGGGCACCTGTGGAAGAAAGGACAGGTTCTTTGCCTTTGTCCAGGTGCAGCGTAGGGCCTTTGTTTTCAAACACCTTCAGTATCTCTTAATGGAAACTTTGTCCTCTGGAACAAGGATTTATTTCATTCAAATGTACCTTACCAGTATTAATCCTGACTGCCACATTTTTATGTGGCTTTGCACTAGCCTTATAGCTTAAATTGCTTAACTATTGTTTCATTAATTGGCAATTTTCTGTGGCCAGAATAATATACTTAAACACTGTGTTATGTTTGTACTGAGACGAAACACAGGAAATTTTATCGTGACAATGAAACCAAATCAGCAGGTGTGATTACCCTGATAACTATGCTCCTGGGTATTTAGAAGCACTTGGCTGCATCTGGTCTAGTTACCTCTCCAGGGGTGAGATTATTTCATGATAACCACAGCACCCTAATGGCCTGTTTTTTTAAGTAGTACACATGACCCTTATACAGAATCCTGCCCTTATTGAATAGGCTGAATTTCCATTCCCATCCAAGCTGTGTTCACATTTATGTTTTTGATATAATTCTTCCTTTGTTTGTTTTTATTCATTAAAGAGGTATATTTGATATAAATGCAGAGCGCATTGTCTTAGATAATTGCAGATAAAACAGATGTTTTGGACTAAAAACAACTGTTTATCTAGATTCTAGGTACAGAATAGATGATTTTGTCACACATCTGGTGGAACCTGAACAAAGAATAATTATTATTACTTTGTCATTTCTCTACTGCTGGAGAAGGTGTAAATAAATAAAAAAGAACAGAGATCAGAACATCTTCTCTTTTTTTCATCTCCTAATCATTGCCAATTCTGTGAATTGGAATTAGTTTGAGGATTTTCTAAACTGTGACAGAGGAAAAACTCCAGATTCATGGAACCAAGGGCTGGGTTTAACATCGCCCTTGCAATTTCTGTCATCGTCTGACTCATAGTATATGTCTTCTGCTGTGGTAGGGGTCTGTTCCTATAACTTTATGTCATATGTCACCTAATTAAATCCGCCTAATAGTGTGTAATTGTAAACACTGCATAAATGCTTCATGAATACGGAAATGAAATAAGTCCTATAGCTGAAGGAAATATCTTTGTACTTCATATAATAGATTGTTTTGCCACTTCCCTTTAAAGGCTTATGTATTTTCCTGGCAGTTTAATTTGAACACAAAGGCTTAGAAAGAAACAAAATGACAGGAAAGTGAGTGCTACCAAGTAAAAAACAAAGGCTTTCTTCTTCTTAATAGGACTCAAGACACCACTAATCTCATCTGGTTTAGCTGATAAGAGAAGGCATAAGATAGTGAAATGGATTCAAAAGAGAAATATTTCTTTATTAGGGACATTTGACTTCATTTGTTTAGAGTTTGGGTTTTTTTTCGTAGTGTATTTTCTTTTCCCCGTAAAAATAAAATGCTGAGATGATTGCTTTTTGTGAGGTAATAATCATTCAATGAGTTAAATCAATATTTTATTTTTAAATTGAGGGGATGCCACAAGATACTTCTTAATTAATTTCATAATTCCTATGAGCAATTAAAAGGATTATTGTGAGAATGACTTTTGTAATTTAAATCAATTTTAGTACATCAAGTCATTTTACCCTCACATCATCTCTCCCTAGCAACAGTGGATCAGAGCATGACAGAGAAGTGAAACATGCCCATTGCATCCAGGCAAAGTAAGCACAAATTAGAATATTTGATTGCCTGTCTCACACCTCCTTTCAGACTGAGAAATACAGCTTTCGTCCTTCAAGATTTAAAAAATTTTTAATAAATTATTTTGCAAATACGTAGGGCACAAAGGAAAAAATATTTTATTTAAAAACATGGAATTTGTATTTTCTGTTCCTTTTGAAACACCTGATGCAAAATATATTGGAGTGCAAAAGATGAGAAGAATGGAAGATTTATGATATGGATGGAAGTCATTCAGAAAGAAAACTATTACATTAGGATTATTTTTTTAACAGTAATCAATTAAAAAAATAAAAAGTAACAAACAAGCTTGAGATTTTAAGTAATTTTACATCTAAACTTTGGATCCACAAGTAAATTCAAGATGCAAACTGTAGCAGAACACAGTACTTTCTTCTGTCTTTTAACTCCAGGAATCCCAGCTCAGAAGTCCCTTGAGAGCTGAGTGAATAATTTAGTTCTCCCTCTAAAAGGGAAAAATGTCAAAATCCACAGGCTTTTCCTCTCAGAACATCTAAACAAAACTGTCCTCCTATGCAAGTACTTCTTAGGCAGCTGCTCAGGTTTCTGGCTAACAGAGTTCTGTATTGCATACTATACATAGAAAGCAACACAACATTACATTCAACTTTAACTTCACATATTCCGAGTTACCTTTTTTTGTGTGTGAACTTTATTTAATAAATAAACAGTTCTGTGGGAGAGGGGAAAAGTATGAACATTCATCTCTTATTTTCTTCTCGAATTTTATTAGTAAACTTTTATTTTTCCTAACACAGAGTAAATTAGAGAGACATAAAGGAACAAAGAGAGATATTTAAATGAATTAATTCAGCTCTCTTAATCTGCAGCTGAATTATATGACTCAGAATGCAAACTGAAGTGTGCAAGTGAATTTTTTATTCCTAATCTGTAAAACAAATTGGAATGAATTTCAATCGCTTGACGTAATAGTCTATCTATTTTACACATGCCATCTACAGGAGGAAATGTTTGCTGCTTTTCTGAATTGTGATCTGTTCAGAAAAACATGTGATGATGTGCAGAACTTTGAGCATGTGAGCTGTCCGATAGAAGCTGAAGGGATACGATTTAAAAGGATTGTTCAAGTCCATAAATCTAAGCTGATGTTTAACTTTATGTTGACTTCTACTCAGATCATGTTGCTTAGCAATGTGTTCATATGTAATCAACTTAAGTCTGAAAACATGCTTATGGGAAAGAATTTTACTGAAGAATATAAAATTCTGTAATACTTCCCTTTGTCATCACCTAAGAAATGCAAATGACTTTATAGTTATAATATGGAAATCAGCCTCTGCCATCAGTGAGATATTTAGCCACAAATCACATAGTACAAAGAAAAGTTCCTGATGTCAGTTTTTTCCCAAAATGTCATTCATCCTTCTTTATATGTGTACCTGTGGAAATTATCTTGCTTCTGACTGGAGAAACCTTTTCAGGTAATAAATGTTCTAGAGCTTGACAGAATAGTTATATTTAGAATGAACCCAGAATAAATCTAATTACTGCTTTCTTAATAGAACAAAATCAGCTCTAAAAATTTTTGAAGTATTTTTTTTTTTTAACAAGCGGATTTTATTTTTTTTTAAGGAATGAAATATGACTTTTCCAATGATCAGAAAGCACTAATAGCAGTGTATTTGTTGTATGTCTTACTTGGAATTGCCAAATCATAAGACAGTGAAGAAATTATTACCTTTTTCTGTAAATATAGAGATGTTTCAGATCATGGAAAGTACAGTGTAATTAGACAAGAATTAAGACATGAGAAAATAAGTATGAAAAACACAATTAATAAGAAATCAACCTTAGTTACAAATATCAAGTAGCAAGTCATTAACACACGTTCTGTTATGTATTTTATTTCACTAAATAAGCTGTTCTGTTTAAAGAAATATTTTCAATAGGATTGCACATTCTTTAATTTAAGAAAAAAAGTCTGCTTTATTAGTGGCAATAATGCCAGTGATGACAAAAGACATTTTATAAATGCTATCTTACTTTAAATTTCTCTTATCTAAGTCTAGATGTACTTTACACTTTTTTTCTAAAGAACTAATATTTATGTGTAAGTTTTATGTTTTCTTTCAGTTTCTGACGCATTTGACACATGGTGTGCCTAGCAAATTTCAAAGTTAGAAATCCCTGGTTTAAGAGCTAACAGAAAAACAACATGCTACTTCAAAGGCATGTTCCCATTCAATGAGGCATAACTTAAATACGAATATTTAAGAGAAGATAACAATTAAGAAAAAGATAAAGTTTGCAATAGTTGAGTTGTGACTGCAGGTGAATGTACAGAGAGAAAGACAAAGATGCTGCAGAATTGCTGACCAAAAAAAAGAGGGTGAGGATGTGCTTTCAAAGTCATAGACTGTATTATATTATATAATTACCATTATTTTAGTACTCTTTGAAGAAAAAAAAAAAAGGTAAATAGGAAAGTAAGTCTTTAAAAAAAAAAAAAAAGCGGTCAAATTTTCAGTAATTTAATTTCCCTAGAAACTTCAGAATTCAATTAAAGCAATTATTCCATAATATTCTAAAATATAATTATTAATTCAATGACATCCTCAAAGGGAAGTAAAGGCTGGACTTTGTTTACTATGTTATATTCTATCAAATGTAGACATGGTGTGTATAGTGCAATGACATCACTGCACTTCTTGAGAAGAATTGCCCCAGCGCTAGTAGCCCTTACAAATAGCAGCTCCTTCTTAATACATGTTTATTCCTTACATAATTGAGATGACAAACTTCCTGAAATGACAGGGTATAATTTCCTGGTACTCTCACTGCGCATCAATGAAATTATGTATAATAAAGCAAGACCATTTAAGCTATCAAATAGAAAAAAGCCATTGCAATGGAAATGCTAAGTCACAGCCTGAAACAGTGATTGAGCACCTGGTAGGAAGGAAGGCAGGGCCAATACAGGAGAGCTAAGATGCATGCAATATACCTGAGTGACTGGAAGGGGTGGATCCTGGCTCCACCCCTTCTCACACCTCATTTAAAGGTTGGCACTGGAGGTAAGAGTATGTTGCTGGAGATTCCTGTCTACCAGAGGCATTCTGAGGGTAAGCAGATTTTCTTTCTTTATTTCTGTATCTACAGCTGCTGTACTGGGGCTTGTTTTCATTTGCTGTAGCCTGGGATTGTGCTGCTCTGCTGTTATTGCTGTGCTTTTTATCACGTTGTAGTATTACAGCCATATATGTATTAAAAAAAAAGCATATGTTAACTTGGTAATTCATTTTCTAAGAATGGTTAAGCAACTTTCTTTATGTACGCATTGAGTACTCAATGGTCTTTACCCTAAGGAAGGCTGAGAAGAAATAATGTGTTTATTTTCAATATGATGCGACTAAATAAATATCAAAATGAAATACACTTTTAGCAATCCTATTTTAACAAAGAAAATATTAAAAGGTGAGAAGCTTTCATATGTAATGGATTGTTTGGATTTATTAGAACAAACACTTTTTATTAAAATTGATGAAACAAGAAAGAATCCATTGTAAAAAGAATTAGGTTTATATATATATATATATATATATATATATATATATATATATATATATATATATATATATATATATATAAAACTTATATATAATTTTTTTTTTTAATAATTTCCACTACAACTACAAAGGTTATCTACCTATCAAGTTGATGAAAGACTATTACACCACTACACAGATGTAGTAGATTTGTAGTCTATTTGTGAGTCAAAACACATAACTAGAAGATCTCTTGAAGGAAGAGAGCAAAACAAAAATGAGAAGTTAATTTTGAACCCAGAAAAACAAGAGAGAGAGGTATTCCCTCTTCTATTCAGAGAAAAAGGGCATATTAAAAGCCTTTAGATCCGATCCAGCTAATTTCTCTGACCTACTTCCCAACCCTATATCAGCATTCCCAGATCAGTCTCCTTGCTGATGAAATAAAGTAGAAGCTAAGAGCAACTCTTTTCTCCTGTCCTGTGGTACCTGCCTGAATCTGCACAGCAAGTTTCTGGGTCAGCATGCCTCACAAAGACAAGCTAGAAAGGCACAATAGAGTAGTAAGGGCCTACTTAACGGTTTCTTTCAAGGACTTTGAATAGGTTGTTTAGATGATTTTATATGTTCAAACACCAAAAGCTTCTTTGCTTAAACACTGAGTCATTCGAACCACTTATTTCTGGAGTGGATAGATGAACTAAGCTTTGGTAAGCCAAAATAAACTGTAGAACTAAATTCACGTCTCACATTCATGTTTTTGCTCTCAAGACAATACCTTGAATGGTATCTTTAGAGAACTGCTTGCTTACTTTATTTTTATAGAAGTTAGGGATTTTTTTTTAAGTAAATATTTTTAGGTAATTTACAATAGCCTAGCAGAGACTGGCTTTTCAATGAAAACCCTTTGCATTTTTGTAAATATTCTGAGTACTGGAAATACAATCAAATGGCATGGTAGTACTTATGGAAATAGAAAGACAAAGTCTTCTCAGCAGGCAAAACTAAGAACAATACTGTGCTTTTAATTTTATACCTCAGGCAAATGAGGTTCTCTCTAGACTAATCATCTCTTATGCAGTTGTGGTTTTGAATTAGCCTTGCCTTTTTCTAACAATAAAATTGTCATAATTAATAGCTATTATCATTCTGTTTTCTTCTGGCTTGGAGTCCTGGCAGAATACTGACTGTTTCAGAAGGTAAAAATTGGGCTAGTTATGTTAAGTCTGGCATAAGGGACAGGCACTGAGAACTGGGCTGCAACTTCTGTAGAAAATATCTAGATTTAATTCCACCATTTTTTTAGAATTGTAAAAGGAAATATAACTGTTTAGAAATTATATCTATACTTTTTAAATTGCACTACATTACAATTCTGAATTTGTTTACTACTGAATCCACTCAAATGGATGAAGATACCAACATCAGCTTTCTTTATGAAAAAAATGTACAGTGCGATCAAGCAAAACTGGCTATTTTCTAAGCCAGCTAATTTGAACTCGTGATATTTTCCATTATAAAGAGTATTTTTATGTGATGCTTATCTCCCAAACATCCACAGTGGTTTTTTCATTTGCTACTGAAAAAGTGAAAAGAGGATCACTTCAGCATTCACACAAGACTTAAGACTATGTTTATATAAAAAAGGATAACAATTGCAATTATTCTTAAAGAGAAAATATGAGCTAGATTCATAGCTAACATTTTTCAAGTCACCAATGTCTCCTTTTCTCAAATTCTGAAGCTACACCTAGAGTAAGATGATCACTAACTGGGGTAGCAGGCTTGCACTCTCATAGGAAATTTCTTCATCCTTCTGAAGTATAATAGTAGCATCCTTCTCTTTATCCTATTTTCTGCTCTCTACAGGGGAAGGAAATATCTATTTAATATCTCTGTATTTTGTCATGTTAATAGCCATGTAAAAGTGATCAGTCAGCACTTCTTAGTGATGTGTTAGTGGTATTAAGAATGAAATCATTAGCTGTGGAGGTCTGTAGGGATTTTCTGTTCCTCAGAATTTTAGAACCAGTTTGCTCATTCTAACACAAGATATTTTTAAGTTCACTTAATCCAGCTAAGGTCATTATGAGCCAGACTGTAAGCTTCCAATGATATTTTCTGGCCTTACATTGTATGAACCTATGACTCTAAACACACTTTACAATCCCAACACACAGCAGGATCTTTTTCTAAATTTTGCTTGTTTTTGACAGGAAAAAGATGCATTGAAAAACTGTAAAGAACTCAGAAAAATACTTTCAATTCAGTCCATTGCTAGTCTATCTTGAAAGGACAATTTAGTACAGTCAAGTTTGAATTTAGCACATAGCTATATAAAAATGTAAAAGAAAGTCATTTAAAACTGCATACTTTGATATAAAATATTTTGTATATTGCAATGGTGTTGTTATTTCATTATAATAGCTTAAGATTTCATTTCAATAAGTTCTCTGAAGCACCATCTTTGGACTTAATTACACCTATATTCCCTTGCAGAAGAGAAATGGCTATGCCCATTGCTAATGTGTAGAAGCCTTAGTTCTGATGGCTTAATAAGATTAGACAAAAAATTTATGAGAAAAATAGGGAGATTAGAATGTCTGAAACAAGAACACGAATGAAGGCTGCACGTGAAGAAAGAATGACTGAGTTCTGTAGGATAAATTATTCCTTGATGTGAAGACACATAATATCTTGTTCGTGTTTTCAGTTCTTCATGATGAAGACAGTAGGTTGTAAAACATGATGAGCAATTTGTTAGCTCATACTGTGTTTAAAATGCAGAAAAATTGGCAAGAATAATCTTCATAAAATGCTACCCTTACACACAGCTACTGTAGTTACTAATTACATCTTACAATAGTTGGAAACCATCATGCTGTATTGAAGATATATCATACTTCACTGTCCAGACAGAATATTCAAATCAAACTTCCTCCAGAATGAGTGATCTCTGAACAATGGACTTAAGTTTTGTTAAACTTCAGAATGTACAGTAAGCCTATTAATGTATCTGTTCATTCTGCCATTAAATTCATTGAAGGTACTAAGTTCTTCTCGACCTGCTCTCTTTGGCATGAACATAGCTAAGTTAACACCCTATCTTGTTTCTGAACAATAGTAGAGTAATCAACCCAAAGAATATACTGAGCATAGAACATAATGAATACATGAAGTAACACTTATTCACTCACATGTGTAGATTTTGCATGGTTTTCAGAATGTCTCTGTTAATACAGGAATTACAAAATGTCTGTTTCGTAATGTGTATGCTATGAGATAGCACATAGATCTGTATTTTCTGCTACGCTAAAATCTTCCTTAAGCTACTTCCAAAGGCAAATTAACAAGAGGAAGATAATAGGCAGGAATCATTCTTCTGCTTTGAACCATGACACTTTTGTGTAAAATGTGTATTGCACAAAAGTGTTGCTGCAGCTGATCCAAGCTACAGATCTTTTGCTGTATGCAATTACAAACTACTTCTAATTGTGTTACTGGTGGTACTCAGAATATGATTTACATTCTTTTCTGGCATTAAATGAGGAGAAATGTGTATCACCTAACCTAATGCAATTTTTTTTGTTGCTGCAAGTGTCCCACTTCAAATTAGGATAGGAGTGAAAACTTTCTGGCTGTTCACTGGGATTTTTCAAATACATACTTATCTTTTTGGAAAGTTACAAGATATTTATAAAATGACATTAACAATAAAAATAATATTTTTTGCAAGCTCATACTGAATGGAAGTCTTCAAGAATGAGAGCTCTCTTCAAATGTTTTTGACATAGTCAGGATTGTTGAATCTTAACGAGTTGTCCGGAGAAAAGCCTTCTGGAAGAATGTCTTGTTAAGGGTTTGTTGCAAGTTCTTGACTTCTGAATCCATTAGCTAAAGATTGTAGAACCTCGGGGACAAAAACACTTAGTGCAGATTTGCCCTCAGAAATGAATGGTATGGTGTAATTCTACCTTAGTGTGTACAGTGATAACAAGTTGTGCTTATTTCATTATATCTGCCTGTCTCTAACTAGACTAAATTCATACAAGTTAACGTACACCCGTTCTTCTGTTTCAAGTGTTGGATAGATATCACAAGTACTTTCTTGAGATTTCTTATAAGTGAAATAAAGGGGAAAAGAGACAAACAGCAGTTTTTTTAAAAGTGTATTGGCAATATACTGTGATTAAAAAAAAAAAAAATTAACTGTAAATTTTAGCTTGTGCTCCAATATTCTGTGTGAATGTGAAATTCAAGTGAATTTATCTATTTTAAGTGTAACTTGTTTGTGATACTGTATTCACACTTTCATAATAGGTGTGTTTCAGTAATATTGACCTTTATCAAGTCAGTTCAGGGAGCTGACATGATAGGATTAAGCTCCTTGGAGCTTTCAAAATCTGTTAGATATCCCACTAAAGGGCAGGTATATAGAGGAATTTCCTGAATGTCTATCTCATGTCACTTTTCAGATATAAAGGCTTTGGCACTTCTCTTGAAGTTTGCTACTTCCTTAGGCATTTCCTTACTGCCCAGCTTGCCCTATCTTTTCTTGAAATATTTTAAATCTATTAGTTCTTACAAATAGATTTTTTTGTGTAAGAATGTGCCAAAAAAAAAAAAAAAAAAAAAACATTGCAATGTTCAGTTTATGTTCTCAGTTTTGAAGACATAAACCCCAACATAATCTTTCTTTCTCTGGACTTTTCAGAACTTCTGGATTACAGAAATCACCTTGTTTATTCACTATAAGACTTGAAATATTGATTGCTGTGAATTACTGACCTATCTTGATGTGGCATAGATGGACAGACACATTGCAGCAGTTCTGTTTTCCAAAAGGATTTATGCAATAATGAAGACCGAAGTACCTTCTCCCACAAAATTGTACCATTATGAGACTCCTGGTGATTCATAAGGATGTGAAACTCTGTAGTCTTCATAAAGCAGACTACCAATCACCATCAGTAAGAATGAGTACCTCTCGGTCTATGTCTGATACTTCTTCCTAGTCTTCATCTTCAAACTCAATTAAAATAGCTATATGTAGTAAAGTGATAGCATCAGTAGAAAAAGAGCGATTGATGTCATCTACTTGGGCTTCTGCAATGCCTTTTATCTCACATCACATTCTTATCTCTAAGTTGGAAATATGTGGATTTGAAAGGTAGACTGTTCAGAGGATAAGGAATTTGTTGGATGGTTGCAACCAAAGGGTTGTGATCAATTCTGTCAGAGTAATCCTCGATACGAGTATGGACAGGGAGAAAAAATCATTGAAAGCAGGTCTGCTGGGGTCCTGGTAGATGGAAAAAATGAACATGAGCCATCAGTGTGTGCTTGTAGCCCGGAAGGCCAACATTATCCCTCTCAGAAGAGGAGTGACCAGTAGGGAGAAGAAAGTGATTGTTCCTCTCTGCTCTGCCCTATGTGAGGCAGAGTGTTGCATTCCGCTTTGGGGCCCTCAGTAAAAGAAAAACATAGAGCTACTGGAAAAGGTCCAGAAGAGAGCCATGAAAACAATCAGAGGGCTGGGGAATCTATCTTATTGAAGAAAGGTTGAGGGAGCTGGTCTTATTTAGCTTGGAGAAAAGATAACTCCAGGGAGACCTCGTAGTGGCCTTCTAGTACTTAAGCAGAGCTTATAAAAATAGAGGAGTTTTACATGAGATGTTAGAAGAAAAAATTTTATTTAGAAGGAGGTGAGTCAGTGGAACGTCTGCCCAGAGAAGTGATGAATGTCCCATCCCTGGATGCATTCAAGGCCGGGTTGGAAAGGGCCCTGCAATTCTGCTCATGGCAGGAGGGTTGGAGCTATATAATTCTTAAGGTCCTGTCTAAACTAAGCCATTCCTTACATTTGTGATTCAATGTTATTTTTATTTAAATGAGATTTTATCATTGACAGAAACACTCGCATTATTTGAGTAAAGTTAATCACTCTCTTTTAATATGCTTCTTGCATTTGACTAAAATTTTATTTATTTTGGATGTGGTTTTTTGTGATAACTGGATTTTTTTTTGATGTCTTAACAGCATTTTCAATTCTTCTGTTAATAGCAGTTAGTTGCTTTTTGACATGTAATTCAATATTTACTTTATGCCTATGAGTATTTATGCTTTCACTTCTACTTTGAAAGCTGGAAGATTTTCCTATGAGAGCTGCAGTGAGATTAAGACTGCATTATCTAATTGCATACAGTAGAGGTAAAAACTCAACTAACAAGAAAATGAACATCCACTATAGAGAAGCTGAAAAACTAAGAAATCAGTTCTTTCTTCCACATTTATGCTAGGCATATCTGTCAAGGAAGCAAGAAAAAGCATTGGACTTCCTAGGATACATCTTTCTGTGAAGTCCGCCCTGAAAGTAATGCCTCCTATTTTATGATGATGGCCCTTCATGTTAGAAGCAGGTGTTGGCAATATAGCAGTAGAGGTAAACCTTCTGTGGAGTATGGCCCAAGCATAACCTGCTGACAAAGGGAAGAAGTTGTGCACAACCAGAGAACGGGATGGTACATAGGTCTGGTAGCTGCCCTCTGGTCGATAAGCCCTGGTCATACATGCTGGATAAGATCACAGCTATGCCTCTGTCACTTCTGTCTCCTTATCTGTGCCTAACAATGTGTGGCCAAGTGATCTTAATAAGGGCCTGAGCTACAGCCAGAAGTTGTCAGGGAAAGTGCCACTTATGCCAAAAATGTGGAGACCATGAAAACAGTGTGATTAATATATAAAAAATCCCTTAGGATTTTGGAAATTGAAAATGAGGTCTTAAGGAACCAATGGAAAGTTCTCTGCTTTTCTGTGAAGTTAAGTATTTTTCATACCCCTACTTCTATTTCAATTTGCATACCTTAAAACAATTCAGCCCCCCCTTACTTACCATTGCAAACCACATATAAAAGGGGTATAAAACCATTATGCTAGAGGACAGCTTTTAGAGCTTCCCTTAACTTCTCACCAATAGTCCATTAAATTTTGTTGTAGCCTGGAAGAATGGCATCTGACATGGAGGGGTGTGTAACTGAATTCCTTCATGCAGAATAAAATGCCATCTGTTGGCATTCATTGATGTTTGCTGAACTTTTATGGAGACCAAGCATTAGGTGTCAGCAAAGTGTGGTGGTGGATGGTGCATTTCAGCTGTGATGGCAGCAGCAAAGGTTAACTACTGCTGCTACAGATATTTAAGAATGCTGCATACAGACCTTTGTTCATTGCTAGAAAAAAATGCAGAGCTAATGATGATGACTAATTTGAAAAATAGCCTTTTGATAGAGCAAATTCTCAGCTACAAATGCTGTTATTACATTCTTTAATTTGTTGTAGTTTCCATGGAAACAAATAGAAGGCATCACTTTTGGAGCGACCTACATACTTGGTAACTGAAACCTTTGTGGAGTATTTCAATTTGAAATCTGCAGAGTAGTCGGAAGGAAAATTATTTCCTGCATTGTATCTACTCAATGAGAAGAGGATAAAAAAAAAAATCTCAAAGTAGAAGCTTTAAATGGACTTTTGGACCTGACCTGTACCTCAAACAGCTGTGAGGAGTGTGAACACAGGCAAATCAACTTAACTGTAATGCTCTGATTTCTGTTATTAGTCTTGTAACTGTACTTTTTTTCTCCTAGCATTCTTATTGTCTTGTGCAAATATCTGAAGAAACAATAAGAAGATTCACTTACAGTTACACATATATAGCAAAGAGTGGCAGCCATCTTCATTTTGAAAGGATAACTATTATAGCTCATTCAGATAAATCAGGAGTATGTAAAAGCATAGGGAATTAAATTGATCCACAACACTGGATAAAGACAAGATGGCTGATGAGGGCTGAGGAGAACAGAAAGTGATGAAATTGGTATGATCCACTTGAAAAAGGAGAGGAAGAAGCAATCAAGTATTGGGCATGACAAGTTTTAGACAAACTGTTGTTTCCTGTGTTTATTTCCCATGTTTCTTATCTTCTCTGCTTTAGATTATAAGGTTTTTGGGACAAAAAAAACCATGTCCTGTGTGTTTAGAGTGCTTCTAATACTTCTTAATGTTACCAAATTATCAAAATACACTTATTTAGTAATGTATTTTGTTTCATTTGCAATATGTTTGCCAGAAGCAGAGGTCAATATATTTATAGCCAATAATTGGGCAGGAGGTCAAAAACATTATCTAATGTAACTTTTTTTCATCTGTAATTAAATTTCATTTGCATGCCCTGCAGGAATAGCTGCAAAATTAAGTTAAATAGCTCTGTATTTTAATGTTTATTAGTAGAAGGTCATGGTGACAACAGCCTCTTTTTGCAAGACTAACAATTTTATCCTAGAAAATGGTTTATATGTTTTTTTTATCAGTTTCAATTCTTAGATGTCTGAACTTCTCATTTTTATCAAAGCACTGTAGAGTCAGTTGATAAGAAATTTAGCCAACTACCTCTTTCTCTTCTTTCATGAGATTATACAATTCTTTATCACCATAAGCAGATACAATGACACACTGTAGGTCAGAAATGAGAAAATTTAATTGTAGTGCTCTATCATACTCTTTTTGTTAGATGTGCAGATTAAGAAACCAGACTTTAATATTCTATCTGGTGCCTATCATTGTGACAAATTACTGCTGAAAAAAAAAAAAAAAATCAAGATGTACACAACATGAGGCAGATCCAGCTTTGTTACTCCTGTGCTTTTTTTTATATTTCAAAGGAGAAGAGTAGGCTTTCCTAGCAATACTGTTTGTCTTCTATGGCTAATAATACTTCTCTTATTTATGTCAGAAATTGGAGTGGGACTCCATATAATGAGGCTTATGTGTCCATAGCGCCAGTACCTGGAGAAAGTATGTGACTAGGTGACAGTAGCTGGGCTGGGATATAAGAAGAGGGAATGGTTTTAAACTTGAGGAGCGATTTTGATCAGCTAGTAGGAGGAAATTCTTTACTCAGTGGGTGGCAATAAGATGAAACAGGTAGCCCATAGAAGCTGTGGATGCCTCATCCCTGGAGTTGTTTGTGGCCAGGTTGTATGGGGTCCTGGGCAGCCTTATCTGGTGGGTGGCTCCTTAATCTCCTAGAAAGCGGATTGAAATTGGATGGGCTTTAAGATCCCTTCCAAATGAAGCAATTCTATGAGCCTATGATTCTATGAATGCATACTGGAGGATTTATGGGCTGTGTGCTAGCAGCCTCAACTGACTGACACTACACACCTGCTTCAGATGCAAGTCAGATCCTTTTGCGCATGGCGCATCACATGGAGCTGTATCAGACTTCCTTTCTCCTCAGCCAGAGTGCAGAGCAAGATGGTGCTGTTCTTGTTTGTGTGAGAGCTCTGAGTATCCACCTGTGATCATGGCCAGCCATGTATGCATTATATACACATGCTTCATTTGCATGATGTCCAGTGGGAATACATCTCCAGCCTTAGTATTGTCTGAACTCAGGGCACAGAGTTGCAGCTACCTCCTGTGTGCTGTCAGACCTGGCTTGATATTTTGTCCTAAAAATAGGTATCTGAGAACCTTTGCCATGTATAAACACATCCCGAAGTGCCTGTGCTGTCTCTCAGAGGGTTGCTAATTTACACAAATCCTTACTGAATTAAACTATTAAAAACACCACCACCAAGGAAAACTGTAAATTCCAGCTATTCACATTGAAGTTATTGAAACAGAGGTCAAAGTAAAGTCTTCTGCAATTTTATAATGCAGATGGCACTACTTAATTGTATGGTAGCACATTAAATATAATAAATAGAACTTTGACCTCTCTAAATCCCTCTTTCTTCTTTGTGTAAAGTAAATTAATATAACACAACATCCAATAATCAGGATTGTAAGGAAAAACAGGGATTGAGTAATTGTTTTCAAGAGCCAGTTACTGTTGATCAAACCCCTTACTAAGTGATTTTCTTATTCACATAGGGTATGTATCTCAGAAAATGTGCTGTTTGATCTCTT
Organism: Phasianus colchicus; assembly: GCF_987193195.1. NCBI lineage: Eukaryota > Metazoa > Chordata > Aves > Galliformes > Phasianidae > Phasianus > Phasianus colchicus. The sequence goes on from NC_143439.1 coordinate 23,279,504, forward strand.
ACAGATAAATCCTGATGAGATTATTCAATTACTCCAGGACTTTATTTTTTTCTATTATATAGTTATCTCTTCTTCAAATATATCTTGGATGTGTTTGCACAGCTTTCATTTTCTGTGCTGGCTGGGGAAAGTTGACACTCATCTGCACTTCTACTGTTTTGTTCTTTGTTTTAATTGGAATTTTTCTTTTTCTTCTTCCTCACTGTTGTGCTGGCTGACATACTCCTTGCTTTGTTGTTATTTTTTTAATCTGGCAAATTTCTTTGTCATCATCATCCAATTAGTGGACAGCTGGTGATGATATATAGACACTAAAGAGCACTCCCTATGTTGGAACTGCAAAATGCTTCCATAGCACTTGCAGAATATTTCTTTGGACCTCATATACAGATATTATGTAGGATTAAAAGGATTTAAAGCCATTGAGTTCACATCTAACGTCTAAAAACATGCTTTGGATATATACAAAACATCATACAACTCCTTTTCCTTTACCTAAAATTACCATGTTTTCTAATGTTTCTAGTATCATCTATTGCAATATCTTAAAATTTGTTTAGGAATTTTTCTATCTGTGAGCAGATAGACTTTTTCCTCCTACTGACAAATCAGCCAGTCCCTTCACGGAGTTTCAAATCAGTTTTGAACTTTGTCACTTTAATTAATGCAAAGGGCTTATGAAAACAGTGTTCCAACCAGTTCCTAGTAGCAAATAAGTTCTGCAAGAGGCAGAAACAAAGCTAGCATCTTGCTCCAAACAAAAGTAATAATGATATGCACTTTTCATGTCTGCACCTGTTTCCTCCACTTTCATTCTGTATATCACAGTACTTGTTGGACCATGCAGTAAATTGTGTGAGAATCTTTAAAACACATTTAAAGGCTTTTTTTTCCTATATAATCAACTATCCAATCTAATAGATCTAGTTTTGTAGACTCTAGCAAGCTGTAGGTGTAGAGTGTTTCTTAGCACCATAGAAACCATATTTAAGGATGATGTAATTTCTTAATATATAAAGAACTGGAGTAAGTGCACAAATAAAAGAAAAATATACTTACTGCATGCCATGACAAGCTTACTAAGACTTTAGATGAATACATATATTTATACAATTGCATTTGACAATTCATAATATCTGATTATGTGGCAGGATGCTCTCACAAAGGATTTGATTATATGGTAGGCTGAGCTGTGGCTAGTAAATAATAACCTTCTACATTCATGTTTCTATTTGTTATTGTTAGAAAAATGGTGCAAATTAGTAATTGCCATAAACAAATCAATTACTGATGCAGGACAGCATGTATCATTTGAAAAAGGTAGTGAAGATAAGCTGTTTTCTTCCTCCTGCATGAAGAAGTTTTGTAAGTGGTGGCAAGTTGATCCTCATATATAAGCTACAAATGGGCCAAATTGAATAGCACAGAACAAATTCCTGTATATTTTATTTGAAAAATACTACGCATTTTTGTGGTTGCTAGTATTTTAGTAAGTGTTATCTGAAGCAAGAATGTACTTGGTGACGGATAAATTGTTCCAAGTGATTTAAATGACTTAGCTGTCTTGGACAAGTTTGTTCTAATGGGTACGTGTATTTTGTATCTGCACTCTTGACTACCAGGACATAGTTCAGGTTCTTTCAGAAGACGTATTCCCTGTGTTGAAAGATATTCTACTATGCAGCTTGGTGCATTATTGTGGGCTGCTATAATGCAAATATGTTACTTGATTCCTAGCACAACATCCTCATAACTGAATTCTTTGAAGAAATTCATGTAAAAAAGTTTTGAGACTCAAATATCATGCTGATATTTGAGATCTTCAATCTCAAGAAACTTCAGAATCTATGATTGATTTTGGAAGTGCAAGTTGAGAATCAGTCACTAGTGTTCCGCAAAATTTTTTTGAAGCTGTGAGGACTTCAGTACTCATTTCTGATAGAGAAGCCACAGCAAATCTATCCTTACTGATTGCTACTATTTGTTGCCCACTCTTCTCTTAAGTTTATTTTTTAAAATATGTTGCAGTTTGACATGGCACATTGCAGGATGAGGGAGAAGACTAGAAAGAAATCAGAGCTTGCGAGTTGAGATAAAAACTATTTACTAAGAAAAGGAAAAGGGAAAAAAAAAAGTTTGTGATAACTATATATACTATATATACTATATATACTATATATACTATATATACTATATATACTATATATACTATATATACTATATATACTATATATACTATATATACTATATATACTATATATACTATATATACTATATATACTATATATACTATATATACTATATATACATATATACGCACAGTGCAGTTGCTCACCATCTGCCGATTGATGCAGCCAACTGCTGGCAAACTGATGCCCTCACTACCAACACAACACTGTGTCAAATGACACTCAGTTCATACCAAGCAGAGGCCACACCCCAGCTAACTTCCCACACCTTTATGACCTTCTACATGCTGTCACTTGACCTGGAATTACCTCTGGCCTAATTTCTGTTCTGATTAATGTAGTGTGAATTCTAATGTAAATTAAAGATAACAGCAAAAATAAATAAAATCAGACCTTCTAACTATTTTCTTAAACAGCAAACTCTAACTATAAGAATAACAGTGGTTTTAGAACTCTGATGCTATCTGGGTTTCTTGACCCTTTCTCCTCTGCTGCTAGCCCAGGACACCATTTAATCTCAGGTCAGGGTGTGCAGTTGCACATCATGAACCCTCCTAGTGATGAGGCTGGGGATGAACAGACACTAAGTTCATGGCATCAAGTTGCAACCTTCTGCTTTAGCTTGCAGTCGTCACAGAATGGTTGGGATATACAGAATGCTAAACCTCCAGCAATAGTAAATGGAGCTAAATCCTCCAACAACATAGAAAAAATGTTGGACAAGTGGAAGCTTCCTGCCACAGTGTCTTAGCATGCTTTGCTTCATACTTCCACTACTTACTTATCAGAAAACAACTGCTGTACCCTATTTATACCTATTTGTAATTTTACAGCAAAGATTCCAGTCAGGTGTTAGTATGTGTATCAATAGATAATTTATTTATTTTTTTTCCAAGATAATCTTCCTTTGGTTTTATTTTTTTCTTGTGGGGGATCCCCCACCCCGTGACCATAGACAACTTTGCTTTATATATATATTCATACAACGATGAAGTGCCCAGATTGGCATTTAATTTGACTACAGTTTTAAAGGAAAAAATGTGTTTAAAATGTGTTAAAGTATATTCATTTTGGAGATCTGAATTTCTTAGAGAAACAAAAACTTTGAGCAAAGCTACGTGGATTTTAACTATAGTTGTTTACTCTTTTATACTGAATAACAATAGGCATAAAATTTACTGGACAAAGATCTGCTGTACCATTTCACTTATCATTCTGAAAATAAATAATCAAGCATTGATTGGAAATTCTGTGTTCTGGGATGTTAATAACAAAGAAGAAAAATGCAGCACTATTAACAACAATATTGATCATGACCCAACTGTGAAGTACTGCAACAGTGCCTATTAAAATGGGAATTTTTTTTTTCAAAACACATTACAGAATAGGAGTCAAAGGTATCTTGACAACTGAAAAATAAGTTGTTGAATTGTCTTAGGTAAAAGCTTGCTCTGAAGTATACAGGCTACTTTCTCGTCTTAAAAGTAAAAACATCCAAAAATATATATTTAAAAGAAATGGGGAATGAAGAAGTGTTTCAGGTGAAACTAGCTGAAGTGCAGCTTTCATTAAGGTTTCAGACACAGAGGAAGTATGTTGATACGGAGTAATACATTCAAAGTTATGCATATTAGAAAGTATTTTTAAGGATATAGCTTTTGATTTTGTTTATTAATTTTCATTCCAAAAGTCCAGGTAATGACTGACAAATGACTGACAAAAATTACTGCAATAGTTTGATTGGTATATTTACATTTTCAAATTAATAAAATCAGTTTAGCAGGTCTAATAGATCCATCAACAGCTTTCTAAGTTTACCTGGTTGTCTGTTCTCTAACTGACAAATTCAATTACATATGAAATTTTTCCAGGCAGACTACAGTGGTTTTAGCAGTCTGATGCAGCGCTATCAAATTTTAAGTTTACATTTGGGGAGACACCATACGTAATATAGAATACATTAGTTGTTTTCTAAAACATGTAATAATTTGTGATGCGTTTCCATTTACAAACTGATAACAAAATTACATCTTTGTAAGACAATAATACAGTATGATTTATGACAAAAAACATTATTTTTACTAATTTATTTAAGAATGCATGAACATACCCTCAACCAAAACAAGAAGAGGAATGCTACAGCTTGGTTATATATAGCATAGGAAGATCTATGGTTCTTGGGGATCAGAGAAAACAATTTAAAAGTGATTCAAACTATGTCCATATAAACTCTGCAAGGATTTCAGTGAACGACATCAGTTATTTTAGATAGAATATGCATCAACATGCACAAGAGAGAGGGTACTGCCGAAAATGCATCTTCAAGTGTTAACATTTTTGAGGTAGATATAGCATGAAAGGAGAGTCTGAAATATACCACAATAAGAATTTCTACAACCGCAGTGGTTGTTTTTTCTTGGAGTGTGACTGGTCATTTATTATATAATCATTTATTAGAGTCAAAAAAAAAAAAAACACAAACACCTTTTTTTTTTTTTTAAATTGAACAGTCTTGGTGATTTCTTCATCGGCTCTCTCCCTATTCCTCTGTTCCCATATTCTGGAGTTTATTCAGAATATAGATATAGGCATCACACAGGAAAGGTACAACAGAAAATTTTTCAATGGTTTCTTGGTACAACTGGGAATTAATCTACTTGTTTAAAAAAAAAAAAAAAAAAAGATGCATAGACTAACACCTGCACTAAATAGGTATATTCTATTCTCTTCAAAAACCGAATCCCTCAAATAGAGGAAGCATTTTAATATTCCTCCCTAGAGACACTAGTTTCAAGGAGACTTGAAATACTATAAACTATAAGGAAAGCTGAGAATTTGAAAGAGAGTAGACAGTACAATATTTCAGGAAAAAAGAAAAAGTGGTAATTAGTTTAAAGAGGAAGAAAAAAGTTTCAAAATTCAGAAAAGGTAATGTTACAGTCAGGAAAGCAAAACAGTTGTGGAGACAGAGAAATTAAGTAAGATAAGAAGAAGCACGAAAAGGTAAAACAAATCAAGCAAGAGAAACATCAATTTAATTATCAGCTTAGTTAATTGGCCAGGAAGTTAGAAGTAGAAAAACAAATAAGCATTCAGTAAGGAGATGAAAACTGGAAAGAATAACTTAACATACAGAAAAAAGCAACAGTGGCTGGTTATAAGTATGCTGACAATTCCATGGGGCCATGTGATATTTAAACAGTTTTACATAGTGAATTAAGCATTCTTCCATTGAGTTGAGATCTTTGCTTTCATTCTTCTTTACATCCAATGTCAGTAAAATATCTTGTTCCTCAGATCATTGCTTTGTAGAATTGAATGTAGTTGAAAATCTGCATAAGAAAGTACTCCTTCCCATTTTGTAATGCAATAGCGTATGCTTACAAGAAAACTCATACAGGAAAAAATTGATATAATAGAATGATAGACTATATCAAACTCGAGACCTGTAAGGATTGTTAAGTCCAATTCCTGGATCTGTACTGGACTACCCAAAAATCAAAACGTGCCTAAGAGCATTGCATGCTACAACTGTAGATCCACCTTCCAGAATGACACTGGCCACAGGTAAAATGCACATGATACCATATGTACTACAGCATCCTGACCTGCTTTGTTTGTTTAAATCAAATATAGATTGGAAGTATTTTTATTTGTGTGTAAATGTGTGAAGCGCTAAAGTTTTCTTGATGTCTCTCAAAATTCATTCATAGGAATGGAAGAAATTTTTTTTGTCCCTTCCATATATTTTTTAAATGTTCTGTCTCACAAATACTCAGATGATTTTTAATTTCAAAAAAAAAAACATTTTTAGAATTTATTTACATTAATATTTTTGAAATGGAGATGAATAAAATAGACATTGTGTATGAAGTTACCTCCTTAGCACAGTTTCCTGGCTGCTTTCAGAAGTGTTTCTCTCTTTTCTTAAACTCTTGTTAAAACTTTATTCTTTACCTAGATACCAATGGTAGTTTTCATATTTACTACAAATTGTATAAGAATTCAATTTGAAAAAGAAAACAACTGTAAATAACTAAAATTTGTATTCCCCTTCTGTGATTATTTCATTTGTTGTACAACTTATTCATTGATACAGATATTTCTATCCAGACCTTCCACTTCCAAAAATGATTTAAAAACCAGGTTTGAATGATAACATTGAAAACTGAGTTTAAAGTAGTTTTCCTTCTCTTAGCTTCTTTTATGAGTGTCTTAGCCCAAACACTCCTTTGTATGTGATTTTTTTTTCTGGAACAATTTTAAATCAGAAATGTATACTTTGAAGTGGTCAGAATGTTTCATCTTACTCCCACCAAACAGGTAATTCCATCTGTCAAGAACAAACTCAGCTTGTATAGTCACGTATTGTAAGAGTATATGCACATGTGAGAAAAATTTTTACTAAACGTGCTGAAAGTTTATTTGAGGTGGGGTTTTTTTTCCATTTTTTCCGCCTTGCACTTTCTACATCATCTGTTTGCTTTTTACAGAAGAGATGTAATAACAATGATAAAACTTTGTCCAAAACTTACAAAATTGCACTAACACCACTATTCTTTAATAAAAGTCAGTTAGAGAGTTAAGACTTTCTAGAACCAGGCTACAAAATCCGTGCATGCTACTGCTTTTTGAAGTCCTATAGGTTTATGCATGTTTAAATAATGGCTGATTCTAATCTGAAAACACGAGCCTATTTATTATTTTCATGCTTATGTATACCAGTAGCAGATTGGGGAAGCAATTGAAAAAAATGCTTTTCATTTTTAGTTTAATGAATTTCAGAACAGAGCAAGCAATACATGGACTTCTAATGATAATGTTTGCTTACAGTTAACAGCACAGTTGGTACGTCTTGGTGTTATCTGGGCAGTATATATATAATTTGTGACTTATGTTTTACAAAATGAAAAAAATCTAATCAGGTGTACTTGCAAATGAGTAAACAGTGTAAGGGATTAGGGAGCAAATAATCTTGCAATACAATCCCATAATGAGCCATCTAACTGAGTTAAAAACAATTTAGTGAGGTTAACTTCTCCCTCATATTCACAGAAAAAAAAAAAAAAAAGTGTTTTGAAACTTTGGAAACTATTATTTGAGCTACAAAGCTAAAGCATACAGGGGTTTTATATTTAGCCATAATCATCTTTGTATTCAACTTAATAGAAAAATTCTCCAGTATACATCCCAATTATTCCCATGTATACATACAAACATGTAAATAAATTAATAAGAAAAAGGTAATGATAGACAATAGGACCCAAACTTTTGAACCACTTACTAGATTTAAAGCTAAAAACAAGTTGGAGAGGAAAGCATAATTCCTTCATAAATGTACAAATATTTCCTCTCAATCTTATTTTAGTGGGACCTACATAACCAGGAGGATCCCAGGAAATGTTCTGATACACCTTCCATTCAGACAGAGAATGGACAAACTGAGAACTTCTATCACACTTCCTGAAGAAAAGAGGTAAAAAAAAAAAAAAAGCGTTACAGATTTCAAACAACAAGACGTGAGGATGATGAAACATTCCATTTCAGAATAACCTAGTATTCTGTCTTTTGATGTGAGATCCGGTCTGTGGTCTAAAACAAATTTAGATGTATTCTTAAAGAAAGTAGTGTCCAATCTTCACTAGCTCAGTTCATGGTTAAAGGATGCAGCTATCTCAATCAAACCAACCTTTGGTCATTTTTATGTTTTATTTATTTGCATTTCAAGGGTGTTATAACTACAGTTTTTAGTAGAATAACTCAGCACACAGCATAAGCTCATCATGCTCATCACACAACAGAATTCCTCCATTTGAAGTGATGTGTCAGTACGTTATTTCGTTTTTCTCTAACCATACATTCTTAATTCTTAAATTCTATCAAAATCATTCCTTTTCAGAAAAATAATCAAAAGTCATTATGTTTACTTCAACAAAATATGTTCTCACTATTCTGGTTACTACCTGAAAAACTACTTTCACCAAAACAATCCCAAAAGATTGTTTTGAAGACAGTCTCTGATTTACTATGCACTGATGCCCTTACAAAGCTGACCCTAAGATGCTTATGTCTTTGTAAGTATTCCAGGGTTGGAAATAAATTACATTCATGCATTTCCTTCTCCATGTACTCCACTAGTACCTCACAGAAGTTCTTTATATCCTAGAGACTGATATGATTACATTGATTATGACAAATTATAGCTTGATGACTATACACAGTCATTTTCATAAGTCAATCAATCAACTTTATTGCATTTGGAGGGCTAGAAGCTCAGTTCAGGCTGATCTCCACTTGCGTGAGTACTCTTCAAGGTTTTTTGTATAGCTCTGATCATTCCTTTTGTAAGTAAAGCTATTTTCATTCTAGAAAGGCCAGGTAAGAAGGAAAGGAGCTTCTTACTGGTGATGTTGGCAAAATATCTACTCAGGCAAAACCAAAGGAAGACAAAATCTCTTGTTTGGAATGTTCTCTCTAATACTTCACTTTAGTTCCTCACGCATTTCTCATAATTTTTGTCTGCTTACGAGAAGAAAATTCTGTAGAGCATGCTACTTAGTCAGCAGATCATACAATTTGATATGGAGAAGTCACTCCACATCTTAAAAGCCACTATTAGTGAAAATTTAGTGTTCTACCAGTGATAACTTAAGACCTTCATCACTAGACTTCTTATTTGCTTGTCTGCGTTTGCAGGAACTATCAGATGTGGCTAGTTGTCATTCCCTTACACTCCATTTGTTTGTTTTTTTGTTTTTAGAAAAAAAACTTTGCTTGCAGGCTTCCACTTACAACAAGAGAACTATCATCTGCATTATTAATCACAATGTATGAATGTAAAATACTTAGCTTATGCGGCTAGTCAAAATTGCCACCCTGTATTATAGCTGTTGCTATCTGTTCCTTATTACTTTTGGAACAGGTTCAGGCCACAGTAAATTTCAGCCTTGGTCTCATAAATACAGGTCACAGCACTGCATTGTTAAAAAGATGAAGGCTGAAGTAATGACTTGCCAATCTGCTGAACACTTGCCATGACACTAGCCATAGCTCTAAACCTATGCATTATCCCATACGTAGATGTGTGCATATGTGCACACTAACTTTGGGAAAAAAAAAACAAACCGTGATCCAGAACAGCTTGCAAGAGCCTTCAATTGGAATTGGCAGGAATATATATAATTATTTTTCTTCCTAAAACATTAAAAAGAGATATTCCAATATGGAAATTAAATCTTAATCATTAAATAATAATGAATACTCGTGTTATAAAAATAATGCAAGTATAAGCAAGTCTGTGGGGAAGAAATTAAGCCAATTCTTAGAAATATACTTTTGCAGTAGAGAAGGGTTAGACATAGTCTTTCCTTTCCTTATTAACAATCTTATATTTCCTTATGCATTAGTATACCTTACCACACCCAGTATTTTCATACTAGAAAATTCATAGATCACTTCTGCAGTGTTACTAAATAACTGAGTAAGGCTAGCATCAACAGAAATTGATGAAGAACATGCAACTGTTTTTCTAGCATTGCCGTATTAAAAGGTGTCTCCAAATTCTGGAACATGATGTAGTACTGCAATAACCAATGCAGCTGACATAAAAACTTAAAGCTATTGGTTTGAGTATTAGTCCTTTTGTTCTAGCAAATATTCAATATTCATGTTTACTTCCAGTGATGGGTGGGAAACTAATTTAATTTCCAAAATTTTTTAAATTCTGCAGTATTACCGCAGTTCAATTGGTTTTAGGAAGGAAATGATAAACCACCATACAGATTAACCATTGATACAGACAAAGTAGCCTGTTCTACTTAGCTTTATTGCTAAAATTTGTCTAATTAAAAAACTGTGTCTGTTAAACTTGGCAGCCTAGAAATACGCATGAAATTTTGAGTATTATCTTGAAATTTGTCTTCAGATATCACAATGTCAATTTATGAATCTAAGTAAGGTCACTTATAACCCAGTAGTACATAGAAAGTTTCCTGAAGGGTTAATCTCCCTTTAAATTCTTCCCATGTAGTATTTTGAGTATTGTGAAGCAAATCATTATTAAAAACAGAATAAATATGAGGAAAAAGATCCCAGAACTTCTGATAGGATGTAAAAATTCAATTGAAATCAAGGGAAAAGATGGGTGCACAGTGCATTAAGAAGTGAGCACAAGGAAACACAGCATTAGATTTCACTGTTAGTCTTTTTTTCCTCTATTTATTTATTGAAAGTCTGTACACAAATTTCAGCTGTTATGACTGGGAGTTAAAGAATGATCTTGCACATTTACTGAGATGCAGTTGATTGGAACAAAACATTTAAGACATCATATTTAATGCATTGGGCATTTACAAAGCATTACTGTCATTTGCATTTTTTTTCAGAAGATGGAAGTTTTGATGACTTGACAAGCTTGATGTGTGTGAGAGTAAAATAGGTGCACTGGTTTAAATCATCATGAATTTATCTGTCTTTTATACTCTTTTGTCAGTATTTCTTGAACTCCTATCTGCTCTTGCAAGCTGCCGAAAAAATTCCACAAATCTAATGTGGAGAACAGTCACAGTATATTCTCTTTAAATATCAAAAATCTTGTGTAATTGTAGTCTTCTAAATATTCTTTTCTATCTTTTTTACTTTTCAGGTCATGATGGCACTTCTGGTTAACATTTTACGTTTTGATATAGCTTTATTTTGGCATTTAGCACAGCTCAAGAATTGTGCACTTGTCAAAACAATAAAAATCTGCAGCATATAGGATTATTTTTTTTTTAAAGAAATGTCTAAGTACTCTTAACAACAACAGGAAAGAAAGTGACAATGAGACATAAAATAAAAGTATGATTTTTTCCTATAGGTATCCAGTAGAAGTCATCTTAATTTAATAAGGTAATAAAAATTAAATGACAGTATTTTACCTGAAATGAATAAATGTATGTCCTAATAGCTGATGGGCCAAACAGTAATAATTTTAATCACAAAAGACACTTAAGCAGCATGATCCCAGATAAATGCATCAGAATCTTTTACTGTGAGTAACAGACTAAGCTTTTTTAGGTAGATTATTGTAGTGAGAGCAGATGGTCTCAGTTTATGCCTTTTGTTCTGCACAATTATTGATGTGGATGTTAATATGAGACAATAAGTGGGCTATTTTTTGTCTATAATTGACATTAAATGGGCAATATTGAGGAAGCATTATGACTAGCTGACAGATTCAAATCCATGTAGTTCTTACTAAAAATCACACAAGTTCAGAATGTTGTATCCAAATTACCACCATAATTATCCCCACCAAAAAAAAAAAAAAAAAAAAAAAAGAGCGAGAGAAACAGAACAAACGATCAGCAGGGAGAAAAATCCTTCAAAGGTATTTATGGTCTGCAAAGTACTAATGTAAGATTTCAAATAGAAAGAGTATATAGAGGTGGCATTCAGGCATCCTTTCATCCTAAAGTACCCATGCTTGCATATGCATACTGATGTGGGCATGTTGACTGTCCACACAGCTATTGTGGTTCTTATGAAAAAAAAGTACAAACAACAAAAAAATAACCCTAAATTTAACCTGGTATTTGAAAGCTTTAATATCAGACTGAAATCTATACTACTTTCCAGCTCAGAATTCCTGAGAAAGACATTAAGCACAGTTATACATTTTACAGATGTCTCAAATTTCTCCATATCATTAACATACAGTACTCAGTAGACACAAAAATATTTAGGACAATTATAGTGTGTTAACTATTTGAACTGGATAAAACCTGAATTCAGCAGTGTGTGATGGAGAGAAAAATAGGAACAACATCAGGATGTGGCAGTAGATTTAATGAAATCTATCAGTGGAGGTTTAATTCCAGCTTCAAATTATTATTAATTTTTATTATAGTTAGTGAAGACTGGTTATGCTGCTGCTGAAAGTCATATTGTTCTGTTCCATAAGGCAGATGAGCTATAGAAGATACAGGAGTTTTTAAAAATATATAGACAATCATCAATAATAATGATGATTTATTTTTCCTTCTTTGGGAAGCAGCCAGAAGATTTCAAATGGAAAAAGTTAATGTACTCTATGAGACGAAAGTCAGAGCAGTTCAAGTTTTAGCAGCGCAATGATGAAGAACATTTGGACTCCACAATAACACCAAAGTTATACACTTTTAAAAATTGCTAAGCTAATAATGTTTTAACATAATTTTGAGATAAGATGATCTGAAAAGATAATCTGCATTTGGAACTATGTATCAGAACTGATGTTCTGGTGCTACTAGAAAAACATTGTGAAAAATCACACAACAGACTTAGACTCTGTTAAGGTGGACATATTAATCTTGTTTACTTTAAATAAGAGGTTATAAAGTGTAATTTCAGGGTGTTTTTGAAAGAAGTTTCCATAAAAACCTGAGCTTAACTATTCAGTTACTATACAGGAACTTCTAATTTCAAATACCTTATGTGTTCAGCACTGTACTGTAGAACATACTTGTGTTAGATACCATGCAAACATCACAAAAGCACTTCGACTTCTGATATTCATACATTCCAGCAGCTGGACATGCTTACCTTTTGTATTCTTAAGATAGCTGTATGTTTTACAAGTTCTACAGTTCTTCTATTAAATTACAACTTAAGGATAAAACACATTTGCATTTAAAATCTTAAGCTGCAATCTATTTCTGTTTTATCCTGGCATAAACAAGCAGAGCTTGCTTAAGTTCAGTTTGTCAATATGCATTGTGTGATAGCTTATTTCCCAAACAATATGCAATTTAGAAAGACTGACAATGTCTTCATAAATGGATAGTATAATATTTATATTTTCCTTGGATGACAACTAAAATTGGGATTGGGTTTACGTGGCAAGATTTTGTTAGTGAGAGGACTACAGAGGTGGACTGTGAGCAGAGCCCAGCACTGCCCATGACAGGGCAGAGTGGCTCCCGCTGCTCCCAAGGGATCCACTGCTGCCAGATCTGAGCTGTGTGCAAGGCTGGGTGCCTGCTGAGAGAGCAGACCAAAGGAAGGGAAAAGCACTGTGCTACAGTAGCTGGAAGAGAAAAGCAAGTTAGGGAAATAAGCAGCCCTGAGAGCACCAGGTCAGCACAGGAGGAGGGCAGGAGTTGCTGGGTGTGGAGCAGCAGTCCGTGCAGCCCAGAAGAGGCCTATGGTAGCGCAGTAGGTCTGGAGCAGTGTGCTCCTGGAGGATCGAGTACTCAGAGTGACCATGAAGGAACAGCAGAGATGAAGCATTAAGGATAGACAATAGATAGACAAGGGTGGATGGTGTTTACATTGCTTTCAGTTTTCCCTGCTCTAGTCTGTCAGATCTCCTTCTCTGTATCTCAACTTTTGAGTCCTTTTCCATTCTGTTTTCTCCTCTTCAAGGTGGGAATAAGAGAATGGTTGTGGTGGGATTTATCTGTTTGTCAAGGTGAAACTACCATATATAGACATAACTTGATAGTGTTTATTGATTGTAATAAGACATTACTTACTGAGTCCTAAAGAATTCAACTAAAATTGCAATGAAACTGCTTTGTTCTGCTATATTCAGTTTCTTAAAGACATAGCTTGGTTAAAATTTCCTATCAAGGGAAATACAACTTGGCTTTTCATTGGATATGCAGTGATTTACCCTGTCCATGTCCTGCAGTATAATTCCATTAACTCTCTCAGGAAAGCAATTAGTGGGGGAAAGAGTGAACATAATGCCTTGCCAGCCATTGCTGAATTAATTAGGGACTTCTATGCTTGTACTTTTAATTGAATCTTTATATTTTATTCAATTAAAAATCTCATAATTTTCATATCCCAGATATTTTTCTAATTTGACTGGATTTTTATTTATTTATTTATTTATTTTTGGAGAGTGGGTTTTGTGCACTTGAAGATAAATTATTACCCTTGCAACAATGATCTAATTTATTTGTAAACTGAATCTCAACTATAGGTCAGTGATACAAACCTGTTCTGGTATTTCATATGCTTGTATTTCCTCCTTACTTCACTGCAAACTGCACATCATTCAGGGATGGAATGACAGAAGGCTTAAAATTTCTCACTTAAAATTAACATTAAAATGCTAAGTAAGCCTTTATATACGTAATGACAGCTATGCTCTTCCTTAAGCTTTTGAGACATCTTTCATGTTTATTGAAATCAGTACAAACAGAACAAAAACATGTTTTCAGTATTTATACTTCATCATGAAGAGATCACTGTGTAGTTACTTATATAGCATGATACATAACCTGACATCCCAGAACAGTTTAAATAAATTTTTATTCCCTTTAAAACAAAGGGAAAGGGCAGATCTTGCTCTGATTTAGTTTGTAGTAAGAGAAAGAAACAGATTTCAGACTGGAGCTTAAGAAGTGTTCTGAGATTTTTGGAAAAGCTGTACTACACATACAGTACAATTGTCAGCATTTTCCATTTTCACATGGGATGGCTGTCAATCTCTTTCTGGATGAAAGAAGGACTGAGCAGACAGAATTATTCAATCAGCTGAACAGTGTTATCAGTTATGCACTTACTGGATCAACTCCAGAGAATCATCAGTAGGACAATTAAGCATCTTTTATATGAGGAGAGACAGAGAGTTGAGACTGTTCCGTCCAAAAAAGAGAAGGCTCAGGAGAATGTCCATAAATACATGACAGAGTCAAGGGAGCCAGACTCTTCTCATTAGACACCACCAACACGACAAATAGGAGCACATTGAATTCCACTTGAAGAAAACACTTTTCCACTGTAAAAGGGTAGCTTAAAGAGGTCCTGGAGACTCCACCTATGAAGATATTCAAAATCTAACTGAACAGAGTCCTGGGCAACTTGCTCTAACTAACACTGCTTGAGCATGAAAGTTGGACTAACTTCAGTCCAAAAAAGAGAAGACTCAGGAGAATGTCCATAAATACATGACAGAGTCAAGGGAGCCAGACTCTTCTCATTAGACACCACCAACACGACAAATAGGAGCACATTGAATTCCACTTGAAGAAAACACTTTTTCCACTGTAAAAGGGTAGCTTAAAGAGGTCCTGGAGACTCCACCTATGAAGATATTCAAAATCTAACTGAACAGAGTCCTGGGCAACTTGCTCTAACTAACACTGCTTGAGCATGAAAGTTGGACTAAGAGGTCCTTTCCAGCTTCGACCACTCTGTGATCCTGTGACAAGTCCTTCACAGTACTATGCAGTTAACACTTTCATTCAGTCTAACACTGTTAGACTTAGCATTAGGACATCTTTTACTACTTCAGAAGCAAATTTAGCTCTTTTGGCTTGGAAGTATTTCTACAGCATCAATTCAAGTAAATGAGCTCAAAAACACTCGAGCACAAAAGAATATTTTTCCACAAGTAGAAGGCAGAACCTTTTCTGGTAAAAAAGAATATGATGAAAAAATTTTAAAAAATCTCAGTAACTATGTGGGAAACCTTAAAAAGATTATTTCAGTTCTCTTATGCTCCTTTTCCTCGCAACAGTATTGAGAGGATTTTAAAGGCACCTAGTTTAGATTTCAACCTGTGCAGTACTTTTCTCTTATTTTGATGGCAACCAAACGTTTAGTTTACAGTCACATGAACAAAAAAAAAAAAATCTGTGCTAATGCAATAAACATACCACTATACTTATTAGTATTACCTGTTGTCTTTTGGATATGGAGTCCAACAGCATTCCTGTCAATTTTTAAATAAAGACCTGAAGCTACTGTATACTAAATTATCAAGAATCTGGCTAAAGGAGTCATCTAACTAACTTAGATGGACTGCTTCTCAGCATGCTCTGGCTACATCTTGACTCTAGAATTCCAGGAGAAAAAGGCACTCATCCTTGCTCTGTTCCTCTCATAGTCATGGAAAGAACTTACAGTTACCAAAATTACCAAGACCACATCTCACCCTAAAAGAAAAAAAAAAAAAAAGTCTTTCATCTTCATACCTCAATTTCCAAAGGGAAATAAAATCTTTCTGGAGAAATGTTATGAGGTCATACGTAAGGCAGTCATACAGTCTTCTTCACACAACCCCACTGACACAGCAGAGATCATATGATGGTCTTTTACAAGCAGTATTATACAGGACTAGACATCCACTCTGATTTCCAGTAGAAGAAAATCTGGACTTGCAAATATGCAGGGAGCAAGGTGCCATCCTCCCAGGTGGAGGAAAGAGGGAGGAGGAATCTAGGATTCACCACAGGCTGCACCTAAGTCACAGTATATCTGAGGCAGCCTAATTTCCTTTCCTTTCATCTTCAAAGTTTGTTTACTACTTTGAGCACAAGAGTTACCTAACAAACAAAGTCGATTATTACAGCTTGATTTCTAGCTGCTTAAGAAGGAGGACCTTGTTTGCCCTTACTTTGGAAAAATAAGATTGCAGAATTAGTTTCAGAACTACACACCTCACACCTTATTTTTCATCTTAGCTGATGCAAATGAAGAAATACAAACCAAAAGTACCTTTCTTATTCTGTTTAACAGTTCAATTACAAGGATTGTATGAAAGAAAATGCCAATGAACTATTGTTAGAATGTTTTTTCCTTACATAGCTCACACTCCATAATACTTCAGTACCTCTAACATAATTTAGTCTGAAATGAGTTATTTCAAAATACCGACATAAAATACATTTGTAGAGTTTACTTGTGAGGGGAACTCTTGAATCAAAGTCCAAGAAACACTGGAATATCTTCAAAGATAGATACTACGCATTCCTAATACTTCACTATGTGACAATTTTATGTATTTCACTGTAGTATCTGGAGACTGACAAGAATAAAAGAAAACCACAGCCCCAGAGAAATAACACTTCTAGCTTACGAAGGCTTTCTAACCAAACATCAAGCAGCACTAGAGATGGATCAAAGTATGTGAATAAAATCTATTGGCTTTGTGGCTGTATTTTAGTATCCTGACACCTTATTCAGTTAACAATCACTGCCATCCAGATAAAAGTCTATCTATTTCAGAGTTCCTGTCTCCTTTTTTTCCTAGTATAGTTGATAAATTATTATTTTTTATTATATTGCAAATTCTAGGCAAGACAAAAAAATGGCTTGTATACATCTATATAGACCTCTGACCTTAGCTATCCTACTTTCTTTTGATTTTATTTATTACCATTAACCTTGAGGGAGCGATATGACAAGTTCACAGAAGGAGAAACTGAAATTCTTGTGGGGATGCACACATAGGATGCAACAGCCATAATTCCTTCCAGAGAGTAATGTATATATTTTACAGCATTGCACAGTCTAAGGCCAGCATGGAGGAAGAGGAGAGCAGCTTCAGCATAGCCTTCCGTTTGCTCCTTTCTCCTAGAACTGCAATATCCCTGTTATTTTTGTTATTCCTCTCTGTTTGCAGTGCTATACACACTGCAGTTGTGTACTGAATCTTGGAATATCTAAACAATAAAGCAGTACAGTTAAGGGTAGGCCTTTCAGATTATACTGAAAAGGCATTCAGTACAAAAGTGTTGTCACTCAGTTCTTAGTAGAAATGCAGTTAAAAAAAAAAAAAAAAAAAAAATTGAAGTCTTCTGGTATGTAAGAATGACTTCAAAGGGGAAAAAAAAAAAACAACATTAGAGGTTCAAGGCAATTCACAAAAGTTTCTTTGTTTTCTTCTACTTTACAAGCTGAAATGCTGTTTCAGGGACTGAAAAAAGTCAAATTCACTTTTACCCTAGGAATCTCTGGGAGCAGCTTCTTGAGATGAGCAAGACAGTCTAGTAGCCACCATCACAGAAGGATAGGACTCTGGTCCTCACACTGGCATTCTCTCTCCCCCCTTTAAACCCTTCTAGTGATTGCCAAATCCCTTAATAAGCCTTCACAACACCATTATTCAGGGGAAAAAAACACAAGAGGATAATTATCTGAAATGATCTGATGAGTTAATTATATTGTGAGATGTCCAACAGGCACAGGTGTCTACAAGAAAACATGCAAAGATAACAAGTGAGACTGTTCTCTTCTAACAACCATTAACTTCAGCTGGTCCAGAAGTCATAGCACGTTTTCTGATCAGATTGGACAGAAGAGAGCAAGATGAAATTGGGAGTTGGTGGAGCACTTCCAGACCATCTCTACTGTCTATACAAAAGGATCTGAAATCCCCCATCACTAAAGTCAAGTGATTAAACAATAAAAAGTAGATTTTAGTACTAATGTAATGTATTTATTAATTATAGTCCAACTACCTCTTAAACTAGAATGCGTACATGATTAATATGAATAGGATATTATTAGGATGAAAACCATGATCTTCGGGTTCTAAAAACACAGTTAAGCACTGTGACTTTGTTGGTTTTTTTTTTTCTTCCCTTATTACTTTACCCATTAGCTCTACGTTGCACACATTTTCCCCACAGGCACAGTGCTAACAGCAAAGCCTATACGTTGAAAAACACACTGAATATAGCTCCAGTGTTAGTAAGAGACTGTAAGCAAATCCTAATGGGCTGTAGTACATTTCTGCCTGTATTCCCAAGTTGGGTACAGGTCTCAGGTGACAGAGGAACAGTAGACTAATGATGCTATATCATCATTTCAGAGCAGAATCTCACATCCAGTGTTTCACTGAGGTGTTTTCTCACCGAGACAAAGTTAAAAATGCTCCTGGCCTTCATGATTCGAAGGATTAAGTTTTTATTTTGACCAGAGTTGATTGTGTTTCTAACTCTCCCTCCCTGAGGAAAAAAAAGTTTTATCTTACTGTAAAATTACCACATAAAATAAGCATGTTTTTTAGACATTGACAGTAAACTTTTGTTTCATTTTATCATATATTTAGAAGTGATATGACTGTTTTGCTTATGTTGCCTGTCAAATGAAAATGTTTTGAAAGCATGTATGTTTTAATACAGATCTTGTGGCACATTAATGGCATTTTCTGGTCAACTACCAATCTATTACTCTAACTTCATTTGGACTCCTAGTTACTCAATGTAGTCATATCATATAACACAGGAAAAAAAGTAGTAAATGAAAGAATGAAGGAGTTTATCAGCACTATAAAAATACAGGCTGTCAAATCTTACATATTAGTGCTTTACAATGTTATTTTTTCCTTCTCTATTGCTTATCTGCCTAATTTTATTAGCATAAATTAAATGAAATTTTGAATGAACATATTTGCAGTTGCTCTCCAGAGCAAACTAAATGAAATCTGTCAATTCATTTTGTAAATAGGCCCTGGTTACATTTTACATTTACTTCATATTTATTCTCCTTTCATAACTTTTGCAGGTGGCTGACTACATACAGACTGTGGAGAACACTAGAATTATTATCTGAAAAATATTCCCATAGCCACACATTCTCACTGACACCTCTGCATATTCATAGGCTATGGGGAATTTGCACTGAGTTCTTCACACTTAGTTTCATCCACCTCTCCTCCCACCCCAATCTGCATGGAGATGGGATTGTCACCCATTTCCATTATCAGAAATACTCTTCTACCCAAAGAATATTCTTTGTCTTTAGCAACCTTATGTTGCCACACTAAGTACATTACACAAATATTTGTCTTGAGAACAACCTCCATGAGCATTGTCTAGGATCAAAGTTTCACAGATTTAGTAGCCTGAATAATGAGTACAGCTTGAATGTTTAAATACAGTAAACATCGGTGTTTCTAGGCACAATTACTTGTGTGCTAGCAAAGTTTTATGGAAAAATAACTGAAAAGAAAGCAGTAGTTTGCTAAGTAGAACAACGAATGCTCAGGATTATACCCCAGTAAAGATTGTGTACCTGGCATTTCCATACCTTGCACTGCCTGACAGACATCCATTTTATTTAACATTCCCAGTATTTCTGGACACAACTTTACTGAAATTTTCTAGGTGTGCAAACCTAGAATGCTTACAAAAGAGTGAAGGAACTTAGTAATGCACTTGTAATCAATTTTTAGTTTCATAAACTGGGAGGAAGATAAATTTTTTGTCACTGGATTTCAAATAAAGAAGTTTAGAAGTCTGTTTGTTGAATTGATCTCTTTTTGAGTTTTGTTTTTTTTTTTTTTTTTTCTTTTAATCAGTAGATATAATTTTAGAGAACTGAGAAGCATAAAAGGAAGTTGTTTCCTTTTACTACAAATTTGGCAAAATGGAAATACTTCAACCATTTTATTATAAATTTACAATAAATGTTGATGTTACTGTTGATTTGTTGACTTGAACCTCATGTTTTTTTCACTTTGCTTCCCATGTTATAGGATTCAGATCACAGACCTTGCTTGTAAATGAGGTCTGGAACTGTGAAGCTCTTTGATGTCTGTGAAATTTTATGTACACGTCCTTTTGCAACTGGATTCCTTAATCATGAAGGCAAATGAACAACTGATGGTAAAGGCCCAAAGAAGAGTCTGCACACCATAATTTTATTCATCTTGCTCTGCACCTACTTTGTGAACTATAGAATATGCTTGTTGACTCCTTGAGCAAGTATTTATTAAAGAAAACATCAGCACAGCTGAGCATGGATCTGCAACAGTGACAAACACTTTGGCTTGTTCAGCATCTTTAGCCTGTTAATTGGTATATACTTATATACCTGAAATTGAGTGTTTAAACTGCCTGTCACTCTCATTTATTATAGACCACAAAAGCCATCTGTGTAAGGACTTCTCAATGCTATTTTTTCAAAATTATATTGATTTTGTAATATAATACAGTTGATGGAAGCAAAATAGGAACATTGAAAGAGGTATGTCTCACAAGTTATGCAATATATTAGCCAATAGGTAACACATCACCAGTCAGCTTTTAGAAAACCAACAGTGGTATAGAGTTTCCTGCAATAAAGGTTTATCCTGTTTTGCTCTACTGAACAACAGCACAATATAAGTTAATCTTCAATCCAGTCATTTTATCTGATGACCACAGAGTACTAAACAAATAACAGAGGCTAAACATCAGCTTTTCATAGATGTTCCAGATGCTCAAGAAAAAGAAAATGGAAGATCACAGAAGATGAACTTTCACATGAGTTGATTCACAGCATCTGACATCAGTCTCCTAAGAACTTGCATGAGGAGCCTGGAAAACAAATATCTAACATCTCCACATGTTAGATATAATAATATCTAAAATAATATAATAAAATATATAATATTTTATATATATATATAATAAAAAAATATAATAAAAAATACCAAGAATAACAAAATACCAAGGCCCTGCACTTGTTTGCAGTCTCAGGTGTTTCAGAGTTCTTCAGAAGATTATAACCACAGAAAGCACCCCAGCTCCTTGCACCTTGGACAGGAGAGATCCATGTGCCAGCATTCTCAGTAGTAATGCAGTAATTCGCTTACTGCTTAAATGTACTTTGCATTGCTATAAATTGCTGGAGAGGGAAAGTAGAACTATTGACATGCTTACCTGGAGTAATTTTTGTGTTCTAGAGTAATATTCTGCAGCAGATTGCACTTCTGTACAAGTGGCTCTGTAAACTCCTGCTCAGTCTCTCCACTTCTTTTAATTCAGTGGCATGTAAACAGCTGCTTCTTAAAATATAAGTTTCATTTTTCTCTTCCCTTTCAGTTTTTCCTTTCTTGGCAATGTCTCTTTTTCCAATCTACTCAGCTTTACACTTCAAATACTGCTAATTGACACCTATGTTTTGATATACTGTCCCTCATGAAAACAAGTCATATAATAAATCCAAAATTACTTCATTTCAGTTGACCTTCGCCATAAAAAATTCTTTTCCCCCCCAGCGCATATACACCAGTAAGTATCTGATGCACAATTTTTTTTTTTTAATCATATCCTCTCCAACAACAGCCTTAATATTAGATTTTGTAAAGTCATCCAGAACATTCTCCATTGTTTCTGTAAAGAGAATTCAAATAAGAATGAGATCAACTGTAACTGCTGGAAGTAGTTTGTAAGTAACTGCTGACCTTACAGAGATGACAGCAGAAAGACTTAAAGAGACCAAGCTGAAACCTTTCTCTCTAAATTCATTTTCCAAGATAAATGTATTTTGATACAATCAAAGAAAGAGTACAAATAATACTCTATCTTGGAACTGAAGTTTGGTAACATAAAGGGAAGACAAATGTGACACAACTGAAGAATGAGAGTCAAAATGAAACTGAGTTGGTCCTGGCTGATCAGACATTCTTAGGGATTGATAAGACTATTTTGTTGTCAGGCTGTGATAAGTTCTATAGTAATATGATAACACATATCTCTAAGAGTTTCTCCCACACTGCTCTTAGTAATTCATATACTCAGGCTTCCTTACTCCTGTTTATTTTTTTTGTAGATGTGTATTTCACAGAATCACAGCATCACAGAATCACTAAGGTTGGAAAAGACCTATAAGATCATCCAGTCCAACCATCCACCTATCACCAATGGTTCTCGCTAAAAATTTGCAGCAGTTTCTGGAACAATAGTTCTTTGAAAAGTGTGTTTCCATCTCTCTTCAAGTTGTTTTGAAAATACAGATGGAGATAATTCTATTTTAATTCAGACAATTGTATTTGTATTTTCATATAATACAGAGAATTTATCTGTCTTCAAATTAGGTTTTGTGGAATACTGACAGTTCTAAGATAACCTTTGAGTGATCACTGTAGCTACTGCTTTAATGATGATCATTTATTCTACTTTTTGCATATTTTCACTAATTAAAAAATCGAAGCAGAGCAACACAATGCTTCACAGTAAAATAGGTGATGTTAAGTCTTCCACCCTTTTGAGAAGGACAAAATTCAGACTCAGAGAAAGAGAAGTCATTGAAGTTTCAGAAAGTGAATGTAATAGAAATGGGCTGAGCTTTAATAATGTTCTCATTATTGTCACTGGAAAGGGTACAAGATTGCTGGACAAGAGTCTGTCCCTCTCATTAGCCAAAATGGTCTCAGTATTCTGACCTTAGAATATAATTTTATTCTTATTCTGAAATATTTTTCTTCTTCACATGCAATTAAATAAAATGAAACAAGTAAGAAGAGACAAATGCTGGCTCAAACCACTCAAACTCCCGTCTTACTCTAGGAGAATACCTGCACAACTGTAGCTAGAACCTCTTGAGTAAAGATGGGAAGCAGTAAAACTATTTGCTGACATTTCTGACATATGTAAGAGGAATTGGGTTCATAACTAGAAAGCAAACAAAAACCCAACCTAGAGAAAATTAACATTCCCCCCCCCCAAAAAACGGACAGAAAAAAGACATTTTTTCCTGCTGTCTTAAGAATATGAAATTCAGAATATATGACAACAGTTCCTGAAGACTCTCTGCTCTATGTCCTTCATTAGGAGAATAATCAGATGAAACAAGTTATTATTATCCTTCTATTGTCTTGTCCACGTGGGAGACATACACTCAGATGACTCAGAATGTAATGCCTCCTATTTATTTCCATGGAAACTACAACAAAGAGCACAGTACTATTTGACAGAGCAAATTCTGAGCTAAAAAAACTTTTTCAACATAATCAACACCATTAACTATGCATTTTCAACAGCAATGAATGAGAGCCTGTAAGTCATGCTCCCCCCAAAAATCTACACCAGCAGAGGTGATGCACTGTCACCACTTCTGATTCACATCACCCACCACCTCACTGCGCTTACATCCACTGTTTGGCCTCCATATATGTTCAGCAAGCATCAAAGAATGTCATCAAAGAATGTCATGCAATTTTCTTCCTCACATTAATAAATTTATCTTTGCTACATATGCTCTTCTATGAGAGGCACCATTTTGTTAGACTGTCCCTTTGCTGCCATCTGTTGCTCAGCAACAAGATTCAGCAGAATATTGGTGGGAAGATTCAATGTTTACTGCATTGCACCAATATCTACCTCTGACATCAAAATAAGAGACATTACTTTAGAAGCAGTCCTCATAGAATCCAGAGATCCATAAAACATGCTCCTTGGTTATATCCTTCAGCACAGGTGAGGTAGGAAATACCCAGGCCCTGCCACAGTACTTGGTATCTCTGCCAATGGTAGCTAGCACCCTCCAATCTTAAAATTTAGTTGAACTGACTGCATTCTACAGCCACCAAATGGAAGAACTACTTCTGGAAACTGTCATAAGTGATAAATTGAATGAAAGTGGAGACAAAGGTCATCATGAAAGGAGAAGATATTTAAAGCCAATAATATCAGAACAGACCATGCATGAATAGAATAGAAAAAAAGCATGTGTTTTGTAGAAATGTGAATGTAGAATATGTTTAAATGCTAATATTTGTATTATTACCTTAGCAAAATATTTTAATGGACAAGTTCCACTGGGTAAGGAGATGCTAAGATAAAAAATAAGTTTAATATGATGTTATCCTTCTGAGGAATTGCTTTCTGAATACAATTTATCCCACAGTACTGCCCTATATAGACAACTTCAAGTACTATATTCAACTGAAAAGAGTAAGTTGCCACCCACCTGTAACTTCTATTGACAACAACCTGTCCTAATCTTAACATATGTTCCTATCAATATAGAAACATTGATAGTCTAAATGCTTTCAACTACAAGTAGTTTGTGAATTATACATTTTTAATGAGCTAAATTACAAGCATGAAGCATCTTTCTGTCCCTATTGAAATCCATTATTGTGTTTTCCATTCATAACCAGAATGTGGTTATCACAGACAATCAGAGCAGACAAAAGCAGAGTTTGTCAGTATAAAACCTGTAGATTCACCGTGGTTTTTTTTTATTTTATTTTAAAGAAAATAATTTCTTTTCTGGGGTCAACATATCAGTTTCTAGTACTATTAGCAGTGCATGGGATATGCATTTGAGTTTTTGTGAAAAAGGTAGAGAGATGGAAAGTATTTTTAAATCACAGAACAAGTTCAGATATACACCTTGATGAAGTTAAGAAGAAATTTCTGATTTCATTTGCAGAAATACATCTTTTGGGCTAGACTCTCGATGCAAAAGTAAGATTAAAGCTGCTTATTTCCTTTCTTCACTTTATTTGTCAACCTGCCATGTTACCTGACTGTAGAAAGAGTTAAACACTTAAGATTTTGTAACGCTTTGTACCTGTGATCAACTATCACCACAAAATGCTTTCTAGATATCTGTTTGATTATGGATGCAAGTGTTGTCCTCTGGTGGATTCAAATGACCTAAGTTGCATCAATAACAGTAGCTAGAAGGTTGTATTCGTTTTTCGTGGCCTAAAAATAGAGATTAGAGTGGGACTTCTTTTGAAAATATGATTCACAGGAAAACATCAAAAACTTGTTTGAGAAAAACTTGGACCTATGGGCAAGATGTTTACAAGAACACTTCAAAATGTGTTTGTGCTTTTCCTGTTTGTTGTTGTTGTTGTTGTTTGTTTTGTTTTGTTTTTTAATAAACTCTGTCATCTGATCATCCCTGGAGGTCATGCTTCACTTGGGTCTCTAAATTATTATTTAGATTATCTCTAAATTATTATTTAATATTATTATTATACTAAATTATTTATTTTTGGAAGAAAATGAACTAGACCACATTCCTCAAGGGCATACTGAATGTTTTCTACCTAGCAATGGTCATCTGTTCAGAAGTACCCTGTTGCAACTGCTCTGAAATAAATGTGCAAGGAAGTCTTTGTGGAGTAGCTCACATCTCTATCTCAGTCTGTACACATACTCCCACTGGGCTGAACAGACTTAGGTTCTCTGTTTCACATGGCCAGAGGACTGAGTCTTTACCAGGTACATCCCAATGCTTTATTTTTTCATGTGTGTTTTGGAGGGATTTTTTTTTGTCTGCCCTCTGGATATGAGAATACTGTAAGCAAGTAAAGATTTGAAATGTGCTACTATGGATACTCAGAGCACATGCTCTTAGAAATAAGACTTGTTCTTATATTTGTTCAGAATTGAAACTCCTTCCCTCCAAAGGAAATCTGCTCATATATATACAGATAATTTGCAGATAAGCCAGATTTTGCTAAATATTGATCTCAATCCAGAGCATTCTGCTTATAATTTTTTGTGGAAAATCATTTTTACATAGGAAAAGAATGAAACTAAAACCAGTCTGATTATTACATACAAGAAAATTTGACTTCGTTATATTCAGGTTATGCCCTATCTCCAATAGGTTAAAAGAGCATACGCAATATTAAATTATTTTACTTAACATTATGCTGAAAATAAACACTCTTCTGGTTCACAGAAAATAGTAATTTCTCACTCTTTCTATTATTTTTTTATTATTATTATTGGCTAGTTCTTGTTTTATTTTAATTATTCATGACTTTCCCTTCTTCCAGAGGACATATAGACAACTTTTTCTTCCAGAGTCTCAACAATAGTTCCCAATTCATCCACGCCAGTCTTCTTCCCCCACGGCTCGCTTTACAGCTCTCAGGAACACCCTTCCTTCCTCATCTATCCCTTCTGAAGAGCCTGCAGCCATCCATCGCAGCACTCCAGTCATGGGGGTTATCCCACCATGTTTCAGTAATAGCAACTAGGTCATAGTTAGCCTGCCACACAATTGATTCCAGCTCCTCCTGCTTGTTGCCCATGCTGCATGCATTGGTGTAGATGCACTTCAGCTGGGTATCTGCCTCACACCCAGCTCAAGTATTGTTCCCCTAGGCTCACGGAGGTGAGCCCTGTTTTCTCCCCTTCCCCCATCATGGCTAGTTTAAAGTTCTTTCAATAAGTCCTGCTAGCTCCTATGCTAGGATTCATTTCCCTCTTTGAGACAGGCGCGTTCCATCCATGGACAACAGGCCAGAGGCTGAGTAAACTGCCCCATGGTCAAAAAACCCAAAGTTCCTGCCTCAACACTAGCCTCTGAGCCAATTATTCACTACCTGTATTTTCCAAGCCTGCTCCATGCCCCTCACTGCCCCTGAAGGCAAGATCACTTGCACTCCCTCACCTTGAACTAAACTCCCCAAACCCCTAAAATCTTTTTTCACAGTTTGCAGGCTTCTCTCAGTGATTTTATCACTGCCCACCTGAACTATGAGTAATGGGAAATAATCAGTGGACCAAACCAGCTTTGGGAGTTTCCTAATTATGTCCCTGACCCAGGTCCCAGGAAGGCAGTACACTTCCCGGCAGCTTAGACCCAGTCTGCAAATGGGGCCCTCTGTTCCTTTGAGAAAGAAGTCATCCACCACAACCACCCTTCTTTCTTTTCTGACAGAGGCAGCCTCAAGGTATGGGAGTGACTGCCTTGCCTTAGGCTCCCTCCTACGCAGATCCTCCCTCACCTCCCCACTCACCTCCTCTTCAATTTCCAGCACCCCAAACCTTGGTGGGACCTGGGGAAGCAGGATAGACAGGCAGGAGGGGCACATGTGACACCAAGTCAGGACTCTCTTCCAACCCTCCTCATCTGTCACCTCTGTCCAACTGTGACAGGGCAGGGGGTCAAACATTTTTCTGGGGATCTCTCCCTGGCACCCTTCCTTCTGTCACACCAACGAGTCACGCTGCCAGTCAGTCTACCCTCCACATTCCCTAATGGTGCTTAGTCTCTCCACCTCTGCTGAGCTTCACCACCAGTCTGAGTAGCACTTCCACCTGCTCATACTTACACAGATGGAATCCCTGCCACCCTCCCCTGACAGCAGCAGACTCAGGCACTCCCCGCAGCCAGAGACCTGAACAGCTACATTTCTGGACAGGCCCTCCATCTGGGTTGCCACGGTTTTCTTGGAATAAGTCCCCTGTCTGATGGAGACCATGTTTTAAAACTGTGGTCTCAGAAATTGCCGAGGGCTGGTCTCCTGAGCAAAGTGGGATAACACTTCCACACCCTGCCTGCACCCACAGCTGTAGCACCGTATGAGCAGTGTGGGCTGTGCTCACTTACTGAACCTCTCTGTTCTCAGTGGGCAGCAACAACGGTTACTCACCCAGTGTGCTCTGTCTGCGAAAGCTAGCTCTCAAGGTTATTTAAAGCTTATCACCAGATGCCAAGGTCAAGGGTGGGTGATGACACGTTTGTAGGGCATTTAAACTGTGCTGCAAATGTGCCAGCTCACTCATTCTTCTGAGTGTGGTGAGCCCCAAGGCTCAGATCCTAAGTGCAGTTGTACACAGAATACTTTTGTATGTTTGAAACCCCTGAAACTATGAGTTAATGAAAGTATTGACTAAATCTTAACTAGAGCATTCTAAACATGATGCTGTGATAATAACACTGTGTTCTTCCAGAGGGAGAAATCTAGAATTGGACAGCATTAAGCAATTATTTATTTACTAACTGGAGACATGTTAAAATTAGCATTGACAAAATGAGTTTAACTGTCAGTAAATGCTAACAGAATTCATGAAAATACCACACAAAGGATCATTTCTTCTGGATTGAAGGCTGAGACGCAGGGGGCAAGAATAAGTCAAATGGAATGATATGAAATAGCCCTAAACTGCCTGTCTCTGTGTTGTTATGGCATTCTCAAGAATTTCTATATGCTAATTCACATTTTCTTTCTGACTTCAGCCGCTCATACTTTACAGCTGCATTTGTCTAACTTTGTCCTTATTACTTTCAATACTTAATGTGGCATTTCCTTTTATGAAAGATGTCACATACCTATCATTTGAAGACTGCCTAACCTGTAAAGCTTAAACAATGTCTGATGCTACCCTGCTGGCCTGGAAGAATTAGATGTGTCAAAAGAATTGTTTCGTTTTCATTTTCAGGAACCCTTTAGCCTTTCTGAAATCATTGCCAAGAATCCAAATAATGATGGAGAATTTTATGACATTTGTCTGCTCAGAATTTTACACTCCTTTTTAGTTTACTACTTAGCAAGTAATAAGACTCCCACTGCACAACAAGATATTAACAATAAAACTCTCATTTAGCATTCAATTTTAATTAAACTGTAGCCTGTTTAACTGAGTGCAGCTCTTTTTTCATTAATAGTTGCTATTTATTTTTCAGCATTTTCTTTTCCATCCTTTCTTATTTTAAACCACAGAAGGTAAAATATATATATTAAAAAAAAAAAAAAAAAAAACCCTCCCTCCACCACGTGTCATTCCTCATGTAGAACATATTTCAAGTGCATGATCCGATTGTATTTCTGTGAATTTTGACCCTGCAGAGCATTGTATCTTTTGGAATATGTGTTACTACATAATGTTATGGTACCTTTCATTTTAACTAAACGTAATTAAAACAAGTATTGCTCATATTGCTACTTTTTAATTGAACCCATCTTCTGAATTCTGTCTAGAAATAAGAAAATTCCTTTTCTAACAGATCCACTTTAAATTACAGTAAAAAAGAAATGACAACAAAAATGAAGACCGAGATTGCTATGTAAGCCTTTTTCCACTATCACAATGCACCAATTCCTAAAACAAAACAGCTGCAGATTTTGTACATGTGGACTTAGATAATTGCATCCACTGTTCAAAGAAAAATCAACCTGAAATCTCACAAATCCAAGAACTTTAAGAACTTAAATAAAAATATATTCAGTATATTCAGCTCACTTCTGAATTTCTGGGCAATGGGACATAAAAAAAAAATAAAGAATGATCAGTGGATTTGCCATAATGTATTTTTTTTTTTTAATTAGATGTATTAAAAGTATAGAGATATGATAAACATACAAATTTTTAACAATTTATAAGTGGTTAGGCACTTAGTGTCTAAGACAATGAAGTCAATCTCCCACTTGTATAGGAACACTGACTTAGTATAGGCATAGAAAGAAAGTGGTAGTGCACCTACCATCATCAAAAAGTATGTTTTATTTTTGTCTTTGGTTTTATTTGTTAGTTTTTGAAACTCCCAGCAAGGAAGGGAACAACTAACCCATCCAGGTCCCCCTTTGCACCTTAAAAACTTCTGGTCTACAAATATTATTTCTAAATACAGTACAGAAATTCTTGTGCTTTAGGACATAAGCTAGTAATTAAGCCTACAAACATAGTTCATTTCAACAGTTTTGGTTGCTCTAGGTTTAACTGAAACATAAAATCTTGCCAAAGTCAATATTTATAAAGCATCAGAAGAATTAATTAGAATTTTGTTTTGAAAGAAAACTGGAAAGAAGTCTAGCAATACTGATATAATATGATACATTAAAAATATTAAAACTTTTTCTGCTTCCACTTTTTGTAATAGTCACATTTTCAAATTCCCTTTTCCTCTTTAAGTATTTTCCTTCATATTCAAGTATTGTAGTTGGGCATAAGAATATCACAAATAAAATATTTTGTTTATGTCTAAATTGAAATTTTTTCTGTGATCTCTTTTAAATAATTTGGGCCTGGCTACAAGTGGAAGCAGGATTATATCAGGAATATCCTGACAAAACATAACTCCTTCTTTTGTGTTAGAGATGAATGATGGTACTTCTCTACTTCCATTTCCCTGCCTTGTTCTGTGGGACATTCCAGTAGATTTTCCAATTTGTTTCCAATTGCAGTTAAGTTATGACTAAATTGTTCTTTTTTTAATTCTCTGGCTCAGGTTCATAACAACTTATTATCTGATCAGTGTTAGAACATGTGATTTTAAAGACTAGAAAAGATTAAATAAAAATGGACAGATCTTCCTCCAAGAAATAGCATGCACCTTTTCTTTACTGCTCACAAGCTATTATTCCCAGAATTGTGCCACAGTTCTGTTTTTTCCCATTATTTATTTATTTTTTTTTTTCCCCCTGGAAAATAAGTAAAAAGCACAGTGCTTAATTTGGTTTAAGCATAAATTATTTCCTGATTCCACCTGTTCATCATCTGGTATTTTGTTTGTGTTCTTTTAAAGCTGATCAGTTCTCATCTAATCTTCTCATTTGAAAAATTCTAACTATAGGAAAGTTATCTATAAGAGAATATATGTGTACTAAAGACACAATTTTCTATACATTCCTATACTCTCATTTTCATATTTTCTATTTTGAGGAATGCTGCATGCAGATAAGTGATGTGTTTGGGATATCTATTAGACTAGTAATACTGGTGATACTTCTAACAGAAGAAACATTGTTCTGAGTAACCCCTTCTAGGTGACCCAACTCAACAATGGATTAGATAGTCTGCTATGTTATTCTATGATTCTGTTATCTCCCAGCAAATTTTACTGTTAGTCCTGCGATAGTTTATCATCATTAATACACTGCTTAATTATAGTTACAGTTTCAAAATTGATAGACTTAATACACATTGTGACAAAACTGAGTTTATAAATCATAATAAAGTGTTCATCCTCTGATCTCTTCTTCAGTTACCTGAAACATTTATGTTCACAGCTATTAATGATGTTTAATTATCTCATCTTAATATCTTACCCTCTTTATGTTTCCATAACCTTCTACTATTTCCTTTGAATTTAACATTAGTCCTATGCAACTTCGAAAAATACAATATCTATTTAAAAGTTCAGTGTAAAAATACAGATATCACATAAACTATGAGACAAGCATTGCTCATTACAATTGCAATGTTAGTTCTAGATTTTTAAATGCCTAAAATTTGATATTAACACAGAAGATAACAGGTCATGCTGGGGTATATTTCTCCATTGAACCTCAAAATCAGAAAAGCTATTTTGCTACAAACTGACCCAAAAATGAGTTGGTAGTAGAGTCATGAAAATTTTTGTTTGGTTTGTTTTGTTTTCTGTTAGAAGGAAAAGTTTGCTATATTTGTGTATATTGATTAGAAATTGAACTTCAAGGAAGTTGTTTCTTTTTAAAAAAATTAATCAGTGTAATTTAATTTGTTCTTGTTTCTCATGAAAAATGGAAAGAAAAAGTTATTGCATTCCTCATTAAGCTGAAATTTTTTTCCACCTCTTGCTCTTTAGTTGAAAACAGGTGGATGAAATGAATCTTGTTTGATAATTAATAAGGTGGATTTAATTTCATTTAATATCTTATCCATCCTTTAAAAGAATGGTTATATAGTTATTAAACAGAAATCCAACAAAACAGTATCAGAAAGCCCCAAGAAATCTTCATAAATTCACATGATTTTTCGTGACTTTCCAATTGCCAAACTGCTTCATGGAGAAAAATAAATCCCTGCAACTTCAGAAAGATAAACTACTGCAGATTGAAAATAGCAAGCCACTAACTATAACCTAAAATCATTAGAACTGTCTAGGTTTCCAGAGATTAGTTTTAATATGATAGTCCCCACGTGTAAATAATGGAAATGGATTTCTGTGCTTGTAGTCAGAGATATTGTTTTAACCTCTATTATTTACAACAAAGATGGAAAAGCACAATCAAAGGATAAAATCACAACACAGAATTTAGCTGTTAAGGAAGAAGTCTAAAATTACAAGTGCTAATGCTTATCCCAATTTTTATCTCTCAAGTAGATTCTTGTTACAGCTTTTCTCACTTGTGGATAAGAAGGCGAAACCAAGTTGAAGTTAGCACTCTAAAAGACCTCCAAAACTGGACCGAGGTATTATTAGTGTTTGAATGTGAGTTGCTTTTAAATGACAGTCAGTACTATAGGCATTATTGGGATTAGAGAAGCAACTGAATTAAAGTAAAAAAATATTATCTTACTCTGTGGTTCAATGTACATATTTTATCCCACAACACTTACTAATTAACATTGCCTTTTGTCTGCAGATAGAAGGTGTAGAAGGTGATGGTCTTGCCTCCTTCCACTTGCCACTGGCATCACCTGAAAAAATATTAAACATTTTGAGTTCAGTATTTATTATGAATTCTACCTAAAATGTCTTGTTTACTTATCCAATCAGTTTTACAAAATAGTAAGAAATATATGGTCTGTCCACTGAAATAATCTTGCAGAAGAGCATCTAAAAAGGTAGAGTTTTAATAAGTAAAAAGGTACACAGTTTTTATTATCTATGAGACGTTTTCTGCTTTGTATTTTTGGTAGGTTGGTTCCTTGATTTTATGAGCTTTTTTTTTTTTCTTTTCTTTTTTTTTCCCTTGATTTGAAAAAAAAAAAAAAAAAAAAAAAAAAAAACACGCCTCAATTTTTTTTTTTTACTCTAGAACACAACCTAAGCATAAGTGAACTTAAGTCTTTCTTCACAGATCAGTGACTCTCTTGAGACAGAATGTGCTGCATTTCTTTTATAAAGCAGTATTGTCTTTTCCCTTTTTCCTGTGAAACATCAAGCTTAACAGTTCTCACACAATCTGATGGTAATAAAAAATAAGTAATATTGCTATTTTTCAAGTCTTTCAATATCTGTACTTAATAAATTACCTGCATATGTGCTATGTTTCTATTGAGGATTTTGTTCTATGTTTTTGTTCTATGAATTTGGAAATACTGAACTTTATATCCAAGCTCTAAACGGATTTAAGAAAATGGATGCTTTAAGTGTTAATGCCAAAAATCATGTCCATGGATAACAGACTAGACATATGACAGGAGCCTTCCAGCCATGCTCTCACACAGTGCCAATCCTGCTCACATTCTTCGTGAGACCTGTCCAGAAACAAGTACAGTTTCATAATACTCAAAGTACAGGTGACTTTCACTGGTCTTCTACTTAAACTTTTTTTTTTTTTTTTTTTTTTTTTTTTTTTTACAACATCACCAATTAATGAGATTCATATGTTAAATATAGTAGCTCAAGAGGTAAGTTTGCATTTTCCAGTCAAGTCATGGATATACTTGATGATTTCATTAGCTGAAGATTTACATCACTGACTGTCAGGGAGAAGAAAAAAACACCAAAGCCTTTACTAAGCCTATTCCTTTATCTGAAGTAAGCTTAATGCTCTGACTATTTAATTTGATTATTGCTATCTGTACTGAGCCATTGATTAATGCCATTATATGCTGACTTTATGGTGATTTCATTAAAAGCCTACTAGTTATCTACCAGTATTTTCTCTGGTCTGGAGTGATCTGAAAAATTATGTTTGGATTCCTAGACGAGTACTCAGCTGCAAAGTTACTCAGAGACATATAGCTGTGATTTTATACCCTCAATTGTAGTGCTGCCTAACTTTTCATGTCACTTTAGTTCTTACACATCTTGTGGACTTTTTAGTAACACAAGATACGGTTTGGAGAAGACAATATACAAGCAATTAGAGGAGCTGTAGGGAAATAGAAGTTCTTATTTTTCACAGCGTCCCCACCACGTCCTTGCAAAGTATGTATCTCCAAGGTGGACTCAGTTACACTTGCCATTCAATTCTGTTTTAGGATAAACTGTAAGTGTATACTATTCTCTCCTCCACCCACCTTGTAATATTACTCTTGTAAACTCTTGTAACTGTAACTGAAGGATATCTCCTTTCCTTTGGTAGCTATCCTCATGTTTCCCTTTGGTAGCTAGTACAAGAGGAACATTGCCTCTTATTTCTGGCAAGACCTTTAAGACAAAACCTAACTAACTAAAAAGAGAGAGATTTACTAAATTGGAACTAAAAGGATATGTTCAAAATGTCCTAAAATACATTTTTGACCTGAAGAAAGGCAAGTAGCTTTACAAATGAAAAAGCCTTCATTTAGCAAAAAGTTTAAAGAAAGCAGAAATATCTAAACTTTGTTCGGGGGCTTTACTTTTGCAGGTGGAATGGAAGAGCACTGTTCTGACATACTAAGACAAAACACCTGTCTTAGAATGTAAAGTGAAATACATTATCACCTGTTATAGAAAATTCAACATCAGTTATGTTCACAGGTTAAATTTAACACGAGTTCTTGAAAGAATCAAAGATTCATTAACTCCTAAATCATTGAAACCCTGCCCTTTTTTAGAACAGTCTTGAACTAACAGCTTTGTGAATATTTTGTTCTCTGTTCCACTGGAGGCTTTTATACACAAATACAGCCAATTTATTGCCAAGCAGACATATTAGAGATATGTGTGAGAGCAAATGCAGAAGGAAATTAGAAAGAAAACACCAGTTAGCTTTTAGAATGTCTGTAGACAACAGATATACATAATACTGAGTTCTAATGAAGACACAAATACATGCACTAATTTACCAAGTTTTATAACATATAAAGTTGAACTAAATATCACTCCTCTTATGTTCAGCACAAAATCTTGGACAGAAAATTTTTGAAGCAATTTGGAGAAGTCTTGTCTCTAAACTAAATGGTGTGGACTCTAATTGAGTTCATCTACAACAGAAAGTGGTACAATGTGTGATTTCTTAACGTCTTGTTATTAAAGAAAAGAATTTTAAAATACAAGGTAGAGATCCTTGGGAATCAAAGGGAAATTTGTCTTAAACTTCACTAAACTGAAATCAAAAGCAGGCACAGAATACTTAAAATGCAAGTGAATACACTGATATTTTTAATAAAACATCCTATCATAAAATGAGAGAGATAATCTAATTAAATTTTCATAAATGTACATTATGTGAATTGTATATGTATATGTGAATGGTATAATGTACACAAAGCATTTTCTTTCAAACAAAAAGCAATAAATTTATTAAATAAACCAATTTATTAAAAAAACAAAACAAAACAAAACAAAACTGTATTACACATTTTTGGAATGCAACAAATCAATTTATTTCATAGGCCAACTAGCTCCTAAGAGCTACAGAATATTTCATTATATACATAATTCAGCATTGCCCCCATAAATATAATAGCTTCTTTTTTTTTTTTTTTTTTTTATCTTTACATTTGCTTGGTTTCTGAAATGGAATTGTTTGTGCTGTATAAAAAGGAGGTGAGGAGATCCTCCAATTAAAAAAAGGAATGTGTTTATTTATGCTGATGTGAGTTGAAACACATATACACTTACAATGACTGTTTTGTGCTCTGACTGTATCCACTTTGAAAGTACTCTTTCACATAAAGAGGAAATTAAAGAGCAGATTGCTAAATAGGATATAAACACGATTTCATTCAGGCTTGATCACACCTCAGGCTGAAAGCCGACACTTTCCCTTACTTAAAATTATTCTAAACACTGCATGTCAAATATTTTAGACATTACTGAAAACGGCTGTCACAGAAAATGTGAAAGGACTCTGCATATATTCGGTGTGGCCTTATTGTCTGAATGCGTGAATCTCTATGCTGACACAAAATTGCTACCCTGTCAGCATGTAAAAGGACGGATCATTTCATCTCTTTAGTGATGAAGTTTCAAATCCACAAAGCACAAGCCATCAGTCCTTTGAGATGATTATGATGCCTCGAACCTGACAGCTTGCAGTGACAGCTTTCACAAATTCTGGAAATCAAATTGTTCCTGCATCTAACAGGAGAAGGCAGGTGTGCACAAAACAGAAATGGATGAGGCTAAACATGAGAATAGCGTGATCTTTATGTTCAGTGTAATAGTTAAAAGTTATACCAGGGAAAATTACAGATTTCGATTTTGAACCTCTTCATGATATACACAGATGAGGGCACCAATAACCCATATGGGTGCAAGGTTTGCCAGGAAAGGAATATCAAGATAAACAGATGGCTGTACCACTGCCATATGGCTCCTCAGAAATTGGATGATGCTATGGCATTTTGCCACAAGATAGATGTAGTGTTATTTTTGTGCCAATATTTTAAGCAAAGCAAAGAAGAAATACATAACTATCTGCAATTAGCTGTGTTATGTAAATATAAAAAATAATAACTATTTTATGGGAAATTTTGTAGACTGACACATTTTGGAAATGCAGATAGCAATTCACTGGAAAATTATTTGCCTCAGCTCTATATTCTTTGGACTCCTTATTCAAGAAAATGTGTTAAATAAACTAAGTTGCTGCGCTGATGAGGCTTAATTTCAGAGTTTATCTTCCTTTACAGAACAAAGAAATCCTCTCTAAATACTTAGAGTGTTTGTAGTGCTAAAAAAGCAGAGGGAAGCAAAAGTATACCACAGACCACTTGAAATAGGGACTGAATTTTAAAACAGCTCAGCTGGATATCTGCATTCACTGCTGAATTATTCAAATATGACCTCGTACTCAAGGTCAAAGGTTTGCTGTTCTCATGGAGTAAGTACTTAATCAGACTCTTATACAGTTCAAAAACTGTTGGTTGACTTATCAAGTATCTTGCTGCATTTTTGAGTAAGTTTTCATTAGCAGTTTCTTGCACTGGTTCAAACATCCTCTTAGTTCCAGTTCAGACTGGAATTTTTAAGGACAAATGAAATGATGGCATGAGACACAGAAGCACCAAAGAGGATAACACAAGGTATTTCCACTTCATGAAACAGTAAATTGGTTTCACTTCCTACAATAATAACAATAGCAAGACTTCCCCCTTCCTCCTCCTCCCCCCCCCCCCCCAGAAAAAAGAGCATTCAAGAGATAATGAGCAATAGCAGTTAAATTATTTGTACTCTTAAGCCTCAAGCATAAAACTTACATTTTATTAAGATTTTTTTTTTTTTTTTTCTGGGTAGTTTGAGGTAAAAACTGCACTTACAAGTGCTGTAATGACTCACAGAAATATGTTGTATTGAGCAATACTTGATATTCAAAATCATCAGTATGTCCTGAAGACAAAAAGTAGAGGCAGAAGAGTCTAAAAGAAAAATCAACAATTTTAAAAAATGTTTTATTCATCAGTGAGATTTCCTCCAGCATTCAGTAAAGGGCTACTCCTGCCCAGAACTGCTCCTCTACTACTTGAATTTCTTGAATTTCTTGGCTCTAGATGTACTCAAAACACAAAGAAATTTCTCAACATTCTCTAACGTAAAACTAGCACTCAGGTCAATTCCTTCTGATTTCAATCTTTGCCTGTAAACCAAAAGCATAAAAGTGTAAAGCAGAAGTAACCAGAAGATGGATTCCACAAATAACTTGTGGATTGCCAGTCATGATTTCGTCTGAGGTAAGAAATGCGTTGTCAGTACCTATGCAAAAACACCTAAAAAGTGGCAATGTCCAAGAGGAAATAATCCATGTTCTTAAATGGTGACTAGTACCTTTACTCACCTCCTGTTGCTCTGAGTAGGGTGCAGGCTTCTGCTTCACAGAAACTTTAAAGAATCGCTCCAGACATTTCCCCGGAATCCATGACATTTTCAGAGGAACTGTACATATTTCCAAATTTCAATCACTACCACAGTCACTAAAAAAAATGTTGAGCTTCTCAATTAACACAGAGTTGTAAAGGCTTAATTCATTTCCCTGTAGTATCATAGAACTTTCAGATGAAATTTCAGCCATATCTTTGAATCAGAGTTGACCTACTCTGCTGTCTTGTTTTCTGCATTCAGCAAAATATTT